>NC_058139.1:4196411-4905669 GCF_011075055.1 Mangifera indica
AAACATTATCATTGTTAAATCTATCCAAAACTAAACAGAATTAAAGACTCAAACCAGTTTTCAACGCAACAACAAAAAGGATAGTCAGATTATTAAAATTTGGAGGATTTTCACTCTCCAGAAAGCAACTACATGCAAAAAAAAAATACAATAAATCTAAAATTGAAAGAGTTAGAAGCAAAGGAACCACATAATGAACCATCTAATTTACATAGTTTTCCTCATTTTCCCAAATAACCAAACAAGAATAGAGGCAAACGGAAAAGGAACCAGGACGCACAACACCATCAAAATTTCTTAAAGCTGAATGACTTTCCTTGGTCCCCTGAAAAAAAAAAAAAAACTAACAAACATACAACAAACCATTCATAACAATACAGTGACGAATACCTGCTTCCCACATTACAAAAAATCATAATAATCTCATGTTCCACAAAATTGTTCAATTTGTGTACGTTCTTCTTTCTTGGGAACCAAACAGAAACATAAAGCCCAAAGCTAAATATCCAACACAGAAACAAAAAGTATAAGAAATCAGCTAGCCAAAACCTACAGCTATATAAATTTTAAAAAGAAAAAATAAATTCTAGCAAACAAGCTAAGCTTCAACTTCATAAAAGTTACCCAAATATCGACAAATTTTCTAAATATTCTTACAAAGTGTCAATAACCAAACAGAAAATGAGACTCAAATTCTTCGAACAAGAAAATAAATGATTAAATTAATCGAAATCGAATCGAGAATCTTCAACAAGTAATAGACTGAAGAAACAAATAAGTATGGACCTCGATTGTAGAGCTTGATAGGAATCAAAGGCAGGAAAGCACGAGATTTAATATATTGATCGTAAAATTGATAGTTTCAGGGTCAAATTTGCAGGATTCATTGATTATTCTTTGAAGCAGATTGAGTAATGTATTACTAATTAAAAAAAGCCCAAAAATGATGTGTTTCTCAACAGTCTTTGCATGAAATCGGCGAAACGCCTCGGCCGGTTATGCAGAACGAGGCCTAGCTTAGAGTGTTGAGTTGAGTGAACGAAATGACGATGGTGACCTAAGCTGCTTCAATTTCGGCCGTACTTCGACAAATTATAACCCATAAAATCAATTAGTTTTTCAAATAAATTTTTATAACTAAATTAATTATAAAATATCAAATAAAAATAATATGATGATAATTATTAAACAATGATAATAATTATATTCGTATTATCAATAAAAACAATATTAAAATTGTTTAGTATAATTAAAAAAAGTTATTTTATTTATTTATCATATTAATATAATCCGTTAACATTGTAGTAAAGATTTAATATACTCTTTAACTTAATTAATCTCTAACTCTTATATGTAATATTTAATGTTCAAAACTCAAAATGAAGCAAAAATATGTTTTTTCTAGGTATTAACATTAAGGGCAAAGGGCTATTTTTCAATAAAGTTTTAGTGTACTCTTAAAAGCATTAAAAAACTTAAATACTCATTTATAAATTAATTTGTATCAAAATTTTTTATTAAATGGAAGGATAAAATCGTTATTTTTTAAAATCTTAAAATCCTGAAAATTTATAATATTTCCCCTTCTTGGTTTAGAAAACTAACTTTTTCCTCTAAAATTAATTTTCAAAAGTGACATTTTTCCCCCTTTCAAATTTGTTAGTGACTTTTCAACTAATGATTACCGCTCTCTCCCTCTAGCACCTTCTCTCTGTTTAAAGTCATCTCCCTCTGATTGGATTTCGTTTAGATTCAAAGAATCTAGATAAAACTCTTTGTCTAGATGACAAAAACGTCATCCAGAAGAATCTTCATCATCTAGCCAACGACAACGCATCCAAACCAAGGATTCATCATCTTCGGTGTCTATCATTGGTCTAGATGAGTTGTCGTCATCCAAAAGATAATAATTCATCTGGATTTTTTGAATCTAGATAAAATCCAGTTGAAGGGAGAGGGATTCGGATGTAGAGAAGACGTCAGAGAGAAAGCCAATGCTAGGAGGGAAAGAGCGATGGTTGTTCGCTGGGAAATTTAAAAAGGGAAAAATGTCACTTTTTAAAACTTAATCTTAAGGAGGAAAAAGTTAGTTTTCCACATTAAAAGCAAATTGTTATAAATTTTTAAAATTTAGGAAAAAAATATGATTTTACTATTCCTTCTAACAAAAAATTTTAATAGAAGTTAGCTTATAAGTGAATATTTAGATTTTTTAACTGTCATAGTTGTGTTTTTGAAATTAGACTAAAACTTAGGTGAAAAATAATCCTGATAATAGTGTATTATTTGGTGGTGTTGTGTTGATTTATTATACATGATATTTTTATAGTTGTTTAAATGGTTTAATATGTGTTATTTTATGTTGATAATCGGTTTTTAACATTTAAAGAAACATAAAAAAGTGAAAACAACAAAGATAATTGAATGTGATAGGAATGTAATATCATTTATTAATATTGGTCTAGCAAGAGAGTTGATAGTTACCTACAATCTTATGGTTAAGGCTTTGGGTTTTAATTTTAACATGGAGTGAAAGTGGGATTTGTTAGATAGTCGGATAAAATTAGAATGTTTTAAAATAATTAGCCAGTCCAAAAATGGTTAATGTCTTTTTTATTGGCCCAAATTGGTAACAGTAAAATTTCAATGATGCAATTATTGGCGAGAGAGACAAAAAAAAAAAAAGAAGAAGAAGAAATGAACATGAAACCCTAAGCAAAATTTGAACGCCATTCAATCTCTCCTTCTTCAAAACCCAATCCAATCCAATCTTTCCTACAAGAAATGGATTTTGATAAACTCTGCTTCGTGTCATTCTCCCAAGAACGTCTGTTACGTCGCACTCATTTCGTTGGAGAACCTGAATCGGAAAGCGACAAAAACGATTCGGAAGATTCGCGAGAAGAAGAAACTCCCCAGGAATGTACCGGGATCATGATGGTGTCACCTCCTGAAAGTTCTGATGAAGACGATCAGAATGACAATGTTTCCTCTCACGATATCGATGTTTTTCAGACCCCGCCTGAAGTTTCGCTCATAGCTAGCTCCAATGGTAATCGAAATGATCGGTCGGTTGTCGTTAAAGAAAGAATTGCCAGTGGTTGTACTGACGGAGAAAATGCGGTTAATCTAGGGGCTGATACGGATCTAGGGTTTTCAGAGCTGGAGTCCCAGAAATTCAAAGGGGTAAATGAGGTAATTCATGGTGAGTCAAATGTCGTTAGCTCTTTGAAGAGAAAAGCGGTTGCTGATAAATGTTTAAGTGGGTCTCTGATGAAACAACCGAAACTTTTGGATGAAAATTTGATTTCCAAATCACCTAATCAAGTTTTAGATTCTGATGCAGAGGAAAATGAAGAAAGCATAATGAAATCTCCGGTGAATTCAAATTCTAATAGAGTTATCCACCGCACTGGTGGGTCTAAGTCCCCTCAAATTATTCAAATTGGCGAAGGAAGTTCTGCTAAAAGGAAGCTGTATTTTACAACTGAGGTTTTGGAGTTAGAAACTGAAGTAATCGATAGGGATTTAATGTCCGGGAAAGGTTTGGAAAATAATACAAGAAACGGTGAGGGAAATTCAAATTTAGGTAGAAAGAACATGGATGATATTAACAAGTTTAGGTATGTTGGTCCAAGTACTAGTAATACCTGTCAAACGGAGAGAAGAAGCCAGGGGTGCGGGCTCTGCCTGTTTCAATATGTGGGCAGCCAGAAGTAGATGCTGGGAAGGAATCAGATTTGGGAAAGAATCATGGTGAGATCACTCTTTTGGATGTGTTGAGGATGCTGGCAGCATAATGTGATTATGATATTAGTCTTGAGAATAGAAGTATCTTAGATGTTGCAAAGAGTCGTGGCATGACTTTCCCATAGATAATTGTTAAAAAGGTAATATCTTCTGTAAAGATTAAAAAGGAATTTATCCTATGTTTACTGCACAGTTTTGTAGAAATGTTCATGGTAGGAAACGGTAAAGGGAGCAGTTCTTCAGTGCGGAAATTGGTTTTGGATGGACTTTTGAGCGTTTAGAAAATTGCATTTTGGAAGTGCATGAAATAGAGAAAGTTGGATAATGACTGTGCATTTGTTTTTGTAATTGCAGCAAGCTTTGAAGCTGTACTTTTGAAATTTGCACTTGGAGATACTTCTTGTGGTTTCCCAACTTTGAATGTTAATGCCTTGTACTGGGATTTGGGAAGTTTCGTTTGAGTTGTAGAGTTAGTAGTTTTGGGGGCATGAAGACAATTATGTACAGGAAATTGTCTAAACCTTGATATGTAATTGCAGTTGTTCCTAATGGTTAATTCGGTGTCTATAAAGCGGTTGTGTAAAGTCAAGCCCAGTTCATGGCTCAAAATCAGACCTTTAATTGAAAAGGAATTTGTACTAAAGAAGTTTTCAAAGAAGAAACAGCGAAAAGGTACTTTTCTCACTGTTGCCCCTTGAAACAAGGAAATTTAGAGAATAATTATTGACATGTCCATCATATCTATCATATTCTAGGCATTAGATGTTAAATAGAGATTGTGACAGGGAACTGATTATTGTTAAATTCAAGTGAAATGTGGCTTTTCTCAAGTCAAGGTAAGAAGATGACAGCGCCAATTTGGCCCACTGAAGTGGCAAACACATTGCTTCAAGGAATGAACAATCTTGACTTCTAGAGTTTTCTTACAATTGAGCAGTTTTGAGAAATTGGTCATGACTTATACCAATCTTTTTCTTATTTAGCTCAAGAATGTTAGTGTTTCAACACTATTGAATGAATATAAATGGTCATTAATCTGCCCAACTGGAAAATGCATGATCCAAAACACATTTGAGATTTAAGATAAATATAGATGTGTATCAAACGTTCAACTATTTTGCAGAAATTCCATTGCTCCTTTAGAGTCTATATTTTATTGGCAACCAAACTAGGGATTCAGCTCTTTTCAATCTCATGTGGAATGGTAAAAAAATATCTTGATGCTTCGAAGAACCATAAAAAGATTTAGTGGGATGCACATTGCCTGGTATTTTCCTTAACTCACTACAGAGAAGTTAAGAACCGTGCAATATACTCCAAAAGGCATAAATTTTGAGTAAAAATTAACTCCACATGCATCCTAAAAACCTATAATTTCTTTTTCACGTAGAAAAGTGGGCAAAAATATAGCAAGCAAACAAAAGGATTGTCGCAAAAGTTACTTTGCAAGTGATAAATCTACAATTTGCACACATAATTCTGAAAATTACCACCTCTACTGCATTTTTTAGCTTTATATTACATTCTTTGGTCAATCCTATACAAAAAAACCCAGCCATTACCTCTGAGCATTCCATATTTTAAAAGGTCAATGGGAAAACAGCGCAACCAGCAAACCTCATTCACAAATGTCTTAGTATTTGGCATGCAATATATGTGGATCTCAGTCACAGGATCTGGATGAAGGAAGACTTATAAAGCCTAGCAATCCAGTACCATTTGGCAAACACTACTATGGTCGGGCAGGATTTGGATAAACTGAGCTACTACTAGTGCTAGCCTGTTGGCCAAAACTTAGAGCTGGGTGAAGGAGCTCTGCCTGAGGGAATGAGCTGTTGGATGGCACGTCCAGCAGCAAATCCTGATCAGAACTTTCATCTACAAAATTGAGAGATTCCAGCATGAGGGAGCTACTGTCAGTGGGCAAGGCAAATAACCTTCTTGGACTAAAGCAAGAGCCATCACTGTCTACGAGTTCCTTGCTTTCATATGTAGACTTCATGATCACCCTTTTGGGGCTCTTCATCATACTCTTTGCTTCTGAAAGCACAAAGACAATGCTTAGAGAGAAATTCCAAAGTCAATTATTATTATGACTAGAGAACACAGTTGATATTCCGTGTTAAATGACGTATTTATCATTCCATTATAGGAGATGTTCTTTAAAATGAAATGAACCAACACGATTTCTGGTGTTGAGGGAGGGAGATGAATCAAGTTTCTGACATATTATCTAATTTTTAGGTGAAGGATAGTCTCTAAGTCCATCATCTGCTTGAAACTCTAGCCCACAAATCAGTTTTTCAAAATATCAGTAGTGGTCATGTGCATCAAGACCTTGAGAAATTTTGAGGCCTATGTATGCAACTCTACATTTCCATGCTGTAATGGATCAGTGTCAATACAGGATGTATCCTCTCTCATAATGTACATATATGTTAAGCCATGAACCATCAACAATTTTTGCCAAAAGATAATTGGAAAATATCTCATAAAAACGATAAGGATACTTTTTCTATATTAAACTACAGATGCTGAGATAGAACCTTGTATCGGGGAAGGATTGATTTTAACCACATTACACAATATTAGTACATTTATATTAGTTAGATACTTAAAAACCCTTTAGCACAGAGAACCCTACTTATTATAGTCTTGTTTGGTTTCCCTTTTTTTATGAAGAGCCTGTGTTTTACCTTCCCACTTTGGGATTCAGTGTCACTGTCCAAACCTCATTATATGCCTTGAGAAGAACATAATTGATTAAGCTCTATTTCATTTGATAAGTTCAGCTAACCTGGAAATTTCTGATTTTGGCTGTCACGTGATCTCTTGAAATTTGATACATTATTTGATGCAACGGCATTTGGCCCGCTTGCAACAATAGACGCTCCAGCATTACTTTTACACTTCTGCAACCAAAGGAGGTAATTAATGCCAAAGCATTTGCCAATTAACTGAAGAAAAGAATCAAATACATTATATATTTCAATGTGATAATATCCATACTTTAAGAGCTTGATTCAAACCTTGAGTAAATTATAGTGTTCCACCCATTTGGATGTCGTCAAATTGGAAAGTGAAAGCCTTTTTAAAGTCTTGCAGTCTTCAGTTGATGCTCCTTGGAATGATAAATCAAAGACACCTTCTGCCAGAAGTTGCTGAAAGGAAGTTAAGTTCTCCTTGAATTGAAGGCTATCAAACATACTTTTGAGGCTGCAGATGCAATGATGAAACATATACAATGTGTCAACCACCACACACAATCACATAAGTACACAAATATTTGCATATGAATAATATGGCTGTCACTTGCTTTTTATAACATGATTTGATTTCATTTCAGAGGCATCAGTCGCCATTTGATTGAGTATGGAATTAAATGAAATGGTTTCAATTTACTAAAAAGATCTTTAACTTTGCCTGCATTTATGTGAATTCCTTTGTGGCAAGCAATTTTCAAATACATCACGTCTTTTTTATTTCTCTTCAAATGAAGTTTATCCATAGTTTCACAATTATTAACAAATAAAAAAAAATCTCTATGTTCATTGCTATTCATAGTATGAATAAACATACAAGACAAAGATATTAACTTATCCGGAAATTTGTCAGTGTCAAGTGGGGCAAGATACTTCAGTAGTTCCTTCTGCTCCTCACTTGTCAAGTGTTCCCTAAACTCCTCAAAGTTGAGAATATCCTGTACCAAGCATGCATGTTGATCATGATATGTCACAACAAATATAAGGATAAAACTATATAAGAAAAATGACAGCAAATTCAAGACCTCAAGAATTGTAAATAGCGAATATGCATTTTGCATTCAGTAAGAGAATTATGAGCAACCGTGTTAATTAATAAAATAAGTTACCACCCCTAGCAACATATGCGATAACTCATGCTGTATTACGTAATACTGACTTTAGGAAAACCTTCAAACATGAGCGAAATTTGTTTGAAACCTAATCAGTATAACAGTCATACTTAACATCAAGTTCAGGAAATAGACAAGGTTTATGTACAACCACCAAAAATAGAACAGAATTGAACTTACATTTAAATTTATATCACATAGTGGTGAATTATAATTTCCCAGGACTTGTAATTTTTCATGCTGAAATTTGTCCCTGCAATTCCACCAACACAGAAAAGCTAACCAAGATGAGATTCACCTTCAGTTTCAGAGCAACATTTTCCTGAAATGTCCCTACTGTTCTAACTGCCATAAATACAACATTCCCACATATTTAAAAAATACAACAATATGTATATGTAGCCCAGGTAATGAAGTTACTCCACCATTTGAACTTACCATACAGTTCATTGCTCACACTAACCTTCATATTTGAGTTGATGAATAGCTACATAACCAAGACAGCCCTAATTTGCCTTTGATTCATCTTAAATACCTCTTGTCAATGGTGAGACGAATGCCATAGTTCATTTTACAGTTATATTGCACAGTTAACTTAATGTATGTGGCAAAAATTTTAAAACAAAAAAATATGTTGTGATAATAGAGGAAAAAATTGAAGGTAGCAGTATATGAACCCTTATAACCAACAAAATGTCTTTGAAAAATTATGAAATTATGTTGGAAGCAATTACCTCTTAAGTTGATCTTGTTGCACCCCTTCTCCAATAGGGTTCTTGGCTTTGTCCATGCTACTACTTGAGAAGTTGTTACCCATGTTATAATTATGTACAGGGAGGGTCAGTGAACGTGAATATGCCTCATTTGTCGAGTATTGTTTGTTTTCAACTGACAGGGAGCTAGCTTCAGATTCCTCATCTCGAGCAATTGAACTTGGATGTCGAATTAGAACACTTCCATGACCTATCTCAACAGAAACCATTGGTGTTTCACTCTCAAAAAGCAAATCCTCTTCTGAAGATCCAGAGAAGTATGAAGACTGTTGTTCATGTAAAATAGTATACAAATCTTTGGTAAGTTTCTCCACAGGAGATGGTTTTGGACGATTGACACAGGTCCTCTTTTTGGAAGGCACCAATGAGTCCCATACATTTGACTGGGCTGGACCTGAAAAGGAAAAACAGCAGAAAGTTTAACACAGTAAGACTTATAGATTATTGAGCTAATTGCATCGTGAACTAGATACTCATGCACCCAATCAACAAGCTTCCAGCAAAACAAAATTTTCGAATTTCAATGCCATTCCATAGTAAATTCACAGCATATCATTTTATGGTGAAGCAAACTCAATAGTAATAGCTTCATTTCTTCTCTTTGTAAATTTTGACTGCATTATGCAACTCTATAATCAGTTTTGTCAACATAAGTCTACAACAACTCTCACTTTCTTAGTTCAACAGGGGGAAAGAAAAATAATTTTAGTGTCCACCCAACCTGTCAAATCACTTGCATCTGCACTGCCAAATTGTACACAGCTCTCAGAATTAGATATGGCTGAACCAGAACTGGACCTATTACTTGTATCTTCTTCAACAACCTTTCGGAAACCTTGGTTGTAATCAGGGACAAACCCTCCAGCTGCCATATAATCATGACTTGACTTTCGTTTGAGAGCTTTCACGTCTTTGTTTTTGTTTAAAGATATACTCTTTACTCTGGCAACCCTGTGATCCTCATAGTCATCAGATTCAGCCCGTGCATGAAGTGGGGTATAGTTTGCAAGTGTTCCCTTTGTCCTCCACCGAGATCCACATGCATTGCACAGTACTGGCTTCTCAGGAGGCCCATTGCGCCAAAGAGGGTGCCTATTGAACCAAATAATATTCATTTTAAAAGAAAAAATATGTATACATGATCATGATTAAAGATGTAATATAGTATAAGAAGATGAACTACTAATCACAGTAGCTTCATTATCATTCCATATAATTGTCATATAACTGCAAAGCACCAGCAGCTATAATTGTTAATAAACAATAAACATGAACTGTCATTTATTAGTATGTCCAGAAGGAAACAAGCTATAAAGAAGAACATTAGTTCACAATTGTCCTGCATTTTAATCAACCATATATGCAATACTTGCAGGCCTGGATTGTTAAATAATAATGTACACCTATTGAGTAATTCATAACCAAAAAAATTCAAAAGCAGCATGTACTGCAGTGAAACACAGTGATGGATTCACTAAGCCATCGCAGAACCTCAAACCATAACTCACTCTATTGTGGTGCCCGGATTCTTTTAAGTATCTTTATTACACTAACCAATCCAGAATACAAAGCCATGGCTGCAGCACATCAAACCAGAACTTACTCCATTGTGGTGCACCACTTATTTACACATCTTTATAACACTAACCACTTCAGAATACTACAATAAACAATTCAAGATTCCATTGAACTCAGAATTGTCACTGGAGAAAGAAAACATAAGAAATCCCGAAATGGCAGAAATCTCATCATTTGCAAAAGGAGGCAAACATGGTTACAAATGGATGTAAAATGCTTCCCAGTATACTCCCACTTATCAAAATTTCTTCAGGCTTGAACAACCATATATCTAACAATGAAATAGAATTTTCTTCACTGATGCACCATTTGGATTTTTCTTGAGAGATTTATTTTCAGCAAAACCATTTCTGAGTGTCCAGCTCACCAAAATCTGTCCAGCATTTTTTAAACCTTGCCACATTTCAATTTCTAATCTTAACAATGGGGCCGGAATAAATATGATAACATTTATTGGTAATTAGATCAACTCTTTACACCCCAAATGTAACTAATCATACAATGTGATGAAAGATAATCAAAAGATGTTTAGCATCTTCATCACACTTGAATTCCCCACAAAAGAAGATTTATATATAGCCATGACTACTAACACACATGGAAAAAGAAGCTTCTCTGGAATGTCTTTTAGGGTTGAACTTTCCACAAACTAAAGAGATTGATCTCTCAGAGAGTTAATATTACAACCTCAGCTCTTCCAACAAAAGCATAATATACCAAGTTTTGAAATCTCAAAGTAAACTTAGTGGCACTGACAAACAAGTAGTAATGACCTTTACATTTGAAAACACTTCAAGAAAAGCTTAAATAAATCAAATTGAATAGTGTAGAGGTTTAAACAGCAAAACAGTTTTCCTTCAAAAGGAATGCAATAAGGAACAAAAACTTATATTGATTAAACACATGGAAAAATAGTTTAGAATAAGAACAAGAGTAGTAGTTTTATGAAAGCAGTTTTCATAAGCTATTGGGAAAATAACAGACTAACAAAGAGAAACAAACCAATTCAAGAGGCAATTGGTATGTACTTTCAGCTATAACACTATTCTGGATTCACTTGTAAG
Source organism: Mangifera indica (assembly GCF_011075055.1). Classification (NCBI taxonomy): domain Eukaryota; kingdom Viridiplantae; phylum Streptophyta; class Magnoliopsida; order Sapindales; family Anacardiaceae; genus Mangifera; species Mangifera indica. The sequence continues at coordinate 4,207,451 of NC_058139.1, forward strand.
CAATTACCTATAATTGATCTTTCAAAGAACCAGAGCTTAACATAAAATACATTTTTTTTCTTATATTGAACCATTCAATCAGCACAGGAAAACTTCAGTTTGACTTGCTATTTGGGTTCCTAAAAAACACATGAGAACCATTTACCCATCTGATTTAAAATTACTAACTGATCAATTTGGTGGAAGACAGTCAAGGAACGATGAAATTAAGAAAGTAAATTTAAGAAAAAGAACTGAATTCGATAAGAATTTGAACTTGAAATCAACATAGATGTTGAAGAGAAAAGAAGCCCTCTAGTTGCAAATCAATACACAGACACAATATCATCAGATATATCTGATTTATAACTTTCTTTTATATTATTTATATTCCCTTCATCATACAATTCTCAATCCAACAAGCAATATAAATGATATTTATTTATCAAATAAAAATTAGGAACATAAATTTTTTTTTTCTGTGGAAATGATTAAAGAAAAAATGGAGAACAAGAACTCACTTGTAACTCCACAGTGATAGCAAGGACCTTGCTTGCCCATGTCTCTTCTCTCCTTTTTTTTTTTTTTATAACTTAGAAGAAAAATAATTCAGATAAAATTTTACAACAACAAAAAAGCAAAAATTTATTTAGAAAGAGTTGAAACAAAAAGAATAATTTAAAAAAATAGTGAAAAATAACTTTAAATTATGTTTCCTGAAGCCTTACAAGGCATATACAGCTGGGTACAAGAAGGCTATTTTCTGAAACAAAGCCAGAAAGCAAGCTTGCTCAAGAAAAGCAGAAGCCAAAGACCCAGAGAGTATTTTCTCAAGTTCAATGTGTTGATAGTTTTTATTTTCATATATGTAATAAAATCAGAAAAATAAAAAAGATAGAGATGTGTATTTCAGGTGAAAATCTGTACAATCTAATGGAAGATGGAGAAAAACTCCATAGAAAGAGAATCTGATAAATATTGGTAAAGAAGTTGAAAGTGAAAATGTGAGAGAGAGAAGGAAGGGGGAAGGAAGAAGAGTGCTTGTGTCTATTTGTTCTTGTATTGTAAATCTTCATCTTTCCTTACCTTTTCTTTTCATTTATTATTATGTTATTTGAAAGAAGATTTCATATTGGTTTAATATTTATTTTGTTACTAAAATTATAATTCTGTTGACTATAGATTTTTCTGGTTTTGTATTTAAAAATCCCCATAAAAATAATAAAGATAAAATAAAAAGCAATAAGAGAACAACCAAAAAAGGTGAAAAAACCAAAGAGACTTTGTTTTTCTTTTTCTTTTTTTTTTTAATTTTCTTTTAAATATTAATTTGTGGTTTTATGTTCTGTGTGAACAATGATGTTGATGAATAATATAATTATATGGTTATTCATCCAATGGAATAATCCTAGGCTCACCTATCAGCGTGGTGATTCGTGGTCACGACATACATGTGTCATCATTTCATTCGCTGAAACCTAAATGTATATCAACTACGCCCCACTTTTTCTTTTGCTTTTGTTGTTTTTGATTAGATCTAACGATGATTAATGGAGTTGTCATTTAATGTAATTCCACTCCCTTGTCAGTTTAAACACGCAACCTTGTAAATTAGCTAAACATAAAGCATCACCATGAAAGGAAGATTACAATTTTTATTTTTTTTGCCCGTAATATAGAATTTTTTTTATGAATTAGAATTATTGAAAATTCAATTAATGAATTTTTAAAACTGAAAAAGAAAAAAATTAAAAAAAAAAAAAACTATGCCCAGCCCATGACGCATAGTGGGTATCCCATGAATTTGACTCATCTTGGTGCCATGTGATTTTCCTTCTTTTTATTTTTTTATTTATTGGGTCAGCTTACTTTGTGAATAATTTGGTCCACCCACAACTCCAAAGTTGTACAAATCTCATCTCAGCCGTCTGATTGAATTATTTTTCCACGATCAATAAGATTTTGACTCGAAACCAAGTTCAGTGAATTTTCTATCGATCCGACGGCTAAGAATGACAAATTCTTTGGGCTTTACCAAAGATTTAGTCAATAAAGAAAAGTCTTGCCTTGTAAATTAATTAAATACAAAAATATCTCTACTATGCTTTCCTATGTAATGCTTATACGAATCTTTTCGTCACCATGTCATCCAGTCAGACCGTCCATTCAATCACAATTTTCCAAGATGTGACCAATCACTGAAATCTAAATTATTGACATTAAATTTTAATAAAATAAATAAATGATTATCCTTAAGTAGAAATTAACCTTTTTAAGTATTTTAAAAATAAATAAATAAAAGGAAAATGGTTGGTTAAATTAAGGGTAGAGATTAAATGAAAGTTAACACGTGGAAGGTAGAGGATGGTAATATTTGGTGGTAGTAGTGAGCGTAATTGGTGGGTCCCAAGGAGAACTCACAAACTGTTGGCCCTGTTCGACCACTTCTACGCTTCTCTAGTGTATGTTGTTTCCATTCTCACTATGACAACTTTCATTTCTCTCTCTCTCTTTACGAATTGGGTGTTAAAAATAACGTTATGCATACGGAGTTTTCTTTAGGTTATACATAATTTTATTTTGGATAATAACTTTATTATTAATAATAGTGTAAGGCCAAAGGATTTATTCTCATTCAAAGTATCATATTTTTTTAAAATTATTATTTTTTAATTTTAAAAATCTCATTTACTTATTCATAAACGGTTAAAATTAACAAAACTCTAATCTTTTAAATTTTTTTGCTCATTTTTTCTCTTTAAACCCTAAAAACTAACTATTTTATTTCTAGATTAAGTTTTAAAAAATAACATTTATCCTCTTAAATTTTAATTTTCAAACTCCAATACCATCGTTGACGGTCTCTCCCTCCCGATACTTCCTCTCTCTCTCGATGTTTCCTCTCCATATGACAATCTCTCTTCTCTCACCTGAACCTTTGACCAATGTCAATTGAAGCTGAAAAGATAAAGTTTTTCGCCTTCTTGACTTCAATCGATATTAACCAAGGGTCCAAGTGAGAGAAGAGAGATTATCAGAGAGAGAGAAAACATCGAGAATGAAAGGTCATCAACAATGGCACCGAAAATAGTGTCAAAGTTTGAAAACTAAACCTTAAGAGGGAAAATGTTATTTTTTTAAAATTTAATCTAAGGGAGAAATGATTAGTTTTTTAGGTTTAAGGGAAAAAATAAAATCTCAGTTTATTTTTAATATTATGTATAAAATGACGATTTTATCTTAAAACTAATAGACTTAACCACTCATGGATAGATAAATAAGATTTTTAAAATTAAGAGATAAAAACTTAAGAAAATAAGATACTTTGGGTGGGAATAAGTCCTTTGGCCATAGTTTAAAAATAAAATTGGGATTTGTCAATCCATTTTCATCTCATTAGACCAACCAAAAAAAAAATGTGTTAATACAAATAATCACCTTCTTAAGCATGTGTTTATATATATATATATATATGTTACTATAACAATTTAAATGTTGATTGGAAGATGCCAAAATGATAATAATAATAAAGAAAAAGAAGAAAAGGTTAATTATTGATAATAAATCTTGGATAATCCAACAAATCAGACAGGCTAGACACAAGTTGGCGGTATCTCTAAGGTGATGCTTAGAAAAAAAATTAACTATAGCTATAATGGAAGGAAGACTTTATAAATTAAAATTAGGTGGTTGCATTTACTCATTAAAAAAAAAAAAAAAGTAATACTATGTTTATTTACTTTAAATATATAAATATATATACATTTATATATGTCGTTATGTGATTAAATACTATTTTATCTTTAATTCAAACTTATCAAATTATATAATAATACAAGTTAAATATATACCTAAAATAAATATAAATAGTTTTATCGGAATAAAATACAATTGTTACAAATCGATACAACTTATGTGTTATTATTGTTTATTATCTATTAACTCAATTTTGTTGTTTATGTCAACATTTTGGCATAGGGAATTGAAGGAAATGACCTTTCAGTCCTTTTGTAAAATTGATTATATTGTACCAATTTAATGTACTAATAAATGTGCAATCAGACTTATTTCAAATCAAATCTTTTATAACAAATAAAATTTATTATTATTTTGTTCGAGAAAAAATGTCAAACTAAAAAGTTAAAGTTAGAAGAAATTTTTTCTATCAACTAAGAAATTTCGACACATATTTATACTGTTAGGGTTGTTGTTGTTATATGGAATGGCATGATTATGCCAACTTGTATTAGAAATGTTTGTTGAAACATTTCTAATTGTAGGGTCAAATATTATTGAAAGTTTATTTAAGAATTCAAGCATAGAAATTTGCGTCTTTAAAAAGAACATTTGGGAAGAGTTTGAGAATTAGGTTTAACCAGAAACACATTCAAACAAAGGCCCAGTAGAACAAGAACACGTGGAAGGTTTATAAATGAAAAGTAAAACAAATTGGTCCCATTACTCCTCTTTCACGACATAATTACTATTTATTATTTAAATATTTTTATTTTATTTAAATATGTCAATCAATCTCTTAATAGTTAAGGCATATCTATCATTTTGGAGAGACAGGCTTATTTATGTATAAAACTTGAGCCTCTTTTTTTTTTTATAATTATATAAATAATTCACAACTTTCTATTTTAGATTATGATTTTTCTTTTTTTATAATTACCTATCGGTAGCCTTTGCCGTTACTCCTTAATATTATATTTATATAGTGTGTATTACTTGAGAATGAACCCAAATAAATAAGGCAGAAGATTTTTATTAGTGTGATGATAATGATGTTTAAGCATATTTAATAACTTGAAAGGGGGAAAATAATCAGTCCATCCAAAGTTTTTATTCCATTATTCAACATCTGTCTGTCTTTTAAACACTATAAAATATTCCCCTCAAGTAAATAATCATCAACTTTGAAATGACATTTTAAATAAACTATTTGTTTTATCCTTATATAGATTATCTCTTAATTATATGTAATAATAATACATATATCTATTTTTATTTAATTTGCAATAAAAATAAATCACCATAGTAGTTGGTCAGCCATGGCATGGGAGTATTATGGGAACATGAGGAAATTTAATGGGTGTTTGAAAGTCCAAGCTTTTGATAAGACAAGACGAAGAATATTATTAAAAACCACCCATTAACCCAAGAGAATGGATGTGAATAAGTCAATTGTTGTGTTTAGAATATGATTTTTTTAATATATGAAAGGATTAGATATTGAGAAAAAAAAAATTGAATGTGATGATGGTGGGCTCTGATCAGGATTTGCAATTGGTGACATAGTTGGTGTAAATGAGTCTAAAGAGATAAGTTAAAATTGTTACATTTTCATTGATAATTGAATAAAATCAACTAACTTTATTAGGACCATCCATCCACTTGTCTAGTAATTAATTAGTCATGTTTTACATTTCCCATTTTGCAAAAATAAATTTGAAATAAAAATAAAGCACTTTTGGTGAATAAAGAAGATAAGTAAAAATCACTTGTATGTAGCCACAAATTAGAAAAAAAAAAAAACAAGGGGCTAGAAAGTCAGATATTGCAAAGTGATCTTTATTTATTGTACAAAATCCTTTTCCTTCTAAGGAAAGATATCTAATGCCGGATTCTATATTTGACTTTGCGAAAATTATTAACTCATATGGGCCTAATCTGGCCCAATGTCTTAACCCATCTAGGCCCATGTGGATCCAGTCTGAGTTCCCTATGAAAAGATGCTTTTCTTCTACTTTAGTGCAAGGTCAATTTTAATAATAGTTGATGGGAATTATACATCTTAATTGAAAATATAAGAAAAATACCTTTCTTCTTTTTGTGGGATTTTGATGTTATTGAATATGAATAAAACTATGTATGTTAACAAGTCTTATAAACTTATATGTACAAACTAAGATAATAATATATGATCAGGTGATGTGATTGTTTACTTTTTCTTCTACTCTAAAATCATATAATCATATACTACTATATCAGTAGTTAGTGCCCATATCGAACTAAACCTATTGGTTTCTGTTAGTTTTAGAATAAGGGAAAAAGATCATGAAAGTCAATTCAATAGGCATTCATCCCTAAATTATGGATACTTTCACATGTTTGTACAATCCAAGTGCCATGACCAAATTATAGCTTTGAGTTAAATATATATCCATTATTTGGGGATGATAACTTATATAATTTTATTTTGTTCTACTTTCAAACAAAAGCTTTTATTTTTATTTTTATTTTTTCATAATATATGATACTGAAAAAAGTATTAATATCAAGGAGGTGAGATGACAAGAAAAGGCATCTTTAAAAGAATAAAAAAGGCTATGGGTGATTATGCAAAGAAGAGGGGTTGTTGTTGATTGTAGGCAAATTATATATAGAGTCTCTTTCCATATACTTCATAATCTTATCCCACCTTCCAATCAAACCAATATATCAAGGATTTGTCACCTCCAACATAAACTTATTAATTTAAAGTAATTTTGGATAATAATGGAGTAACACTATTCACCTTCTTAACATAAACCATCTAAAAAATTGATTTGATGTTTGGGCGGTGGGAAAATTCTTTGATAGCTTTTGTTACTGTTGAAAATACAAAATACTTTGTTGTTTTTATCGATTAGGAGTTATTTACCCGCAAGTTATCCTACATATTTTGTCCACCTTTAAATTATTATAGTTTGAAAATTTTTTAATTCTTGATAATATTATTTTTTTGTAAGAAGGCAGAAATTATTAGGTTTAAAGGCTATGAAGGTAGAATGATGGAGGATGTTGAAAGTTTGTTGTTTGGTCGGTTAGAAGGTGGATGAAAATGAGGTCATACATGTTATTGTCTTGTTGAATTACATAGAATTAAAGTTTTATTATTGTGGTCCTCGACCTGCCTTGGAAATTGATTTTACCATAATTTACACTAATTATTTTAAACTACTTTTGACCATCAACCCAGCACAAGTCTAATCAATCTTTCTCCGCCTGGGGTTAACCAAAATTTCCTTAGTTTTAAGTAACAAAAGGAGGAATTTCAAGTTATTAGATCAAAAATTTTATTTATTTAGTATAATTAATTCAATTATAAAAAGAATAAGGTCCTTTCGTAAATAAAATACAATTCTCTGTAACGCACAATGATGCAGTTCTTAATCCCACACCATTTCAGACAGGTTTGGATTAGGCTTCCAAGCCCAATTCACGAGCTGATCTTGCCCCTGTTTTGCCTTTTAGAATATTGGCTTTTCTTCACCAAGAAGAGATTACCCAGAAAGCAACAATAGTAAATTGCAAAAGATGTCTCCTACTAACAGGTATCCAATTCCCAAAAGCCAATTCATCATGTACAAAAATTGACAAAGAAACTATACAAAAGGTATGGTTGGTGAAAGATACCTGCATCAAGGAATCGATTAGCTCAGTTGATTCAATACCTGTTTTGCCTTTTAGAATATTGGCTTTTCTTCACCAAGAAGAGATCACCCAGAAAGCAACAATACTAAATTGCAAAAGATGTCTCCTACTAACAGGTATCCAATTCCCAAAAGCCAATTCATCATGTACAAAAATTGACAAAGAAACTATACAAAAGGTATGGTTGGTGAAGGATACCTGCATCAAGGAATCAAAATTAGCTCAGTTGATTCAATACCTGTTTTGCCTTTTAGAATATTGGCTTTTCTTAACCAAGAAGAGATCACCCAGAAAGCAACAATACTAAATTGCAAAAGATGTCTCCTACTAACAGGTATCCAATTCCCAAAAGCCAATTCATCATGTAAAAAAATTGACAAAGAAACTATACAAAAGGTATGGTTGGTGAAAGATACCTGCATCAAGGAATCAATCAGCTCAGTTGATTCAACATCACCACCAGAAATCCAATCTCACCTTCCTCGAAAATCAGAATTCAAAGGAAAAAGTTCATGCATCTATCCAGCATAAGTACACTCAACAGACTTCCAATCTTATCAGCCAACTTCAGTTCTATACAGCTTTCCCATTCTGTCCCTCGATTAAAAAGCCAGTTTACTCTTGAGTGTAATATGATCAGTGATGCCAATTAATGCTCGAGACTGCTTTTTTTTTTTTTTTTCTTCATGAAATCAATTTCAATCCCCCATTAATAAATCATTGGTACAACATAAGCTCTCTGTTGCTTATTTGAGATTGTAATTAATAATCTGACAAAATGTTGCTTATCTAAATCAGATATTTTTAAAGTCCTCAACTGTATGGAGGGACCATGGCCAGAAGGCATAAAAATAAATTGATCTCAGAATGAAAAAAAAAAAAAGCTCTACGGAACATGCTCTGTTCAGAATCAATTCAATTTCTACCACAAACCCACAGCATTTCAAAAAATTATCTCATCTCAGCATGTTTTTCAGCAGTGGTGGATGCCGGTTCCTCGGTATGTTCCTTTTTGTTTGCAAGTTTTTCTGCTTCAGCCTTCTCAAGCAAAGCCTGTCTCTGCATAGCTGCCATCATCTCCCTCATTGTCTTCTCCTCTCCTTCCAGCTGTATTTTCATTATATACTCAGCTTCCTTGTCAATTGGTTTGAAGTATTCTTCAATGGCAGCCTCCTGCAGAGGAAGACATATTTTATTTATACAAGGGAAACTGGAACTTAAAAAGGAGAAATTTAACTGCAGACAAAGTGGCAAAAATAAGCTGCAAAATAAAAAAAAAACATAAAGCCTCGAAATTAAATGAAAATAACTAACCTAGGAGGATTCCATAAAAAAATTGCAGAAAAGTATATCAAATTACTCTTATAACCAACATAATTTTTTAGTCTTGCTTACATGTGGTATTTCTTTAAAACACAACAGAAATTATGCAAGTTCCTGAATCAACAAGGATTAGCATAGAAACACTGAGAATTAAAAGATAAACATATGGAAATTCATAGAATCAACTGCATTTGAAAATTTAGGTTATCCAAAGGCATGAAGCTTACTGTTTCTTCTAGCTTCTTATTTAAATTCTGCATCTCCTCAACCATACGGCGAACCTCCCCTAATATGGCTTGCTCAGGGAGTTTTCTTAAGGCTGTCTTCCTTTCTTGTGCCTGTCCAGAGAAGAAGAGAGGTAAAAGCTTATTAAGATGATCATTTTAGGTCGAAATTTCCCTGAAAACTTGTGGACCACAAGTATCATGTGTTTATGAGAATGATGAAAGCTAAAATCAAGAAACCAATAAAATGCAATAAGCCAAAACAGAACATAAAATATGATGGAAAGAGTGAAAATTAAGGTAAAATACAGTTTGTGATTACACATGGCATTACACTTCGACACAGTCCTTAGTGTCCTTAAAAAAAACACGATCATCATGATCTAATGTTGGATATCTTGATAAAAATGAGAGTTTGGATAACAATAAAAATGCCAAGTTTTGGAAATATTCACGTTGACTTCCTGAGTTAATAAAACAAGATGTGAAACCAGTATTCATGGTTGGTTTAAAAAATTCAAATGTTTTTATTTTATTTTGTTGTTTAAATGTAAGAAACTAGGAAATTATATAAAAATTTATTAAAAGAAGAAAATACAACGTGGACAGCATCACAGCAGAGCACAATTACGGCAAAAACCCAAAGGAGACTCCACCTTACATAAAGACAGCCCATAAACACCTGTCTAAGATCCACAATACATACTATCTCCTCCTTTACCCAAAAATGAAAAAGAAGTTATATGTTAGATTGATAAGTTGTTCCATAAAGAAGTTACATATTTTCTGTTTCCTTTCTCCAAGGCAACATGGTTCCATTGACCTCTATTGTGTAATAATTTCATTTTTCCTGTTCTGACACCATTATATACTACATTCCCAGGTAAAACACCAACCTATAAGATCATATAGTCCCAGGTACAACCAGCCTGTTCACTGTATTGGCTCAGCTCAGCACACCATGAGAAAAATTTTACCATGTTGAGGGCTGGTTGGCATGACATTTGGCTGTGTCCAGCCAGGGAGATCAACCAGTGGGTTGACACAACATGGACTGGTTTGGCACTTTTATTATTTTTTCTTCATCATTTTTAACCTTTATTTTCCTAGAAATATCCAACACATTCTCTGATTTTGCATTCTCAACCTGCAATCTCTTAATTTCCTTTCAAACAGTTTGGCCAACCAAGTGTAGGATTGCGCCAGGCCAGCCAAAAATTCGTCAAGACATATCATCACATAAAATGGTAAATATTGGGTTGCATCATCTAATCCATGGCTTTAATCAACTTGTAAACAAATACTAACCACTGGCACATTCTTTGTGGTAGCATTTGATAGAACTCAAACAGGACTAAAACTACAACAAGGCAGAACTTGAGGCATACTAAGACATTATATCATAAATCAACAGAAGAACAGTGATGACAAATTTATGTAATAGTAAGTAATACCTACCTGTTGGAGACGCTTATCAAGCTGCAACCTGTAAGATCGAATTCTTCGTTCTTCATATCCAGAAAGAACTCTCACATAAAACATGGCTCTTCTACCAAACTCTAATAACTTATCCATTCTAACCATTCACCAACTCAACATGTATGTATTCCTACACAAAATATAAACATGATTCAACAAAATAAGTTTTACACTCAAAGAGCATTAAATTGCCAATTTTCAGTAACATTACCTTAAATTGCAGAAAAAACTTTAACATTTATTGGTTGTTAAGAAAATTGTATTTTTATGGTGATGCTACTTAGAGGTGTTTTTAACTTCTTTTTTTTCTCCCCTAGTAAACCAATTTTCCCATCTACCTGAAAGATATGTTGCACCATAATTCATCCAGCTAAAGTAAAATGCACATGAGCGGGTGAGCACACACAATCACATAGATAAAGTACATCTTTTTTCTTATATTGAATCATTCAATCAGCATATGAAAACTTCAGTTTGATGTGCTGTTTGGGTTTCCAAAACAACCATGAGAGTCATTTACAATCGGATTTACAAGTACTTATTGCTCAATTTGGTGGAAGATAGTCAATGAACGATGAAATAAAGTATGTAAATTTAAGAAAAAGAACAGAATTCAATAAGAAATTTAACTTGAAATCAACAGCGATGTTGAAGACAAAAAAAGCCCTCCATTTGTCAATCAATACACAAACACAATAACATCACATATCCTTGATTTATAACTTTCTTTACATATTTACGTTCCCTTCCATCATACAATTCTTAATCCAATAAACAATATACATGATATTTATTCATCAAATAAAAATTAGAGAACATAAATTTTTTTCTTTAGAAATGATTAAAGGAAAAAATATGGAGAACAAGAACAAACTTATAAAGGACCTTCTCTCTCTTTTTCTTTTTAAGTTGGAAGAAAAAACAACTCAGATTAAATTTTACACCAAAAACAAAAGAGTGATATTTACTGACAAAGTTTAAAAAAAAACAACTGAATTATAGCTTAAATTAAGTTCCCTGAGGCCTTACAAGGCATATACAGCAGCTACAAGAAGACTATTTTTCTGAAACAAGGCCAGAAAGCAAGCTTGCTTAAGAAAAGCAGAATCCAATAAACCCAGAGTATTTTCTCAGTTTAATTATTTTATATATAATAATAATAAACAGAAATAAAAAGATTATATGGGCATTTCTGGTGAAAATCTGTACAATCCAATAGAATTGAGAGAGAATGGTGAAGATTGTAAATGCGAAAATGTGAGAGAGAGAAATAAAGAAGAAAAAGACTGCTTGTGAAAAGTAACCCTGAAAACACAAATGGTTAAAAAATCATTAACCCTAGATATGCAAATTATCCCATTTAAATCCAAAAATTAAAAATTAAAAAAATCATAGCTTGAAAACAGAAGCAGCACTCAGTGTCTACCGAAATTTGAGCAGAAACAGAAAAGAATAAATGCTTAGAACGTGTCCCCTGTGAGCTCAAGCAAATCAAGATTGGTGAGTAACAGTCAATGGTAAAGCGCACACAAGAAAACAAATAAGACCCTCCTTTTCTTCCGACTAAGCACAAAAAAGTGGAAATTCTGAGTAGAATGAGGGGTAGTAGAGAGATTAAAGAATTTTAGTGTTGAGTTTGACGGTGAATCTGCAGCCAGGAATAGGAAAAACCGTCGATCGACTAGAATTGGGAGCTTCAAAAATCCCGCAGTCCACCGCTAGGCCGAGAGAATGAAAAAATGGTACTGCTCCAAACCCCCCGGGTCATTCCTCAGGCCCAACAAGTCATGCTGTGCATGCATCTAAACAATGATTATGATTGGAGCGTCTCTAAATTCTAATTCAAAATTATTTATGTAAAAATTTGTATTTACCTTATTATTATTACACATAATTTTATTAATGTATATAATATAACTCAACCTGGAAAATATTAATTGGCGAGTTAATTACACACACGCCACTTCGTGACCAAGAAAGGTTGGGGTGGGGAAGGCTCGACCACTCTGTGGGAAGGTGGGCTCTCTGGTTGACATCTTACATTTTTAATCTTTTGATAGGCTCTTTGTCATAATGAATAAACTACATTGCCCCACACATGTTTGTTCTACAAACATTTTCATCCCTAGTTATCATAGACATGATAGTTTGTGCCATTAAACTGTATTTATATTATGTTAGTTTGGATTCTAAGTTAAAAGCCTTCAACACTAAGTTGACTTGAATTAGATACGTATAAAAAATAATCCAATCTAAAATATGTTTAGATTAACTTGACACAACTTGAATTGATATAAAATTATTTATTATTTTTACTTTTCTAAGTGATATTAGCATTTTAATTTTTTTACCAAATTACTTTAACTTAATATAAAATAGTCAATTTTTAATACGATTCATTAACTTAATACGACACAAAAAAATCAGACTAAGTTTGAGTTTTTTCACATGAAATTTAATTTAGGTCAAATTGATATGACTTAAAACTAAAACAGAGTTACGGTTGATATGAAAATAATCCAAACTGAATCAAATGTTGAGAGAAATACTATTTTAATAGAATTTATTATGAATAAATTAAAAAAAAAGAAAATTATAAAAAAAGGCCAAAATTAAAGGGGTCTAAGCGAAATTACCCAAAACAACCAAGTTAAAGCAAAATTGCCCAACATTTGTGAAATGACCAAACTGCCCATATATATAAACAAGGCAAATTTTCATATTTTCCACTGTAAAACTGCCACGGTCATTATGCAAATCCAAAGAAAAAATCGCACTCTCTCCACTGTCCCACTGTCAAGTAGATTTCTGACGATCGAAAATGGTCAAGAAGGTTAGTATATCTTTCATAATTTTGTTTGAATCAAGTTATTGTTCATATTATTGAGATTTGAGTGAGATTTTACGGTTTGAAACTTTAGAGTTTCGATTTTGAACAATGCTTAAAATGTTTTGATTCTTGACTGTTTTCGTTAAATTTGTTGTGGGGTTTTGTGTTATAGTATATGTAAATTTGATTTGTGTTGAAATTGGAGGCCGAAATGACAAATTTTTGGCCGAAAAATGCATCCAAAGCAATCAGCAATCTGACTATGGGAACAGTGGATCCCACGATCATGACGAATACTCCCATTGTCAAGAGACATTGATAATGGGTTAGGGGGTTAAGTGGTTTTTTTAAAACATTAGGGAGTTGGCCGTCATAGATTAGTCCACTGCGGGCGTTTCTGAAATTTGTCATATGACAGTGGACTGCTGTCGTGATACCATGGGTTGGGGGGAAAATTTACTTTTTTGAAACTACAAGGGCGGTAATAGATTCGAAAATTACTGAGGGGGCAAGGGATAAATATTGGACATGTTTGTAATAGAAATTTTCTCAAGGGGTAAATTGATAATTTTCACATCTAGGGTTTCTCAACGTGTAGTTTTCGAATTTTATATCCGTTTTTTCTGTTTTAGGGTTTTTCAATATGTAGTTTTCGAATTTGAGATTCAATTTTTTTATTTTTGTGCCTTTCAGACATATTTTACGATGTAATGACCTAATTTTACTCAATATTTCGGTTTTTTCGTTTATAGGATATATCAATTCGTTTTTTTGAATTTAAGTTTCATTTTTCTGAATTTCACCGTTTTATGATATATCGATTCGTATTTTTCAGATTTCTGAACGATTTTTTCGATTAGTGGCATTCTTATGTATTTTAATTGATAGAGTTTAAATTTCAATTCCGTTTTTTCAATTGTTCATATTCTATGGTATATCAACGTATAGAATTCGAATTTCATTTTCGTTTTTCGAATTTCACCGTTTTAGGATATATCGACTCGTATTTTCTAGATTTTGGAATGATTTTTCAATTGTTGTCATTCTAGGGTATTTCAACGTTTAAAATTCAAATTTCAGTTCCGTTTTTTCGAATTTCACTGTTTTAGGATATATCAACTCATATTTTAAAGATTTCCAAATGATTTTTCGATTATTGACATTTTAAGATATTTCAAAGTATAGAATTCGAATTTCCATTCCATTTTTTTCAATTTTCGTCCTTTCAGGATATATTGATTCATATTTTCATATTTTCGACTGATTTTTTGATTGTTAACATTATATGGTATTTCAATGTGCAGAATTCGAATTTTATTTTCATTTTTTTAAATTTCACCTTTTTCGGATATATTGACTCATACTTTCCAGATTTTCGAATAATTTTTTTATTGTTGACATTCTAGAGTATTTCAACGTTTAGAATTCGAATTTCAGTTCTGTTTTTTCGATAAGGTATAGTATATATGCATTTTCATAACATTTTATGTTGAATTAGTTTATAATCAATTGTTTTTTGTCACTGTTTATACGTTTACATCCCTATAAACTTCGACTGCGCACATTGGGTGGCCGAGGTTATAGATTTTTGTGAGTGGTCTATTACGGTGTACGATTCTGAGGAATCATATTCGAGGAATATAAGGTGTCTGGAGCAGCGGATGCAACCATACATGGCATTCATACCCGCATTATTAAAGGCGACAAGCTTCTGGACATCTTTTGGGTAGACTCCACGACGTGATCCCCTCACGTTATATCAAGCGACGGATGTCCCTCAGCAGGGGGAGGGCTCCGGTGACTGTGGCATTTTTATGTTACGATTTTTTTAGTGTTTGGCGTTGTCACGGAGTGTCAATTTTTCCCGAGAGTCGTCTACCTCTATGCGTCGACGTTTAGCATCGCAGTTGTATTTTCACTGTATCGAGTAGCTCATCGGTGTATATTTAGTTAGCTCGTTGTTTATTTATTGTTTTTCATATGTTCTTATGCATATATTTATTGTTTTTCATATGTTCTTATGTATATATTTATTGTATGTGCGTATGTGTACGATGTACTTTATCTGTCATTATATATGAATATGTAGTTGATTTCATTTTATATGTGATTTGAGTGATGTTACTATCAAACATGAGTCGATATATCCTAAAATGGTGAAATTCAAAAAAACAAAAACAAAATTCAAATTTTATACATTGAAATACCCTAGAATGTTAACAATGAAAAAATCAACTGAAAATCTGAAAATACAAATCGATATATCATAAAAGGAAGAAAATCAAAAAAATAGAACTGAAATTTGAATTTTATACTTTCAAATACCATAAAATGTTAATAATCGAAAAATCATTCAGAAATCTTCAAAATAGGAGTCGATATATCTTAAAATGGTGAAATTTGAAAAAACAGAATTGAAATTCGAATTCTAAACGTTAAAATAGCCTAGAATGTCAACAATCGAAAAATCATTCAAAAATATGAAAAATACGAGTCGATATATCTTAAAACGGTGAAATTCAAAAAAACGAAAATAAAATTCAAATTCTATATGTTGAAATACCCTAGAATGTTAACAACAAAAAAATCAGTCGAAAATCTGAAAATACGAATCGATATATCCTGAAAGGATGAAAATTGAAAAAATAAAACTGAAATTCAAATTTTATACTTTAAAATACCATAAAATGTCAATAATCGAAAAATCATTTAGAAATCTTCAAAATACGAGTCGATATGTCCTAAAACGGTGAAATTCGAAAAAACGAAACTGAAATTCGAATTCTAAACGTTGAAATAGCCTAGAATATCAACAATTAAAAAATCGTTCAAAAATCTGGAAAATAAGAATCAATATATCATAAAATGGCGAAATTTGAAAAAACGAAAACGAAATTCAAATTTTATACGTTGAAATGTCATAGAATGCGAATAATCGAAAAATCATTAGAAAATCTGAAAACAAGACTCGATTTATCCTAAAATTGTGAAAATCGAAAAAACGGAATTGAAATTCGAACTCTATCAGTTGAAATATGTGAAAATGTAACTAATCAAAAAATCGTTCAGAAATCTGAAAAATACGAATCGATATATCCTATAAATGAAAAAACCAAAATATTGAGCCGAAATTAAGTCATTATATCGTAAAATGTGACAAAAAAGCACAAAAATAAAAAAAACAAATCTCAATTGCGAAAACTACATATTGAAAAACCCTAAAACAAAAAAAACGGATATAAAATTCGAAAACTACACGTCAAGAAACCCTAGGTATGAAAATAATCAATTTACCCCCTGAAAAATTTTCTACTACAAATAGGTCCAATATTTTCCCTTGCCCTTTCAGTAATTTTCTAATCTATTAACGCCCTTGCAATTTCAAAAAAGTAACTTTTTCCCCCAACTCAATATTTAGTGAGTGAGGGGGTTTATATATATGAGAGGAAGGGTAATTTTGATATTTTAGAAAAAGTTATGGGCATTTTTGCTTAGGAATAGGAAATTTGGGCTTTTTTGCTTTAAAATAGTGAATTTAGGCATTTTTACTTAATGGAGAGGTATTTTGGCCATTTTTTATAATTTCCCTAAAAAATATATTGAAAGACAATTATCAATAATAATTGAAATTCTTACATGTTTATGTACTTGTAAATAAAAATCAAGAATAATCATAGTAATTACAACCATATATAATATGTAAAAATGTTAATTGTTGATACATATCCTTCAAAACCTCTTTAATTTGTTACTAACAAATTATGCTAAAGTTGCATTTCTTTAAATAATTACAAGTTCAAGTTAATTTGGTTTGTTTTTTGCATCAACCTTAACACGACTCATTTTAATTTCAAGAATTGTTAGATCAATTAAATTAAATTTTGTGTAAAAAAAAAAAACCCTATTTTGATATTTTTCATATTATATCATATCGGATTAATAAATCATGTAAAAAATATAATTAAGAGTGACCACAAGCCTAACCCAGGTGAGTCAAATCCAAGTGAGGATTTGATATTTGACCAAAAGACTTATTCCCACCTAAGGTTTAGTGCAAATATAAACTTCTATCCGTGGTTTTAAAAATTTTAATATTTACCTATTTACCAACTTTTGTAGATTTTTTTGTTACGGTTAAAGATAAAATTATTGTTTTACTTTTCATATTAAAAAATATATAATTTTATCTCATTTCTTCTAATATTTTAAAAACTAAAAATTTTACTCCAGTGTTAACTTTGAAAAGTGACTCCCCCCCCCCCCCCCCCCCCCCCCCCAAAACCCCTACATCTCTAAGATTTTTTTCTCTCCAACAATGATGATGACCACCATCTCCACTATTTTCCTACCTTGGTTGCCTCCCTTCTCGACAGATGAAGAACATGTCCTTGTCTCTTCCTCGACGAAGAACACGTCTTTGACTCTTCCTTGACATAAACAACGTCTTCTTCTTTGCTTGTTGAGGGAGGCAGTCAAAGGGAGGAAAATGCTAGAGATGGTGGTGGTCAATATTGTTGGAGTGAAGAAAACCTTAGAGATGTAAAAGGAAAAAAAATCACTTTTCAAAGTTGAAAATGAGGTGAAATTTTTTGTTTTCAAAACCTAAGGAAAAAATGATATAAAATTATGTTTTTTTAATATAGAAGGTAAAATAATAAATTTACTCTTATTTTTAACAAAAAAATCTACCAAAATTTGATTGACGGATGAGTATTTAGGTTTTCAAAACCCCGTAGATGGAAATGTATATTTACACTAAAACTTAGGTGGGAATAAGTCTTTTAGCCTTGATATTTTTAGGACAATAGAATATAAGTATAAAATTAGAGATAATATTATACATGAGATATTTATACAATTACTTGATATTGAAATTCATTAGAGAAGACTTCAAAATGAAAAAAAAACATTAAAATTTTTGTACAATATAAAAGCATAAAAAATATCCACATATAACCTTTAACAACTGCAAACAAATATTTATAGTGATGATAATAAACATAAAATGATAGAAAAATAAACAAAAATGAAAAGGAACTACAAATTTACATGTATCTAAGTTTAAGCACTATGCAATGCTTGTAGAATCGGGAAGGAAAAGAAAAACAAATCAATCCCACCACCTCAATGCTCTAGAAGTTGCATAGTGATTGAAACATAGAATCTTCAAGTGAACAAGTAAAAATATTTTTAAATCTCTATGTGTAAGTAGTATGTACTGCTTGTAGGCTCGAATAAGAAATCAAATCCCACCTCAATCTCATAAGCATTACACACAGTGAATGAATTCTGATTCTAAATGCCTATAGACATCTCTATTTATACACAAAACTTTGTCATCCTCCATTGAAAAGGTTATCTTATATGCCTTTTACTTCCAACTATGCGAAATGCAATAACCATGTATGAAATAGCCCATTCACATTCAACTTACCAAATCTAGCCCTACATACTTTCCATGTTTTATAGCCCACCAACCCTAATTACCTTATAGGCATAACTTCCATGTACTTGTAAATAAATCAAAAAATATATTACACAGGTTTAACATTTTTTATTTTAATTTTATGACTCAACAACCTTATAATTACAAAGGCTTACCTTTTATACTTTGAAAATCAATCATGTTACATTTAATCTTAATTTATTATATTTTTAAAAAATTGAATATAATGAATATCGTTAATCAAGTATGTTTCTCTAATATATTGTATCTTAATATATTGTGTTTTTAATAGTGAATATATCGAGTACCTTATATTAAATGTCAAATACAATATATTAGAGACAAAATCATATATTTTAAATTTAACCTTAATTTATGATATTTTAAAAATAGATCGATCAAACATATCACATTTCACATAAAATTTTAGCAATTATTTATTGTGTTTTTACAACATAAAATTTTGTTAAATAAATTAGTAAGGTCTTTGAGGAGACTATATGCATTAACAAAGAATAATAATTTCAATTAATAATAATATATCACCGCTTAATTAAATATTATTTTATCATTTATTCAACATCACCTAATTATGTAATGAAAATGTCTAATAAAGTGTTCTAAAACCAATAATCTGGTTAATATGTTAATATTAATTTATAACTTGTATCATGTTTATATTAAGAGTAACATTATACACAAATAATGTGCAAAACAATAACATGTTTCCATGTGATTGAATATTATTTTATTTATAATTTAAAATCACCCAACACCTAATTATAGAGTGACATGTTATAGCTTATACCCATTATTTAATTGTTATATTAATAAGATAATATTTCTTCATTATTCCTTTATTTGTAACAAAAGGACCAACACTTGTTAACGATTGTAAAAACCCTAAATGCATATATAATAGTCGTTATAAAAATGTTCGTACTTTTAATATTACTTTGACTTAAAACACAAATAATACGATTGAAACTACCATAGTGTCATAAAAAAATAATGATAGATCTCCTAAAGAGTTATTTGCTAATAACATGGTACAATACATTGGTAAACATTCATCACTTCCATATATCAAGAATACATATATTAAGAGTAAGTTTTCATTCAATTCAATACTATCCAATCGTTGTTACAAAAACAATTAATATAGATCAAATAAAATTTGTTGCAATGAAATTGCAATCAATTGAAAGATTCAGCATGTAAGAACAAAGAGGCAATTTGTAATTCTGTGAAGTGTGCTAGACATATAGGACAACGTAGATTTTGATCAGGTGGGCCAAAATTGTGGTGGATCAGGTGAAGACATAAGAGATATCAGTTGGTTGGTCCAAGGCTGTCCAGACTGAAGGAAATAAGTCCACTAACGATCAAACCAAAAACAAAATAGTTTGCCTTGCAACCAAGGAAAACGATAATGCGGGTAAATCAATCGTGTATATGCCTATAAATTATGAGGATATAAATGAAATTGAATTTTTTTGCCCCCTCAGGTCAGAGGACGAGTGCATTCAGAGTTTATTGTTATCATCCGTACTAGTAATACCACAAATTTAAGCAAACCAATTCACCACTGCAAACAGTGGCTTTATTGAAAGAGCAGAAACCGACATGTCAACATGAGGGAAAAATCCGGCCTCATACAATCACCAAAGTTAGGGGAATACAGACACTATTACCCCCAACACTTGATGAACACAATTTTGTTTAGTTAACTATAACAAAGTTCAGAGAAAAAGAAGGCGAATATATACATTACTTTTACTGTTTGCAACCCAAAGTTAAATGAGAGGAGTTCACCCGCCACCCAGACTTCTAATCCCTTCTTTTCTTCTTCTTCTCATTTTTCTCATTTGCATTTTTCAGCTGTTCAACAAAAATGATCCACATTATGAACCATAATAAATTATAACAGGATCTATTATGCTTAGAAAAAGACTGTTGATCAAGTGATACAAATCAAAATTGGTGACAATAATACCCCTGGCATTCTGACTCACCATGATGATGAGAATACGGACAAAAACAGCAACAAAATCAGTGAAAAGGGTCAGGGCATGCTTCACGTAGTCCAGATCGCCAAAGTGAGCTTTCTCAATGATATCCTGGGTGTCCACCACAATGTAGCCCACAAACACCAATAGCCCAAAGTACAGCTGCAAACAATCAAAAGGATATTGAATAATTGCATCTGCAAACAACAATATCAAACTAACCTAACAAAGATTGTCACCATAAGAAAGTCAATAATCAATCATCTTCTCACCTCAAACTTGAACAGAGTTGTTGAACCCCCAAAGATAGAGGAAGCAAACTGCAACCAGAATAACATGGAGAGACCAGATGAGAGCAAGCCACCAAGGTATAGATATTCTCTGCGCCTAGCCAACATAGCTGCTACTGAGAAACATGCAAAAGCCAACCCAGTTCCCACAAATGCTGTGATCAGAATGCTGTTGTAACAAGAAAGACATTTCATAATCAGCACAGATAATTCAATGATACACCAACTGATAGGAAACTCCATCATAGTATTATGTCTAAATTACTTGGAAACACAAATAATAAACTCAAAAAAATTAGTCTGAGGAAGAACACCACAGTGAAAGGATCATCCAAGCACTTGTAAAGAGCTAAATGCTCAATAATTACGTTTGAAAAACTGAACCAATAGCATAAGTTAGAGGCACACACAAAGTATGAAATTTAGGCATTAACTCCATAGTTCCCGAAAAGTAGGGGAAGAGGAATATAAGAAAGATGAGAAAAAAAACTCGCAGATCTAATGAAATTCTAGTATATAGAAACTTTGGTCAAATTAATCTCAGCATACAAATCAGAATAGACGTCCTCTTGACCAACCAAGTTTAAACCAATAAATTATAAAATTGTATCAGCAGCTTATGGGAAGTACCTATCAAATAATAACCCGAACACCATAATCTAACTGATGTAAAACCACATCTCAAAGCTTAAAGTTAAGATACAATAGAAACAACGAAACATAACTGCACATGTACCTTGGGTCAACCTGAATGGCCAAATCAATCAAAGGACCAATGGAGGCTCCTTCAAATAGGCCCGCAGCCATCATTAGACCGACTCTCTTTTGCTGCCCACCACGGAAAACACATCAAAATGAGAAGTGAGTTCCCAGAAACGTATATAGAAACAGAACCAAGAAGTCAGGAACACAAATCTTGTGACAGTACCTCTTCATTAGGTGGGGTTGACAACACCCAAAAAATGCATCCTAGCGTAGCGAGAGTTGTAAGGAGACCACCGATGTTCCAGAGGAGATGCAGGTAAGCTCCAGTGGCCGATGCAACAAGGGCACAACATAAGGAAAGGTAAACCTAGATATTTGCAGAAGCCCCTTTCAATGAGAACAAAAACATATACCGGAATCTTAATTGCAAAACACACAATCTTACAGAAGAGAGCAACCTATTCTCTGAGCTAAAGGTGTAGATGCATAAAGAAAAAACAATTGGTTGAATAATAGTTAAACCCATAACATTAAGTGCTGGGAATCCTCTCTAGACTTGCAATTTTAACAGCAAACCAAACAAGGATCTTCCATTGGACCATAAAAACATTTAACAATTTTGCGAGAAAACTAAATATCTATACCAAAAGCGTAACGCAACAAACTAGATTTAAATAGAAACCTAGATATTACAAACTTAAATATTCTAATAAGACTACACCTTCTAGATGTATGAAGAAACAAATTATGGATGCCACAGTATCCTATCGAAATTACAGCGAACTATGATAAATATCACATTATTTTGGATTTTCTAGCGAAATAGAATTACATTTCTTGAGGAAATTAATAAACATGAATTTACCCGTTTAAGATGAGACTGCACGACGGGAGAGATCTGACTAAAGTTCTTGAAGGAGTTCCACCGAGAAGAATTTTGAGACTCAAAGAAAGAGGAAAAAGCATCCATTGTTGTTCCGATCAAGAGAAATCACGAGAAAATTGCCTAGAGAGAAAGTCAGAGCAAATATAAAATTGTAATGAAAGAGAAAGGGAACTCTTGTGATATTTATAGTTATAAGGCAAGGAAGTTTCGTTCGAAATTTCTAGGCTATGTCGAGTTACAATAGTACCCTTGGCTAGTAATTAAATTACGATTTGTACAGCCTTAGGTCCCTTTCAAGCGGTTAGTTGGGCTTGCAAATTAGTTGGCAGCACATGTGCAGCCCAATCTTTGCTTGAAGTACATTGTCCACCCTTGATTTAAGAAACTATCATCCCTAACCCTCATCAAACCCTATTATAGAAATATAAAAATTTGCATAAAAACTAATATTTTAATAACGTATTTTCAAGAAATATCACTTCATTTTGTTTTGTGTGAATTTTGGTGGATGAAGAGATTATATTTTGTGATGATGATTTTTATCTTGTGTTGAATGGCTTGTGTAGTTGTGTTTTGTTTGATTTTAGGCATAGTTTGATTATTCATGATGTTATATTGAAATAATTGTTTAATTTATATTATAAATTTTTTTATCAGTATAAAATTGGTATTTTATTAGTCAAAATCAGCCAAATTAGATATCAGCTTAACTTAATGTTGGGTGGCAGATTGATAGTTTTGCAAACTAGGGCTGGCTCTTTGCGTTGCCAAAAAGATAGGGCGAGAAGGTGATTTAAACTTAAATAAAAAATACCAGAGCTAGACCCGTTTACACGGTGAATGTGTGAACGACTTAAATCATTCGGGTGAGTGCCGGGTCACGTTGACCGTTGAAAAGTAAGAAGGCCCTAGAATTACCTATGAGAATATGGGATAATAATGGAAATAGATAAAGTTATCTGGAAAATTCGCATGTATTGATGGGACATACTATATTATGTAAAGTCGACAGAATTGAGATGGTGACAAGCAAGAGATCATTTCATTGTGATCATCGCTTAGCTACGAAGCAAAAACTAATATCTGCCCTTCTTACTCATGAAGCTACTTAGCTACGTCATAAAACCAATCATACGTTGACACGTAACCATGTAAGAATCCTGGCGAAGGGTAGGGCTTTATGCGTCAGTATGTTATTAATAACAGAACACTTAGTCTACAGAGTACCAGTTTGTAGAATTTTATTCCTCCGAGGGAGTGTCTTTCAGATTTTCACTTTCTCAACTGAATGACTCCCACTGTCCAACGTTCTCAGTCCATGCTTCTCTTTTTAAGTGGTCTACCTAGTTTTTGTCTAGTAGGATAAAGAAAGAAAGAAAGAATATAAGCACAAACTTTGGTTTTTATTCACCTATTTGAATACTTGCAATTTCTACAGTAAGAACTTTACAAAGGGATTTTAATAATAGAAACAAGAAATGCAAGCTAGCTAGTCTGGCTGCCTCATACCTTCACAGCAATTGTGAATGGGCAATGCAACAACCACAACAGCTGCAAGCAAAGAGTTAGCAATAACTATGGATTCAAGTTTCTGAAAGTTAATACAGGTCGAAATACTAGCTATCGAGAAGACTTCACAGGCCCTGCAACGATTTGTTTTTGTGATTCATGGGTAGTTGTGTTGTCAGGGGCGAGCCCCTGCCTCAGCAACTTGTGCTTCTTCAGGCTTTCGTGACATGGAGCAAAGAACTCGTGTTTGAGAGCATCTTCTGCACTCAGCCTCAATCTTGGGTTCACCGCCAAGCACTTGTCCACTAAATCAAAAAGTGAACTTGGGATTACTTTAAGAAAGTCTCTTCTCTTTGTGTTCATTTCACACCAGTCTCGTAGGTTCATTGGTGCCAAAGACTCTGTATCATAGAGGTCCTACAATAAAATGGCACTAACTAATATGCATCTTTATAATTAATTTAATTTGGTATTTAATACATCATAGTACAACAAATGAATACCTCAGGGAATGACGATTCTCGGTTGTGTAATTTAGCAACTTCCCACAGATCTTCACTACCCTTCAATTTTACAATATCCTTTATGTTCCTGATGTTAACAGATATGGTTGGCAAAATCAGTTTTACTGTTATGAAACTGCATGATACGTGTTGGATCAAAGGGATTCTTACTGTTCAGGATCGCCGACAAACGGTGCTCTTCCAATCATTAGGTAGAGTAAGGTGACCCCGGCGGACCAGATATCAACTTTGGGGCCTTGATGTTGAGATCTAAACAAGACCTGCTCAAACAAATAAACATGAGGCTTCATTTGTAATAGAGACCTAATAAAATGCCAAGTAAGCTGTAGTCCTCTCTCCCTAGCAGCCATAAAATCTTCCACAGTGATAAACTCGAAGTTATATTTTAGGTCCTTGTAAAACAGGCTGGGTTCACAAGGAGATCCTTGGATTGATTGTTATTATAAATTACTAACCTGATGACACTCCAAGCACAAATACAACTAGGAGAGAATTTTAAGGGGCAAAACAGGATTAGATTATTTGAGCCAAAAGACAAACAATCTGCCACTCCATCTCTTTCCTAAGCTTCACAAATTGATTTGAGACTTCATGATTCATAGAAATTAGCATGCAACAGTGTCTTAAAGTGAGTCTTTGGAGTGATTCGGGATAACTCTTTTTCTAACTAATATAAAATCCAAGCCTTTCATTAAGTGTTGGGGAAAATAAAATAGGTAACCTAGGAATGGTTCAGCGTTAAAGCATTAAGTTGATTATGATGCCTCACCTCTGGAGCTCGAAATCCTTTCGTTCCAGCACAAGGACCTTCTTTCTTGTTCTTATCATTTCCTAACAACAAGAAAAATATGTTTAAATACAGGAAAAAAATACAGTTTAGTCTATCAATGTTCAAATCCAACATATGAAGCAAACCTTTATTCCTCAAGCCAGCTCCAGCAACAGCAATTCCACTTGAGTGCAGAGGCATTGGAGTAAGATATACAAGCTCTCTATCTGGTTTTCCAGGAAGGGCAGCAACCCGCTTTCTCTTAGGAGCTGGAAAATGTGATGCTTGATCATTCGGACTCTGTATTGCTTGCTTTAGTAGGCTGATGAGCTCCTTCCTACCATGGCATGGCAAAGGTTCTCTCAACCTTTCCGCAGATGGAGTCTTAGTGCTATTCACATCTTTAACAGAGGTTACCCCTGAGCCATCTGCACCTTGACTGTTGATCACGCTCCAACTACCCAGGTCGTTACAGGCTTTTGTTTGTCCTGCAGACTTTCTCTTCAAATTTTTATGTGCTAAAGTAGAATTGGAGCCCTTGGTTGCCTCTTGTTTGACTGCAGCCAAAGGTTTTGCACTTGGAACCTTCCTACTATTAACAGGAGGCATGTATTTGACACTAGGAAGAGTAACATGATTTAAGCTTACATCATACCCCACCTTTGATTTGTCTGCAAAAAGTAAAATATTGCTACGTTAGTTCTTATTGTCTAATCATGTAAAAAGACCAGGAATCTTGGAGCAAACACATTGTGCTCATTTAGAAGACAAGTGTTCTTTTTATAACTTGAATTTAGAGAGAGAAGATGGCTAAACAAAGACAATTTGCAAAAAGAGAGGTGAGGGAGAGATCAATTAAACAAATAATCTAATTAGCAACCATCCGACATTCCTAATATTTTTATTTTATTAGATGATCTTATATCGTTACCGTTTGTCTATTAGATACAGAACCACCCTTAATTGAAGTATGTCAGGTATTCAATTTTTAAATATGTCAGTTTTATTTCCTGATATATTAAATAGATAGATTTTGAGGCTTACTTATAATTCCATACTTATGATACAGATCCTGCAGAAGTGAAAAACAAAACAAGTCAACAATTTTCTCCAATAAAAATGAGGGAGAAAAGATTAGTAGAAACAAATAAAGAAAGCATACAAGGCAATGAAGAAAAGTGTCACTAACCAATGCAAGATTGAAATCAATAAGATAACCTTTAATTGCCTTACGAGAGAAAAGGAAATTGCCAGGCTTAACATCTCTGTGAACTATTCCCTGCAAATGTATAAACAATCTTAAGACATGTAACTCAAGTAAAAATGTGAATCTATGTAGAACATATATGGCAAACTGCAGACCTGCTTATGTAAACTTGCAAGTGCTCGGAACATACAGTAGCCATACCACTGTATCTCAGATATATCTATCTCCTTTTTCAGAACCTAATACAAGGTAAGAGTCAAACAGAAGAACAAACAAAATATAGCCACTGAACATCTAAGAATTACCTCAGGTCTGTCATGCTTAACATGCTCTAGAACAAAGCAATCTGAATCTCCACTCTTAAAACAGCCCTGATATTTAATTATAAAATTTTTCCCCCTGAATAAAAAAATATAGGAAATATCATATGCATATTATAATTCACAACTTTTTGGCCTGAAAAGTCAAAACTACAGGGAGACTTCATATAACAAGCTTAATCAGCAAAATTACCCAAACCGCTCCAGCATTCTCAATTCATTGTTAACATGGTGTTTATTGGCGCTTGCATGAGGGCCTGCAAGACATTTGAAATCAAGGAAATGCAATTATCCTAGATAACACTTGCTGCAATCCTCTAAATACTGGATGCACATTAATGCTTTTTTCCTTCTTAAAGCAATTTTGATGCAGGGTATTTCTTTCTTACAAAACACCTAAAGCAAGAAGAAGCTATTTAAGGGCTTGTTTAAGGAAACTCATGGTTAACTAGTTTAGATATTCCTTCCCATGCACAATTTGACAGAATTTTCAACATAATCCTATAGATAATGCCCAAAATCTTATCATAACCTAGTCCTTGACATGCCCATAAGTGTCCATGTTGAATGTGCTACTGAAAAGTCACTATGATTAATGCTAGTGCATGAATGAAAGCTACACAAATGTCCAAGAACTATCATACAAATCCAGAATATGCGTTCATGCACTGGTGACATAGATTCCCAACATTGTTGATGCTACCTTCTAGTCATGGATGAATCAACTAGATTACTCAGACTCAGTATCAAGAAGTCAAATTAATACACTCCATTTGATAAAGTTTAAAAAATGTCAATAGGGGATCATGCATTCCTGCTTTAGTTGATTGATAATTTCATGAAGTTAAAGCATTGTCTTAGAAAAATGAAAGCAGTGTGACTTGTGAGTGCTTTGTCATGGAAACCAGATATAAAACAAGATCAACATGGTTTCCAAGAAACTCCATATATCTTGAGCAAGATGAATAGGAAGATTGTCTAGGATCCCAAGCATGTATCATTATTGTGTCATTGTATTAGCATCAACCACAGACATAAATCCGTAAGCAAAAATAAATGTAAGTAGTCTTGCTTACATTTAATAGCAACTATAGTTCCATCACTCTTCCTCCGTGCTCTGTAAACTGTGCCGTAGCCACCTGATTGGAAGGAAGGTTACAAAAAAATCCACAAAAGGATAACAAGGTTGGCATGTACAGGAACAGACCAAAAAACAAACAATACCTGAACCTTCTTCCTCTTCTACAATAAATGATTCAAAGTTAGGCAGTACTTTTGGCTTTGCCTGATCCTACAAAGCAAGAATCAGTGCATCTAAGTAACAATCAAATGATAACTCTGGTTTTCACTCAGAGAAGCAGCTCTAGTATCATTACTAATAATACAAATTATAGAACAGATAATTAGCACAAAAGGATGTGGTTCTGTTACAATTTAGGAGCCTACCTTCGAAGAAAGAGAGGTGGGGTTACCCTTGTGATCTTTAATATGTATGCCATTTTGATTCTGTGTTGCCTTCAGGCCAACACCAACTGACACCAAATCTCTTTTACAGTGGAGCTGATCTTTGGGAGTGTTTAAAGCCTTAGGTCGCCCTAAGGACTTGTTGAGAGCCTGTTGTTTTGAATTAATTTCAACCCTGTGAATCTTGGACAAGGGTATCCTCAACAACTTATTGGCAACAGGAAGCTTTGTTGCTGATGGGATAGCCCTGTCATTCACATTCACAGCAATTGGATCCTTATCCAAATTTAGCTCAGTACCACCAGAAATCAAACTATTAGTTTCATTGGATTCTTTATCAAGAGGGATATCAATCAGAGCAGTATCTAACTCCAGGTAGACTGTTTCTTTTCTTTTCAGACTATCTAACTCAACTAAATGTTTTTCCTCCTTGCCTTCAGTACTTCTTTCACATTCAATTGCTGCAATACTTGCAGCTTTACTGGCATCTTCTGGACAATACAGAGCACTAACACTTATGCTTTGATGCAAATGCCTATCACAAAACGATTTACTTGGAAGATCCAATTCCAAGTTAGACCCACTAATCATTAACCTTTTTGGCACTATCCTTTGTGCACATATATTCTTATCTGCTTCACCCTCGACTTTTCCAACTTCCTTAAGCTTTAAACTTAACTGCTCAGAACTGAGTTTAAAAAATAAGGGAGACTCAGGCATCACTTGATTTAACATGATTGACATGCCACTTGGTATGCTCCCGCTGGCACCATCAGTTATTTGATGAAATACCTGCAAGCAATGATTTACTAAATTCTACATCATTAATATTACACAAAAGCTATACTAGCCCTTTTGATCATACCAGCTCTTATGAGAGTTTGCTTAATGGGAGGCAGAAAGAATATGGATCAAGTTTGATCTACAATATGAATGAGATGTATTTATTTATAGAACCACATAAGAAAACGGATGCATATGCTTGGCTAAAAAATTTAAAAAGTGTTCAGAATATCCCAAAAGAACTTATTCATAATCTTTAAAATATACCAAATAATTGTTTCTGATTTCTTTATGACTTAAACTGCAATTAAGTCCTACATTGTAACATTTGATTTAAAAAAAGAATCAAAGCATCCTATATTATAAATATCCAATCAACCAGAAATCATGAACTAAGATTACTAAACTCTTAAAGTAAATTACCTTAGCAGAAGTATTTCGAATTCTCTTAGGAAAAAATACTGAAAAAATCACCGATTAAACAAAATCAAATCCAAAATACAAAACAGAAGTCGAAAAAAAAAATGTATGAATAAGAATTAAAAAAAAAAACAAACCTTCACTGTCATCAGAATCGTCAAATGGATATCGTTTTCGCTTCCTATAAAGCACGTGCAAGAAGTTGTCGGAGCAGGACCCATAGAGAATCCGATGCTTGAGCGAATCTAGAAGAACAATATTTTTGGCAACGAATTCGGTGAAAGACATGAAGGCGGATACAGAGGGAGTGACAGAGAAATCCTTCGTAAGTGAAATGGGAGAGTAAGGAATTTGACAGAGTGAGTGGATAAGGTCGGGAGTTGCGTGGAAGAGCGTGCATCGGGAAGAGATTTCTGCAAGCGGGGCCGGTCGGCCAAGGGAGAGTAGGAGAGCCAGGACGTGCCATGCCTTTTCCGATGATGACTCGGTGGTGAGTTGGTGATTTAGCATCAGGAGTGGAGTACAGAGCGAGAAGGGCTAGGGTTGGAAAATAAAACAAGTTTGGAGAATCCAGTGAGAAGATGTGGAGATTGAGGCGGGAATGTGGCACGATTGAAATTTGAGATCTAGCACGTGCGAAGTTCCCGCAAAACTTTAAATTTTCAGGATCCAGATCAGCATTTGGATGTTTCTGAAAGTGGAACCTCAGCAGCCCGAGAAGTTTTTAGGTTATTTTCCCATAACTTCTTAATATTTTTGTTAGGTCCCCAGAACTTTATATTTATATCATTTCCTCAAGGTTTTATAAAATTACAGGGTCAGCCCAATATTTTATAAATAATACAAACTTTCCTTAGGATTTGCCAATTAAAAAGTGTTATATGCAGACTCTATATATAATCAATAATATACTACTATATGATTAGATAGTTTTAAATTAAAAATAAAATAATATTTAATCATATGATAACATATTATTATTTATATATAAAATTATATACAAAATTTTATTACTCTTAATTATCGACAAAGTTCCCAAGTTTATTTCAAATTTCACATCTTAAATGATAATCAACATATTATTTAATCCATTATTACCCTTCAACTTAAAAATCAGTTTGAAACTTTCAAAACAGACGAGTTGAAGAATGCAAAATTTTTTTAAAAAAATAAAAGGCACAAAGAAGCCATTTTCCGAGTTTCGAGCTAAGAGTAACATAAAAATTGAATAAAACAAATCAAGAAAACAAACGGATCAAGGCAGAATTTGACAAAGATCCAATATACAAAAAGAAGGAAGCTGGCTAACTTTCCACCCAACATAACAAGAAAAATTATACAAATGAAATAGACAACACTCGCTCCTGCGGTCATTATTTGAGTCAACTCATTCTGTGGTGGGCGGTGAAGACAATAAATGGTTCAAGAAGAATCCCACCATGAATCCAATCAGTCCAACAAAACCAGCAAACATCAAAGAGAAGCCCAAATTATTTTTCGGTCTTTTCTTCATCATGTCCTAAAAGAGGAAAGCAGAAGATCTATTAGTTGTTAATTCTGTACATGTCACAAAACATATAGCCTGAAACAACTTATCTACACAACAGTTTTTTATGCTTGTGATTTACATCTACACAACTTATGTTTCAATTACCAATTTTATGAACACTGGAATGTAAGTATAATAGGAAAATCAATAGTCAATATGACCAAGGGAGACTTGAAGGCAGTAAGTATGCTCACTCTAAAAGCTATATTTGTGGTAACTTCAGAAAGCTGCCAGTTAAAACATTCATCCTCAGTACCTACAAACATATATCTCACATAGGTTTCATCAACCAGGAATCTGTTAGGATTGAGACACTTGTCATCAATCCAATGATCTATTTTTATTATAAATGTATGTTTTGAGTTTTAAAAGAAGAAATAAAGGAAAAATGTATTAGGGTTTTGGTTTGAGGACAACCATCTTTGACTGATTTAGGGAGGTCTTCGACGCCTTGAACGGCCGAAAAATGGGAGGTCCCGAACTCCTCGAATTGTTCGGTTTATCTTTGTAATGTTTTAGTTAATGTAATAGTTTTAGTTTATTATGTTTTTCGTGTTTTAATTTTATATTTTGGTTGAATAAGAGTAAGGTTCCTAACAGAATCTCAATCCCTGCTTCTTTTGTAGTTGCCAAATATATATTTCACTAAAAGCTGACGTCTTCAGAGTTTCATTTTGTAGATTTTTATTTCGTTTAATTATCACAACATGCTGAAAATTCACAGGGAAGTTACTGGCATGCCTAAGTTGAGTTTCTATAGTTGATACATGTCACTATGGTTCACTTCTGAGATGTGGTGATAACATGCATATAGGTATTTCTAAAAAAACCAACTTTGTTAGGACATTGGCAATTTATCAATAATTGGAATTTTATCAACTACAAAAGTACCTCAAAATACAATTGTAGGTGGATTCAAGATGAGTTGAACTTGAACTCGATGAGTTTTTAAGGACACGAGCTTGAGTTCGATATGATGGGTGATGCTCGAGCTAGGCTCACATGAGCTCTAAACTATAAATACAAGCTCGGGCCCATGCAAGCCGAGCTTTATAAACTTAGAGCAAAATGACGTTATTTTGACCATAGAACAAAATGACATTATTTTATGTTGTTTACAAAATGTAACATTGACGGAAAACAATATTGTTTTAAATTGACCAAAATAACGTCATTTTATTTGCATACGCAAGCATATCAAAATGAACATCCCCATGGCTCGAGCTTGTGCTTGACCCATGGTCACTTGTTTCAAGCTCCAACAAGCCAAGCTAAAAATCGAGTTTAAACCAACTCAATTTAAATCCATTCCTAAATAAAATAACATATTCATCAAAAAGGAACACACACCAAATCCTGTTGTAGTTGTTGTGTTTGTCGAAGTGCAACATCTCTTTCTTCCTTCAGGTGTTGTAAAGTCTAAATCCACATAAAACAAAAATTAAAAATGGAAACAAATAAAAAAAAAAAAGCCACTTTGACAAATAAATATTCCAAAGACCGGGTGGGGTGTTACCAAGGAAGCACGGAAACACACCAATGCGTTTTGGAAACATTTTCGTTTCCAAACTGTCGCGAAACTAGTACGAAACATTTTGAGGTGTTTCGAAAATATTAAAAAATTTTGAAACACATTTCTTCAAACAAAATATGTGTATTTGACAATTGAAGAAGGGTTTTTCACCACCCTTATGAAGGTTGATTTCTAACATTAATGATTTCTTGAGAAATTTTTCTAGCTGAGAGCTTCCCATATACTCAGTGGCAAAAGATAGAACTACTAGAAGAGCTAACAATTGTAAGAGTGCAAAATAACGTCTCGAAGCTTGTCAACTAAAACAGAAGGTGGTGTAAGAGGAAAACGTGCTAGTGTTTCATCACAAATATTGTTAATCCAGAATGCTAGGTCGGCTTATTAAAATTTCTATAAAAAATTAGATACGGATTGGGATATGAGAGTTGTGAGTGAGTCCTATGAGTCAGCAGAGAAAACGGTTGTGTTTAGGCCAGAGTTGAAAAATTGGCAAGACATAAGTTGTTGATCCTCATTTTTTAAATAAAACAATAGTATGACAATTTTAAAGAAATTTTATTGTACTATTTTATAATATAATTTTTTTGTATTTATAATAAAACCCCTATATTTTTATATTTACACATTTTCCCATATTTAAATTCCTATATTTTTGAAAAAATACGTTTCAGCATTACTGCTTCCATGCTACTTAGGGTGTTACTAATAATAATATGTTTGCAAATAATATGGGCACTAGCTGCTCCAAAATAAGTTCACAACAACATATTTAGGAGATTGTGTTAGCCTCTCAAAGGTTCGATTACAATACAAGCACCGTCCACTGGTTTCATAACTGGTTGAAAACCTTCCTTAAAATTCTTAAAATCATCATAACATCTCTTAAAATTTGTCAAAAGCCCCTCTTCATGCTTCAATTTTAAGACCTCCATTAAAAGAAATGCCTCTGCCTATTTCTAAATACAGAGAGTCCAACTATAGTTAAAGTCAAACCTACTCAACTCAAAAGGAGATGGATGAAATATGACCATACATTTAAAATAGAAATAATGATATGTCTCTGCTTATCCTAGGTGCACCAAAACTTACGGTATGGATTCAATCTGTACATCTCCACAAGGCAGATGGGTAAAGAAAAATGACTTGAAATGTGCATAAGTTAGCAGGTGGGTAAACAGAAATAACATGAACTGTGCATACGTTAGTAGAATGCACCAAAAAAATTTAAAAAATTAAAACAAAAACTGCAGGGGATGAGCCAGGATACTGTAAACTTGAGTTTTTAGACTGAAATAATCAACACTATGATCTATCTTGGTCCAGCAGAGAAGGAACTGGAGTTAATTTAAAAAATCAAAAGGCAGAATTTATTTCACCAACTTTCTAAATCACTTGATTTAGAAAAAAAATAATAATAAAATCAAGCTATAATATCAATCATAAACTAACGGACACTAGAATGACAAAGAGTAGTAAGTGCGTAGTAAGTGCTTACGGTTGCCAGCACAACTGCTAATACTTAGTCAACTATGAATGTGAACAACTTGATACACAGAAAACAAGAAACTGGCAACTGGATATTCTATCCAAGTCTTCATCTTTTTCGTGTTAACATCCATTCACACACCAGTTTAGATTATTCACAGATCTATTCAAATTTAGTTTACAAACAGCCCAAAGCCCATCCATAATGCTGCCTGTAATGGATATACCATATAAAATAAAACTTCCCAAATTTCGTAAATATAAAACAGTTCATACATAACAAACAGCTGACCTCAACCTTTTGCTTTTGATGAACATGTAAACATGCTAGTTTTAGTGCAACAAGGGCTGTTAGTATAACTAAGCACTATCTTGCAAGATTTTTTATTTCAACAAATGAAATATATAATAAAACATATTGCAAAATGAAATTGTTAGGAACCCAACAACTCTCACTCAAACACATCAGGAAATTGAAGAAAATGAGTAAATTAAGTTTGATTTTATTGATAAAGGGGTATTTACATGGATGAACCAGTAATTCCAGAAAGTGTGGCCTAAGGCTGCCCACAGCTAAACTGCACAAACACAAATTTTCTTCCTTCACCTTATACTTGCTCAATTCATACTGCTCCCACATATTCCCATGTTCCCTACTTCTTCTCCTCCCCTAATCCTCACTCTTCCACTTTATCATAATTGCATAACCGCCCCACTTTCCCTTAATCTCCACTCTTCCACTTATCATGACTGCATAACTGCCCCACTTCATCATTACTGCATAACTGTCCTACTTTCCCTTTCTTGTGGTTTACATGAACCTTGGCTCTAACATAAATTTGCCAATATTTAAAAAACTTTGCCATTGAAACCACAAGAACAATAAAAATATAAGCACTAACACAATCACACGCAAACAGATATATGAGCATGCAGGCATACTTAGTTGTGCACACACATTCAGCCAAATCCCACAGAATAATTACAAAACTGAACCATAGAAACAGCAGAATTTTATTAAACTTACCAAGTTTGCATCAGAACTCTGTGTGGAGTTCTCTAAGGCTTTATCTTCTAAGTTCCCTTGAGCTGTAGTAGGAGGAATATAAACAACCCTAAGCTTGCACTCCTCTATTGTCTCTCCACTGTCCTTATTAAACTGAATGCAAGATGAAACCATTTTGCACATTATCAATATAAGTTCGAATAAATAAAGAGAAACATAACTATTCTCTGTGTCAAAATTCTTACTGTATCTGGAGGAAGCTCATCAACATCAGTATTTGGAAGCACAATTGCACTCTGCAAGAGAAATTTGTCTTTGCATTGCATATGTAAAGGAGCTTCATGTTGAGCTTGGAGGGTAACTACAAATCCAAAAGTTAGTTAAAAGCCGAAATTTCATGTCAAAAAGCAAAGGAACAAGTGGCAGAGCTTATAATATAACAGCAAACTAGTATAAGATCCAGCTAAGACATATCTTAGTTAAAAAAACTAATCTGATATGCTTTTTGCTTTTGCTTACACCCATATCCACCTTGAAAAGTTAACAACCATATTGGACTGTCTATCCTAAAGGCATCCATTTATTTTTCAAATATTCTTACTTATAAGAGAAAGAAAGTTTCTATCAAGATGGAAAATAGCATGTAGCACCTCTGATAACACAAGAATCCCAAGGCTGTATCACACCAGTGTTGGGTCTTACAAAGTACTTCTTAGGTGAAGTGGTTTTGACCTAGCAAAAATATAGCACACTTCTGTGAAGATGCTTATAAAAAAAAATTCAAGAAGGGATTAAGCAGTACAAATACACAGAGAAAAAATTGTACAGTATCAGAGATAGTACCTTGAAAGCCACGTGATGTTCTGTGTTGTTCAAAGCTTTAAGATCACAGAAGCTTTGTTTTTCTAGTTCAACTGCAATAGGATTTCATGATCATCAGCCTGGAAGATTGATACTGAAAAGCAAATATATCGGAACAATTCATATAACGTAGAAAATAAACATTATTACTTCTACAAGGACATTAGAATTTAAAGAAACTAAGACCAGCCTCACACTTTTGTTATTTAATATTGACATTCAGCACTCATGTAAGACCACAGGGCAATTCTCCTACATTCTTGTCTTCATGCCATAATAATTACAGGTAAAGGCACAGAACCTTAACAAACCTACATGAGTAAAAGCACTATGGAGCACTTTATGCAAGGAAAAGTAATCTTGGAAAAGCACTACGAATACAAACCCTTAACCCTAAACCCAATCTAACAAACCACCAGTATTTTTATTCCTATGCAACTCTGAATATCATCATAAGATCAAACCAAAGAGTGAAATAACAACTAAAAATTGCCACTTTGAGTCTGAGCTGGGAACCTTGACCTTCTGACTCCAAAGAGGTCACAAATCGCATAGCATTTGGAAAACGCAAGATAAACAAAATCAAGAACCTATGATTTTCTAAACAAGGAAAGCACAACATTATTAATAAACTGAAGATCAAGGGTCTCATAGTCAAAGTCTAAAACCATTACTAGATTTCAATTAGCTAATGTCTTCTTTCATTTTGTTCCAAAATTATAACATCTATAATTTCCATCATACATCCAATCTCTACTTCCTTCCCTCTATAAATCAGACCACCTCAACTACTCCAAATGATGTATCGTCTAATCAATACATATATCAATGGCATTGGCATCTTGCATGAAAACCCATTATACATCACGTTCTTAATAATCATACAATTCCTCCTGTGGACTTTTACGAATTCCTGTTCAAGAGATCCTAAATTCAAAATCTTAAACTCATAATACACACTACAAACTTGCGGGGGCAGTTACAATCACGTAAAACTTAATATACAGAAACAAAAGGATACAAGGGAAAAGATAAACGTACAAATGAACTTGAGCTCATCTGGATGAACAGAGATCATCTGATTACCACCACCGGTAGCCATGATTGGGTCCCACTTTCAGATCAGTCAAATTTTCTCGTCCCTCTACGCAATCAAGTGACAATCTGCCACACAACATAACCGCTCAACAAAACAAACAATCAAAACCCATAGTCAACCACTTTTTTATTTATCTCCTAATCTAAGAAGCGAAATAGAAAGAAAGACTGTTCTAGAATAGAAAATAATAATTTACTAGAATTATGAGAGCCAAACAAAATGCAAAGAGAAATCAGAGTGAGAGAAAGAAACTAACTAACTTGTGGTGAAACAGAAAGAAGTTTCTCGGTAGTAGCGGCCAGATGATTTCGGCACAAAAATCGGGCTTCTGGTTGTTTCAGGAGTTCCAAATGACATTGAAACTCGGAATCTTCAGTCAAAGGAGTGGAAGTACGGAATTCTGTGCAATCACAAACGTTTGAATGAGAAGGGGAGAACGCAGAGAGAGACTACATGTGTCAGTATAAATAGGAAGGAGAAGCCCGGTTCAAAAGTAACAGACTCAAAGTAGGACCCCGTGAGAGGGGCACATGGGTATAAATGTAATTGTCAAGTAAAGGTCTGACGTGTCCCTGCTGAGTTTGGGTGTTGTCTAATAATCACTAATCCCTCCCCCTCTCTGCAACCTAAATAATCGTTTTAGCGAAAAGGAGTCTCCCTTTCTCTTATGTCTGTTAAGTAATGTGTTAACTTGTCCCTCTCTAACATCTTACAACAAAAACTTGCTTCCAACATTAAAATCTTACATTGATTACACCAAAATACATAAGATTCCAGTTTTGTCTCTACCCTCCACAAATCATAATTTTGTGAATGTCTCATAGATTCACATGCCAGACCGGATTTTGGGATTTGGTACATAGTGTGACGGTCCTCACTATAGTTACCAATGAGACTTAACACCTTTGTTCTCATTGCTTCTTATTTTGATACTAGAACTCAATTAGAATACATATAATCTAACCTTCATCTCGATACTCAAACTCGATTTGGATGCATATAACCCTCATATTACGCACCCCAAGATGCTCTAGCCAGAGGAAGCCTGCCTCAAACTGAAAGTTAAGCTTACTGACCATTTCCATTTTACTTGGTAGATATTTCATTTCATGTCTTCCCTTTCAATCTTTATTCAAAAGGGTATAATCAAATCAAATCAAATCAAACAAAATAAAATAGTATTTAACTTGAATTTAAAATAAAAAGATATGACTCCGATTTAACTTTAAAAAAATATATTTAAATTTGTTAAATTTTCAAATATTATTTAAATCTCATAACTTATAATTAATATTTTATATTTAAAATTAAAAAACAATATTTTAAAAATGTAAATATGAGTTTTTAAATTATTAAAAGTGTATTTATGTTTTACTCTAAATTGTAAACTCACATGTTCGTTAAACTAATCAACATCAAACTTGAATTCAACTTAAAGGTTAAATTCAAATAACTCAAGCTAAACTTGATTTTAATTTAACCAAACCGCAATCTACTCACAAGTGACTCAGCTTGTTTACACTTTTAATCACAACTCGGCTTGTTTACACCCTTAATCTTCATGTTTTAGCTTCTAAGTAAACTAAGTGTTCAAATTAAAGCACAAATATGGATAAGCGAAGAGTCAACTCAAAAACAATTATTATAAAAGTAATCCTTTACCGTTGCTTCTACCGAGTGAAGCTACCATAATTCTCAGCCGCAACCATATGCAAAAGGGCATTGTTAGCACGTTTGTCAAATATTGCCTTGTATCAAATGTGTAACAAAGCGGCTAGAAGAATATACTGAAACCCTTGAATAATTGATACATAAATTGAAAATCATGATCTGGTTTAAGTCTGCAAGATGCACATCTAACTGTCTATGATGACAATTTTCTTCTAGACTATTGCAAAAATAAACAGAATGAGGAAATACAGATTTTACAATATCTCATTTTCAGGGAAACATTGTTTACAACGAAAAAATAGTGACAGTGGTCTCATTTGAAAGTGGAGAGTCTAGGAAGCTTGTCTCTCAGATAGTAAAGCCGTGCCCTCCTGACTTTCCGGTGGCTGACGACTTTTATCTCCTTTATGTTTGGTGAGTAACTGCAATAACAAAAGATGGATCGCTTATTGGTGACTTCCTCGGTATTCTTTTCCTTTTCTGCTTCCAATTTAAATAGAATATAAAAGAAAAATCAAAAGAAACAAAATGTTCCCAAATTCAAAGGAGCACAAATTACATGTACAGAGACATAATTCTGTACTTCCATCTCGCGTGTCATTCTTTGAAAGATAATCAATTAGCTTAAGACAATGGAATAGCACAATCATGGTGAAAGTAAGAAGCCTATTCCACAATAATCATTGGTTGTTAAACATGTTATTGTTAAGAGAAGGAAAAGAAAAGAAAAGAAAAGGTGCAGAATGTTAGTTGGCAAGGATGAGGACACATACATGTGAATCCTCAACATGCTGCATGTTTCGGCTGGCTAAATCCAGCCAAGAATGTATAGAGCGGTTAGTCTTAAAGTCCAAACTCTTTCGCTAGTTTAAAAGAAGGGCTGATAAATGAATGTTTCAAGTTAGCAGAACTTACACCTCGTTAATAGGAACAATATGTTAACTCCACAAGTAAAATAAGAGTGTTGATATACTAACAAATCTACAACAAAATAAGAGTTTTGATAAACTAGCACAATTACAAGTGTGGCTGGTGAATAAAGTGTATAGGGAGATTTTATTGATTCTTCAGTCCAAAGAAATGAGTCTCAATTGATTGGAACCCTCTCTTGTTTCTAGTTTGACACAAATAATTGACCTAAATCATATTCAGTGAATTTCTATTAACTAACCACAAAGTATATTAACTAAAATTTTTAAAAACAAATGAAAAATTAAAAATAAAACGAGAGAGGGCCCCTAACTTAAGGGCTCTACAAGAGGAACAACACCCAAAAACAGACAAGATGCCACAATTTCTATTTATTATATATTTTATGTGACAATGTATGCAAAGAGGAGGAGGGAGTAAGGAAATAGGCATTTGCCCACAAAGGGCTTTTCCTGCACTTCAGAAATTTATTTTCAACTGATATAAAACACAGAATATGCTAACACCTATAATCTTGGCAAAATTAAATGCTGCTGGAAAAGAAATACTCACATAGGGAATACAATCTCGACACCTATACCAGCAACAATCCTACGGATTCGAATTGTAGTGTGGATACCAGCATTTTGTCTTGACATTACAATCCCTTTGTAAATGGACAACCTACGCCTGTTTTCAGGAACTTCCTGTAAGTCAACAACACAAACCATTAATCTCATAAATTCCGTTTAATGGTACAAATGAAACTAGTAAACAGTATCAAAAACAAAAATTACCAATTTAATCTCAACAACATCACCCGTTCTAATATCTGGAATTGGTCTTTCCTTCTCAGATGCTTCAATTGCCCTCTTATTCAATATCTACAACATACAGAAACTCAGTTAAAATTTACATACAACTCACTGTTCACTGACCCTAAAACTAGTTTCATGACCAAAAAAGACGAAATGCATCCCAATTACAAGTATCCCATTATCCAGATA
The DNA here is from genome assembly GCF_011075055.1 of Mangifera indica. Classification (NCBI taxonomy): domain Eukaryota; kingdom Viridiplantae; phylum Streptophyta; class Magnoliopsida; order Sapindales; family Anacardiaceae; genus Mangifera; species Mangifera indica. The sequence goes on from NC_058139.1 coordinate 4,248,158, forward strand.
AATCCTTTCACCGCATTTTCTCAGAAATCCAACAAATTATCTACGAAACAAAGGAAAAAAAAGAGTTGTAATTGATAAACTGATTACCCCCATTATATCTCCGAGCTTAACAATGGGCTTTCTCGGTGCTTTCACTTCTTCCTCGGCCTCGGTTTCGGCTTCTTCAATATCACCTTCCACTTCAACAACGTCGCCTTCCTTCTCTTCAACACTTTCACTTGCTTCCGCTTCATTAGACTCCGCCTCCACCGCAAAGCTACTTCTCATTGGTGCATTTACAAACAAGCCTAGATTCCACCCAACTGGCCTCGCCAAAACTCTAGACACAGAAACTCTAAGAACATTGTAGGACCCAGTAGAAAGAACAGTGGAAAGCCCTAGCTTCTTTGAAGGGAGAGATTGAGAAGAATTTATCGGGATCATATGCAAAACCTTAACACGAACAATAAGAAAAAGTTCAAAATGGTTTCCAAACGGTAAAGAAATACAAAGTGGTTAAATACAGATAAACGTATTATGAGAGAAATTACCAGCGGAAGAACTTGGGAGCCCATGGTGACGCCGTGAGCTCTGCTGAGGCTTTGGGGACATTGAGCGAAACAAAGCCTTATCTGGTGAAGTTGAAAAGGTCGGCTTAGGCTCCACACGCTCTATCCGCTTCTTCCACACGTGCGAATTCCAATCCATAATGCCTCAGCGTAATAGTAAAAACTTAACAACATTAATTTCGCATGGGTATATTAAAGTTTCGCAGAAAGTAAAATCTCCGCCGGTGACTCATCCAACCCACAGTCCACCTTCATCATGCCACGTAGAGAGCACAACGCAACTTTGGTCACAGACTACGTGTCACTTAAGCAAAACAATTTCAACTTTTAAAACTCTCCACGTGTCTTCTATTTCGATACGCACTCTGGTCCCTTTCATGCGTTTCTCCCGCCATCCTCGGTCTCCCTCTAACTCTCTCTCTCAGGTTTACTAAACTCTCTCTTTTTCATACAAAATAACACACACATGACATGAGTTTCTCTATGATCCCAATTCATCAAGCTTGGTACTGATTTTCTTATAATAGCCAAAATTTTGTATCGTTCTCAAGAAGGCTTCTTCTCTTTTTTTTTTTTTTTTCCAATTATAACTCATATGTCAATCCTATGATTTATTAATATGATGCTCTTCTGGTAATATAATTAACAGGGGTTTCGTTTTTTCAATATTCCCTTCGAAGTGATATGAAGATTCTGCTTGAAAGGTGAAAACTTCCATCTTTTTTCGTAGGATTAGTTGTTACATTTTGTGTCATTATAGAGATGGCAGGGAATTCCGATACAGTGAGGCAAACCCCACCTGGGATTTTGCTTATAAGAAGATTAAGGGGAAGAGATTGGTCTTTACAAACGTATAGATACATGGTTTTGCTGGTTACTTTCATAGCATATGCTTGTTATCATGCCTCTAGAAAACCTAGTAGTATTGTCAAGAGTGTATTGTATCCTGAACCTATGAAGCAGCCGCAGCAATACCCTTGGCCTATTGGCCAACTCTTTGCGAAGAAAGAAATTATGAGTGTTAGTGAAAAGAGATCGAGTCATAAAGGTTGGGCTCCATTTGATGGAAGAGATGGGTTATCAAGATTGGGGGAGATTGATGTTGCATTTCTTTCTTGTTACTCATTAGGAATGTATGTTGCTGGACATTTAGGTGATTCTTTGGATCTGAGGTTATTCTTGACTACAGGCATGATAGGAAGTGGCATTTTTGTGGGGCTATTTGGTATGGGGTACTTTTGGAATGTTCATGTGTTTGGTTTTTATCTTGTTATGCAAATGGTTGCCGGTTTATTTCAAGCCACTGGTTGGCCCTCTGTTGTGGCTGTGATTGGGAATTGGTTCGGGAAAACGAAGAGGGGATTGATAATGGGTATGTGGAATGCACATACTTCTGTTGGGAATATTACTGGTTCTCTTCTTGCTGCCAGTGTTTTGGAGTATGGTTGGGGTTGGTCTTTTATAGTACCAGGTGCATTTATTGTCATGGGAGGGATCATTGTTTACTTGTTCCTGGCTGCTTATCCCGAGGATATGGGCTTTTTTGACATAGATGGTCCAGTTGCAAGCTCGGAGAAATTGTGTAAAGATGAAGACTCCCAGATTTTGAAAGGAAACAAGGTGGAAGTACTAAAAAAATTTGATTCACAGAGGGGGTCTGGGAGTAGGACAAGTGTTGGCCTTCTTCAAGCTTGTTTGATACCGGGTGTGATACCTTTTGCATTGTGCCTCTTCTTTGCAAAGCTGGTAGCCTACACGTTTTTATATTGGTTACCTTTTTATTTAAGTCAGACAGGTATTTTTTATTATTCTTTTTATCATATATCAACTTTTTTAGTTTCATGAAAAAGGGGCCAACTTTAATTACTCGTAGTCTATTTTCTGTTCATGTTGCATTCTGATCAAATGTGGCTTGCTCTGTTCTAGTTATGGTCTCCAAGTAACCAGATTAAAGAAGACTATTAGGAAGCTTTATAAGTTGGTCTTTGTTATGAGATTCAAAAATACGTTTGTTAAAATTTTATGATCAGCCATGTGATTATTTTCAAGATTATACACACACACACAAAAAATAAATAAATACTAAATGAAAAAGAAAAAAGGAATTATTAATAGCCCAATCAGCTCGTGTCTCTTTTCTCTCCTTTAGTGATGCAAATATCAGTTATTAAATTCATTAAGTTTCAACTGATCATTTCATAGACAAAAATGAGCATCATTTTTTAAATCAAATGTGGATTTCTGCGATCATGTTTGCACATTTATAAATTGTAAATTATCTATTTTCCCCTTTATATTAAGTGGCATCTACAATGTTATTGGACATAGAATGTGTATGATTTTTAATTTGCCTAGACCTATCACCTTTTAATGATGTTCTTTATGGATCATATCTAGATATTCTGATAATATTACTATTGCCCATTGTGAAGACTCTCTGAAATTGAAAAATTACTATTGTCAATGTTGTTAATTTGCTAGCTTGTATAAACTTCCAAGAGAGAATATATACCTGCCATAAATTTTAAAATACTGCAAAGCAATATCCTGTTTTAGGGACTTGTGATCGTTTGAATTCTTTTTGATACATCTAGCACTATTCTTCCTTATCTTCTTCAACTCAATGTTTTTGCAGAAATTGGTGGAAAGTACATGTCAGACAAGACTGCTGGAGATCTCTCCACTCTGTTTGATGTGGGGGGAATTGTTGGCGGAATCCTTGCTGGCTATATATCAGATAAACTTAAAGCTCGTGCCATTACAGCAGCCACCTTCATGTATGCTGCAATTCCATGCATGCTCTTATATCGTGCATACGGGGGTGTCTCAAGGACTATCAACATTATACTTATGATGCTTGCTGGCCTATTTGTAAATGGGCCATATGCACTTATCACTACTGCTGTCTCTGCAGACCTTGGAACACACAGTAGTGTTAAAGGTGATTCTCGAGCTCTGGCAACAGTGACTGCTATCATTGATGGCACTGGATCAGTTGGTGCAGCTCTTGGTCCTCTGCTTACCGGATTCCTTTCAGAAAAAGGGTGGGATTCTGTTTTCATTATGCTAACAGTTGGAGCTCTTGTTGCGGGGCTTCTTTTGTCACGTTTAGTTATCGCTGAAATCAATGAAAAAACTGGCAAGCCCATGACTGCATCCAGTGGACGACAAGATTTGGAAGGTAATGTTTTGATCATTTGTACAAATGAGAACAAAGGTAGATGCTGAGCGTGGATGTTCACATATTCATCAATTCAATTTTCACTCTAGGTTATGTGACTCTGCTTTCTAAAATTTCCTGACATCTTGATTTTTGCTTGAAGGGATGTCAAATGGCATATGATTGGTTTTGTCTAAAGTTGATTAGTTTGCCACAGTTTAATTCTTATATATCTCTTAATTGAGCCTCTTATATTTTCATGTCATTCCTCCAAGACTGGGCTGGGACCAAATCTAGAATAATAAGTAGTGGTTGAGAAAAATAACCATGCACTTTTTCCAGGAATTGCTGAAAATCTATGGGGTGAGCAGCACTTAATATGGGCCTGTTTAGTGTCTTATGTATCTTCTGAGAGTGTTTCCCATTGAACTTAAACCGAAGGGTGAGACACAAGTCATCAAAAAATTTTCCCTATCAATCTTTACAAGGAAGATTTTTTTTTAACAAAATAAGTCCACTAGGGGATAAACGCCTTATGAATCAGTGCATTTATAACTAATTTTGGTTGTAGCTTCTTATCTGTCCTTCCAATGTTAGGATCTCATTCATGGGCCATGGCAGGTTATGTGAACCACTGAAATAAGCATCAAAATATTGTTCAAAATGTGAGATAAGGGAACACCGCATAAATGATCTTTGCATGATTCAGTTTTTGTTGCAGATGCTGATATACTTGTGGATTGAATCAAAACTTCATGCATGTTTTTGCTTTTTATTTCTTTGTTCTTTGCTCTTTTTCTGCTAAGCAACATACTTAATATCCACCTCTTTGAAATCTTTATCATTATCCCAGTTTCAAAATGACATCAAATTGTCAAGTTGGTTCCCTTTTATATACATGTTCTTTTGTTTGCCAAGTAAAGGGATTCATATATGGTTAGATTCTGCCGGACTTTCTCAGGTTTTATGTTTTAATTTTCAGGTGCTGCGTCCCAACCACTTTTGAATGAGCAAAGGCGATGATCGGATGGGAGAATGCTTCATAATATTAGAGAAGTTGGGAAGGATTGATTGCAGATAGCATGCTACAGATTGAAGGGCTATCTTAATTACTATGTAGAAGGGCAAAAATAAAGAAATGTGTTTATGAAATATTGATGGGTTTCCTTTGCGGTTGATATTTCCGGGTTTGGGTCAACTTTTTGTAGATAAATAATATAGGTTTGGTAAGCAATTTCTACATGTTTATGAACTACAGGTTTATTTCTTTATTTTTAATGAATTATTTATAATTTAAGATGTGAAAGTGTAAGATACTGTCCTAGCTGTTGAATGGACTACACCTAGTAACATTTTGTGATGCGATTAATTATTTATCGGAAATTTATGATGAAGACAAGACTAATTGATGAATGGGTCCGACATCATGTCCCGTACTGACATAATGGTGCTTTGAGTTGAGTTATGTTGAGCAGATAATGGCCATTCTCTTGATGGAAACTTGTGGCCCAATAATTGTATCATTTAACTCACTGTATGCAACATTTTGATCTTACCATATTTGAAAAAGAAAGAACGGAAGAATTATGAGTCCGAGCCAAATGGAGGGTTTTTCTTTTTTTTTTTTAAATTTCATATTTTGGTCAAATTACAGCTTCTGAAAAGGACTTGGAACGTGCAACACAAGAAGAACCAACAAGCAATGTCGTTTTGTGAATTATATGTACGAAACCATTAATCTCTTCAGGCCATTTGGAAATGGAAAGAAATTCCCCACGTTGTTTGTTTTCACTATCATATTTTAGCCTACAAGTAACCTAAGTTTTGGTTTGCAATTACAAGTAATGTATGATTTAATTTATAAATACACAGTTTACCCAAGCATTTGTTTAATTGTCAGATATATAAATAATTTGTATCCATTTAAGAAGACAATCAAGAGATTTTATAGAGTCAGCTAGGCCGGAAGATTTTTTTCCACCCCAAAGTTTGACAAAAGGGTAATTTTTGTTTTTCCTCTTCTCTTTTCTTATTTATTGGCAGAAAAGAAAAAAAATCTAGAGGGAGCTGGTAGATTTAGCTACTACCTTATGTTCTTACCTGAAATATTGTTTAACCATGACTTAATTGAATTTAACTCATTGTTTTAATTCAAAAAGTTTGATCTCACCACCACGTGAGATCAAGAGAAGAAATTATTTGGGATTTCACCTCCATGACTTCATTTGCAAGAGTCTTCGAGCTCAGACATGAACATGTGTTATCTTGTTTGATTTTCTAGTCTATGGCCCACATCTCATAATTAAAAGTTGTTGTTTCTATATTTGTTGTCTCTCTCGCTTGACATTACTCTTGCAATGTTTACTTGAAGTGACAGCTAACATTAACCATTTTTACGCATATACCTATTGTTAAAAGTATTAACAACAACTGCTTGATTATTCTACTTCTACTTCAACCTCAACCTTTTGTTTGTTGTGATTTACATACTATTATTTCTTATCTAATTTTTATCATCGTTATAATTAGATTTGAATCAAATATTATCATTAGTTCAATAAATTAGGTTAAGGGTGGCTCATATAAATCTGAGTCAAAACCTAGTTTAATAATTAAATTATTAATTTTTAGTTTTTTTAATTATTAATTAAGAGGAAAAAAGGAATCTTATAATTATTTTAGAATAAATTATAAATTAATTTCAGTTAAGATGTAAAACATTGTTATCTTTTGATAAATTATAAAAAAAATTAAAATATTTCATTAATAAATTTAACACACAAATGGACAAATCAAGATGAAAGATGGAAAGTAGTCATAGGGCGGCTATATGCACAAGATGGAAAGGGACACGTCAGTAAATACGCCGAAGAACTATGTCCCACCCAAAATTTAGTTAAATTTTTAAAACATACTCTTAATAAATGAAAATTTAAATATCTACCTATAGACTACCTCCTGTCAAAATTTTTTATTAAATATAAGGGTAAAATTATTATTTTATCACTAAACCCTAAAGTCCTAAAAATTTATATTATTTTTTCTTTTAATTTAAAAAATTAATAATTTACTTTATGATTAAACTTAAAAAAACTATATTTTCTTCATAAAATTTCAATTTTTCAAATAACCTATCCTTCTCCAACAACCAACTGTCTCTAGCCTCCTTTCTCCCTTCTTCCAGTCTCTACCTCATTGGAGAAGACTAAATTTCATCTAGATAAAGATAAATTATTTTCATTCAGATGAATTGACGAAGGTGATTCTTACCTTTGTTGATTTCAGATGAATCGATAAAGATGAAAAATTATCTTCATTGAGTAACAATATGAAAAAATCTTTGAGCTACGATGAGACCAAAGTGATGACAAGATTGAATCAACAATAAGACCTGATTTTCGAGCAATAAACATGATGAGACTAGATCTTCAAGAGATGAAGATGAGTTCATTCAGATGAAGTTCCCTTTTCTACGATAAGGATGAGACAGGAAAAAGGGAAAGAGACTGCTAGAGGTTGTCAAAAGAGAGAAATTATTTGAAAAACTAAAACTCTAGAGAGAAAATATAGGTTTTCAAATCTTGGATAAAATTTTTATCATTTCATTTTAATTGTAAATATTGAGGGGTATTTTTATCATTTTATTTTATAAGGGTAAATTTATCATTTTAATCTTATCTTAATAGATATTATTTACATTAACAGTTTTTGGGTGAGATCTCAAGATTTTATTCTTATATAAACAAAATTTTGACATTAGACTAAAACTTAGGTGAGAAATACTCGTTTGGCCCGGTAATTACTAGAGACGGTGGGGAAATCACAAAATGTCGCTTCTTTTTATCCTGACAGGTTGGCAGCCCTGATTGCAAATATTCATTTACTTACTATGCCTCCACTGTTACTTGTTCTCGACTCTTCCAAAAAAACATGCGCTATTAGGCCTTTACTTAGTGATTATCCACAAAAGCACCAAAGCCCTCCCTCACCATTCATTATCTCACAACGTGCACAAAATAAATTGTTCCACATAAACTGCCACTATTGAATTTTTAGTTTTAGCACACTCCAAGGCAATTTTGGGTCTGATCTGAGACATAGAATTTGTGTACTACCGTTCTCAATCCTTAGCCCAGCGACAATAAAGATTCTCTGTCTCTCATGAGAAAAAATTTTCGTTCAATTTTTTTTTTCTTTTTTAACTTAAAAAAAATTTCTCTTTATCTCTATTTTTGCGAAAAGAAAATTTTACTTTATACTATTTAAATATAATATAAGTATATTAAATAATAAAATTAATTAAAATTAAAATTAAAATTAATTTATTATTCTAAATATCACATATATCATATATTAATCATCATAATATATAATAAAAATATAAATAAATTTAAAATTATAAATATATATTAACATTTTAAATAAAAATATTAATATAAAAAAATAGAGATTAGAACAGAGATAAGACGAAGAGAAAAAAAATGCATATATCCTCATTTTTTATTATAAAAATATTTTTTCATCACTATTTCTGTTTTATTTTTTTATAAAGGAATCTCACCACCATCATGGTTAAGGTTAAGGAATGTTCATCTAGCTAAAGGTTAGAGTGAATGAAAGACCTTAAATCTATAATGAAATTTCCATTTCTAATACTGTCAGTTGCATTATTACTCAAACACCTTCTAGAACCGGGGACATATTTGCTGCTTTATGTTTTATTCGACATTTTATTTGTCAAATAAAAAACACTAAATTCTCCTACAATACGTGTCAACCACAGCGCCGAGTAGCATAAAATGTTCATTCACTAACAGCTGAAACTTGCCAAGTGTATAATTGCTCCAAACTTTCCTCTATATATAGCTACCTTACTACTCTCCCCTTTCCGCCTCACAATTTCGCTTCTCAATTCTTACTATTATTAAGTCCTAACAAAATAAACAAAGCCTCAAGCATGGCTCACTCACGTGCCATGCTCCTATTGATGTTCTCTCTCGCTCTTCTAGCATCCTCAGCCATGGCTCAAGCCCCAGGTCCATCACCACCACCTTCAATCTCACTGCCTCCAACTCCAACTCCAATCGCCACTCCACCTACCGCAGCTGCACCTTCACCTTCAGTTTCCCCACCTCCTTCGCTGACCCCAACACCGACCCCAACGAGTACTCCGCCACCAGCTTTGACCCCAACATTGACCCCCCCAGAGAGTAGTCCACCACCGGCTCCATCTCCAAACGCAGCAACGCCATCAGCTCCACCTCCACCTCCACCTCCACCAGCGCCAGCACCAGGTTCCACAAGTCCCGCACCGAATCCTGGTTCTGGAGTTTCTGTTCGTGGAAATATCATGGCCTTGTTGGCATTTATTGGAGGAGTAGCTTTAGTACTCTTTGTTTAGAAATAGAGTGTCATCAATTATTGTTTTAAACTTTTATTTTTCCATCGTGTAGATTAATTTAGATGATTATCATTTGTGTATTCTTTATGTTTTCTTCTTTTGGTTGATTCCTGGACTTCCATTTGTGATTTGTGAGCATGTTTTGGAGATTATCAATGGGATGTTACATCATTTTGACTTAATAAGAGAGACTTTGTGATCTTTGTTTGTGCTTATTTTATGCTCCCTACATCAATTATGCTACATCATGATTTTTCATCAAGGAAAACCTACAATATTTGTAATAGTTTTTTCTTGGCAACAATACACACCCACACATACATGAAGCCAACAATTAAATTCATTGTACCACAAATTAAGAGGAGAAAACAGAGAAAGGAAAGCATTTTTATGAAAGGCAATGTATTATAGTATGCGAAGATTAGGTGGGTGGGTTGGTGAAGAGGTAGATGGAATTGTTTGTGAAAGTTATGTGGTAGTGTAGTGGTGGGGAAGTATGGAATGGAAGAAGAGGAAAAAGTTAGGTGGTGCTAGCTGTTAAGGAGAAAGAGGAGGTAGAAAATATGTGGAAGTGAGGAAATTGAAAAGGAGAGGAGAGGAGGATGAATAGGCAGGTGGCTTTTGGCCTTTTTCTAAGTGAAGGAGAAAGAAGAGTTAAAAAGAAAAATGGGGTTTTATTTAGTGGTGGAAGCATATGGAGGAGATGGGGGGTGGTGGTGGTGGTGGTGGTGGGTCTGTCTTCAGACAAATCAAAATGACTAGGAAAGTGATATTCACATGCTGTGTTAGCCCCACTAACATTTGTGTGTTTGTGAGAGCAAGGAAGAAAGATTTTTCTTTGAGGTCATAAAGATTATTACTAAAAAAACAACTCACTTTCATTCCGTAATACATCATCAAAGGACCTTTACTTTTAAGAATTGCGAATTTGTTCTTCAACATAATCACAACCTAATAACACTTGGACGTGATATTTAGCTTTTCAAAGATTGTTGTTAGAAGAACAACTGACAAGTGAAATCTCCAAATTTTCAAGAATTATTTTGCTTTGATTATTGTCTGTTGTAGACAGGTTACCACAACAAAATCGCATGAGAGTAAGTGGAACAAAATGATCAAAACAACATTGTTCAATATGTATCTTATGTCCCCTTATTTCATCATAAATGGTTATTAATTAAAGTTTCTAGGTTACCATAAAACTGATGTTCCTTTTTTTTATGCACGAAGTTTGCAGTGCAGTATCCATTAATGATGAAGTGGGTTGTTTACAGCTGAAAATGTAGAAGAGAACTGATTCATTTTGCGGGTAAAGATAAAGAAAATAAGATTCTCGGACCAAATGGAAAGTAGTATGCTCTTGCTAAAGTAAGCAGCCATAAAAGCATTGGATTCCTTTTATAAAAAGCTGACTAACAGTCATCATAACCCTTTTCATCTTTACTTTACCTTGTTCCCAAAAATTTCATCTCAATTTAAAGCCGACCCCTCTACCCAGATTTCTTTTGCATCTGTATTTCTCCCACTCATAAGTCAACTTCGCTGTTCACCGTACTGAAAATATATTAACCTGAAAGGCTTTTTTGTTCTGTTAAATCAACCGGTTCCGCTCAGTTGATCTAATTCTAATTTGTTTTAATCATCTTGTATCGTTTGATATATTTTTTATTACGTGACTAAATAGACGATTGTTTGGCTTGCTATAAGGGCATCAGTCAAGTCGATTAGGAACTAAAAGAGACTATGCAACAACAAAAAGTTATCATCAAATATATTTGAGAGTTTAAACAACACAAAACTTCACACTCACATAAATGGATGAAAGCCATCAAAATTCACTCCACTTCTCTTTACATGGAACCTCAAAACAAAATGTCAGATTACCTCCTAGCACAATTCGTTTAGTCCTGCATCAATTTTTATACTAGTAATCTTCTTAGAATTGTCTTGTGCTTGAGTTAGTTTTGCCATCACTTTTGAGTACTACCGGCAAACCATGATAATGATCCTACTGGCTAGTAAGGTTTCAAACCCAACCAGGGGTTCAAAGTCCCTTGGTCGAAAGGGGCTTCAGTTAAGATTCTTGTGGTGTGGTGTGGTGTGGTGTTTGATTGCTTTTCTTTCAATTTATCAAACTCTGCAGCTATCTTTTTCTTTGTTTCCGTCGGCACTTGAAACAATCAGTACATGTAGGTTTATTTCCACTTGAGTAACTAGCAAGGAGCTTGCTGGGAGGTATTTTCAGGTCTTCTACAAGGATTTCACGTAGCTTTTCATTCTCCTGCATAAGTTCCTCAATGACTTGCTGATGTTTCAATACCTGGAAATATGGGAACTTTTTTCAGTTCTAAAGATGAGCAATGTCTATTGGTTAGACAGATCATAAAAATTAACGTTGTTGACAAAGGCCACTAAGGGAAAAAGAATAGAACAGATAACCAAGTAACAAAACTCAGCACTTTGTCATATTAGTCAAGAACAAATTCATTAAAGCAAATTCAGCAGCTCCAATGACACTTAACTACTAAAGAAATTAATACTGCGAGGGAATAACAAAATCCATGAACAAAACACAACTTCAGGAAACTTGACCTCTTATAAATCTGTTTTGTTCCAGCATTTTTTGAGTTTTTCCAATGGATAATAAAAAATTTCCAAGAAAACAATAACATCAGCAGGTCAAAATTGAACTGAAAAAAGGTTAAATGAGTACTTCATTATGTAAATCATTACCATTTGAAGCAAGTTGTTTTCAGAACGCAAACGCTCAGCCTACAGAAGTACAACCAACAAGTCAGAACCTGTTTGCACATTCAGGCATGACAATACAAAACAAATACACCAACAATCAAGCCTATGACCAAGATCCATAATATTTACGACATTACCTCATGGTGCCAAAGAGAAACTCGTCAAGGATCTCCATTTACAGTTGTACAAAGACAAGCCTTAAAATGTATATATACACTTTCAGCACTCTTTAAAGCATTGGTATAATGACAATATTAAATGATTAAAACTGGCAAGTACACTAATTTGATAGACAGATAAATAACCTACTGAGATCTACCAAGCATGCAGAGCAAGAGATTCATCTATACATACCACTTCATTTATGTCAGAGCGCTCTTCCTTTAACACTGGATTTTGTAGAAAACTACTGAGGACTTTTTCGGTTCTGCCAAAAGATGCATCAACTGGAGTACTTTTATATGCAATCTTTTCAAAAGTTGAACCTGTATCCATATTTCCGTAGCCAGGCAGCACTTGAGAGGTGTGCTCTGGAATTTTACTACTCAACTGCATTATATTGCCAATTGGGTTTTGGTTTGATGTTTCATTTGTCAATCCCATGCCAGTTTGCAAAGACATTGGGAGGACACCTTGGCCAACTGACAGATTGGGAGACATTCCAAACTTCATCACCAAGTTTGTGACTGCTTGCTATTAGAATTACAGTTAAAAATTCAGATAAAAGAATAAAAAACCTTAATAATTAATATTATATGTCACAAAGATAAAATGATACATACCACAAGACAGGATTGGAATTTATTTATCACACTAGGCTTCACAGCAAGGCCTACCATGCAAATACCAAATTCAGCCATCAAATAAAGAGATTGTTTACATCTATAGTTGAAGAAGTATGATGAGGTGAATCAAGAGGTGCCAATATTCTGGTGACTATTTCTTCATATAAAGAAGAAGAAAAGAAAGAAAAAGGAAGGGGAAAAACTGCCAAAAAAATGTTACTCTCTTTTTATGGTAAGTTTTCCAAACAAAGATTTTATATATTAATTATCCTTCAGTAACATCAACCTCAAAGCATGAAATGAGTTTGCAACGCACAAAGAACCATTATATTTTACAGGGAATATATAAGTAAGATTCCACATATAAGCACATTAACTAAAGAATATTCACATCTTTAAGACACTAACTAAATGACATACCGATTCCAAAACCATGGCCGAATCCAACTCCACATCCAATGCCTGCTTGAATGTTCTTAGCACCCACCTTCCTTAGCTGATTCATAAGAAATAATAAATAAGTGGACTTTAGACATTAATAACCAAAAATAGTGAAAAAAAAGAAATAATAACAAAAGAAGTAAAAGCACATACACATGACTTACAGCATCATTTACTTGTCTGCTGACACCAGAAAAAGCACCAGTTGCTCCTCTTGTTGCACTCATAACTTGGTTCAACATTGGAATTGCACCTTGAACACAATATAAATAAAACTTTTTATGTTAGTAAACTATCACCGACGAATGTAAATGACAGAATCGGTAAAATCCTGCTCAACCATATCACCTTTTTAAGAAAAAAAAGAGCAGCTTAATTCACTTAACACCACACAATATCAGCACATTGAATACATACATTCATATAATGTCTTAATATAAGCCCCATGAGCATATATGTTTATAGCATGAAGCACATGTTAACATGTTAAGAGTACCTGTTAGAACCATAAAGTGCCCAAAATTGATAATATCAATATATCAAAAAATGTATTTCTTTCTTTCATTGTGAACAAATTAATAGATGTAATAAAAATTTTTGCTTTTAGCAAGCTTGTTGGGAACAAGTTAAGCTTCCCTTAATGTTAAAAGAAATTAAGAATATGTATAAGAAAGGATTAAAGAAAGACACAATATGTGAGAGTTAAGCTTATCTCACACACTTATTATTAAAACAGTCAAAGTATCTATATACAACAGTTGATAAAACTAAATCAAATATTGGTCAATTGCAATATCACAAAATCAATTGGAGAATATTGCTCCACGTGGTTTGGTGGATAGCTGTTGGACTTGTTCTCTAACAGAAACATCTTGGACTTGGTCTTGATCTTTCACGGTATGGACTAGACCACAATAAAATTTAAACTCTAAAGCTGCAAACTCAATCTGTATGGGGAAAATATATATATATATATATATCACCAAACTGAAACATGAGTGGTAATAAATATACACTTCTACAATTGCAGGATATATGCCAACTTAATGGAGAAAAAAATATAAAAATAGGATAGCCATGAAGCAGGAAAAATTATAGACTATCCAAATTTGAAATGTAGCACACATGGCTGGGAATGCTCCAAATTTAAGAAGCACAAAATATGATAGTTAAACCAGATTACATCTGTTTTGCTATTTGCAGCAAGAAAATTTGCAAAGGAACCAGAAGAACAAGAGAATTGCAAAGAGGAACATTGCTTAAGATCACAACAGCAGGACACGGTTGGCTAGTATCATTAATAACCCTTTCTATAGCCTAACATATAACCATGAAAAATTTTGCAGTAAGAAGGACAACAAAAGTTAATCCTTGGACCATCTCAGTAAGTAAACAATGAATCAATGTCGAATTAGTATCTTGGCAACAGTTGTGGCTAATAACTTGGACCATTCTCATTGCTGTAGATATATACTAGTTTGCAAACTATTCAAATTTCTTATGCCTGATTATAGAACTCCGTTTGACCTGAAGCTCAGTGCATCTCCGCTAACATGTCCATAGGGTTTAAGAAAGCCTTAAAATTTACAAAACCATCATTTGCCCTTCAAGTGTTAACTCAACATAAATGAAAAACTGACTCAATTTCAAGGTCTCATCATTGACAATTTGACACTATTGTCAATTCATCAATGTAGTAGTATAACCTTGCCATGTTCCCTTCTTCTTGGCATCAGTTCAAATAATCAAATATTAAACTATAATATTCTAACACTTTTAAAAATAACCAAATGCAATCATAAAAAGTTATAATTTCAAAATATAGGCTATTACAAATAAGCGCAAAAAAAAAAAAAAAAAAAAAAAACCCAAATAACTAGTAACTAAAAGCAAAGTGACAGAAACTAATGCATACATGATTTTTTCGCAAGAGATTGAAGATGGGTTTCTCCATTCTTGGGCTTAAATAAATCCCCCAAGTCCATCTTTCAGACAAAAACAAGTTTCAGATACAGAAACTTAAATAAATAGTGCACATATTCAAAGTTTGAGTAAATGGGATTGTACCAAGATTTAGGGGGCTACCATATCCGATTCCAACACCACAACCGAAGCCAAAGCCAGTAAATACTTGAAACACTTTCAAAGTAAATGGATTCTCCATTCGAATTCCTTGAAAAGCCTTTCTCTGATTGGTCACCGCCATATTGTTTCTGTAGCTCTCCATTTTGTGTGTATTCTTTTCTCTCTCACGAAGCTAAAGTCTGAAGGGAGTCCCTTTGTTTACCCTGTCCAAAATCTGTTTCGTTTTGTTGTGCTGCGAGAGGCTTTTGCTTCTGAAGCAAAATTTCTATGTTAACTGGACCCATCTGTAGCAATGTACTTTTATTAGGTCGCTCCAATACAAGATCGCCACGTAAGAAAAAGTCGACTATGGTATTGCCGGGGTTAGTATCTAACTTGGAAGATGGTACCTAAATTCCCAACAGAATTTCAATTTTAAAGAGTTGAGTCTGGCTATTGGGTTGGTCATATGTAACGAAACTTGGACCAGATCCAGCCCAGTCTAGCCCACCCAAATTGATAGATCAAAAGTCTACTCTCCAAATTATTGGTATGTCCAATTCCTAACCCATCTTTCACTTGACGTAGCAAATGTCACCTCAAATGGCATCTTCCATTTCGTTTCAAAGATTCAAATGAAATCAGTCAGGCAAGTCTGTGACTATCCAAAGTGATCTCATTCTGCTCCCCATCACTGTTCTTTGATAAGCAACAACCCTCAAAATCAGTCAGGCAAGTCTGTGACACATGTTGCTTCATATTCATAATATACTCCCCTACATTTGCTGGACTACTCCTACTTCATCAGAAGCTTCCCCTATGCCATCTATTTCTTCTTCACTCACTTCCTCAACAAGCTCCCAATTCTCTTCATTCTTTTGATTAAGAGATTCAATTACCTCAATTGACCAGTGACAGAATACATACATGCATAAGCTAAATTTTAGCAAATTACATATTTACGCTCTAAGTTTACTACTTTGGTTATTACTACCATCAATTTTCATTGAATAAAAGGGACAATAATCTGGGTATACATAGAACTGTCAATTTGCTAATCATTTATTTGCGACAACGATGCCCCAAGCTGTCAACTCCTCAACCCCCTCATTTATTAGTGAAACATCCATCCCATCGTCTTGTCTTGTCATGTCACTCAATGCAAACCTGCCATTAATTGAATTCTCATTACAAAGAAACATAATAAAGTGGGTCGGCAACTTCCATTTTTCCCTAGTACTGTAAAAAAGTGAATTACACTGTCCTGTTGGGAACCTGCCCAGATAAATTTTTGGCTAGTTAGACCAATAATTAAATTAAAATTTTATAAACATATTAAATACTTAAATTTATATATTTAAAAAAAATTAAATATTTCATCAATTTTATTAATTTTTAAAATCATTTTTTACTTAACTTTAAATAGTAAAATATGTGAAATTTTCAAGTAGAATAATTTGAGTTCAGAATTCAATAATATCATATTAAGATTAAATCTTTATTTTATTTAGTGCATTGATTATTTTTATTTAAAAAAAAATTGCATTTTTTGACGAAAGGTTTGGCTGAAAACACTTTTCCGTTAAAGTCATCTTATCACTTTTTGTTAAAGTTAACAATAATTTTTTTGTTGTTTTATATTGACCAAATTGTAAATTTTTTGTCTTCCCATCCATTTCATTTCATTTTCATTCCTTTATATAATCCTCTAAAGTAAACTTATTTATTATGTTTAGAAAATATAACAAGGTTCTTTAAAATATGAGACACCCACGAGTTTAATTATGGACAATCTCAACATAAACAAAAAAAAAGGAAATAAATAAGCCCTAATTTATAAACTAGCCCACTTAAGAACTTTCGTAAGTACGCAGGATTTTATAACAATATGAGCATTTTCATTATTAATCAGAAAGATCTTCATTTTCATTATAAAGCCCAATGAGGAAGTTACACTTGACACCTAAACGATTGATGTTCATCAACCAATTACACAGATCGAACAAATATTAATTTAGAGGATCCGAGAACAAATGTTGTAGTTTCAAGGAACCGAGACAATGACGTTGAGTTTAGAGCTAGCCTCCTCGCCTTGGGGAGATGTGAGTGCCATCACAAGTCCATCCATCGCTGATCCCATCCAATGTGAAACGCGAGTAGGTTTATTTCCTTTTTCAATAACAATCTCATTGGCCCCTAAATCATCCCAACTTTCACTTCTGACTTGACTCCTAAGATTCATCTCCCATGGAACCATCCCCTTTTCAAATCTCGAACAAGTTTCAATTTTGATGGTGTTGGAGGGCTCTTTCAGAAAGAGTGGAAAAGTTTGTCCCATTTTAATACCCAGCTGACTCTCTGCCTCCTTAACACAAACTAACATGATTTTCTTGATCGATTCATTTTCCAAATTAACATTTTTATCAGCAATTTTGAAGATCACTGTTTGGCCACGAGTTTTGCCTTGGTCGGAGCTGATGATGGGAATGCTTGGGGAGCCACTAGGCTTTTTGAGATTAGGGAGGTAGAATAGGGGAGTTTTGAGGGCATCATCAGTTTTGGAAAGCTTTTCATTGTGAATATTTACCCATTTCTTCAGGAAATTTTCCTTGATTAAGAGGTCTGCAAGAAGAATGTTGCAGCTCATACCGATTGAATATCCACCGCATTCAAAGTTGGTCACCTAAATGATAAAATAAAAAAGAATTCAACTAAACATACAGAAAATTAATCAAAATCAGTCAATGCATGTACCTGAATATAAAATAGTGGAGAGAATTGAGGGTTTTGTTCATCAACATCCTTCCAGAAGACAAGCTTAGCTTCATCGTCTTTATTCTTCTTGTCAAGAAACTCCGACAAAGTTATAGGGATCTTAGCCTCTATGAGCCTAAGGCCACAATCATTAGACACGATTTCTAATCCACCATGGCCATCTTCACCTCTTCGTAGTCTTCCACTGAGCAATGGTTGATCAACCAAAACTCGACCTATGGATTCCCTCATCCAACCAGCTACTATCCAACCAGATTCATGCTCAACCACCTTCTTGTAGTAAAGAAGTATGTTAAAGCACCTCCGGTAGATCCATGAACCAACCGCATCTGACACCAACACTTGGCGTCTCTGCAGTGGATCAGTTACCTTGTCTGGACTAACAGTTTGAACACTTTCAATCTGTAAATTGGGGACTGCAATTCCCTCACCATGTTGCCCTGCCATACTTGACAACTTGTGAACGAATTGAACTTCTTGTGGGTATTTGTAGGAGTTGGAAGCAGCGTTATGTCGAATTAATTTTGACTGATTAAATTTAAAAAAAAAAAATGTTTATGAGGAATGATTTTATTTTTCCGTACGAAGTTATCCCTAAATGGACGTCAAGTAAAATAGTAGCCTTACTCTTTAAGCTTTGGTTATCAGACAAGAGCTAATCTCTCTATATCTTAATATAAGTTTTTTTTCTTTTCATTTAAAGAGGAAAGCCAGAAAGCAATATGGATTTCTGGGTGACTGTTGCCTAATGAAGCCCGAAAAAGCCAAGCTTTCTCAGATGAAACTTTCATTATTGATCAACAAAACACTTATATTTGCTTTGTTCAAGCTGTCAAATTCTCATAATTTTTTTTCTTCTGTTGTTATTATTGTCCTTGAGTTTTGGATCATTTGATTAAATATCCTAAGCCGGAGGGCCATACCGGAGGTTCTGGCTACTGTGTGCCCTTCGTTTACTGTATGGCATAGAAGAATCTGGCAGTTGGCAGCTGCTGCGGTGCATGCATGCAGCTCATAAATGATAATATTTAATGTAATGGAGCCGACGCAAAGACAGAAAGGGCAAAGTTAGGTGGGATTTTGCTGGATCATCAGTTCTCTGTAAATTAAGTCTAGCCAAGGCTAAGTAGAATATGTAGAATTTGGCAAGAATTTTAATTAGTTGGAACTGCAAACTTAATGAGAGGCACATATGATATGAGAATTAAGATTTTATATTAAAATCATTTAAATAAAATAATCCAAAATTTCATTTATTATCCATATTTGATCTACAATACATGTGTAGACAAGACAGCAGTTCCTAGTCTTTTTCCCTCTTTTAATTCTACAAAACCACCACCCGATGCCATCTCAATCGAAGACAAAAAGAAAATTTGTGGCCTACGCGAAATTTACAAAAATCCTCTCACAATAAAATATTTTAGTTCAAATTTACATATAATTTTTTATGACAAATTTCATTGCAGAGTTGTACCGGCTCTTTAATCCTAAGGGCTTGTTTGGTTTCTAATTAATAAAAATTATTTTGATAATTTATGTTTTATTAATTATATTATTTTATTAATTTTTTAGTAATAAAAAATTACAACAATATTTTATTATTAATAGTGATTTGACAGATAATATAAGTGATAATCTGATTATCTTATTTCTCTTAGGCATTAAAAGATTATTAAAATAATATTGATTTTATTATAATTATATTTTTATTTATTAATTGTTTGGAATAAAAATAACCTTATTTTTTAGTAATATAATAAGTAATATAAAAATAATTTTAGAATAATTATATTCAAATATATTTAAGTAAAATAATTTATTGACATTCTTTTATTATTTCCAACTAAACATAATAATTATTTATACTTATCAAATTTTATCAAATATAGTAATTATAGTAATATATTTTTAAGATAATCTTTTAATTTTAATAATAAAATATTACTCAAATCAAATACAATCCTAACAATCTCTTAAGTTTCTCGCTTAAAATAAAGAGATAATTACAAGCAAATATATAATCATGAAACAGGAAAAATGGTAATGATAAAATTAAAATTTTATTTTTTAATAATATCTGAATTTAGTTGAAATTCTAATGAAAAAGATTTGTGCAGAGGGAAATATTGATAAAATTTAAGAGAAATCGACCCGTAAAGTGAAAAGAATAACTTAAAATTTGAGTGATATATATATATCATAAAAATCAAAGAAAATGTTTTTAATCTTATCTGACTTTTTAGAAACCACTCTGTGAAATTAATATAAACCTAATTCGTGCAAAGATTATAGAAGTTAAGAAAATTTTAAAGATGATTTTTAAAAATATTACTAGAAATATTTTTCTTACACATACGAAAGTAGATAGAATCATTAATGTTAGTCAATTTCTCAGTAAAATTATTAAGGAACTTTGCCTTGAGAATCGCTGTCTTTCTTAATTTTAGACAAAGATCGTGATATTGAAAGGCAATTTCTCCTTTTCTACCTTTCTCCACGTAAGAGTCAAAGAATGAAGTTTTCTCACCCTATGTTTTATGCAAACCCCACTTTTTACTAGTTAATTTTTAAAAATTTAAATATTTATTTATCTATTAAATTTTATTAATGTTATTTAAAATAAAATCATTATTTAAAGATTTTATTTAAAGAAAAAAATTTTATCTCATTTTTTATTTTAATTTCGAAAACTTATAATTTTTCTCTTATCTCATATTTTTTAGATTTAAAAACTGATATTCTCCCCCTCAAATGTAAGCTTTACAACTTTTATATATTTTTTATTCACAGTTACCTCTCAACCTTTTGAAAATTCTCAGTTTCACCCCTATTTCAAATTTCATTTTTGGATCGTCATTGACAACCTTCTCCCTCCATCTCCAACTTCTCCCCCATCTAGTCCAAGCTGTCGACATCTGTCTCCCTCTCATTTCTCTCCTGATAGACGCAAAAATCCTATCAAAATTGAGTGAGAGATCTCACTCGATTAGGGTTTAGGAGTCTTGCCAATGTGGAGTCACTAGGGAGGAAGTTTGGCACTGAAGATGAAAACAGAGCACATTGAAGAGTAATAAAGACCAAAAATCTGCAAGCCCTTGGGGTGTCATTGGTGTGAATCTGACCAAAATTGGGTGAGATCTCTCGTTCGATTTTAGTCGAATTTTGCATTGGTCGAGAGAGAAATGGGGGTCGGTGAAAGGAGGATGTCACGATAGCTTAGTCTTGATGGAGGAGGACGTCGACGATGAAGGGAGAATGACACTGGAATTGCTATGAAAACTAAAATCAAAGAGAGGGTAAAATTGAGAGTTTTCAGAGGTAGGGGGTTGTTGCAATGGGAAAAAATGGAGATTGTGCAAACCCTAGACTTTGGGGGGGGGGGGGGGGGGGGGTTAGTTTTAAAACTTGAAAATTTTGAGGTTATGAAAGAAATTGTTAGTTTTTAAAACTAAGGTGGGGAAAATTTATTTTTTAAAATAAATTTTCTAAATAATGATTTTACTCTTAATAGTAACAGCCTAAATTAATAGAAGAGTAGATATTTGAATTTTTAAAAGTTAACAGATGAGAGGTTGGGTGTGCATCAAACCTTGGGTGGGAAATAGTCATTTGGCCTATAAATTACTATGGTTTCTATGTTCATCTAATATTCAGTCTTATAAGGAATCGACATGTATCTATATTAGGGTTTGATTTGACACACTTTCTTGATAAATCATAATATTAACATATTTGAAAAAGAATTTAAATATTAATTAAAAAATATGAATAACCAATATTATAATTTAATTACTAATTTATATATTTTTTTAAATGGATTAATTGAAGATTTTAAAAAATAAAAAATAAATAAAGTATTAACATATTTTTAAAAAATAATAAAGTAAGATAATCATTTAAAATATCATTAAAATTCAATTTAAATAATTAATATTTTTGGTTTAATTGAAAATTATTTATTTTTTTAACTTATTCAATTTTAATTTATGATTTCTTTAAATAAAAAATTTAAGTAAATTTAATATATTATTAAACTGATTCGATTAATCAATTTTGAACGGCGGTAATAATCCTTACAAATGCCTTGCTAAGCACATTGGTGGTTTGGGAGCCAACATCCACGTCATAGATTTGTATCGACGGCCAACAAGGATAAGCTCCTCTCTAGAGATCCATAATCTTTTCTTATATTTAAGATGATTATCTGCAGTTCATAAGATTAGGGTTCTTAATTTTTTTAAGAATAACTTTTCATTACAGAAAAAAATGGAATTTAAAACTTAATATTTATTTTTAATTTAATATAAATTAAGATTTCATTTTTAGTTTTTACGCTTCATAGAAATTGAAGATGGGGTTATTGGTAAAATGACTGAAGGTCAAAAATCATTTAATTGTCCACTTTTGTGCAGGCCTTTTTGGGCTTTCGGCCCAAACTTAAAATAGGTTGTGTATCAAAGTCTATTTGGCGGGTAGAATTAAAAATCCGGTTGAACATTCAACCGTTTTATGTCCACCACAAATTTCGTAGGTATCCCTCTCTGGAGAATCATATCTTGACAAACTTGCATCGTCATTACCGAGCAAGCATCAATGGCCGTTGCCTCTTCATCTCCTCTATTCTTGAACTCTTCACTTTTACCTTCTTCTTCTTCTCATCTTCAGAATAGAGCGCTTCACTTGTCGCAGAGCTGTTCGAGGTTTGGTTTACGAACCAAAACCAGAACCAGACCAATTCACGTATCAAACACTATTGCTGACGCGGATGTTAGGAACGAGGATATTGTCATTGTCGGTGCTGGGATTGCCGGACTTGCTACTGCAGTATCTCTACAAAGGTCAGATTACTAATCCATTAAGTAAAAGTTCGTTTATTTGAGATGATTTTGTATGACCATTTTATTCCAAGTGAAAGAAATGATGTAATTGCCATGCTTAGTTCTTTTTATTTACTGAATAATTATTTGCAATGCTTAATTGGCGGATTCTGAATAATTAGGCTTGGAGTTGGGTCATTGGTACTTGAGCAAGCAGATTCTCTTCGAACCGGGGGAACTTCACTCACCCTTTTCAAGAATGGATGGCGTGTGTTAGATGCAATCGGAGTCGGAAGTGACCTCAGGAGCCAATTCCTAGAAATTCAAGGGTATATCTCTTTTCCCTTGATAAATTTATTCGTTTAGGTTTGTTAAGGCATAGAACCTTCTTCACCTCTTAATGCATCATTTATTACCACCGAATTCTGGAATCAGCTGTGCAGGATGGCAGTAAAGTCCGAAGATGGAAGGGAGATGCGTTCCTTCACCTTCAAAGATGAAGATGCAAGGTATTCCATGAAATGATCGTCCCATTTACAGTCCCAATCATGTGTAAATCTTTTACTGTTCCATCGTTTAGTAATCATACAGTGGTGCAGCCAAGAGGTCCGTGCGGTGGAGAGGAGAATTCTTTTGGAGACTCTTGCGAATCGACTGCCTCCGGAGTCGGTCCATTTTTCTTCAAAACTAGCAAAGATAGAAACATGTGCAAACGGCGGCACTCTTTTGGAACTAATGAACGGGACTCGCTTACATGCAAAGGTTATGTCAAATTCTCAGATAAATTTTATTGCTAAGAAAATTTTTATCTCCAATTTGGTTTCTGGTCATGTTTCCACAGATTGTTATTGGGTGTGATGGGATTCGTTCTCCCATAGCTAAGTGGATGGGATTCTCTGAGCCAAATTATGTTGGTCATTGTGCTTACCGTGGGCTTGCATATTATCCCAATGGACAATCATTTGAACCTAAAGTTAATTACATCTATGGAAGAGGATTGCGCGCGGGATATGTTCCTGTTTCTCCTACAAAAGTTTACTGGTTTATCTGTTTCAACAACCCATCTCCAGGTCTTGCACTTGCTCTCTATGAGTTGATCTGAATTCATTCATCCAGTGCAAACATTGTCGAGTAACTCTTACATCATCTAATCCATTATCTTTGTCTAATATAATGCTATATATATGAAACAAATAAATTTAATGTAGTTACTGGTAGTATTGATCAGATAAAGTAACTCAAAGTTCTTGCATCATCTTGAGAACCTATTGCCACAACACAAACTTTCAAATTCTACTAAACTGTTCTAACATCTAAGATGACTCTGTTGCAGGTCCAAAAATTACTGATCCAATTATGTTGAAGAAGCAAGCAAAAGCTCTAGTGAGGAACTGGCCTGCAGAGCTATTGAACATTATAGATCTTACCCCTGATGACACAATAATCAGGACTCCCCTGGTTGACCGTTGGTTGTGGCCATCAATAAGCCCTCCTGCTTCAAGAGGAAGAGTTGTGCTGGTAGGAGATGCCTGGCACCCAATGACTCCAAATCTGGGGCAAGGCGCTTGTTGTGCACTGGAGGATGCAGTAGTTCTTGCCAAAAAACTAGCAAATGCAACTAGGTTTACATCTGCACCTGTGGAAGATGCTTTCAGATCGTATGAAAGTGAAAGATGGCCTCGTATTTTTCCATTGACCATACGTGCAAATCTTGTCGGATCACTTCTGCAATGGGAAAACCCAGTTGTGTGTTCTGTTCGGAACAACATTATCATACCAAAGGTAGTTAAACTTGGAACAGTTTTGGAACATACAAATTTTGATTGTCAGCCTCTAATGTCAAGGATAAATGGTTAAGATTTCAGGTCAACAAGCTGTACTTTACAGGGAAGACTTCAGACATTTATTCACCAAAAGTATAAGCTCGCAGAACCCATTTGAAAAACAATTTTTTCTTTGTATTCCACTGTATAAGACCTTTATACCTTCAACACGACAACATATAATATACTGTTTTTATAGGTTCGTCACCGCTACATATAATAATTTTCATATGTGTGAACTATAAACAGCACAGTAGTAGAGTCCGGTACTTGCTGCGCTCTCACTCCTTGATTTTCATCACACACTGGGATGCAATGGCTCGTAAGAATAATCAGCAGAAAAAAAATGACACCCATGTGGGAGGGGTTAATGAAACTGAAAACCATGCGTAGAAATCATATGTGAGATAATAGATGAATTTATAAAGCTAAAAATCCCTTCAAAAGACAAACTATTTTTAAGTATTGTTGCCATGCCGTGATAATTTAACATAAAGGAAAATCCAGAGACATTAACTGAAGCTCTTGTCTATTCTGACCAGCGAAATCAGAATGAAAGAACCATTCGTTTTAGCCATGCAGTATCAAGAAAAGAAAAACCCACCTGCAAAAATGGTGTTGCTCCAATACCTAAACCCTACAAAACCACTTTACTGGTGGAACACGAGTTTGGTCTATGCTAAATGAAATACATAAACTCTTTCGGGCATCAGATTTTAATAGAAATGTGTGTGTGTATATATATATATATATATGAAAGGCTAAAGGCACATATATTTGAGCATTTCCCGCAAGCAAGAGAGAGCTGTATTCATAAACTAGTGCATTACATTCAATTTTACAATACAAATAAATCATAAATAGTGCTTCTTTTCCCAACAAGATGGTGACCTCATTGACACAAAAGAAAAATCTGTATTTCGTTTCTTTTCTTCCAACTTGTCAGTTTTTGATGCACCAGATTTTTGTTGGATAAGAGTCTCCCAGCGTCCGGTTTGTAAGCAAGACATATCTTAACCATATATTAATCTTCACATCCTTGATTCTGCCAACAGTACAACACATCGCCTTTATTTAAAACATAAACTACAGCGAGCAATATAAACACATAATGAGTTCACTTTCTTCTAAAAGTGCCTTATAATTATTAAAAAACAGAATTAACTTCCTGCCTTCAAAGAAAAGGGAACCAGATAAGAAAAGTAATGTATGACTTGATGAAAACAATTTCAAGCAATCAATTAAAAAAATTGAACAAATAAGCACATGTGTTCCTCTGAAGTTTGTAGCTAGAATGGCAAAGAAAAAGGGTGTGTGTTAAAAAACTATCAGAAAAAGGTTACTCTCCCGCTAAAAAGCCTCCAACAAATTACTCAATAAAAAGAAACCCTAAAAACATAAAAAGCTACAAGCCACCCTCAAATCTACGAAATCCGATAAACAAAAACTAAAAGTTTTCCACTGGAATTAATTGCTTCGACAAAAAGGAGATATTAAGATAAATTAATATATATACCACTGTTGGAGAAGAGCCAGAGAACGATAGCGCAGAAAACAAGAACAACAGGGATGGCGTGGACTGCGTTCTCCGCAAATCTGAGACGACGGCGCTCTCTCTTGGCAACGTGCGACAGAGGATCGTATGTCGGGAGATTATGCTCCGTAAATGCGGTGCGTCTCCGACCAAGAGATTTCGATGGTGATGATTTCACCACCAACTCCTCTGCTACACGCCAACCGCTCGCACATCGGAGCATCTTTGTTATTACTCTAATCTAATGAATGTGTTTACGCTCCTTTTCTCGGCTTTATGAGACGGTCCAAGCCCAACAACGCAAAAAGGTCGCGGGTTGGTTTTTTTTTTAAATCAACATATTTTTAATTTTTTTCTCCCAAATAATACCGTCAGACATATTTATGTTTGAATTTATAATTACATCCAATCTACCAACGGAAAAACAAACAGTGTCTTTTTTTCATTGGGCACCGTGAATTAGTCTTGTACTGCGAATCATCACAGCTGGACATCACTGTTCTAGAACTTCGTCAATTCACCATTTTTTAATTTTTGACCTCAGGAAGCTTCTAAGCACGCGCTCTAATGAGCGTGTTCGAATAGTTGTGTCGAAGAATAACTGAAAAATAATCGGGCTCATGGTAAGCAGTTTGCGTCAGACGTGCTTTCGGGGCATTGAGACCCAAGCTTCATGCAGACGTACACGTAAGTCGGCCGCCTAAGGAACAACCCGCTTCCCCGTCCTTCCCCAGCGCCTGCGCTGAAAAACACTTTTAACCAGTAATATGACAAAAATACCCTTACACCTAATAGTTTCAAAAAGTGAAATAATACCCAAACTTTTAAATCAACATTGAATTTTGAAGGATGAAAAAGATAAAATACGAAATAATCTGGATTAAAAATGTTCATTTCCACTTGAAATAATTAAACCCCTGATTTTTTTAAAAAGAAAATTTGTGGTTTATCAGATAATATTCTTAAAGTACAGTTGTCTTGGAAATGTTTTTATCCAAATATATTTACCCAAATCTGGCGGATGATGCAAGTAGTTGTGTATACTCTGTGTAGGGTCAGAAGACTATTTCTCATCAAGGTTCTTATAATAGAAGCGAATAATAAAGGGAAAATTAACTTTTTAAAATTTAAAGGGTAAAAATTATTTTGTTAAACCTTGGTGGGAGATAGAATTTGGTATTTATACAATTTAAAAATCAAATAATGATGAAAATTACGTGGCCTTTATACAAAGCAAATAATGATAAAGCTACGTGCCACTAAAGACCTAAATCCTGGATAATCATTAATGTAACATGACACTTTACATTCAGCAAATCAGATGGGAGCGGTTATTTAAATATACAAGTATAACACTAATTAGGATCTTTTGCCATGAGAACATTTTGTTAAAACCCAATGTTTATTGTAAGTTTAAAGTGATACCCATTAAATATTCAAAATTAACAAAAAATAGTTAGTTTAAAAGATAAAATTGTTATTTGATTTATAATATATTAAAAATAATAAAATATTATTTATTTTTATTATAAATTTAAAAAATTATATATATTTTTTTAAAATCAAGCTTTAAAAAATTATTTTTTTTAGTTAGAGTTTGTATTTTCTGACACTCTATTTTTCGGCGATAGTCCTCCTTTTTTATTTTTTTTAATATCTTTGTCAGAAACAAAAATGTTGGAGAAGGGGAAGAAGAAAAGACCATCATCGAAGGGAGATAAAATTGTCAGAGAGAGAAAAGATGAGAAAATAAAAATTCTAATAAAGAGAAAATTAAACTTTTGAAAGGAAATTGTTAATTTTTTAAATTTAAGAGAAAAAATAAATAATATTTTATTATTTTTAATATATTATTGATTAAATAATAATTTTATTCTTAAAATAAATTGCTCCTATTAATTTTAATATTTTATAAATAAAAGTTTAAAATTTTAATACATAATAAATATCAATTTGGATTTGCAATAAATCTTGGATGGGATTATGTCTTTTGGCTAAAAATATATTTCAATATATGTAGAATTAAAATCGCAAAAGCCACATGGATAATAATACGTGAAGGTAATAATGAAAATGCGTAATTTCGTCATTCCAGTACAAGTGCACAACACATGGCATCAATTGGTTTCTGTTGCCACGTCACCCCTGGCTTCATGTATATTAATTAAATCAAACTCAACAGCTTCCCGTTCCTTTTATAACACGCACCGTCTCTTATTCCCCCATTCTCTCTTCCCCTTTAAGCTCCTAACCGGCGATCGTCTTTAACTGCCTTCGGATTCTCGCGGGATTCCATTTGTCTCCTTAATCTCTTGTAGCTTCTGGCGATTTACTCGATCCACTAGCAACACAATCATGAATAACGAATAGTAAGATTCTATTCTGCTTGAAATTGTTTTTTTGCATCAATTCGATATAATTTATCTGGATCTGTGGTGAATTTGTTACTTTTTTTAATATTTTATTGTATTTTTTTAGGTTAGTAGGATTCTTATTTTGTTTTGATGATTGATGAAATTATGTGGTGTTGATTAGGTCGTTGATTCAGATCTTGTTAATCTAGTTTAGATCCATTGGTTTTTTCAGTTTCGTATTTCGTTTAAATGATCTGTTGACTAGAAAGAATAACATGATTTCAAAATAAGTGATGTCAAATTATGAGTTTATTCAGCTGCAAGTTTGGATGGAAGCTTGGACTTTTTTATTTAATTTAGCAAAATAATGAGACAGGTAAAACACGAATTATGAAATTCTGATTGATTTTAATTGCTGGACGTTGCTGAAGTATTATGCGTGTTTTTTTAAAATTTTAAGTTTATGACTGTTTGTTACGGGGCGAGCCTAATTTTCTGTGTTATGATATTTGCAGTGACTATTTGTTTAAGCTTTTGCTCATTGGAGATTCTGGTGTCGGCAAATCTTGTCTGCTTTTGAGGTTTGCTGTAAGTTCTTATTCATCCTGTCGTTATGTATTTGAAGTTTTAGTTTTTCACGTATGCTAAATTGCAGTTATGTAGATGTTTAATTTGGAGCGTCAGCGTTCCTTGTCTAATGTATCATGAGCTCTTTTTGAGTTCTAGTTAAAATATTGTTTAGGAAAATATCCTTTAGGAAGGATTCCGTAGTTGTTAGTAGAGGTAGTTTCATTTTTTCTGGGTACACAAATTGGAGATACTTAAACTATGACTATTAATTTTACAATGTCATATGGAGATCTCTTGTGTTGGTCTGGGGCAAAAGGTGGGATAAAATGGAAATAGGAAATGAGGCTGCCTCCTGGTTATGGTTTAAAATAATTGTTGTGGCTTTGTGATTTTCAATGCTCATTTAAACTGCATTGTAATGTTGATTATGTTTTGTAAACCAGGATGATTCATATCTGGAGAGCTACATTAGCACCATTGGAGTTGACTTCGTGAGTGATTAATTTCTCTGTTCTCTTTCTTAAATTTTTTTGCTTAATCATATGCTTGTGGAACTAACTTTCTATTTGGCCTGTTATCCAGAAAATCCGCACTGTGGAACAGGATGGAAAAACCATTAAGCTCCAAATTGTGAGTTCTTTTTGTACTCCTTTTTTTTTTTTTTAGCTTTACTAAACTTTAAAGTAAGTTTCCACATCTAGGCTGAGTATAAACACTGTAATTTTGGAATTATAGTAGTTGTGTCGCGCTACCTCCTAGTAAAATTGATTGAAAGTTAAGATTGTATTTATCCCAAGATTTATGACTTACATAATCAAAGGTTATAATTATTCTGGAATTTTTATATTAATGATCTTATGTTTTACAGTTTGTCAAAAATAAAAAATTATCTGATTTCTTGTCTCAAAAAATCTCATGTCTTGTCTCGTGTAAGAGACATGTTTGATTTTCCTTGGAATAATCTGATGTTAGTATTTCTTTCTTTTCTATCTATGGTAGACTTCTTCAGCTCTGTTTCATGTTTTTTAGCTTTTTTTTACATTCTCATCGTTTTTTTTATGTTTCCTGAACACAGTGGGACACTGCTGGCCAAGAGCGTTTTAGGACAATCACTAGTAGCTACTATCGTGGGGCTCATGGCATCATTGTGAGTGTTTCACATATTTTTAATTTGTTTTTGTATCCCACGTATCGCTCTGTGTAAGAGTTTCCTCATGCTGGTGCTCCTTCAGGTCGTTTATGACGTCACTGACCAAGAGAGCTTCAACAATGTTAAACAATGGTTGAATGAGATTGACCGCTATGCAAGTGAAAACGTGAACAAGCTTTTAGTTGGTAACAAGTGCGATCTCACAGCAAACAAAGTTGTGTCCTATGAGACAGCTAAGGTAATTTTAGTTGTGTGGACTAGTTTACATATTTGTTTAAAACACATTGCTTCAGCTTGATGGATATTTTTTTTTTTCTTTGTTAGGCATTTGCTGACGAAATTGGGATCCCATTCATGGAAACAAGTGCAAAAAATGCCACCAATGTTGAACAGGCTTTCATGGCCATGGCTGCTGCAATCAAGAACAGGTACCACCCTTTTTATTTTATTGTTAGATAGTTCTGAAAGAAACATAAAATGATGACAGTATTATTGAGTTTACCAATACTGTGTAGGGTTTAAGATTTAGGATTTAGGGTTCGTATGATACAAATTTCAATCCCTTTACCTGTCGGTTCGTTTGTGCAGGATGGCAAGCCAACCTATGAACAATGCTAGGCCACCAACGGTGCAGATTCGAGGACAGCCTGTCAACCAAAAATCCGGTTGCTGCTCAACTTGAAAGGGAATTAGTAATGGACATATGATCATTATTTTGTGTTTGTGGAATGTAAAACTAGTTCTCTCTTCTTAATGCGCTTTTATATCAAGATTATTTCTTATGATTTGCTTTTCTTGTCAGTTCAACGATCTTCTAATATTTCCATTCTTTTCAATGTATTTGACTTTAAAGAAAAAAAAAACATTTGTACAAATTAGGAATGTTGGTGAATGGCAGTATTTGTCTTTCTGTCACCTGTTCTTTGCTACTCTTCAACGTAAGTTTAGCTAATTACCGTGACTAGTTTCTTTTATTACTTTTAAAAGAAGAAACATTTCTTTATCAAAGTGATGAGAGAAAGCTAGGCCCAGATAGAGAAAAAAGAAATTGTTTTTCTTCAGAATTTGATTTTAGTTTGAACAGAATTCACACATTCAATCACTACCTGAAAATGATTTTAAAAAATGAAGTGTTTTTAAAAGTTTACTAGCTGCATGCTTGACCAGCCGGTGATCAATCTTAACATAGTCATCAAACAATCATTTTAAAAGCTTTTGACAGAAATCCATATTACCCCTTAGACATAAGACCATTTTTATAAACTTACCAATAGTCACCACAAGAACAAACACTGTCCTTAAAATGATGGAATCTTGTTGTGTCTCTCACAATAATTTCTCTTTTTTCTATTGCTGATATGTGCTTGATAGCACGATGGCAATCCCCACATACTCTCAAGTTTTTAAACACTCGAATGGGAGTCCCTAATGGCACTTTCATTATCCCAAAAGCTATTGCCAGCTTTTCACTGTGAAACAGCAAAAGTTGTTCTTTCAGTTCTTCTCCTACATCATGTAAGGCAAACTCAAGGTCGGGCACATAGCCCGCCAACTTCATTTTCTTCTCTAGTTCTCTCAGTTTTTCATGAATACTAGTTAGCTCTTTGTGAACCCGATCACTGGATCTAAACTCATGAACAACACTTCCCACCTCAATCCAACTATATCCAGGCGTCTTTACCACCTTGTTTTCTTTCATTGACCGTCTAACTCTAGCAACATCATCCCATTTATTCATAGCTGCATAAACATTAGCAAGTTGAACATACCCAGCAGCATTTGTTGGATCAAGACTAAGCAAGCTGTTGGCAGCAAACTCAGCCAGATGCAATCTTTTATGGATCCTACAAGCACCCAACAGGGTTCCAAAAATGGCAGGATGGGGTCTAAAAGGCATTTTCTTAATCAAGTCTACAGCTTTATCTAGCCTCCCAGCTCGACCAAGAAGATCAACCATGCAGGTATAGTGATCCAGCTTGGCTTCAATTCCATAATCCTTTCCCATTGACTCAAAATATCGAATCCCAAGGTCTACCCATCCTGCATGGTTGCAAGCCAGTAACACTGCAACAAAAGTGATCCAATCTGGGTTCATTCCCTCATCCTTCATCTCACCGAACAATTGGATTGCTTTTTCACCTGCTCCATGTTGAGCAAAGCCAGAAATCATAGCATTCCAAGTCACAACATCTTTTAGTTGAATCTCAAGAAACAACTTCCAAGCATCTTCCAAGTCCCCACACTTAGAATACATACTAATCAATGAAGTCGCTGCTGTTGTATCACTGTACAACAAGGACTTACAAACTAATTGATGAACTTGCCTACCAAACTGCAGTGCAGATAATTCGCTACAACCCAATAAAACACTACTCAAACTTGAAGCGTTTGGCCTAATCCTTAAGCTCTTCATCATCCTAAACAGCTTCAAGCCATCCTCAGCTCTACAATTCTCAACATAACCTGCAATCATAGCATTCCAAGTGACTAAATTCTTCATGGGCATTTCTTTAAATAACTTCTCAGCTAAATCAACCTTCCCAAACTTCATGTACCCATTAATCATTGCAGTCCAGGCCACAATACTCTTCACCGGCGCATCCTCAAAAAATTCCACGGCTCTATCCAACTCCCCACACTCAACATACCCAGATATCATAGCACTCCAAGAAACACTGTTTTTCTCTGGCATGGCCAAAAACAGGTCCCGAGCTTTGCTCATTCTCTTGTCACGGACGAAACCTGATATCATTGTATTCCAAGAAGCTATATCTTTGAAAGGCAATCGATTAAAGAAATCAAAAGCAGCTTCTATATCATCAGAATTGAGTAAAATACAAGAAAGCATGATATTATATGTAACCGTATCTGGGTAAGGAATTTTATCGAACAGTTCCTGTGCTTCCTTCATTTTTCCCTTCCTTCTGGAATAGGCCGCTAAGATTGAATTCCAAGTGACTGTTGTCTTAACCGTAATGTTATTGAATACTTTAAGGGCAGAATCTAAGTCACCTAATCTAATGTAGGTAGTAATACTCTTATTTGATGAAATGATTTCACTATAGCAATGCTTGCTTGGGTTGGCATTTGGGGATTGGATATAGAAAAGACAGTTTTGGTATCTGATTGGTAAGAAAATTTTGCGGAAAGGAGTCGAGTATTGTTGGTTTCTTGTACTTCTGAGGTAAAGCATTAGTAAGTGTAAAAAAACTCAGTTAATTATACAATACACAGCATCATCATACAACAAGGAAACAACGAAAGGCAGATTCTAACGTTAACAATAACGTTGGTGCTGTCTCGATGTAAATCGCCATTGCAGACTGTTTATCATTGGATAAACTTGATCATTTGCTTCCTTTGGGCTCAAGTATTTCCGAGCCTGGTATTCTCAAGTAATTTGTTGCTGGGATTTCCTAATTGACATGCTATGCCGTTGGAAAAATCATTTAATGATTTTGTAATGTTCAATAAAATTAAATCATTTTAGTCCTTAAAGTTTTACTAACTATATTTTACATCCTTAGTTAATGCCATTGACTTTGCTGGCAAACCAGCCGTATCCTATCCAAGATAATGTGATTTGGACTAGATTGCATCTAATCATTCAACATGGTGTGATTCTGTCAAAGTACATTAAGATTGTGTAATTTGACTGGAACCATGTCTTGAATTTATTTTTTTTAAAGTCAAATTACATTATTCTAAATGCAATTTAGTTGTACTATATCATCTTAAATATGATTCAATAAGATCATACAATTTTAGATATAATTTAGCTAAAATCACATTTAGAAGCACTTTAATGACCATTTAGAATAATGTTAAGTTAAAATTTTGATCTTTTAATTTAAAGATGTTGATGTAAATGATTAATTTTCAAATTAGTGAAAGAAGTGAATTTGTATATGTTTTAAAGGTGTAAAGATGTTGAGTTCAACTTGACTAATAGATGGACGGGCTCAAGTTCAACTCATTATTGAAATTTAAAACTTTTAAAATAAAATTTTAACTTATCAATTATTAAATTTAAAAAAATTATATTTTCTAATAAAAAAATAAAAAGAAATTTCACTATAATAAGAAATGAAGAAATAAACTTATTTATAATATGTAAGTTTGAGTTTTGGAAAAATTAAAAACTTCAAGTTTTGGTTAAAACCTAGTATTTATCATTCTTTATAACGAGTGAATGAAGTAGGCTTAGATTCTCAACCACTTAACCAAATAATAATAGAGTTTTGATTTGCCGGTAAAAGACTTGAAGTCAACCACTGAATTCAAATTCTCTACCGTAAAATCACACCAGGGTCCGGGTCCGGGTTCGGGCTCGGTGATAGTTGATTGGTTGTTAAATTGTCGACGGTTGGATTTTGTGGTGGTTTGATTGTTTTCCTCGTGAGAAAACAAGAAATCCTCCGCTTTAACCAGCTTTATCTTTTCACTTGAGACAAACATATATTCATAATCACCAGAACAAATTAGGCAAAAGGATGCTTCAGCAGACTGAGAAGCTTGTACGACCGAAAATAGCGGGGACTTCGAAACATACTTATTTCCACATTTGATTGACACGATGAAGGAATAAGATCCAACACACTGCACAGAACCCAAACCTTTGAATGCTCAAAATGCAAGCAAATGCCAGGTTTTTACTGTAATTGAAATGATTGAATATTTTATTTTAAAACCTACCCTTTTGATGGCCATTCACTCCAAGTGTATATCTCAAGACACGATACATATATATATGTCAACAAAAAAAGAATTCATTTCTGTAGCCGCATTAATAAAAGTAAAGCATTAGAAACACCAGAATGCAGAAATTCAAATTCAAAAGATCTAAAATCCTACCACAAAACCAAAACTGATGCCACTACTCGGTTCAACAAGAAATAATGACCCATCTGCCCTAATAATTTAAGCTGAAAAAGAAGGGTATGCATGCACGTCAAAGACTTAAAATTTACACTCAAGAAGACTTAACATTCACCATGGTTTTTTATGCAGGAAATATGATTCCTGTTAAATAACCTTCGACTTGACACGACTCTTAAATAGATCACAAGAGTGCAAATGGGGGAACATTAGGGTGTACTGAAGATGAGATGATGTTTCACTTGCCCCCCAATGAGGGAAAATGTCCAGGATCCTCAATAGATGGGGCTGCTACATTACTGGATGAGTAGCCTCCATATCCACCTCTTGAACCACGGCCACGGCCTCGACCACGACTGCCAGGGTTATAGTACCTCTCTCCTTCAGCAGGTTTCAAGAACTCATTTATGCTAACAGACTACAAACAAATTAAGTAATTCATTAGACAGGACTTCAACATCTATAATACAGGAAAACACTAGTAACACAGTTAAACTCAACAATATTGAAAGTTAATTTTCATTAATAAATACTAAAGAAGCACAAGTTCACAGCTGTATGCAAAACAAGAACAGACCTAAAATTTTGAAAACAATAACTTAAAAGAAATCAGCACCATACCATTACAAAAACTTGAATATTAATTTATCATCAATTTTGATAAAATTAGTAGAGAAAGCTTTGACTAGTGAATAGCCAAATTATATTCACATGTCGTGGAAAGAATTCAGAGAAAGAAGGTGGTTCCATCATGAGGTTTGTTTGGGGATAATGACACTATAAAATCAATCACAGAAAATAACAATTACTTATCAAGACTATTTTGTTAAAAATTGTTTCTAACACAAACCTTCTTAGCTTTCTCTTCTTTATCAGCAGCATCTTTGCGTTTGTCCTTATCAGAGCCCTAAAAATCAGTAGTCAACAAGTTAATGCACCAGAAAAATGTAAAATCAAAAGAAAAGGTAATAATAACTATAATTAGGAATGTTAATGGCTCTTACCAGTTTGACAAAGATGTCATCATTGCTTTTCTTACTTGATAGTGGTTGCATGGACTTGAACTCTTTGTCCACATCAACCTTCCTTTCCTCAGTCTTCAAGGCAAGCAAAGCTTTCCTCTTCTCTTCAAGAAGCTTTTCATACACGTCCAAAGTCATTTCCTTCACAAAATTGAAAGAAGTGAAAACTAGAAAGATGTGACTAAATATGCAAGAGATAGAAGAAATTAACAGGAAGAAAAATGGATTCATTGCACTACTCACAGGGTTATCACACATGCTAAACTTTGATAAAATTATTTCAGTAATTCTACAAAATAAAGGCAAAGGAAAGCGTAGAATTTAACACAGTTCACTTAATACAAACAGTGTAATCCATAACTGAAGTAACATCGCCTCCATCTTTTAATTTACCTTTATTCACATTGAAACATACTAATAAAGCACTTAAATTATGCTCTAAATAGCACTACAGTGATTAAGAGCATCCCAATCAATTCTATATTCTGTAAATAACCAACAGCTGAATATGGAACGTTTAAGAGACCAGCCACAATGTTCAGATAAGACAATGTACCTTTTCTTCAGGCTCCTTATCTTCTTGCTCATTCACAGGATTCTCCTTATTGGCACCCACATCTTCTTCACCAGCAGGCTTGTCAGCACTCACATTCTTCTCATTTTCAACAACAGGCTCTTCAGTCTCCCTTACATTGACAAGAAAAATAAATATGTATGTAAGCAGGACAACTCATATAAAAGAATAAAAATCAATCAACTGCCAGAGAAAAATAATTATTAAGCTAAAGTGATCAGATGGACAAAATACTCACGGTGCAATTTCATCAGCTGGAGTTCCCCAATTGCCACGACCAGCCCCATCACGTTTAATCTCATTGCTGATAAAATAAAATAAAATCCATAAATGGAGTTTGGAAAAAGAAAAAGGAGATTATGTTAACCTATTAGGTAGCTGAAGATGAACATCTCAGTTTTAAGAATACAAACCCACGCCCTGTCCCACTGCGACGTTCAAATTGTCTACGTGGACGATCTCCTTCCCCAGATTCTCCATTGCCAAAGACACCACGGCGACCCCCACGGAAGGAACCACGAGGAGCACCATAACTACGCCTTTCAGATGGCTTTCCTTCTTCTCCCTCTTCAGAGGGTTTG
This sequence comes from Mangifera indica, assembly GCF_011075055.1. Taxonomy (NCBI): domain Eukaryota; kingdom Viridiplantae; phylum Streptophyta; class Magnoliopsida; order Sapindales; family Anacardiaceae; genus Mangifera; species Mangifera indica. The sequence goes on from NC_058139.1 coordinate 4,285,389, forward strand.
TATCCTCCAGAAAATCCATTACTGCCACCAAATGTGTCATTGTTGCTTGAATCTCGGTCATAGCCACGACCTCCTCCACCACGCCCAAAACCACGACCACGACTGCCACGGCCCCCACCACGTCCACTTTCAGTCTTTGAATCCCTCACTACTTGAGAAAAGACCAGCAAGTTAACAGAATGGAAACTCAATAAGTACCTAAATTTGAAATTTATGACTATATACAGCTAAGCTTTTGCCCTTTATTGTCTAATGTTTTCTTTTATAAAAGATTGATTTCTTCCTTACTTTTGTTCGGATTCTTTGCTCTGTTCCATAGCACAAAACGAAACGACACAGTTACAACAAAACCGATGTAGGTAACTTCAGACGCCATAGATTGTAATGCAAATATAACACTTCAACGGATCCCATCAACAGGAAATCACCAAAACAACAATCATTCACAAACTGCAAACACATAACACTCAACTGGCACCAAGCACATATATTCAAATCACTACTATGAAATAAAAGACAAGCGAAAAGTTAAAAGCTTTAATCTTCCAATCACTTCCTCAGCAACCAAACAATAAAGTACTAACAGAAATTGAATGCAACAATAAGGATCAAAAATAAAAAATAAACGAAACGAGTAGAGGAAGCTCACCAGCTTGAGTGGGAGGGGTTGGCTTGGTGGGAAATTTCGGCGCCGGCTTGGCCGCTGACTGAGCTTGAGGAGTTGACACAGATTTCTTAGGCTTGTCAGCGAGCTTGGGCTGCTGAACAGAGACGAGCTGACTAAGGTCTTCGTTATCATTGTCACCCAGCAGGTCAAAGGGGTTCATTGTGGCCATTGTTTTGGATAGGTATGGAAACTACCAAGTCAACAAATCAGGAGTTCGATAGAAGGAAATGAAGCCTTATTGCTCAGAAAAAGCCATTAAAGATTCGATCTAAAGAAAATAAATTTCTGAAGCAAAGAAAGAGAAAGAGAAAGTGAAAGTGAGAGAAACCCTAGCCTAAGCGGCAGAGAAGTAAGAGTAAGGCTAAACCTAATCTTAAAAACCCTAAAAGTGTGAGGCTACGGCCAGTTTCACTTTAACTAGTTTGCTGTTGCTTTTGTTCGCCGCCTGATGTCCACACTTATTCAGGATTGGCCCAACTCACTTACTATCTCGCTCCCTCTCTTTATATTTCAATGTTCATGTTTGGAACATTTTTTTATTTATTTAGTTAATTTTTTTAATTTTAATTCCTATGTAAATTTTAAAATTAACTATCACATTAAATTTATAATTTCATATATTAAGAAAATAAATTTTAAAAACTAACAATGTTATTACTTGTTGTACCTAATGATATATGATACTACATCATCGACACAATTCGGGTATGCTTTTTTTCCTTGCTCTTTTTTAGTTTTTAAATATAAAAGACCCAAAATTAAAATTAGGAATGAGACCTACTTTGTCCTTATCCTTTTTAAAGTTGGATTCAAATCAAACTCATTCAAATTTGAGCTTAAGTTCGGTTTAAATAAACCCGAAACGAGTCAATCCTATACGAGCTTGGTCAAGCTCTAGCTACTCGTCAAAATTTTAAATTAAAAATTTTGATACAAAACGATATCGTTTTGACTAATATATATTAAAATGACATCGTTTTAATAACAAAATAGTTAAAAACTCAAGTTCAAAATGAGTTAAGCTGAATTCGAGCTTAGTTTCTACGAACTTGAGTTCTACTATATATAAATCAAATCGAATTTAAGTTTAACTCAGATCGAATCTGGTCTTGATCCTTTCTAAAAAGAAAGTCATTAATTAATAAAATCAATAAAAATGATTTCAGACCTATTTTCACACACAATCAATTCAACCAAACATTAACTTAATTGAGTAGATTAACAAAGTTTTGTAGATTTATGTTTGATTGGCTAAAAAAATAGGGCTTATTTAGTTTGAATTTCATTAGAATTACAAAAAATTAAATTCATTTAGAAATAAAATGGCGATGGACTTGAATATTTATTACGTTTTAGAACTTAAAAGTCAAACTGGTGAGCACAAAAGTCCGTAAAATTTAATTAACAAACTGGGTTAGAAGTAGTGGTTGATTAATTAATACTATAAGATAAATTTATTTATATAAATTAAAATAATAATATTTGATTGGATGATTTTAAAGTATCAAATGATTAAATAATCATGTTATCATATCATAGGTATGTACAATTTGTTAATATGTATAATTTTATAGTCAAAGGACTTTTTTTCATTTAAAAATTATCGTTTTTTTAAGTTTTTATATTTTAATTTTATAAACTTTTTTATTTATTTATGTTAAAATTAATTAAATTTATTAGTTTTAAAACTTTACCTCATTTTTCGTTTTTAAACTCTAAAAACTAATAATTTTTCTTTAGATTAAGTTTAAGAAACATAATATTTTCTCTTTAAAATTTAGTTTTTAATCTTCGATATTATCGTCAAAGGGAAAGATTACTAGTAATAGAATCGGAGATTAAAAACTAAACCATAAGAGGAAAAGTTATTTTTTAAAACTCGATATAAGAAAAAAATTATTGATTTTTAGGATTTATGAAAAAAAAAAAGAAATTTGGAATCCATCATTCAAAGGAATAACAAATACAAGTCTATCTCCTTGATTTGGATTGAACTGTGATTAATATACATATTTATATTGACTGAATAATATATTTCAAACCAAGCTTTATCGCATCAAAGTTTCATAAAGACATTTTTTCTTAGTCCTCCTCACGATTCAAACTTTATCTTAAGACTGTCAGATAATATTTTCATAGCTTGCAAAATATAATATCTTCATTTTTATGTAAATATTAACAAATTATATTTTCTTTATCAACTGAAAAATTAATCACTTAACTACCCATTTTTAACTGAAAGGATCAAAAACCCACCCATAACATACCTTATTCCAAAAGGTCAAATCATGATTTTAAAACATAGATGAACTACTTCAATCGATTTAATTGGGAATTGGTTGGTCATTTGATCCTGGTAAACAAAAAAATAAGCTTTCTTATTTTGATTAAAATAAATCATAGTCAAACCAGATAGATGTTATCAAGTTTTGTAGCTCAATTTATTCATTTAAACTTTTTTTTTTTCCAATAAATCATAGGAGTCAAACCAGATGGGAATTGGTTGCTAATTTGATTCTTTTGTGTTTTTATAAATATCGAATTAATTATTCATTTAAACATTTTTTCCAACTCCAGTCCACGTGGATAAAAAAGTACAACATAATTTGCCCCCAGTCTGCGGGTAAGATTAATAAAATTCTTTAAATATAAAGGACAAATTATAATATTATTTAATTTATAATATTAGAAAATAATATAATATTATTTTTATCAGTCTAAATTTTGAAATCTTATTATTTTTTTTTTTCCTTCTTTGGCGACTATCTTAATCTCCAGCTGACTTTGTTTTTCCACCTTAAACCTTCATTGGCATCCAAAGACGAAGGCGATTCTCGCTAAAATGACAAATACAAAGATGAATAGTCTCTCGGCATTCATTATGTATTCACGGTTGGGGCGCTTGCACAATGTTTTGACGGAAGTCAAAATTTTGCCTGTACATATTTTTTACAGTGAATTACATTTTTCCTACCCAGGGTTTAGCTTTAAAATCCCTTTCCAGCCATATTTAACATTAAAAAAAAAAAATTTTAATCCAAAAATCAAGTATAAATAACAATTTTTCACCTAAATTTAAACTCAGTGAATGAAATAATAATATTAGATAATAAAATAATTATTATTTTATTTTTTTAAATTACCATATAACTCTAAATTAATAAAAATTAAAACTAATCTTTTAAATATCTAAATTGTTAAGAAGTCATTTTTTTCAATTCTCATCATTTATTCGTCTCTTTTTATAGTTTATTCTATTTTTTAATTGAAACCGAGTTGGTACGTAAAACATTGAAGACGCGGATGGTCCGAGTGGGAATTGCATTTGACATTAATCTTGGTATACTTTTGAAAGTTGAATTAAAATAATATTAATCTTTGAGTCAAATTATAATATAAAAAATGTTTTCATACGATTAATATTGATTCTTCTTTTCTTTGTCCATAATTCGGCTAAAAATTTAATGATATAAAATTCAGATACGAAATTTTGACAAATTCTTAAGTTTTAATTTGGAATGTTTAATTCAAAAAAAAAGACGTTAGTTGGCTGTGAATGCCGGTGCGGTGGGAAGGTCAAGTAAACATGCAATGCCATCCATCAAGAGAGTAGATGATTTCAAAGCACAGTTGGGTCGTCCACCCACAATCTTCTTCGTTTGCATACGAAATCTAACCAAGGCTTATACTATTGCCCCTTGCTCAGGATATTTTATCAAATTAGCCAGATGCAAAGAAACTTCAACAGCTTTGACGGATTCGAGTTCAGTGCCTTGCTCAAACTAAATGCGCGCCACGACTACAGATGGATATCTCATTTTCAAACTCGACATAGTTTACAAGAGTAATAGCCGTAAGACTTCAAATTTTGACGGAGCCAGCCAGCGTTGATTCCTTCACTTCTGAGTTCCGACCAAATAAATGTAGCTCCTTTTCGTCTTTCAATAATTCTTACTCTGAGACTGAGATGCATCCACATTGATAACAATTGCTGCCATTAACTAAGTTTTCCAAGCCTCGATCGGTTATCACAGGTTTCACACAATTAGATTTAGCTACTTATGCTACGTTTGTCACCTTTATGGAGCTTTTGACTTTAGGCCTCATAGCTAGTGCCCAAAGTCCAAGTTGTCGGTACAAAAGGACATGAATTTGCTCACCCAATGTTTGGTTTAAAAACATTTTCATCCCTTTTTTTGCATAAATATCAGTCTATCACTCAAAAGCAAGCTCTATGTATATTGTATTATATTCTAATAGTTGTAATATGATATTTATATTCATAATTTGTTGTGTTATATTCAATTCTTTAAGGGTGAAACTACCATTTTTTAAACTATTAAGAGTAGATTGATATTCCAAATATTTTAAAAGACCCCAAACTTTTATGTGAATCTTCAATAACACCCTAAAAATTTCAAAAAGACCTAGTACAATTTACACCTAATATACAATTTTACTTTAAATAATAGGAAGAGAGAAAAAAATGTAGGAGTACAAGGAAAAAAAAAAAAAGACTTCTTTTATAATTAAATATTTAAAAGATTATTTTTAATTTTTGTTAATTTAGGATTATATGATAATTTTGAAAAATAAACTAATAAGGATAAAATGATAATTTCTTTTAAATATTTTTGTTTCATTAATAAAGTTTAATTTTAGGTTGAAATGTTTAATTCATGTTTCTTTTTTTAAATGAAAAATGTTATTTATACTAATTTGGGGTGAAAAAGGTTTTAAGGCCGAATATTGGATGGGAAAATGTAAATTTCTTTCAATAAAAATTAATACTTAAACCAGAAATATGGCTAACAAATGAGGAAACAAGCGGTCCTTGGGAAGGAATTTCTTCTTACAATCTAATACATAAACTGTTATAATCCCTCGTGTTTGAGAGTTACAACTTGGGGATCATACAGATAATTACACAAAACTAACGTACTTCCACATGAAAGATGATTTAAATTGTTTATATTTACAAGGAGCATAATAATATGCTCTCTCTCGTTGTTTACAGCCATTTAAGTTACGATGGACTAGGTAGACAACCAGAGGAGGGTATGGCGACTCTTTCAAGATTTAAACTCATTAACTTTTTTGTGTACAATTTTTTAACATTAGGTCCCTGTTCATTCATCAACTTCACCAGACTTCTCTTGGCGTTTGCTCTGAATGGACAATTTGATGCCAAAAACCCATCCACCAAGTGCAGATAAGCCTCCAAATCATGGCAACATGCAACATCCGCATCCGGCTTCAAATATGGAGACATTTTGGTATCCACTCGTACCTCTGTTCCGACGTGTGAATATGCCAAAGGGTTGTTGTTGTCCAGAACATTCAGCATTTTTGTAATAGTTGTATTTGTCTTCTTTTCGTTTGTTTCTTCTCCGATGAATATGCCTGGAACTCTGGTTATCAGATCTTGATTGTTAACAATTCTTAACACCTTGACATTTTTTTTATTGATACGATTAGCGAACCCACGATTGCCAACACGTGGCCCGCCGAATGAGAAGACTGCCACCGGTGGAACCTGGGAGGCGCATGTGCTTAGCTCGTCGGCAACTAGCAATGCCAAGGCGGCTCCGAGGCTGTGGCCTGTTACTGTAATGCTGAGGGTCTCGCCTTTGTATAATTCCATCAGTCTTTTCACTTCTTCCACCACCGACTCCGCAAGACTAGGCACGTGAGCTCCACGTGTCTGGTACAAGCTTAAGAATCCACATTCAACTTTGGGATCTCCATGGGCCGAGACCGAGTCATCGGATCCCGGCATGTGTACAAGTTGAGCTCTTAAATTTTCAGCCCATTCAAGACACGTGGAAGTCCCACGTAAGGCGATGACTATGTCTCTCCTTCCCATCCGTTGGATCTCCCTCTTGTCTTCACATACAGCCACATAGCCTATCCAACTTGACCGTTGGGTCATCCACCCGAGATCTGGTGCAACATCATCGACCCACTTGGGTAACCCGACCGATGATGTTGCATAAAGACTCTTGGACACCTTGTACGACCTATCGGGCAAGGCCACGTATCTATGTGATGGAGCTTCTTCTGTTGACATGGCTGGATTCGAATGAAATGAATGATAAGCCGCTTGCACTAATTCACCGTATCTGACCACTTCTCGCCTCAGGTTTTCATCAAGCGGGTCAAGCAACCCGACCCAATCTTTACTCCCGTGATATTCCAGCCACCGGGAACCAAGATTGTTCCTTGGAGAATATTCTGCAGTTTTGGATAGCAAGCGTTGAAGCCTGTTCATGTGTCGCGGTGACATTTCTTCAGCTGCTTTAATTTCAGGCCAAATTCTAGCCAAATTGAGACTTTCTAAAAGATTTCTCCCCTTATTTTCCGTTGAGCCATTGATGGATTTTTTATGAAGTACCGGTGGCCGCGGATCAGGGTGGGTTGGTTCCGGGATTTGTTTTTGAAGGAGTTTTTCAAGGTTGGATAAATGTAGCGGCGTCGAATCTTTAGGAGGATTATATGATTTAATGAATTGAGTTGAAGCCGTAGTGTTGTTGGGTTTTGTTAATGGGTTCAATGGCGATGCTTGGCATATAAAGCTACCACGTACTGCAGGGTTACTCTGCAGAGACTGCATGGGAGGAAAAAACAAGGAGAAAGAGCTGAATTTGGGCTTCACCGAAGACAGCCAATGAGATACTGTGAGATTGGATCAATTTGTTAACCGAATGAGATCAAAGCACCCATATATAGTTTTGAACTGTCCCCCTACGCCCTCAGGGTTTCATATTGTTTATAATTAATGACGGGGTCATGGATGGCAAAACACATTATTGTGACCAGAATCGCGTCCTCGCTCGCGTGTTCGCGTATGAAAAGTCTGCAAACAGTGTGAAAGTACTTTATCGTTTTTAAAATTATAAATTGACCGGAATGCCCGTCTTACTCTATCCTATTGACGATTAGGTACTCGTAGGTCTCGTTGGATTGGTTGACGAGGATTACCCTGGATTAATGCAAAGATCATATAATAAGGAAAAACAATATTCGCATTTATTTTATGAAGATTCATCGCAAATAAGCCGCTTAAATAATTTTTGGTTCAACAAAACTAGGTTGGCTTTTGGACTGATTTTTTTAAAAATTACTTTATTTTATTTTAATATTTTTGCAAAAGTGATTTTTTAGATAAATGAGAATATATTTATATGTATTATTATATAATTAAATATTATTTTATTTTTAATTTAAAATAAATTAATTATATAATAACACTCATAAAAATAAAATATATATTTAAAATAAATATACATAATTTTATTATTTTTACACACTAAATTGTGAAATAGAAAGAGAGATTGAGGTTCAACTGCAACAAAAAAGACGGTATGTCATTGAAGTCAAATTATTAACTCTAGTTGTTGGAAGAGATTGTCAGGAAACAACCTTATCCACATTACATTAAATATATAAATGGGAAATTGAAATTTTTAGCACTTTTTTATTCCGTGTATACAAAATTGCCACCTATCCTAAAGCTTTCACAAATATACCACAACAGTACTCACCTTCCCCAAAATACCCCTCTTCAATTTTTCATGCATAAATTCTCTCTCCTCTTCTCTGCAACTTTTTTTTCTCTTCTTCCTCTTCTTCCAAAGTTATAAAGAAATCACTCTCTCTTCTCCCTCATCTTCAAAAACAAAAACAGGAAGGAAACAACCAAATTCTTCAAATTAAGAATTCTTCAAAGTAAGGATTTTTACAAAAAAAAGAGGAAAAAAAAGAGCAATCTACAAGAGAAAAAATGACCATCGAAGAAATGACCATGTAAGATGATCATGTAACAGAATTTAACTGGAAAAAGAAAAAAATTGATATTTAAGGATTTAAGTGAAACAAAAAAAACTGGGCATTTAACTTAAAAAAAAAAAAATAGTTGGCGTGAAAGTTGCTGTGTAACGCCAACTTTAAAAAAAAAATGTATATAATATTAAATAATATTATTATATTAATATAATATATTATATACTATAATATTATAATATATTATAATTTATATAATTAAATTATAATATTTTATAATATAATATTACATATATAATATAAAATATATTTTATATAATATATATAATTATTACAGGGGTTGGCGGCATCGCCAACCCCTGGCGTCGCCAGGGGTTGGCGATGCCGCCAACCCCTGGAAATATATATTATATATATAATAATAATATTATAATTATATATTAATATAATATTATTATATATAATATAATATATAAAATATTATAATTTATATAATTAATTTTTAATATTATTATAATATTTTATAATATAATATTTTATAATATATAATATTATATTATATTATATATAATATTATATATTTTATAATTATATATTATTATAATATATTACTTATTTTATATAATATAATTTATATTAATTATAAATATTATATTATAATATAATTTTATATTTTATAAAATATATGTAAAAGCAATCTGGGTTGGCGATAAGGGAAATTGGCCTGTAGCATTAATGTAGGGTGGGCCCACCTTTTATAAAGCAAAACATGATTTTTATATATATATATAATTATTTAATTTATATAAAATTATATCATATATTAATATATGATATATTATATTATATTTTAATTAGAATATTATAATTATATTATATAATTATATATTATAATATATTATATACTATAATATTATCATATAATAATATATTAATATAATATATAATATATAATATATTATAATTTAAATAATATTATTATAATATAATATTACATATATAATATAATATATATAAAATATATTATATATAATTATTACCAGGGGTTGGCGGCATCGCCAACCCTTGGCGTCGCCAAGGGTTGGCGATGTCGCCAACCCCTGGTTATATATATTATATATTATATATATAATATTATATTATAATATAATTTTATATTTTATAAAATATATGTAAAAGGACTCTGGGTTGGCGAGAAGGGGAAATTGGCCTGCAGCATTAATGTAGGGTGGGCCCACCCTTTATAAAGCAAAACATGACTTATATATATATATAAAATTTTTTAATTTTATATATATATAATTATATTATATATTTATATTAATATATGATATATTATATTATATTTTAATTAGAATTTTATAATAATATATTATTTATATTATTATAATTATTATTTTATTATAATAGTATATTAATATTAAAATATATTATTATATATTATTATAATATTAAAGATATTCTAGTATTAATAATTATATATTATAATATATAATATTATATATATTAATATAATATATATAATATTATATTAATAAATTTTTTTGCCAGGGTTGGCGGAACGCCAACCCTTGGCGTACGCCAAAGGTTGGCGATTCCGCCAACCCATGACTTATATATATATATATAATTAAATAATTATATATATAATTATATTATATATTAATATATATAATATATTATATTTAATATATTATAATATATAATTATAATTATATATTATATTATAGATAATATATATTATATATAATATATTATATTATCTTATTTATATTATATTTTTAATTAAAATATTATAATTATATTATATATTAATATATAAAATATTTTCTTTAATATATGTATAAGGGTTGGAGTTGCCAACGCCAACCCTTATATGTATATATTATTATTATATTGATATTATAATTATAATATATAATAATAAATAATAATATTATTTAATTTTATATATAATATAATATATATAATAAGTTATTATATATTATATATATTCTGAAGAATTCTTATTATTATAATATTATATAATAATATATATTATTATATTTTTAATTGGAATAATAAATTATATTTTAGTATAATTAAATGATTGATGCTCATGAAGTGACCCATGCAGAGAATCTCTGTAATATGAGGAAAGAATCCCAGCAGCATGAAACTAAAATATTAGTATTAATGGTAGGAAGAAGACATGTGACTGAACAATAAAACATGTGAGAATCCATTATAAAAGATTCAAAATGGACATAAGGGAGGGAGAGACGAACATTGATAAATTTATTAAGAGAATAAACACCTGCTGCAAAAAATTCATAGCAAAGTCATCCACGTCCAGGTTAGTGTTGACTTAACCCTTTATGTTATTTGTTTTCTTTATAAATAGCTGAAACTTAAATAATTATGGTGTTTTCATGTTCATGTAAAATTTAATTTTATTATGATTTCATGTTGTTAGATTGTTTAATGCTATTATTTCATGTTGTTTCTATTGTTTAAAGTTATTATTATTGTTTAATGTTGTTGTGATAGCTATAAAATACCAAAATACAGCTGAAAAAAAATTCCAGTTTAATGATGAACAGGTTGGCGGAATCGCCAAGGGTTGGCGAAACGCCAACCCTTGGCGTTTCCGCCAACCTGTTCATCCCCACTTAATTTATTTAATTTTGGATTTTTCCCTGTTTTCGTCTATTGCACGTAATTTCTTTACTTTTTATACTTGTTTTTTCCTGTCTTCTTTTATTGCATGATGTGTTGTGACTTGTATTGACAGGGAGTTAGAAAATATATTACAAAATTGCCACCAAATATGCCCCACTGAATTTATTTAATTTTTCCTGTTTTCTTCTATTGTAAGCAATTTCTTTATTTTTTATGCTTGTTTTTTCCTGTTTTCTTCTATTACATGATGTGTTGTTTTCCTTGTATTAACAGGGAGTTAGATAATATATTACGAAATTGCCACTATCTATTTTTTCATGTTTTGCCTTGATACATTTTTGTGCATCAGTTGATGATAAGATAGTTAAATATGTATATATGAAGTTTGATGCCATTGGTACTGCATTTGGGGCTTAATTTGAAAAAATGGAAGCATAGTGTAATTTGGAGTTTTTATGTTTTTAGGTTTATTTTTAGTTAGGATGGAAAAAGCTGCATTTAAGATTCGATATGGAGGCCAATGGGTTGAAGGTGATGATAATGTCACAAGATATGTTGGTGGGAATGAGAGAGGGATTTGTATTGACCCAAATGTTGATTTTGATGGATTCATTGGAAGAATCAGCTCTCGTCTAAGACTCAATCAAAGACAGTCAATTGTGCGTGTATTTACAGTAGGTGATATAGGTCCAATGGAGATTGTTGACGATGATGATGTGGAGTTTTTGATGGTTGTAGCAAGAGGTTCACAAGGTTACACAAAACTTTTTGTTACCGAGAGTCAAATTGACGGAAGGGCCAATCAACAAGGCGAAGATGTTCATGATGAAGAACGGTCAAATCAACCGACAGATGAGTGGGCACATCCACAAAGTTTTCAAGAGTTTGGAGGGAATTATGGTGTTAATGATGATAATGACGAGAACATGGATGAGGATTATGATGTAGAAGGTAATGAAGAGGAAGAGGTGGAGGAGGAGGAGGAGGAGGATGATGATGATGAAGACGAAGAATTCTCGGGGTTTGGTGACGACATAAACGGTGTTCCGAGCCAAGACGCTGGCAGAAGTCAAAGTCATCCTTGCTACAATGAGGCTGAATGTAGCACAAGACGTCATGGCTTTATGAATATTGGAGCATATTCAAGTAACATCCATAATCCAAATCCATTTCAATGGGTTCCTGAGCCTGCTGTTGATGTTGAGAATACAGGTATTACTAACCGGGCAACACAAAGGGGCAATCGTTTGCAAATAATGGGTTTTTATAACTCCAAGGCTGAATTGAGAGCACTATTTCGAACGTATGCCTTGGAGACCGGAATTCAGTGGAAGGTTGGTCACTCCGATAACATACGGTACGAGCTTAAGTGCGTACACCCACAATGTAAATGGCGGGCACGAGCGACGAGAGAGCAAGACGGAGACTATTGGGTCTTACGACGTATGGATGAGACCCACACTTGTCCGCGAGATCAAATATTGCCACATCACAGACAAGCAGGTGCCGAATCATTAGGTAACATACTTAAGTCCATGTTCGTGGTTGATCGTATTTATCGACCAAAGGAAATTATTTCAGACATGGCAGATAGGTATCGGATTGACATATCATACACGCAAGCATGGCGTGCCAAAACATATGCAATAAATGCATTACGAGGATCTCCGGAAGAGTCTTTCGGTATATTACGTGAGTACTGTCATAATTTGGAGCTTAAGAACCCAGGAACTATGGCACGTATTGATGTCGATCTGGAAAATAGGTTCAAGTTTTTTTTCATGTGTATGGGGTGTTCTATACGAGGGTTCCAACAATTCTGTCGTCCGGTGATATGCATTGATGCTTCGAGGGGAGTTACAGGACCAATGGCAACAACAACAATCGATGTTTCGGGGGGAGATGCAGGAAAAAATGCAATCATTAAATAATCGAATTACAGGACTTGAGGGTTCTTATGTTCAAGCATCTGAATCAGTACAGGTTATTATCCACCATACTTAATTTTATTTTTCAATTAGTTTTATTATTTAATTTCTTTTTTCAATTGCTTAATTATAAAGTTATGATAAACATTATTTTTTTTTCTTTTTTCCAGTTAGACGAATCATCCGACGAGGAAGTCCAACAACAAATTCAGGACCAACCAACAACTGCTCAGAAGCCGACAACAACTAAAAAAGTGTCAGCTTTCGGTCGTGTACTGCGAAAAGGGAAACAGTTGGTCAGTCCATTCACAAATCCAGTAAAGGAAAAAAAGAACAAACAACCAGTAATTAAGGGTATTGATGTTGACCCCAAGTTGGCTGGGTGCTATTCAGAGTTCACAATATGGTATGATCAAGCGTCTGATAATGACAGTCGACGCGTCTTCCTCGGGGGACCAGCCGGAACGACAGCCCGTATGCCCAAACCATGGTGGACCCAAATTGTAACACTAGGGCAATGGTTGGAAAACACGGTATGTACCCTTCCTTTGTATTTGTTTCTATTACTTATCATGTTCAAAGTATGATGTGATTAATCTATGAACACAGCATATTGAAGCTTTTATGGGTATATTTCGTAAATCTTATCCGGACGGTAATTGGACTACTGTTTCCACCCAATTTGTTGCACTTCTCCCTCAGTGTTACAGTGAGTTTAAACAATTGGGTGCAAATATGGAGTGGCCTACGTTTTTTCTAGATCAAATCAATGGAATCTCGCTTCGGACAAAAGAATTCTTTCGCCCATGGAGTAGTGTTGACAAGGTGGTGTACAACTGTAAGTTGTTTACGGTAAGATTGATTATTGATACTTATTTCATCTTCATTGGTCGACAGGTATTCTTTCCGATCAACTTCGACAACCAACATTGGGTGTGTGGCGTATTGGATATAAATGAATGGAGGATGTATATATATGACTCTGCCCAATATACTGAAAGCATAGAGAGGGTGAAGAAGTTATTGATGCCATTTAGGACACTAACACACCTAATGAAGGCGAGTAACTTCTATATATCAAAGGGAATTCCATCACCAGATCCTCTACCGACATTACAATATAGGTGTGTTCGTGATGTCCCAAAACAGGATGTTGGAAGTGGAGACTGTGGCATTTTTTTACTCATGTTTATGGAATACCTTGCCCGAGATCACCCATTTAATTTTACATCAGCACATTCCAAGAGATTAAGAAAACGCGTGGCTACAACCATATTCCAAGGAAGGACCCTCAGTAAGTATTAACTGTTTATGAGTTTATTTGTATGTCAGCAAAGTTTACTAAATTGATTGTCTTTATTCAATTCAATTGGAATGTGACAATGCAGGTTTCGAGGATTTCTAAACAGGCATGGATGGACGGGCATGCATACGAATTGGATGTCATTTTATTATGGCTTGAAAGATGTATTTTATTATTGATTGAAAGGTGTATTTTATTATTTTTTGAATGATGTCATTTTTTATTGTTTGTATGGTGTATTTGACACATTGTTTTATTGAAACACGGTATGGGCTGCATTAAAAAATAATAAATCAAATTGTTTTATTAATTTTACTAGTCTTCTTATATAAAAATATTAATTAACTGCCAAAATCCTAATAAATTTTTTTGTCAATTTGATTTTAGGTCAATTTTGATCCACCTTTAAAAACAATCCTCTTTAGCTATTATATTGGCATCATTTTAATAATATTTAACATATTGATAATAGTATAAGTACGAATATAAATAATATTAATAATATATTTTATAATAATAATATATAATATAATATATTATATTATAATAATATATAATAATATATAAAATTAATATAATAATATATATATATTAATATAAAGGGTTGGCGGTATATATAAAATATATTATAATATAATTTTAATATATTATATTATATAACATATTATATATTAATATAAATTATAATTATATTATAATATTATATAAATTAATATATAAAATAAACTGATAAGGGTTTCCACCAACCCTGGCAATAATATATACATATATTATATTATATATAATATATTAATATTATTAATAATATATATAATATATTATAATATAATATATTATAATATATAATAATATATATTTTATTATATATATAATTATAATATATAATTATATATAAATAATATATAATATTATATATTATATATAATATATTATTTATTATATATATAATATATAATATATTATTTATTATATATAATATAATATATTATATATAATATATATTATCTATAATATAATATATAATTATAATTATATATTATAATATATTAAATATAATATATTATATATATTAATATATAATATAATTATATATATAATTATTTAATTATATATATATATATAAGTCATGGGTTGGCGGAATCGCCAACCTTTGGCGTACGCCAAGGGTTGGCGTTCCGCCAACCCTGGCAAAAAAATTTATTAATATAATATTATATATATTATATTAATATATATAATATTATATATTATAATATATAATTATTAATACTAGAATATCTTTAATATTATAATAATATATAATAATATATTTTAATATTAATATACTATTATAATAAAATAATAATTATAATAATATAAATAATATATTATTATAAAATTCTAATTAAAATATAATATAATATATCATATATTAATATAAATATATAATATAATTATATATATATAAAATTAAAAAATTATATATATATATATATAAGTCATGTTTTGCTTTATAAAGGGTGGGCCCACCCTACATTAATGCTGCAGGCCAATTTCCCCTTCTCGCCAACCCAGAGTCCTTTTACATATATTTTATAAAATATAAAATTATATTATAATATAATATTATATATATAATATATAATATATATAACCAGGGGTTGGCGACATCGCCAACCCTTGGCGACGCCAAGGGTTGGCGATGCCGCCAACCCCTGGTAATAATTATATATAATATATTTTATATATATTATATTATATATGTAATATTATATTATAATAATATTATTTAAATTATAATATATTATATATTATATATTATATTAATATATTATTATATGATAATATTATAGTATATAATATATTATAATATATAATTATATAATATAATTATAATATTCTAATTAAAATATAATATAATATATCATATATTAATATATGATATAATTTTATATAAATTAAATAATTATATATATATATAAAAATCATGTTTTGCTTTATAAAAGGTGGGCCCACCCTACATTAATGCTACAGGCCAATTTCCCTTATCGCCAACCCAGATTGCTTTTACATATATTTTATAAAATATAAAATTATATTATAATATAATATTTATAATTAATATAAATTATATTATATAAAATAAGTAATATATTATAATAATATATAATTATAAAATATATAATATTATATATAATATAATATAATATTATATATTATAAAATATTATATTATAAAATATTATAATAATATTAAAAATTAATTATATAAATTATAATATTTTATATATTATATTATATATAATAATATTATATTAATATATAATTATAATATTATTATTATATATATAATATATATTTCCAGGGGTTGGCGGCATCGCCAACCCCTGGCGACGCCAGGGGTTGGCGATGCCGCCAACCCCTGTAATAATTATATATATTATATATAATATATTTTATATTATATATGTAATATTATATTATAAAATATTATAATTTAATTATATAAATTATAATATATTATAATATTATAGTATATAATATATTATATTAATATAATAATATTATTTAATATTATATACATTTTTTTTTTAAAGTTGGCGTTACACAGCAACTTTCACGCCAACTATTTTTTTTTTTTAAGTTAAATGCCCAGTTTTTTTTGTTTCACTTAAATCCTTAAATATCAATTTTTTTCTTTTTCCAGTTAAATTCTGTTACATGATCATCTTACATGGTCATTTCTTCGATGGTCATTTTTTCTCTTGTAGATTGCTCTTTTTTTTCCCCTTTTTTTTGTAAAAATCCTTACTTTGAAGAATTCTTAATTTGAAGAATTTGGTTGTTTCCTTCCTGTTTTTGTTTTTGAAGATGAGGGAGAAGAGAGAGTGATTTCTTTATAACTTTGGAAGAAGAGGAAGAAGAGAAAAAAAAGTTGCAGAGAAGAGGAGAGAGAATTTATGCATGAAAAATTGAAGAGGGGTATTTTGGGGAAGGTGAGTACTGTTGTGGTATATTTGTGAAAGCTTTAGGATAGGTGGCAATTTTGTATACACGGAATAAAAAAGTGCTAAAAATTTCAATTTCCCTATATAAATAGACTCTCCCTTCCCAAAAAGTTGTGGTTTTATTTATCATGGTTAATGTTGACTATAAGTATGTCAAACAGTGAGTGTGATTGGGTATAAAAAAATTTAAAACAATACTAAAATTGTGATAAATTTAATTACGGTTTGATTCAAATTAAATTTATTTAAATTTTAATTTGAATTTAATTTGAATAAACTCAAAATAAGTTAATCTTAAACAAGCTTGAGGTAACATTTTTTAGCTCAAGTTTGCTTGTCAAGATTATTAGTTAAAAATTTTGATATAAAATGACATCATTTTAATCAATATATATTAAAACAATATTGTTTTAATAATGAGCTAATTAAAAGCTCGAACTTGAAACAAGTCTAGTCAAACTCAAACAGAGTTTGAGTTTAGTTGTAACGAGTTTGAGCTCTATTATGTGTAAATCGAACAAAACTCAAACTCAAGATTGACTCGTCTCGAATCCAACCTTGAATAAAATATTGTTTTTTAAAATAGTTTACCATGTTATTCATAAATTTATAACTTATAACTATAAATTTATATCTATAGTTATGTTCTTAATTTTTTTTAGGGAAAATAACTAGTTCCCACCCAAATTTTAATTGAACTGTAAAATCACACCTGCAGTGATTGAAAAACTCAAACTCGTATTCATGACCTAATTTCTGTTAATTTTTTCTTTTAAAAGTAAAGATTAAATGATCATTTTATTGTTTATATTAAAAATATATAAAATTTGTTATTTTTTTCCTCTCAGGTTTTAGAAACTAACAATTTCATCATTGCCTAAAGTTTTTAAACTTTAAAAAGTAACTTTTTCACCCCCAAACCTAGGATTTCCATATTTTTTCATCTCTTCATCACACCACCTACCATAAGTTGAAGAGAAAGAGGAGGCCAACGAGAACATCAAAATGAATGTCAGAAGTTGAAGTTGAATAGTGAGGGTAAAATTGTTATTTTCAAAAGTTATGGGGGTGACTAAGTTTAAAAAATATAGAAACCCTAGATTTGAGGTGAGAATAGTACTTTTCAAAGTTTGAAAACTTTAGACAGAGGTGAAATTATTAATTTTTAAAACTTAGGAGAAAAAGTAACAAATTTTATATCTTTTTAAAACTAAGGTGAGAAAAAGAATTTTTAATAAAATTAACAGAATGATAGGTATTTAGATTTTCAAAAGTTAACATATAAGAGATTAGATTTGCATCAAGTTTTGGGTGGGAAATAGTCAATCGGTCTAGTTAATATTATAATTTTTGTAATGAATTTGGACAAAATCCATTGGTTAAGGAAAGTAAATGATTTTGTGCTCTCAGTTTAGTAGGGAATGATCTTTAATCCTGTAATAGTACCACAAGAAAAAAAAGTATATTAAATAAATCATAAAAAATGATATATTTTAACTATCGCGAGTTTTTATTATTTTACTTTACAAAAAAAAAATCTTTTCTATATAATAAATCATAAACATGTATATAGATGATACGATTAAACATTTTATGTTGTTCATATAGGTAATCATGATATACTGAATAACCATTTTCTTTAATATCACTTTTGTGAAATTGTCCAAAGAGAAATATGATGGGACAGTGCACAACACCAAACCACAACTTGTGCCCACAACTTGAACAGCCTTTCAATAAAAAGATGGAATATTGCTCGAGCACTAAAAAATGTCTCTATTACCACATGCGATGTAATGCCTGAGCACTACATAAAGAATGTAAAAGTAATTTAAAAAAAACAAACGGATCAGTATCCACTACTACATCAGTAGTAGTGGATAAGTTATAATGTAAAAGGTAACGATTCTTTTCCACTTTACTGCCAAAATATAATCTTTTTCACAAAAGAATATGCTAGATGGTACGCAATCAAGATTCCTTTTTTCTGCTTGTTTATCACACGTTGCTTTTCCTATTTGCATAGCAATCACAAGCCAAATGTGCGAGAACCTCAAGGGCAACGTGTAAAATGACATTCATTTAGCATAAAGTGATCGATTATGGGGGGTTGGTGGACCTTTGAAGAGTGAAATGATTTCCTTTTCTGTAATAATTTATCTGAATGTAACCCCACATAAGAAGTGGATGGTGGGTGGACCTATGTGGAGGGAATGAGTAAATTCGAAGTAAATTGAACTAGGCAGAGTTTGAGTTTTAGGATAAGCTTAAGATGGGTTTAAATTTATGAAATCTAATTTAATTTTGAATTCAAATAATATTATAAAAAAAGAGAACAAACTAAATTCAAATCAAGTTATTGCTGTAACTTAAATTTTATTTGCTCTAATTGGATTCGAGTTAAATCACTCTCAAAGACTCAAGATTTAATTCCTGGGATATTGAAATTTTTATCACTTTTAAACCCTACTAATATAAATTTATCACACATTTTATTAACTAAACATTTATACTACAAAATCTAGCATAATACATAGAGTACCATTATCTTTAATATAAAAAATATAAGTCTCAGCTAGCCTTAGAAAATTAAATAACAAATATTTTATAAAAATATTGTATAAAACTCATCATAATCCAGATCAGTATTGATTCATACCCTTTATATTATGCATTTTTTTGTTTCACAATTAAAACCCAAATAATATATAGTAGACAAACTCTATCATTTATGGGAATTGAGAATTTATTTTTCAATGGTTTAATTTGTCAGTTAAACTAGTTAGGATACGGATAATACAACCTCAAAAATAAAATTTGATTAGATAGAATGATCATTTATGATGTGTTTAAGATAAAATCAGGTAAAAAATGTACATAGAGAAAATTGAAGGGTATGAGATATCTTTTAGGGTAGACAATATCTCTTGAAGTGGGAGATATCTCCCACTAGTTCTTTTAAACACCAATTTGATTTAATAATTTAAATTTTTAATGAAATTTAATTAGGAATTTAAATTATTAAATCAAATTGGTCATCTGAAAGAATTTGTCGGCAACCTCACCTACCCTAAGAGATATCTCCTAACCTATAATTTTTTCTAGGTACATTTTCTCACTTATTTTCACTCAAAACACATCGTAAACAATCATTTTACCTAATTAATTTTTATTTTTTCAATTGTACTGTCAACATTCAAACTAATTTAATTAACAAAAAACAGTATTGAAGGATAGGTTCTTATTGTCCATAAATTATCGAGTTTATTAATTATATATTTTTTGATTTTTAATTATAAAACAAAAAATAATGTGGTCAATAATAAAGGTATTTTAGAAAGTGTGTATATTTTATAGTATAAATATATAGCTTATAAAAAATGTGATAAATTTTGGATAAATAAACCCAAAAAATATAAAAAATTTTAATAACCCTTAATTCCTCTCGATAGTATGTGAAATAAATATAAATAAGTATACATTATTTACAGTCCCTCGGTGTCTGCGAAGTTTCTTCGCCATGTCCAGTCCCATCTGTAAAATCACGTGTTCTTGATTGGCATGGAGGAGAGTACCTATTCATCGACCTCACGTGTCACTCACTTCACTTGTAGTTGACTCAACAACCTTGAGAATGTGTATCACCAAATCTCTCTTCCTTAAACTGTAATCAATAGAAAGGTAAGAAAAAACGTAGTCCAAACCGACTAACGCCAATGCCGGACACGAAATTATACACCAACTTATGTAAGTCAAAAAAAAAAAAATGCAGAGAACACGGGGCTGACGAACGCTGGCTCATGGTTTCAACAACCGCAAGCTCACCGACCAACCCTTGCTTTCTTTTGAAAGGGGGGGAGAGAAAAAGGAACGCGTTTGTCTTCTAAATTTCTATGTAAACGTATGGTTTGAAATTAAATAATAAAAATATATTGATTTCGTCACCCAGATATGACGAAGGCGGTCGGCACCAGAAACCGCGAGACAAACTAATTTAACACAGTGGTAGATGGATGGAAACAGTGTAATATGTAAGAGCTGGCGTTTGGTACAACAGTCAATGTCAGGACTCACACGGGAGTGAGTTAAACACATAATACTTTTAAATACAAACTTATGATGAAAAATATAAATTATCTGACTTTTAAATTGGTCTTTGTCAAGGGATGACAAAAAAAAATTCAAGTTATATGAATATTCAATGAATAAAGTTGGTGGATGTTGATTCAAAGGCTATTTGGTATTACTGAGACTTGTTAAAATTGTTGAAAAGTGATCGAGCTGTAAAATTTCAGAAAAAGAAAATCTAAGTTTGAGCTGCATTGATCCCATGATAATGTATTTTGAGATTTTTTTTATCATAAAAAAATGGAGATGGGAACAAAAAAATCTTAGATTTGAAAAAAAAATATTTTCTAAAACTAAAAAATATAAGATTAAAAAAATTGTTAAAAGTCTCAAAGAATATGACAATGTTCTGCTGGAGAAACAAGATCAATCTTCGATCTCATTTATTTCCTCTCTTAATTTTGTTGTTTGTTTATGTGGAATTAATTCAAGATATTCAAAATTTAACTGCAGTCTGGTCTCATGTCAACTGCAGTTGTCTCCCCCTTTATTAGGCTGGACGGTGGATAAGAAGTGATTTATCTTTAGGACAAAAAATAAAAGATTGCAACCAATTTCTTCCAAAAAACTAAGAAGTCAACACTTCACGTTCAGATTAGATCTCATTTTCTTGCAGGTCCGACCAGAAGAAGCAAAATTGTTCACAACAAGAATATTAAAGGCTCATATACTATGGATTTGTTAGAAAAATCAAATTCTAAATTCTATCATACATGTAACTTCCAGTATTTGTCAAATTCAGATAGTACTATAAAGAATATATAATTTATTTGACCAAGCAGTTCTTCTCATGTAATGAGATGAGCAAGTCTCATTTTTTATTTCGTAGTTGAATGCTATAAGAAGATAAGACCAAGGACTCCATGTCGTAATAAGCCAACGAACTATTTCTCATCAACCATTGATCTCTTGTTCATAAATTGTCCGTCATTTATTTTTGTTAATAAAAATAATAATATAAAAAGACAAAAATAACATTTTATATAAACTTAAAAAAGAGATTTGAGTCTGCAGTGATGGTGGGTGGATTAATTGAAATAGAGAGAAATGTTAGAGAGTGACAAAACATACATCATTTTCGAGATGAATGTCGTGGTGGAGAGAGCCATTGATGCAATAGATGTTAATGGTGATGGAGGAGAACTTCTTAATGGATTAGATATTAACGATAATAAAAGTGATAGACTGAATACTTCTAGTGGTAATAGATGCAAACTTTTTCAATAATAGTGAGATGAAATAAATGTTATCAGAGATGATGCATAAATGAAATTTTCGAATTTAAAGATTGAAAAATTGTCATTCAATCCAAAATTTGGATAGGAAGTAGTCATTCGAGTACCAAATTTGATGGAACAGGCTACCAAATTCACAGTGGAACACAAACACAGAACTTAAACGTACCTAACAAACAGAGACATGTATATTATAAATCCCTCACCTAATGTTGATGAATTTGAAAACTTGTCTCTGACTAAATATGAAAACAGACTCCTGCTGTTTCCTATCAATTTCCCCAAGTGTAGGACTTTCAAAAAGCATTAATTTTTAATTGAAATTCTCAAAGTCTTCCATCTACCTGATGCAAGTCTAAAATCAAACAAGGAACATCGATTACCAAATTAAATAGTAACATTTTAAGGCATGTCTACTTCTCTAACAAACATGGTTCTGTAAGCATCCCCCCCACACGGGGAGTGGAGGGCAATAAAGCTTGTTGGAGAGTGGGAATCTACTAGCCTAATATCGTTGAACAAAATCAAAGTCATTACAAGTAAAGATATTTTATTCTTCCATTGCAAGCGTGCGTTGACATCCATATTTTCTTTGTTAGGCGTGGGTGGGTTGACAAATTTGATCTTCACTATAGTATATGAATTTTAGTCCCATCACAGTTGACTAAAATTTGCACTGATATAAAACGGAACACGGAACACGTTTTATGTTACTTAAGTTGTCTTCTTGTACACATAATGAATATGATGTATCGGAGTCCAATAACTTGGATAACAATATGGGGTAATTTATGAATACACGAGACCTATTAAAAAAATAGTGACACTTCTTTTATAAAGTTTGTATGAATAATTAAATATACAATGAGGTGACATATGATCTTATCTTCATTGAATGAGCTAATTTTCCATTTTGACTCAATTATTTTGTATATATATTTTGTAAGAATAATATATCGTATTTTCTCTGGGCTTCCTTTTTTTTTTTAATGATCATATATTTTTACACTTACTTGAATAAGTATAATGATCGATCTCAACATGTTTGTGAGGCAACATAAATTAACTAATGATACTGTTAATATATACAACCAGTATAATGTGATAAAAACGATGATTTTATCTCATATAAAGATGATTGTCGTTATCTCATGGTCAAAGAGGGATACAGGAGAGATTAAGAAGAAGAAAGAATGCGATGATAAAGTTTGTTGGAAAGTGATGACAAAGAAAATCAAACTCTAGAGGGGAAATACAACTTTTCAAAACTATTAGTTGAAGAAAAATTGTTAGTTTTTTAAATAAAAATGAAAAAATAAGATAAAAATTTAATTTTTTAATTTTTTTTTTAAATATAATTCTTGGGTGGAAGTTTTCAAAACAAAAGAGTGAGCATTTGAATTTTTGAAACTTTGTTGATGGGGATTAAAAATAGATCAAACCTTTGGTGGAAATATGTCTTTTGCCCTTTAAATATAATTCTTGAGATACATATTATTATTAGAAAATTATCTTTTCAGTTTTAATTCAAATAATTGATCAATGTTGAGTCGTTGAAAATTGAAAAAAATATGAATTTGTTGTTTAATTCCATAAAGACAAAGCTTTTTGTTACATCCCTTAATTAGAGAGGTCCAATCTTTTCTAGAATCGGCCCAATCTTTTCTAGAATCGGCCCAATGTCTTGGCAAAGTCGAACAACGACCTCATGCCAAGTGATTTCTGACTCAAGCTACCTAACGGATCCTATTGAATCATGTAAATTTTAGACTCTTTAGCTTTCTTGCCCATATTGAATATTTAAAGTAAAAATAATATTATAAATTTAAAAAATATTTGATTAATTTTTTAGATAAAATATGCCTAGATGTATTTCAATATTTTGACTATTATGATTAATTTTTTTTATTAATGTATTTTCATTTACATAGAAGAGAGAAGATAATACAAACATGAAAACTACATAATAAACAAACTATTGGAAGTCAAAATCACATCCACATCCACATCCACATCCCTGGAAATCATGCAAATCATATCCAGAAGATCAAGCAAATCAGAATCCATATCATATCCCAGATAACTAGCAATCACATCCCTGGAATCATGTTTATATTGATGAGCAGATTGTACAATATTATGTTACCGAAAATAGATTGTAATTTACAGTATATAAAACCATTGCATATAAAAACCATATACACAAGTAATAAAAAACAGAATTCTTTTTTACTCTTCTTGAGCTTCTCTGGTTCGCCACATTGAACCAACTCTGCTCTATCAAATTTTGGCATGGTATCAGAGCGACTTTCCGAATTGCTCCTTCTGTGATCTTCCGAATTGCTCTTTTCTTGATCTTCAGTTCCAACATACTTGCATTCCATTAACCTGCACAAAGAAAAAGATTGGATTAGATGGAACCAATCAAAGCAACCACCAAAACATCACCTGAATGCACCACTGAAACATCATAAATGCCAGCGTTTCGGCTGGTTCATTCAAACAAAAATAAACCGGAGCCTGGAGATGTTCTTTATGCTTCACCATCGGATGGACCAGAACTCGTGTTGATAAAACAGACGCTGATCGGAGCCGATAATTATGCACAGTGGGCTAGAGATTTCAGAAGAGCCCTCATCGCAAAAGACAAGATTGGATTCATCGATGGCACTGTACCCATACCGTCGGAACCCGATCTTGTCCGATTTTGGATGCGATGTAACACCCTTGTCCGCGCCTGGATTAACAATTGTTTGACTGAAGAGATCGCGGCTGGTCTACCACCTACAGAAGATGCAGGTGAGCTTTGGGGATTCATCAAAGACATGTATGGAGCTTTAGATCTTGCAAAGATCTACAGCGTTCGACAGATTCTTGCAGAGATCCGACAAGAAAATCTGCCCGTCACGAACTATTTCAACAAGCTTTCTGTCGCCTGGAATGAATTGGATACTGTTGAGGAGTCGATCGTTGCACCACCGGAGGTTCTTCGACAAATCCAACGCGCGAAGGAACGGGAGAGGTTAACGCATTTTCTAATGGGGCTGAATGAAGGATTTGCGGCTTTCAGAACCCATATTCTCACTTTTGCGGAAGCACCATCGCTGCGACATGCGTATCATCTTGCCGTCCAAGATGAAAGCCAGAGGAGTCTCGGTCACCATGAAGAAAAGGGCATGACGGCTTTGGCTGCTTATCAAAGGAGGGAGACGTCTGGAGAAGATAATGAAATAGGGCAAGCTCAAAGTTTTAATTGACATAGCAAGATGAACGGCCAGGATGGAGTCAAGAGATCTAACGGACCATATTCGTCCATAGCTCAAAATCAATTTGGCACCCAAGCTTTTAACAATTTTTGTCAAGTCCCAAGCAATTGTAATAATTACAATCAGCCACCCAAACAAAAAGGAAAACTATATTGTGATTATTGCAAGCGACGTAATCACACCAAAGACACTTGTTGGAAGCTGCATGGTCGTCCTAGATTTAGCAAAACAAAGGTAGAAGGGCCTACTGCAAATCAAACGACTTCAACAAGTATGAGAGCTACAACCAATCTTTCGTCTGAACAATATGATCAATTGATCCAACTTCTGAATCAGATACCAAAAGGCAATGACATCTCCACTCCCTACGCAGGTACGATTTCGTGTTTTAATACTTTTATTTCTTCGGATGTTTGGATAATAGATTCAGGGGCTAGTGACCATACAATATGTTCCCCAAAATTTTGTACCAACAAAAAATATCTATCTCCTCCAACACCTGTCAAATTACCAAATGGGATCACAACCCAAGCCACACAAATAGGAGATGTCTAATTAGATAAACTCACACTTAAAAATGCCCTTTGTATACCCACATTCCGCTTTAACCTTATGCATAGACAACAAATGTGTAGTAACCTTTCTACCTACTATATGCACATTTCAGGACCATTCGACTGACAATCTAATGGGCTTGGGTAAAGAATAACATGGGCTGTACTACTGGACACCGAACCCCAAGACATTTTCTTTATTGAATAAAACTTGTATTACTTCTCCCTACTGTAATACAAATCAAATTAATAAAATGTCATTAATTTCCCATCAAAGATTAGGACATTCAAGTATTATTCCATATCCAAAATGTCCCATTTGCCCCCTTGCTAAGCAAACTCGCACTACTTCAACCACAAAACCATTCCAATTGATACATTTGGATATTTGGAGACCTTATAATACTCCTAATTATGATGGATCCAAATACTTCCTTACTATAGTAGACGACTTTTCACGTGCCACATGGTTATACCTTATGAACTCAAAAGCCCAAACACATACCTTTTTCTTGAAATTCGTATCCATGGTCCAAACTCAATTCCATACAAAAAATCCAACGAATCCGAACAGATAATGCCAAAGAATTTTTTAACCATACCACCACTACTTACCTTAATTCTCAAGGAATTCTACATGAAAGTTCCTGCCCTTACACACCCCAACAAAATGGTACTGTGGAGCGCAAACATAGGCATCTATTAGAAGTAGCCTGTGCCTTTAAACACCAATCCAAAATACCACCTAAATTCTAGGGAGATTGTGTGGTCACGACAGCCTATCTGATCAATAGAATGCCAACCAAGGTTCTGGGTGACAAAACACCTTATGAACTTCTCTTTGACAAAAAACCAGACATCAGGAATTTAAAAGTATTTGGGTGTCTCTGCTACTCCACCAAACTTCAGCAAATAGACAAATTTGACACTCGAGCCACTCGTTGTGTCTTCATGGGATATCCCCCACTACAAAAGGGATATCGTCTTTATGATATGACTGCAGATAAATTCTTCATCAGTAGAGACGTCACATTTCATGAAGATGTTTTTCCTTTTGCTAATGAGATTACAGACACGACACCCATTGGTTCATCACCGATGACACACAATGAGTTCCTTGAAGAAAGATATGATGTTATCCCATTGCCTCGCAACACTTGCGGTCTATTAACAGGATCTGAACAAGGTGTTGTCCCATCTTCACCTACTCAAGATCCAACTTCACCATCCATAGACATTCCAGTTACTTCTGATGATCCTACACAAGTTCCCTTGAGACGATCATCACGAACCACAAAACCTTCTATTTGGAGCACTGACTATGTTTGTACTGTTTCATCTGAATCTTATGATATCTCTCAATATATTAATTATTACAGGTTATCTCCAGAGCACAGAGTCTGCATCAGTCACATCTCTGCACATCGAGAACCTAACTCATATTCAGAAGCAGTTCAATTACCTCAGTGGCGTCAAGCAATGGCAGAAGAGTTAGAAGCTCTATATCTCAATAAAACCTGAGACTTAGTTCCACGACCATCTCATAGAAAACCCATCGGTTGCAAATGGGTCTTCAAGATCAAGCACCGGGCTGATGGCTCCATTGAACGGTATAAAGCTCGATTGGTGGCAAAAGGGTTCACCCAACAAGAGGGACTTGATTACCAAGAGACTTTTTCGCCTGTCATCAAACATGTTACAGTTCGCACACTCCTTGCCATCGCAACCTCTCATGATTGGTCTATTCATCAGATGGACGTTCACAATGCTTTTCTTCATGAGGACTTAGATGAAGAAATCTATATGGAAGTTCTACCAGGAATTCGTAGACAGGGGGAGGATAATTTGGTATGTCGACTGCAAAAATCTCTGTATGGCCTGAAACAAGCGTCTCGACAATGGAACACCAAAATTACTGAAGCATTGATCACGTTGGGTTTCAAACAGTCAGACATGATTATGCCTTATTCACAAGAAGACAAGGAAAATCATTCATATGCCTGGTAGTTTATGTAGATGATATCCTCATAACTGGGAATGATACGATCGCCATAGAAGAGCTGAAAGGTCACCTCCATAAGTCATTCAAGATTAAAGATTTGGGATCTCCAAAATATTTTTTGGGGATTGAAATTGCTTGATCTGCAGATGGAATCGTCCTCAGCCAAAGGAAATATACCTTGGAGTTAATAGCAGACACTGGATTATCTGCTTGCAAACCAAGTATAATCCCAGTAGAACAAAATGTCAAACTCACTAGTCAAGAGTACGATCGTAACAGTGAAACAGCAGAAGACTCGCCACTATAGGATCATCTCGAATATCAACGACTAGTGGGACGACTAATCTATCTCATAATGACCAGACCAGACATTAGTTATGCAGTTCAAATCCTCAGCCAATTCATGCATGCACCAAAACAATCTCACATGGATGCAGCATTAAAAGTGATTAAATACCTAAAAGGATGTCCAGGTCTAAGGTTATTATTCCCTCGCGATAAAAACCTGAAAGTAACGGCTTACTGCGACTCAGACTGGGGTACATGTCCCATGACAAGGAAATCACTGACAGGTTTCTGTGTAAAACTTGGGGATTCTCTTATCTCATGGAAAACAAAGAAGTAACCTACCGTCTCTCTTTCTACAGCTGAAGCAGAATATCGGGCAATGGCAAAAACTACTTGTGAAATAATATGGATTCATGGTCTATTAGAAGATCTAGGCGTGATAATCTCAGAACCAGTT
Organism: Mangifera indica; assembly: GCF_011075055.1. Taxonomy (NCBI): domain Eukaryota; kingdom Viridiplantae; phylum Streptophyta; class Magnoliopsida; order Sapindales; family Anacardiaceae; genus Mangifera; species Mangifera indica. The sequence continues at coordinate 4,314,646 of NC_058139.1, forward strand.
AAACTCTATTGTGACAATAAGGCAGCAAAGGATATCTCTACCAATCCAGTCTTCCATGAAAGAACTAAGCATATAGAGATCGACTGTCACTTTGTAAGAGACAAAATACAGAAAGGCTTAATAAAACCTTATCACATTCGAACCACAGAACAGTTGGCTGACATATTCACCAAACCTCTAGGATCAAAACAACATTTTTATCTCTTACACAAGCTTGGAGTTTATGACATCTACAAACCACCAGCTTGAGGGGGAGTATTGGAAGTCAGAATCACATCCACATCCCTGGAAATCATGCAAATCATATCCAGAAGATCAAACAAATCAGAATCCATATCATATCCTAGATAACTAGCAATCACATCCCTGGAATCATGTTTATATTGATGAGCAGATTGTACAATATTATGTTACCGAAAATAGATTGTAATTTACAGTATATAAAGCCATTGCATGTAAAAATCATATACACAAGTAATAAAAAACAGAATTCTTTTTTACTCTTCTTGAGCTTCTCTGGTTCGCCACATTGAACCAACTTTGCTCTCTCAGATTTTGGTACAAACATTTGTGTTCATTTTTACATACAAACCTCTGTAAAACAAATTAAAATATTAATTAAGATCCTCTTCCAAGAGTTCAAGATTCAGGTCAGGAAGTGCAACCTTCTTATTGCCATCTGACCAGATAGATGTTGTCATATGGCTTCTTGAGGTCACTTCTTTGGGCAATCACCTTGTAACAACAGTAATCTTTCCCACTTGAAGCACAACATGGCGGCTCTTATCCATGTACCAAACTTGCTCATTTTTTTGAATAATCTCCATTGCAATCAACCATGAGAAGACTGTTTTTTTGCTTGAAAGTACTTCTCTGCAATTATTGGAAGTACGCTCGACATTTGGTGCTAAACGTTTGAGCTTTATTGACTTCTCCTAGTTGTCCTTGCTTGGAGTGGATTACTTCGCCGTCATGATAGTGGCCCTTGTTCACCCCCATTATTATGGCTATTGTTCCTTGGAGGGTGTCTACGTCTCCTCTCCACAACGCCACCATTAGATGATGCTGAGCTCACATCATTGTTTCTTGATCTTTTTTGTGGCCTAATAATTGTGTAGTCAAGGTCTAAGTACGTAGAGTCATAACCTTCATCTTCTGAACTGTTTGAATAACTAAAATAAATCCTCTTCTGCTTTCAAGTCTTCATTTTATAAGCTACAATTTCAAATGTTAGTGTTATTTCGGGCTTTAACAAGTAACTGAACAAAGAACCCATGGCTTAAAAAAATTCAAGCAAGAAGCTAAAATTGTAATAGAATATCTATAAAGATTCAAAATCATTTGAATCATCCTATTTCATCTATGAAATTTATATTCAGACATGATGTCTTCATTATAATTATTAGTATTTTATAATATAAGATACGTTTTTTTACGTTACCATATAATATAAATAAAAAATAATATATATTATATAATTAATACGATACGATAGAGATTAAGAGAGATTAAAGAAAATAGTAAATTACACTTTATCTATTTTTTAAAAGGCATTTATATAAGAAAATATCTACGAAGAAACTATGAAAATAGTACATAAATGTATATAAATAATCCCTCCCAAGGGAGAAGGAGTGCAGCACTAATCAATCAATTTTACCTCCATATCCAAACAGTTCAATTAGAAGGTAGAGGGGCATATGTCGCAACAAATTAAGTCTCCATGGCACATATAATACATGCATATCATTTCTATCATATCAAAGACAATTCTATGCATCTGAATGAAATCAAATGCATGACATTGGACTTCATCCTCTCGTTGCAATGCCTTGACCATATATGAGATCTCTTTATTAATTTGCTATGAGAGATAAATAACGGAGATTTTAAATAAGAGTAAGTCTCTAATATCATGGTGATATTATAGATATTATAAACTTCATTTTGGATTCTGAAGGCAGATGCATCCATGGCCACATGTTATATACATAACATAATTGACCAGAAAAGGAATCTAAAGATATAAAGCAAATACAGATCACCAAATTCTCATTTTATATAAAATATAATTACATTTATAATCCTTTCTAGGCAAAAAAAACAAAACAATTATAATTACATTAGAGAGAAAAGGAAAATACAGGTAAGAATACAGAAAGAAATTGAATGGGGGTTTATATTTGGTAGTCTGATTAATTTTGCTTCTATTTAAGGATAAATTATATGGCAATTAATAATAATTATGATACCATTTATAAATAAATAAAATCTTGATAATTTTGGTATTAAATTTATTGGATTTATAAAAATAGACTGAGTCTTTTTTTATTTTATAATATATATGTACGATAAATTATCCCATTAAAAATATTATTATTTTGGAAACACATAAGAAAGAAAGACCAATTTTTAATTTCAAGTATTTGCCGCTGTCATACCCTTGTTTGCTTATTACATGCCTTGTATGCTTATTATTATCATTAATTATGTAATAATCAAATAATGGTATGACAGTGGCACACGTACAAGACACTGTGAAACAAAATAAGATATTAATTAATTATGTAATAATCAAATAAGATCGTCTTCTGGGGGTGCAAGATTCAGGTCTGGGAGTGCCACTCTGTTCAATTTATCATCATCTGCAGAAATTAGAAAGTTTAACTGAATTAATGAATGAATATATAAGATCAGATATAAAAAGATTTTGAAGATGGAGAAAAACCTGCATCGGTTGGGTCTGTGGGTTGTAGCGCCAGGGATTTTTGAAGTCTGACAGCAGTTGGAAACATCAGTGTGTTGGTGAAGATTAAATCCTTCATCAAGCTATTGCTGATGGGGGAAAAGCTGCACTTTTCCCTCCACATTGGAACAAGCTCAGGTACTGATGGAATCACAAGATTTTCCACTTTCAGAAAGCAAAGGGCCTGCAAATTAATTTCCATTACGAATTGTTCCAAGAAAAGAGAATAAAGATTAAACAAGTGATTAATAAATTTTTATTATTCTTAAAAAAAAAAAAAACTTACAGATTCTAGGGCAGTAAGTAGTTTCTGCAGCATTCCTTTGCCCCTGTACTTTTCACAGGTTCCAACAAATGGCATCTCAGCTAGCTTGTTTCCATGCACCCTATAGAATCATCATCAACCCAACACTCATTACGTTACATGGATAGTCATGCTGCACTTTGCACAAGCTTAACAATGGAGATATCAGAAAAACAAGACGAAAATAAAAATAAAAATAATCAATATACCTTAAGGATGCGACTGATATAATTTTATTATTGTGTTCCAACACATCAGTGAAAAAATGTCCAAAATTCAACCGAACTAAATTAGACCTGAAAGACAGAATTTAAATGAATTTTTTCTTCAAATAAGAAGATTGATGTCGAAAAAAATAATGCTTACACACGACTATAGACGACACTCTAGATGATATTTATTGTGGTAAACCGATCAATGTTGGGTAAAAAGATTTCATCCATGACGGTCCATGCTACTGCAATTTTGCAGTTACATTCGACCATTTTGTGTAGATCATTACCACTTTTAGACGTTGTCCATGCTGGCATCCATTGCAGGAGAGTCCAAGAATAACCATTATCTAGTTCATTTCTTACTCCCACCATCTCCTTCAGCTTCGTATATATCTTATAAAGAGGGAAAAAAGAAAGTTGAATATAACAATAGCAAAGAGAAACGACATCTTCATAATATTTTGAATGATCATATAAATAATACAACAATAGCATAAACTGAAGAAGCACCTCCCCACAGATGTTGCTGCAAAATGCATTGGGACAATTGAGATCTATGTCTTTTGTTTCCAGAAGACATTCCCCGTGATCTGTATCAGAATCAAAGCAACACATGTGAGAGCTTTATTTTTATAGAACTATGTACTTAATTTGCTATGAGATGTAAATAATAGATATCTGAAAGAGCAAGCCTATAATATCGTGGTGATATTATAGACTTCAATTTGGTTTCTGAGGGCAGATGCATCCATGGCCATAAGGTGGCAATGATATACATAATTCTAAATCATAACAGAGAAAAGGGGAATAATAACATACATTTCATTTCACATTCGAAGCACTCTGTATTGCTGCCAGCACCACAAAATTTGCAAACACAGCGAGGACATAGCCAATCTCCTTGAGGTACATTCTGCACAATTTGCCAGACTCAGCTTAAGAATTAATTAAGAGAGATTAAAATAACAGTAAATTGCACTTTATCTATCTTTTAGAAGACATTTGCATCAAAAAATAAATATGAAAATCGTGCATAAATGTATATAAATAAGCATGTGCAGGGACTATGTTCTTGGTACAAGGTTGCCTAGTGAAGAAACAATAGAGAGATTCAGTACCTCCATATCCAAACAGTTTAAATGATAGGTAAAGGGGCATTGGTGGCAACAAATTAAGTCTCCTCCGTCGGCACATACAATGCAGGCGTCATCATTTCTATTTGACGCAATTGTATGTCGTTGAATGAGATTGAATGTGACTTCATCCTCTCGTTGCAATGCCTTTACCATAATGGATAATAAATAGCTCTGCAATCTAACGAGATAAATGTTATCACATGGCCTCTTGAGGTCACGTCTTTAGGCATGACCCTCAAACTCATGAACTGTAATCACTTTGTCACAGCAACAACAAAGCACACCAACCGGAGTAATCTTTCCCTTTTGAAGTACAACATTTTGGCTCTCATCCATGTATCAAACTTGCTCATTTTTTTGAATAATCTCCTTGTCAATCAACCATGATAGGACTGTTTTTTTGCTTGAAAGTACTTCGCTGCTATTGTTGGAAGTACTCGGCGTTTGATGCAAGTCTGAGCTTCTACTTTTCCTAGTTGTCCTTGCTAGGAGTCGATTACTTGGTTGTCTAGATAGTGGTCCTTGTTCACCCCCATTACTTGGACGACGTCCACGTCTCCTCTCAACAGCACTGCCATTATATGATCTACTAGAGCTTCCTATTTCAGGTGTTGTTCCCTCCATTTGAACAGTACAATCTGCCATTAGCGTTGGAGCGTTTGACGATGATGAGCCCACATTGTTGCTTCTACATCTTCTTTGTTGCCTAATAATTGTGTAGTCAGGGTCCAAGTACGTTGAGTCATATCCCTCGTCTTCTGAACTGTTTGACTGAGAAAAATAAATTCTCTTATGCTTTCGAGTTCTCATTTGATGCCAAGCTTAAGGCTGGATTCGAACCGAGCCAGCTCGAGCTCGAGCTCGGCTCGGCTCGATCGAGCTTGAGCTGGCTCGGGTTGGCTCGGTAATTTTTTTAAAAATTTTTTTATACAAAACGACGTCGTTTTGATCCATATATATATACAAAACGGTGCCGTTTTGATATGAAAAACGAGCCGAGCCAAACTCGAGCCGACCATAAAAAAACCGAACTGAGCTCGGCTCGAATCCAGCCCTAGTCAAGCTTTAAATAGTAACTAAACAAAGAATCCATGGTTTAACAAAATTCAAACAAGAAACCAAGATTGTAATGGAATATTTATAAAGAATCAAATTCATTTTAATCATTTCATTTCATTTTTTTACTTATATATTCTTATATGTCAATCATATTATATTAATTCGATACACTTTAAGATATGATCATTTATCACATATATCATATCGTAAGATATTAATAAGTATGATTTGCACAATTTAAATATTTATAAAATAAAAACAAAATGAAGTAAATTTTTGTATATTTAATTCATGGTTTATTGTACTTTTGTTATATTTCATATGACAATAATTTTCTCATCTTTTTGAAAAAATATATGATATGAAATTTTTTTTTTTTATATTCAATATGATATATAACCAAACATGAAAGAAAAAATTTAAAAATAAAAAAAAGGTCAAAAAATAAAAAGAATCCAAGTTATAAATTTACTAAAAGATCTACTAAAAAAATTAAAATAACAACACCAATCAAATATATTTTATTTAGGTATATTTCAAAAATAAAAATGTTATATTTTATTTAAAAAATTTACTATATCATACGGTATGTAACAAAACACCAAAAAATTTGAAAAATAAAAATTCTCCAAGTTATAAATTAACTAAGAGATCTATTTAAAAAAAATAAAATAACAACACCAAATAAATATCTTTTATTTAGATAGATTTCAAAAATAAAAAACGTTATATTTTATTAAAAAAACTTACGACAATACGATATAAGATATATACGAAACATAGAAAAAAAATTGGAAAATAAAAAAATTCAAATTTTTTTTAAAAAAAAATCCAAGTTATAAATTAACTAAGAGATCTATTTAAAAAAAATTAAAATAACAACACCAAATAAATATATTTTATTTAGATAGATTTCAAAAATAAAAATGATATATTTTATTCAAAAAACTTACTCAAATCAAATTTGTTGAAACTGAAATTACAATTGAAGGTGTCAACGTCTACTGTTTTATTCGTCCCTACATGCATAACACGTAAATCAATTATATCTTAAAAAAAGAGAGTAAATAATCAATAATAATATTTATGATTTATTCATCGATTTTGGGTGAGTAAATTTTCTCGCTTTGAAAACAAAATGAAATTTTAAATCTATAGCATAATCATACACCTTAGATTTTAATGAAGAAGAAATAGTACCTTAGATATTTATACGAAGGTGAATAAAAAATGTATGTTGGGCAATTAAGATGAGACAATTAAATAATTGAAAATGGTTGAACTATCTAGTAATATGACCGATACTAGATCGTATATCTATAATATGGGTGCTATAAAAGAGACTCGAAACAAATGAAACTTTAAAAGAGACTCAAAGTAGGAATGGTTGTGAAGAAGAGAGACAATGAAGGTAGAATATATAGTATGCAAGGTTGTTTGTGTTGATGTTTGAAATTTCATTGAAATTGTCAATAATTATATTTTATTTGTCAAAATTGCATTTTTGTATAAAATACACCTAGACTTATTTTATTTGTTTTCCATATATTACACCTCAATAAATTTAATTCATAATTACGTATTAAAAAGAAAAATATATTATGAGATTTCTATTTTAAGGAATTCTAACCATTAGAATGTATGTTAACAGAGTTAGTAACGACGATGAAATATGCGTTAGTTGACTGTATATCAAAACGGTACGCTTCCTGATGATGAAAACATTTTAAAGAAACATATATTTTGACTACTTGGGATGGCCCAATGAGATGAATGCATATCATTATAATGTTCATTTTAACACCTAGGGTATAGTGGGAGCTATATTGCCCTCTAAAGATAACGCAATAACTTAGGGATTGTAACGTATATATGTTGTTTGTGTCTATGTATAACACACTATATGTATTTTATTTGACGATGGTATTGACACTAATATTAAGTAATTAAATTGAAGTGATTGAACCATTAGTTAAATAAGACTATCTTATCAAATATTCTAAAGAAAATTTTAAAATATTTCTCAGATAAGTTTTAAAACTTATTGTAGATATTATTTTAAATGTCATTTTCTAAAAGAACAATTGAGATGGAAAAAGAATTAAATCAAGTTCTAATTCACAAGATAGTATATACATAAAACAAATAATATGCTATAAAAAATAGTTGATCATTACAGCAAAAATCATTTATTCTCGAAAGGGATGCGAGTTATTTACCTATTTATACAAAAATTTTATACGTATGATGAGGTATAAGAATTAAATTTCTCACAACTCTTGATAAACATACCGATCATTCATGATGATAGAGATAGAAATCTACGGTGATGTTGAAATAAATTCAAACGTGTTTATGGGTGTTGCATACCATATGCAAAAGTTTGACCAATTAATATTCAATGGCAATTTTTTTGGATAATGCCTAGAAGTGGATGAGATTATATCACAACTAATGATTTTAATCTTGAAAAGGAATTGATCAGGTATTCAAATTGATGAGTTTTATATGAAGAGTTACAAGAATGATAAGAACCTAAAGAATTTATTCAGAGAAAACTATAAAAATCTATAAATTTTATTAAAATGAATATGAAATATGTAAACAATGATAAATGAAAGTATAATGATGATTTTGACGTTGCATTTTTATATAATTGTATGACAAAAAAGATATACCATATTTGTCGTTGGTATAAGTAGAGGGTAATCAAACATCTTTTCATAAAAAAAGGTTAAACTAAGTAGTATATATTCTTGTGTTGTGATCTATTATAGTAGATTGTATAAATTAATGAATTTAAATCAAAGTGCATCAAACTGACGAAAGTTAAAGAAATTCAACTTAAAAGAATTCAAAAAGATCCTTCATGCCTCTATTGGGAAATGTGTTGTTACATACACGAATTGAGAGAAAAAGATGATTTAATTTTTACTAACACTTGCTATTAGATTAATCATGTATGTCATATTATATACTCAAATTGAAATCTCAATAATTCGGGTATTCTCAAAAAATATCAATTATATCCAACTAGGCATCGTGGTTGATAATATACGCTAAAACAGGTCCATTGGGCTCAAATTGGACATGTGCCAAGTGTGTGAACTTACTCAGTGACCAAATAATTTGTAAATTTAGCATAGGCCCAAATAAATCCACGGAAAATTTGTAAACATTTGGAAATGGGGAGGGCCGAAGAGTACATTATGGAGGCCCATTAGCCCACAACTATTCTTTTAATATTTTAACAAAGAGTGCACGATGCCAGCCTTGAGTTATGTAGGATTTCAGGATAATATCAAATCACTTTGATCAAATTTTCCAACTGCATCTCTCTCTTTCAGTGTCGCTGCTCAAGTCTGTTTGATCAAACATGGCCACCATAACGAGTCTAACAAAATCTGTGGCTGAGCATTGCATGAAGAAATCCAAAACCTATTGGTATAAACCTTCTCATCCATTGCTAAACTTGTTAGTTTCAGAAGAAAATTTGAACCAACCTCATCAGTACCGGAGCCGTAGAACTCTCATTCTGGAATCCGCTTCCTCTGAATCGGTCAAACTTCAGCGACTCTCCGACTCTGATTCTGGTGCTTGCTCATGTGTTTGTTTTGCTTAGACTTAGAAATGTTTGTTGTTAATTTGAAGTACTTACCGTTGTGATTAACAGGAATTATTGAAGTTAGTTTAAACAGGCCTGGAGCTAGAAATGCGATTGGAACGGAACTACTGAGAGGCCTAAAGCATACATGTGAAACTATTAGTGAGGATTCTTCTGCTAATGTTGTAATGTTGTAATGATTTCTAGTTCGGTACCTAAAGGGCTGGTGCTGATTTGTAGGTATCAGTTGCTCTTTTTATGTATTATTACAATTTTAATCACTGAGATTTCACGGGTTTATTTCTTTATTTTAAATGTGATGCAAAGCGAACATAATCAATTTCCTTTTTCTATTAAAACTATAAATCAGAGGAAAAAAGTTTGATCATGAATTTGTACTGGAAATTAAAGTTATAGTGATTAAATTGAGAATATCTTTTTCTTCTGTCAACATTCGTTGTTGAGTAGCAGCTTGGGCACTTGGTAGAATCATGAAATAATGGGTTATTTTCTTGGTTAGTGGCTTCATAATGTGGTTGTGTTGACTGTAGTTTTCCTTGGGGACATTACTTATACAGTGGATACTAAACGGTTCCGCCTTTTATTGGCTTGTTAGGAACGCAGGGCAATGAGTGCATCTGAGATTCATTATTTTGTCAACTCTCTGCGATCCACCTTCTCATACTTAGAGGTAATAAGACTTGATGTTTGGTCACCCTTTTACAGAAGATTTCCACGTACATATGTGTGTATAGAAAATGTTAAAGCCTACTACTTATGCTGAGCTGATACTTATTCTCATTTGCCGTTAAAGATTCTTTATACATTTGCTTATATCATTACATTTTGTTGTGAATTTTATCTTACTCTCGAGCTTATATAACTTGTTTGCACCTGATACAGGCACTTCCTGTTCCTACCATTGCCGTCATTGAAGGAGCGGCATTGGGTGGTGGACTTGAAATGGCTCTAGCGTGTGATCTTCGTGTCTGTGGTAGTTCTAATTTATTCATTGAGAAAGTTTCTTTCTCCTGAAAAGGATAAAATAGAATTTTCATGGATTTTAATTTCTGATTACTCAGGAGAAGATGCAGTATTGGGTTTACCTGAAACATGACTTGCTATAATTCCTGGGTATGTACTAAATTTTGTTTTTAAATCAAAGTTTAAGTGACATCTCATGGTTTACTACTTGATTTAATTTTGTTTGATGGTGAGGGTTCAGATTAGTTCTGTTCGCTTGCTTGCAAATTGTAATAACATATGATTTGTTCCTCCAAAGTAGATCAGTATTTTTGCTCAGGAGAGTGGCTCCTAATTGCATTGTAACAGTATTAAATGGGTTGTGTAAATACTTTTCCTTTTCGAAAAGTAATTGCAGTGATAGATTACTCATACAGTCGTGACTTTTAACAGAGCAGGTGGGACACAGCGGCTGCCTAGATTGGTTGGAAGGTCGGTAGCAAAGGATCTTATATTAACTGGTCGGAAAGTTGGTGGCGGAGATGCAATGTCTATAGGTGAGTAAGATTGCAGCAGATGCATACACAAACATATATGTATCTAGGGATATTAATTAAAATAGGCAGTCGTTTTCCCGCTTAAACGTTTTTCGGCAGCAATTCATACGTTTTACCTTTTTAAGCAAATTGAATTTTTCATTTCAAAAATACCCTCATTTAATTTTTTAACGTTTACCGTAGTATTTCGCTGATTAATTACTTACGTTTAACTATATGCATTAAGATTAATTTATCTGTAATGAATAAAATCTATAGATTGAAAAATATATATACTACAGATCGAATAAAATCTATAGATTGAAAATGTTAATCTATGAATAAAATTGAAAAACACACTGAAAATCTATAGATTGAATAAAATTTATTTTATAAAATCTATAAATTTATAAAATAATTAAATTTAAAATTGATTGATATATATGAAAAATAATGGATATATCGAAAATGGTACATTTTTATCAAAACGGTGCGTTTTCTCAAAAGGGGTGCAAGAAAGTGTTAAGGGGTGCGGGAAGGGAATGAAAATACAAACGAGTGTGTGAAAATACAAATAGGTACGTGAAAATATAAAAGGGTGCGTGAAAATACAAATGGGTGCATGCAAATACAAAACAAGTACGTAAAAATATAAACGGGTGCGTGAAAATGTGAAAGGATGCGTGAAAATTCAAACGGGTGCGTGAAAATGTGAAGGGGTGCGTAAAAATACAAATGGGTGCGTGAAAATGTGAAGGGGTGCGGGAATTGACTAAAGGGTATGGGTGCGTGAAAGGGTGCGGGAATTTACCAAAGGGTACGAGAATTTATTAAAGAGCGCGGGAATTTACTAAAGGGTGCGGGAATTTATTAAAGGGTGCGTGAAATTGCATCCCTTTATATTATATAAAGGGGTGTGGGAAATGTGTAAGGGGTGCGGGAAATTGCACCCCTCCACGCACCCCTTTATATTATATAAAGGGGTGCAGTAAATGTATATATATATATATATATATATTATTAATATAATATATATTTTTTATATTCCATGCACATGCACCCATTCCCGCACCTCTTCACACACTCGCACCCCTTCCCGCACCCTTTAGTCAATTCTCGCATTTTTTCAAAAATTGTCACACTCTTTCAGTAATTGCTACACTCTTTCAGTAATTACTGAAAGGGTGCGATAATTTTTGAAAGGGTGCGGGAATGAGTGGGGGTGCATGGAATATAAAAAATATATATTATATTATATATATTATAAATATATATATATATATATATATATATATATATATATATATATATATATATATATATATATATATATATATATATATATATATATATATATATATATATATACATTTACTGCACCCCTTGATATATAAAAGGGTGAGTGGAGGGTGTGGGAACCTTTATATAATATAAAGGGGTGCGTGGAGGGGTGCAATTTCCCGCACCCCTTTATATAATATAAAGAGGTGCAATTTCACGCACTCTTTAGTAAATTCTCGTACTCTTTCATACACCTGCACCAATTCCCGCACCCTTTCACGCACCCGTATCTTTTAGTCAATTCTCGCACCTCTTCACATTTTTACGCACCCGTTTGTATTTTCACGCACCCCTTCACATTTTCACGCACCCGTTTGTATTTTACGCACCCTTTCACATTTTCACGCATTCGTTTATATTTTTATGCACTTGTTTTGTATTTTTATGCACCCGTTTGTATTTTCACGCACCCCTTTATATTTTTATGCACTCATTTGTATTTTTACACACTCGTTTGTATTTTCATTCCCTTCCCGCACCCCTTAACACTTTCCTGCACCCGTTTTGAGAAAACGCACCATTTTGAGAAAAACGTACCATTTTCAATATATCCATTATTTTTCATATATATCAATAAATTTTAAATTTAATTATTTTATAAATTTATAGATTTTATAAAATAAATTTTATAAATTTTATAGATTTTATTCATAAATTTTATTCAAATCTATAGATTTTCAATGTGTTTTTCAATTTTATTCATAGATTAACATTTTCAATCTGTAGTATATCTATTTTTCAATTTATAGATTTTATTCATTACAGATAAATTAATCTTAATGCCTATAATTAAATGTAAGTAATTAATCTGCGAAATACTACGGTAAACATTGAGAAATTAAATGAGGGTATTTTTGGAATGAAAAATTCAATTTGCTTAAAAAGGTAAAACGTATGAATTGTTGCCGAAAAATGTTTAAGCGAGAAAGCGACTGCCTATTTTAATTAATATCCCATGTATCTATTATATATAATTCTTGAGATACATATTATTATTAGAAAATTATTTTTTCAGTTTTAATTTTAATAATTTATCAATGTTGAGTCGTTGGAAATTCAAAAAAATATGAATTTGTTGTTTAATTTCATAAAGATAAAGCCTTTTGTTACATCCCTTAATTAGAGAGGCCCAATCCTTTCTAGAATCGGTTCAATGCCTTGGCAAAGTCGAATAACGACCTCATGCCGAGTGATTTCCGACTAAAGCTACCTAACGGATCCTATTGAATCATGTAAATTTTAAGCTCTTTAGCTTTCTAGCCCATATTGAATATTTAAAGTAAACGTAATGTTATAAATTTAAAAAATATTTGATTAATTTTTTAGATAAAATATGCCTAGATGTATTTCACTATTTTGACTATTATGATTAATTTTTTTTATTAATGTATTTTCATTTATATAGAAGAGAGAAGATAATACAAACATGAAAACTACATAATAAGCAAACAATGTTATACATGACAACGGCAAACATTTGTGTTCATTTTTACATACAAGCCTCTGTGAAACAAATTAAAATATCAATTAAGATCCTCTTCGAGGGGTTCAAGATTCAGGTCAGGAAGTGCAACCTTCTTATTATCATCTGACCAGATAGATGTTGTCATATGGCCTCTTGAGATCACTTCTTTGGGCATGCTCCTCAATCTCATGAACTGTAATCACTTTGTAACAGCAACGACAAAAGCACAACAGTGCAAGAAATCTTTCCCACTTGAAGCACAGCATGGCGGCTCTTATCCATGTACCAGACTTGCTCATTTTTTTGAATAATCTCCATTGCAATCAACCATGAGAAGACTGTTTTTTTGCTTGAAAGTACTTCTCTGCAATTACTGGAAGTACGCTCGGCATTTGGTGCTCAACGATTGACTAAAATAAATCCTCTTCTGCTTTCGAGTCTTCATCTTATAAGCTACAATTTCAAATATTAGTGTTATTTCGAGCTTTAACAAGTAACTGAACATAGAATCCATGGCTTAAAAAAATTTAAGCAAGAAGCTAAAATTGTAATAGAATATCTATAAAGATTCAAAATCATTTGAATCATCCTATTTCATCTATGAAATTTATATTCAAACATGGTGTCTTCATTATAATTATTAGTATTCTATAATATAAGATACATTTTTCTACGTTACCATATAATATAAATAAAAAATAATATATATCATATAATTAATACGATATGATAAAGATTAAGAAAGATTAATCTTAAGCTAAGTTTGTTTATATCAGTCTAATAATTAATTAAGAGAGATTAAAGAAAACAATAAATTGCACTTTATCTATTTTTTAAAAGACATTTACATAAGAGAATATCTAGGAAGAAACTATGAAAATAGTACATAAATGTATATAAATAATCCCTCGGACAAGGTTCCAAATAGGTAACCTTGTCCCCAGGGAGAAGGACTGCAGCACTAATCAGTCAATCTTACCTCCATATCCAAACAGTTCAAATTGACGGTAGAGGGGCATATGTCGCAACAAATTAAGTCTCCATGGCACATATAATACATGCATATCATTTCTATCAAAGGCAATTCTATGCAACTGAATGAAATCGAATGCATGGCATTGGACTTCATCCTCTCGTTGCAATGTCTTGACCATATATGAGATCTCTTTATTAATTTGGTATGACAAGTAAATAACGGAGATCTTAAATAAGAGTAAGTCTCTAATATCATGGTGATATTATAGAATAGACTTCATTTTGGATTCTGAAGGCAGATGCATCCATGGCCACATGTTATATACATAACATAATTGACCAGAAAAGGAATGTAAAGATATAAAGCAAATACAGATCACCAAATTCTCATTTTATATAAAATATAATTGCATTTATAATCCTTTCTAGGCAAAAAAACAAAACAATTATAATTACATTAGAGAGAAAAGGAAAATACAGGTAAGAATACAGAAAGAAATTGAATGGGGGTTTATATTTGGTAGTCAGATTAATTTTGCTTCTATTTAAGGATAAATTATATGGTAATTAATAATAATTATGATACCATTTATAAATAAATAAAATCTTGATTATTATGGTATTAAATTTATTGGATTTATAAAAATAGACTGAGTCTTTTTTTATTTTATAATATATATGTACGTTAAATTATCCCATTAAAAATATTATTATTTTGGAAACACATAAGAAAGAAAGACCAATTTTTAATTTCAAGTATTTGCCGCTGTCATACCCTTGTTTGCTTATTACATGCCTTGTATGCTTATTATTATTATTAATTATGTAATAATCAAATAATGGTAGGACAGTGGCACACGTACAAGACACTGTGAAACAAAATAAGATATTAATTAAGATCGTCTTCTGGGGGTGCAAGATTCAGGTCTGGGAGTGCCACTCTGTTCAATTTATCATCATCTGCAGAAATTAGAAAGTTTAACTGAATTAATGAATGAATATATAAGATCAGATATAAAAAGATTTTGAAGATGGAGAAAAACCTGCATCGGTTGGGTCTGTGGGTTGTAGCGCCAAGGATTTTTGAAGTCTGACAGCAGTTGGAAACATCAGTGTGTTGGTGAAGATTAAATCCTTCATCAAGCTATTGCTGATGGGGGAAAAGCTGTACTTTTCCCTCCACATTGGAACAAGCTCAGGTACTGATGGAATCACAAGATTTTCCACTTTCAGAAAGCAAAGGGCCTGCAAATTAATTTCCATTACGAATTGTTCCAAGAAAAGAGTATAAAGATTAAACAAGTGATTAATAAATTTTTATTATTCTTAAAAAAAAAAAAAACTTACAGATTCTAGGGCAGTAAGTAGTTTCTGCAGCATTCCTTTGCCCCTGTACTTTTCACAGGTTCCAACAAATGGCATCTCAGCTAGCTTGTTTCCATGCACCCTATAGAATCATCATCAACCCAACACTCATTACGTTAAATGGATAGTCATGCTGCACTTTGCACAAGCTTAACAATGGATATATCAGAAAAACAAGACAAAAATAAAAATAAAAATAATCAATATACCTTAAGGATACGACTGATATAATTTCATCATTGTGTTCCAATACAGCAGTGAAAAAACGTCGAAAATTCAACCGAACTAAATTAGACCTGAAAGACAGAATTTAAATGAATTTTTCTTTCAAACAAGAAGATTGATTTCGAAAAAAATAATGCTTACCCACGATTATAGACGACACTCTGGATGATATTTATTGTGGTAAATCGATCAATGTTGGGTAAAAAGATTTCATTCATGATGGTCCATGCTACTGTAATTTTGCAATTGCATTCGACCATTTTGTGTAGATCATTACCACTTTTAGACATCGTCGATGCTGGCATCCATTGCAGTAGAGTCCAAGAATAACCATTATCTAGTTCATTTCTTACTCCCACCATCTCCTTCAGCTTCGTATATATCTTATAAAGAGGGAAAAAAGAAAGTTGAATATAACAATAGCAAAGAGAAACGACATCTTCAAAATATTTTGAATGATCATTTAAATAATACAACAATAGCATAAACTAAAGAAGCACCTCCCCGCAGATGTTGCTGCAAAATGCATTGGGACAATTGAGATCTATGTCTTTTGTTTCCAGAAGACATTCCTCGTGATCTGTATCAGAATCAAAGCAACACATGTGAGAGCTGTATTTTTATAGAACTATGTACTTAATTTGCTATGAGATGTAAATAATAGATATCTGAAAGAGTAAGCCTATAATATCATGGTGATATTATAGACTTCAATTTGGTTTCTGAGGGCAGATGCATCCCTGGCCATAAGGTGGCAATGATATACATAATTCTAAATCATAACAGAGAAAAGGGGAATAAAAACATACATTTCATTTCACATTCTAAGCATTCTGTATTGCTGCCAGCACCACAAAATTTGCAAACACAGCGAGGACATAGCCAATCTCCTTGAGGTACATTCTGCACAATTTGCCAGACTCAGCTTAAGAATTAATTAAGAGAGATTAAAATAACAGTAAATTGCACTTTATTTATCTTTTAGAAGACATTTGCATCAGAAAATAAATATGAAAATCGTGCATAAATGTATATAAATAAGAATGTGCAGGGACTATGTTCTTGGGACAAGGTTGCCTAGTGAAGAAACAGTAGAGAGATTCAGTACCTCCATATCCAAACAGTTTAAATGATAGGTAGAGGGGCATTGGTGGCAACAAATTAAGTCTCCCCCATCGGCACATACAATGCAGGCGTCATCATTTCTATCTGACGCAATTGTATGTAGTTGAATGAGATTGAATGTGACTTCATCCTCTTGTTGCAATGCCTTTACCATAATGGATAATAGATAACTCTGCAATCTAACGAGATAAATGTTGTCATATGGCATCTTGAGGTCACGTCTTTGGGCATGACCCTCAAACTCATGAACTGTAATCACTTTGTCACAGCAACAACAAAGCACACCAGCCGGAGTAATCTTTCCCTTTTGAAGCACAACATTGTGGCTCTCATCCATGTACCAAACTTGCTCATTGTTTTGAATAATCTCCTTGTCAATCAACCATGACAGGACTGTTTTTTTGCTTGAAAGTACTTGGTTGCTATTGTTGGAAGTACTCGGCGTTTGATGCAAGTCTGAGCTTCTACTTCTCCTAGTTGTCCTTGCTAGGAGTCGATTACTTGGTTGTCTGGATGGTGGTCCTCGTTCACCCCCATTATTTGGACGACGTCCATGTCTCCTCTCAACAACACTACCAGTATTTGATCTGTTAGAGCTTTCTATTTCAGGTGCTGTTCCCTCCATTTGAACAGTACGATCTGCCCTTTGCGTTGGAGCGTTTGATGATGATGAGCCCACATTGTTGCTTCTACATCTTCTTTGTCGCCTAATAATTGTGTAGTCAGGATCGGAGTACGTTGAGTCATATCCCTCATCTTCAGAACTGTTTGAATGAGAAAAATAAACCCTCCTCTGTTTTCGAGTCCTCATCTGATGTCAAACTGTAACTAGTAACTAAACAAAGAATTTATGGTTTAACAAAATTCAAACAAGAAGCCAAGATTGTAATAGAATATTTATAAAGAATCAAATTCATTTTAATCATTCCACTTCTTTTTTTACTTATATATTTTTAAACAACCATCATATTATATTAATTCAATATACTTTAAAATATGATCGTTTTTCATATATATCATATCATAAAATACTAATAACTATGATTTACACTAATTAAATATTTATAAAATAAAAAGAAAATAACATAAATTTCTCTATATTTAATTCATGGTTTATTGTACTTTTGTTATATTTCATACAACAACAATTTTCTCATCTTTTTGAAAAAATATATGATATATGATATGTGATATAAAAAATTCTTTTGATATATAATATGATATACGATATATAACCAAACATAAAAGAAAAAATCTAAAAATAAAAAAAAAATTCAAAAAATAAAAAAGAATTCAAGTTATAAATTCACTAAAAGATCTACTAAAAAAATTAAAATAACAACACCAAACAAATATAGTTTATTTAGGTAGATTTCAAAAATAAAAATTTTATATTTTATTTAAAAAATTTACTACGATATGATATAAGATATATAATGAAACATAGAAAAAAAATTTGGAAAATAAAAAAATTCAAAAAATTTTGAAAAAAATCCAAGTTATAAATTAACTAAGAGATCTATTTAAAAAAAATTAAAATAAAAACACAAAATAAATATATTTTATTTAGATAGATTTTAAAAATAAAAATGTTATATTTTATTCAAAAAACTTACTACAATACGATATATGATATATAACGAAACATAGAAAAAAAATTTTGGAAAATAAAAAAATTCAAAATTTTTTAAAAAAAAATCCAAATTATAAATTAACTAAGAGATCTATTTAAAAAAAATTAAAATAACAACACAAAATAAATATATTTTATTTAGATAGATTTCAAAAATAAAAATGTTATATTTTATTCAAAAAACTTACTACAATACGATATAAGATATATAACGAAACATTGAAAAAAAATTTTGGAAAATAAAAAAATTCAAAAATTCAAAAATTTTTAAAAAAAATCCAAGTTATAAATTAACTAAGAGATCTATTCAAACAAAATTAAAATAACAACACCAAATAAATATATTTTATTTAGATAAATTTCAAAAATAAAAATTTTATATTTTATTCAAAAAGATAAATTTCAAAAATAAAAATTTTATATTTTATTCAAAAAACTTACTCAAATCAAATTTGTTGAAACTAAAATTACAGTCAAAGGTGTCAACGCCAACTACTTTATTCGTCCCTACATGCATAACACGTAAATCAATTATATCTTAAAAAAAATAAGTAAATAATCAATAATAATATTTATGATTTATTCATCGATTTTGGGTGAGTAAATTTTCTCACTTTGAAAACAAAACAAAATTTTAAATCTATAGCATAATCATACACCTTAGATTTTAATGAAGAAGAAATATTACCTTAGATATTAATACGAAGGTGAATAAAAAATGTATGTTGGGCAATTAAGATGAGACAATTAAATAATTGAAAATGGTTGAATTATCTAGTAATATGACCGATACTAGATCATTTATCTGGGATATGAATGCTATAAAAGAGACTCGAAACAAATGAAGCTTTAAAAGAGACTCAAAGTATGAATGGGTGTGAAGAAGAGAGACAATGAAGGTAGAATATATAGTATGCAAGTTTGTTTGTGTTGATGTTTGAAATTTCATTGAAATTGTCAATAATTATTTTTATTTGTCAAAATTGCATTTTTGTATAAAATACACCTAGACTTATTTTATTTGTTTTCCATATATTGCACCTCAATAAATTTAATTCATAATTACGTATTAAAAAGGAAAATATATTATGAGATTTCTATTTTAAGGAATTCTAACCGTTAGAATGTATGTTAACGGAGTTAGTAACGACAGTGAAATGTCCGTTAGTTGATTGTATATCAAAACGGTGCGCTTCATGATAATGAAAATATTTCAAAGAAACATAAATTTTGACTACTTGGGATGACCCAATGAGATGAATACATATCATTATAATGTTCATTTTAACACCTAGGGTATAGTGGGAGCTATATTGCCCACTAAAGATAATGCAATAACTTAGAGATTGTAACCTATATATGTGTTGTTTGTGTCTATGTATAACACACCATATGTATTTTATTTGACAATAGTAAAGACACTAATATTAAGTAATTAAATTGAATTGATTGAACCATTAGTTAAATAAGACTATCTTATCAAATATTCTAAAGAAAATTTTAAAATATTGCTCAAATAAGTTTTAAAACTTATTTTAGAGATTATTTTAGACGTCATTTTCTAAAAGAACAAATGAGATGGAAAGAGAACTCAATCAAGTTCTAATTCACAAGATAATATAGACATAAAACGAATAATGTGTTATAAAAAATAGTTGATCATTACAGCAAAAATCATTTATTCTCAAAAGGGACGCGAGTTATTTACCTATTTATACAAAAAATTTATAGGTATGATGAGGTATAAGAATTAAATTTCTCACAACTTTTAATAAACATACTGGTCATTCATGATGATAGAGATTGAAACCTACGGTGACGTTGAAATAAATTCAAATGTGTTTATGGGTGTTGCATACCATATGCAAAAGTTTGACCAATTAATATTCAATGACAATTTTTTTGGATAACTCCTAGAAGTGGAGGAGATTATATCACAACTCATGATTTTATTCTTGAAAAGGAATTGATTGAGTATTCAAGTTGATGAGTTCTATTTAAGGAGTTACAAGAATGATAAGAACCTAGAGAATTCGTTCAAAGAAGACTATAAAATCTATAAATTTTACCAAAATGAATATGAAATATATATACAATGATAAATGAGAGTATAATGATGATTCTAACATTGTATTTTTATATAATTGTATGACAAAAAGAATATATCATATTTGTCGTTGGTATAAGTATAGGGTAATTAAACATCTTTTAATAAAAAAAGTTAAACTAAGGGGTCGTTTGGATCCAGTTAAGATAGATTACCTTAGTAATCTATCTTTTATTCCTTTTTTTGATTTGTCAGTAATAAAATATTACAATAATATTTTATTACCAATGTTGACGTGACAAGTAATATAAGTGATAATCTGATTACCACATTCACCTTAGGTATTTAAAAATTACTAATGTAATCCTGATTTTATTATAATTATATTATTATTTATTAGTTTTTTAAGACAAAAATAAATTTATTTTTAATTAATATGACAAATAATATAAAAAATATTTAAAAATAATTATATTCAAGGGCATTTAAGTAAAATAATTTATTAGTAATCTTTTACTACCTTTAACTAAATATAATAGTTATTTATACCTATCAAATTTTATTAAACATAGTAATCATTTATACCCAATAATCTTCTAGATAATCTATCTTCAAGGTAATTTTTCTATTTTAATAATAAAACATTACTCAAACCAAACGTCCCGTAAATAATATATATTATTGTATTGTGATCTATTGCAGTAGATTGCATAAATTAATGAATTTAAATCAAAGTGTATAAAATTGACTAAAGCTAAAGAAATTCAACTTAAAAGAATTCAAAAAGATCATTCATCCCTCTATTGGGAAATGTGTTGTTACATACATGAATTGAGAGAAAAAGATGATTTAATTGCTGCTCAAATCTGTTTGATCAAACATGGCCACCATAACGACTCTAACAAAATCTGTGGCAGGGCATTGCATGAAGAAATCCAAAACCTATTGGTATAAACCTTCTCATCCATTGCTAAACTTTTTAGTTTCAGTAGAAAATTTGAACCACCTCATCAGTACCGGAGCCGTAGAACTCTCATTCTGGAATCCGCTTCCTCTGAATCGGTCAAACTTCAGCGACTCTCCGACTCTGATTCTGGTGCTTGCTCATGTGTTTGTTTTGCTTAGACTTAGAAATGTTTGTTGTTAATTTGAAGTACTTACCGTTGTGATTAACAGGAATTATTGAAGTTAGTTTAAACAGGCCTGGAGCTAGGAATGCGATTGGAACGGAACTATTGAGAGGCCTAAAGCATACATTTGAAACTATTAGTGAGGATTCTTCTGCTAATGTTGTAATGATTTCTAGTTCGGTACCTAAAGTGTTCTGTGCTGGTGCTGATTTGAAGGCAAGATATCAATTGCTCTTTTTATGTATTATTACAATTTTAATCACCGAGATTTCACGGGTTTATTTCTTTATTTTAAATGTGATGCAAAGCGAACATAATCAATTTCCTTTTTTTATTAAAACTATAAATCAGAGGAAAAAAGTTTGATCATGAATTTGTACTGGAAATTGAAGTTATAGTGATTAAATTGAGAATATCTTTTTCTTCTGTCAACATTCGTTGTTGAGTAGCAGCTTGGGCACTTGGTAGAATCATGAAATAATGGGTTATTTTCTTGGTTAGTGGCTTCATAATGTGGTTGTGTTGACTGTAGTTTTCCTTGGGGACATTACTTATATAGTGGATACTAAACGGTTCCGCCTTTTATTGGCTTGTTAGGAACGCAGGGCAATGAGTGCATCTGAGATTCATTATTTTGTCAACTCTCTGCGATCCACCTTCTCATACTTAGAGGTAATAAGACTTGATGTTTGGTCACCCTTTTACAGAAGATTTCCATGTACATATGTGTGTATAGAAAATGTTAAAGCCTATTACTTATGCTGAGCTGATACTTATTCTCCTTTGTCGTTAAATATTCTTTATACATTTGCTTATATCATTAAATTTTGTGGTGAATTTTATCTTACTTTTGAGCTTATATAACTTGTTTGCACTTGATACAGGCACTTCCTGTTCCTACCATTGCCGTCATTGAAGGAGCGGCATTGGGTGGTGGACTTGAAATGGCTCTAGCGTGTGATCTTCGTGTCTGTGGTAGTTCTAATTTATTCATTGAGAAAGTTTCTTTCTCCTGAAAAGGATAAAATATAATTTTCATGGATTTTAATTTCTGATTACTCAGGAGAAGATGCAGTATTGGGTTTACCTGAAACAGGACTTGCTATAATTCCGGGGGATGTACTAAATTTTGTTTTTAAATCAAAGTTTAAGTGACATCTCATGGTTTACTACTTGATTTATTTTTGTTTGATGGTGAGGGTTTAGATTAGTTCTGTATTTTTGCTCAGAAGAGTGGCTTCTAATTGCATTGTAACAGTATTAAATGGGTTGTGTGAATACTTTTCCTTTTCGAAAAGTAATTGCAGTGATAGATTACTCATACAGTCCTGACTTTTAACAGAGCAGGTGGGACACACACAGCGGCTGCCTAGATTGGTTGGAAGGTCAGTAGCAAAGGATCTTATATTTACTGGTCGGACAGTTGGTGGCAGAGAGGCAATGTCTATAGGTGAGTCAGATTGCAGCAGATGCATACACAAACATATATGTATCTATTATATACGATTCTTGAGATACATATTATTATTAGAAAATTATCTTTTCAGTTTTAATTCAAATAATTGATCAATGTTCAATCGTTGAAAATTAAAAAAAATATGAATTTATTGTTTAATTCTATAAAGATAAAGTCTTTTGTTACATCCTTTAATTAGAGAGGTCCAATCCTCTCTAGAATCGGCCTAATGCCTTGGCAAAGTCGAAAAACGAGCTCATGCTAAGTGATTTTCTATTAAAGCTACCTAACGGATCCTCTTGAATCATGTAAATTTTAAACTCTTTAGCTTTCTTGCCCATATTGAATATTTAAAGTAAAAGTAACGTTATAAATTTAAAAAATATTAGATTAATGTTTTAGATAAAATATGCCTAGACCTATTTCGATATTTTGACTATTATGAATTTTCTTTTTTTATTAATGTATTTTCATTTACACAGAAGAGAGAAGATAATACAGTCATGAAAACTACATAATAAGCAAACAATGGTATATATGACAGCGGCAAACATTTGTGTTTCATTTTTACATACAAGCCTCTGTGAAACAACTTAAAATATCAATTAAGATCCTCTTCGAGGGGTTCAAGATTCAGGGCAGGAAATGCAACCTTCTTATTGTCATCTGAACAGATAGATGTTGTCATATGGCCTCTTGAGGTCACTTCTTTGGGCATGCTCCTCAGTCTCATGAACTGTAATCACCTTGTAACAGCAACGACAAAGCACAACGGTGCAAGTAATCTTTCCCACTTGAAGCACAGCATGGCAACTCTTATCCATGTACCAGACTTGCTCATTTTTTTGAATAATCTCCATTGCAATCAACCAAGAGAAAACTGTTTTTTTGCTTGAAGGTACTTCTCTGCAATTAGTAGAAGTACGCTCGGCATTTGGTGCAAGTTTTAGCTTCGACTTCTCTAAGTTGTCATTGCTTGGAGTGGATTACTTGGCTGTCTAGTAAGTCATCCTTGTTCACCCCCATTATTATGATTATTATTCTTTGGACGGCGTACACGTCTCCTCTCAATAGCACTACTATTATTTGATCTGCTTGAGCTTCCAATTTCAGGTGCTATTCCCTTCATTTGAGCAGTACGATCCGCCATTTACAGTGGAGTGTTTGATGACGATGAGCCCACATTGTTGCTTCTTGATCTTCTTTGTGCCCTAGTAATTGTGTTGTTAGATTCTAAGCATGAGGAGTCATAACTCTCATCTTCTGAACTGTTTGAATGAGTAAAATAAATCCTCATTCTGCTTACGAGTTTTCATCTTGTAAGCTGTAATTTCAAATGTCAGTGTTATTTCGGACTTTAACAAGTAATTAAACAAAAAATTCATGGATTAACAAAATTCAAACAAAAAGCCAAGATTGTAGAATATGTATAAAGATTCAAAATCATTTGAATCATTTCATTTTATTTATGAATTTTATATTCAAATATGATGTCTTAATTATAGTTATTAGTATTTTATAATATAAGATACATTTTTTATGTTATGATATAATATAAGTAAAAAATAATATATACCACAAAATTAATACTATACATTAAAAATTAAAAGAGATTAATCTTAATAATTAATTAAGAGAGATTTAAAAAAACATTAAATTACACTTTACCGATCTTTTAAAAGGCATTTGCATAATAAAGTATCTAAAAAAAACTATGAAAATAGTACATAAATATATATAAATAGTCCCTCGGACAAGGTTCCAAATAGGTAACCTTGTCCCCAGGGACAAGGGGAGTACAACAGTAATCAATCAAACTTACCTCCATATCCAAACAGTTCAAGGGGCATTTGTCGCAATAAATTAAGTCTCCATGGCACATATAATACATGCATATAATTTCTATCAAAGGCAATTCTATGCAACTGAATGAAATCGAATGCATGGCATTGGACTTCATCCTCTCGTTGCAATACCTTAACCATATATGAGATCTCCTTATTAATTTGCTATGAGAGATAAATAACGGAAATCTTAAATAAGAGTAAGTCTCTAATATCATGGTGATATTCTAGATATTATAGACTTCATTTTGGATTCTGAAGGCAAATGCATCCATGGCCACATGTTATATACATAACATAATTGACCAGAAAAGGAATCTAAAGATAATATAAAGCAAATACAGATCACCAAATTCTCATTTTACATAAAATATAATTACATTTATAATCCTTTCTAGGAAAAAAACAAAAAAATTAAAATTACATTAGAGAGAAAAGGAAAATACAGGTAAGAATACAGAAAGAAATTGAATGGGGGTTTATATTTGGTAGTCATAATAAATTTGTACATGCATCTAATATCTGTCAGGTTAATTTTGCTTCTATTTAAGGATAAATTAAATGGTAACTAATAATAATTATGAGACCATTTATATATAAATAAAATCTTGATTATTATGGTATTAAATTTATTGGATTTATAAAAATAGACTGAGTCTTTTTTTATTTTATAATATAGGTACGATAAATTATCCCATTAAAAATGTTATTATTTTGGAAACACATAAGAAAGAAAGACCAATTTTTAATTTCAAGTATTTGCCGCTGTCATACCCTTGTTTGCTTATTACATACCTTGTATGCTTATTATTATTATTAATTATGTAATAATCAAATAATGGTATGACAGTGGTACACGTACAAGACACTGTGAAACAAAATAAGATATTAATTAAGATCGTCTTCTGGGGGTGCCAGATTCAGGTCTGGAAGTGCGACTCTGTTCAATTTATCATCATCTGCAGAAATTAGATAGTTTAACTGAATTAATGAATGAATATGTAAGATCAGATATAGAAAGATTTTGAAAATGGAGTAAAACCTGCATCGGTTGGGTCTGTGGGTTGTAGTGCCAAGGATTTTTGAAGTCTGATAGCAGTTGGAAACATCAGTGTGTTGGTGAAGATTAAATCGTTCATCAAGCTATTGCTGATGGGGGAAAAGCTGTACTTTTCCTTCCACATTGGAACAAGCTCAGGTACTGATGGAATCACAAGATTTTCCACTTTCAGAAAGCAAAGGGCCTGCAAATTAATTTCCATTACGAATTGTTCCAAGAAAAGAGAACAAAGATTAAACAAGTGATTAATAAATTTTTATTATTCTTAAAAAAAAAAAAAAAACTTACAGATTCTAGGGCAGTAAGTAGTTTCTGCAGCATTCCTTTGCCCCTGTACTTTTCACAGGTTCCAACAAATGGCATCTCAGCTAGCTTGTTTCCATGCACCCTATAGAATCATCATCAACCCAACACTCATTACGTTAAATGGATAGACATGCTGCACTTTGCACAAGCTTAACGATGGACATATCAGAAAAACGAGACAGAAATAAAAATAAAAATAATCAATATACCTTAAGGATGCGACTGATATAATTTCATCATTGTGTTCCAACACAGCAGTGAAAAAACGTCCAAAATTCAACCGAACTAAATTAGACCTGAAAGACAGAATTTAAATGAATTTTTCCTTCAAATAAGAAGATTGATGTTGAAAAAAATAATGCTTACCCACGACTATAGATGACACTCTGGATGATATTTATTGTGGTAAACCGATCAATGTTGGGTAAAAAGATTTCATCCATGACGGTCCATATTACTGCAATTTTGCAGTTGCATTCGACCATTTTATGTAGATGATTACCACTTTTAGACGACGTCCATGCTGGCATCCATTGCAGGAGAGTCCAAGAATAACCATTATCTAGTTCATTTCTTACTCCCGCCATCTGTTGAAGCTTCGTATATATCTTATAAAGAGGGAAAAAAGAAGTTAAATATAGCAATAGCAAAGAGAAACGGCATCGTCATAATATTTTGAATGATCATGTAAATTATATAACAATAGCATAAACTGAAGAAGCACCTCCCCACAGATGTTGCTGCAAAATGCATTGGGACAATTGAGATCTATGTCCTTTGTTTCCAGAAGACATTCCTCGTGATCTGTATCAGAATCAAAGCAACACATGTGAGAGCTTTATTTTTATAGAACTATGTACTTAATTTGCTATGAGATGTAAATAATAGATATCTGAAAGAGTAAGCCTATAATATCATGGTGATATTATAGACTTCAATTTGGTTTCTGAGGGCAGATGCATCCATGGCCATAAGGTGGCAATGATATACATAATTCTAAATTTTAACAGAGAAAAGGGGAATAATAACATACATTTCATTTCACATTCTAAGCATTCTGTATTGCTGCCAGCACCACAAAATTTGCAAACACAGCGAGGACATAGCCAATCTCCTTGAGGTACATTCTGCACAATTTGCCAGACTCCGCTTAAGAATTAATTAAGAGAGATTAAAATAACAGTAAATTGCACTTTATTTATCTTTTAGAAGACATTTGCATCAGAAAATAAATATGAAAATCGTGCATAAATGTATATAAATAAGTATGTGCAGGGACTATGTTCTTGGGACAAGGTTGCCTAGTGAAGAAATAGTAGAGAGATTCAGTACCTCCATATCCAAACAGTTTAAATGATAGGTAGAGGGGCATTGGTGGCAACAAATTAGGTCTCCCCCATCGGCACATACAATGCAGGCGTCATCATTTCTATCTGACGCAATTTTATGTAGTTGAATAAGATTGAATGTGACTTCATCCTCTCGTTGCAATGCCTTTACCATAATGGATAATAGATAACTCTGCAATCTAACGAGATAAATGTTGTCATATGGCATCTTGAGGTCACGTCTTTGGGCATGACCCTCAAACTCGTGAACTGTAATCACTTTGTCACAGCAACAACAAAGCACACCAGCCGGAGTAATCTTTCCCTTTTGAAGCACAACATTGTGGCTCTCATCCATGTACCAAACTTGCTCATTTTTTTGAATTATCTCCTTGTCAATCAACCATGACAGGACTGTTTTTTTGCTTGAAAGTACTTCGCTGCTATTGTTGGAAGTACTCGGCGTTTGATGCAAGTCTGAGCTTCTACTTCTCCTAGTTGTCCTTGCTAGGAGTCGATTACTTGGTTGTCTAGATAGTGGTCCTCGTTCACCCCCATAATTTGGACGACGTCCACATCTCCTCTCAACAGCACTACCATTATTTGATCTGCTAGAGCTTCCTATTTCAGGTGTTGTTCCCTCCATTTGAACAGTACGATCTGCCATTTGCGTTGGAGCGTTTGATGATGATGAGCCCACATTGTTGCTTCTAGATCTTCTTTGTTGCCTAATAATTGTGTAGTCAGGGTCCGAGTATGTTGAGTCATATCCCTCATCTTCAGAACTATTTAAATGAGAAAAATAAATCCTCTTCTGTTTTCGAGTCCTCATCTGATACCAAGCTGTAACTAGTAACTAAACAAAGAATCCATGGTTTAACAAAATTCAAACAAAAAGCCAAGATTGTAATAGAATATTTATAAAGAATCAAATTCATTTTAATCATTCCACTTCATTTTTTTACTTATATATTCTTATACACCCATAAATTATATCATATCTTAAGATATTAATAATTATAATTACATAAATTAAATATTTATAAAATAAAAACAAAATAAAGTAAATTTCCCTATATTTAATTCATGGTTTATTGTACTTTTGTTATGTTTCATACAACAATAATTTTCTCATCTTTTTAAAAAAATATATGATATATGATATATGATATGAAAATTTTTTTTGATATGCAATACGATATACGATATATAACCAAACATAAAAGAAAACATTTAAAAATAAAAAAAAAGTTCAAAAAATAAAAAAGAATCCAAGTTATAAATTCACTAAAAGATCAACTAAAAAAATTAAAATAACAACACAAAACAAATATATTTTATTTAGGTAGATTTCAAAAATAAAAATGTTATATTTTGTTTAAAAAAATTACTACTATATGATATATGGTATATAACAAAACACAAAAAAAAATTTGAAAAATAAAAAATCTCCAAGTTATAAATTAACTAAGAGATCTATTTAAAAAAAAATTAAAATAACAACACCAAATAAATATATTTTATTTAGATAGATTCCAAAAATAAAAATGTTATATTTTATTCAAAAAACTTACTACAATACGATATAAGATATATAACAAGATATATAACGAAACATAGAAAAAAAATTTTGAAAAATAAAAAAGTTCAAAATTTAAAAAAAAAATCCAAGTGATAAATTAACTAAGAGATCTATTTTAAAAAAAATTAAAATAACAACACCAAATAAATATATTTTATTTAGATAGATTTCAAAAATAAAAATTTTATATTTTATTCAAAAAACTTACTCAAATCAAATCTGTTGAAACTGAAATTACAGTCGAAAGTGTCAACGCCAACTGTTTTATTCGTCCCTACATGCATAATACATATATCAATTATATCTTAAGAAAAAATAAGTAAATAATCAATAATAATATTTATGATTTATTCATCGCTTTTGGATGAGTAAATTTTCTCGCTTTGAAAACAAAATGAAATTTTAAATCTGTAGCATAATCATACACCATAGATTTTAATGAAGAAGAAATATTACCTTAGATATTTATACGGAGGTGAATAAAAAATGTATGTTGGGCAATTAAGATAAGACAATTAAATAATTGAAAATGGTTAAACTATCTAGTAATATGACATTGTTTATTTGTGATATGAGTGCTATAAAAGAGACTCGAAACAAATGAAGCTTTAAAAGAGATTCAAGGTAGGAATAGGTGTGAAGAAGAGAGACAATGAAGGTAGAATATATAGTATGCAAGTTTGTTTGTGTTGATGTTTGAAATTTCATTGAAATTATCAATAATTATATTTTATTTGTCAAAATTGCATTTTTGTATAAAATACACCTAGACTTATTTTATTTGTTTTCCATATATTACACCTCAATAAATTTAATTCATAATTACGTATTAAAAAGGAAAATATATTATGAGATTTCTATTTTAAGGAATTCTAACCGTTAGAATGTATGTTAACGGAGTTAGTAACGACGATGAAATATCCGTTAGTTGATTGTATATCAAAACGGTGCGTTTCATGATAATGAAAATATTTTAAAGAAACATAAATTTTGACTACTTGGGATGGCCCAATGAGATGAATACATATCATTATAATGTTCATTTTAACACCTAGGGTATGGTGGGAGCTATATTGCCCGCTAAAGATAATGCAAAAACTTAGAGATTGTAACCTATATATGTGTTGTTTGTGTCTATGTATAACACACCATATGTATTTTATTTGACAATGGTAATGACACTAATATTAAGTAATTAAATTGAATTGATTGGACCATTAGTTAAATAAGACTATCTTGTCAAATATTCTAAAAAAAAATTGAAAATATTGCTCGGATAAGTTTTAAAACTTATTTTAGAGATTATTTTAGACGTCATTTTCTAAAAGAACAAATGAGATGGAAAGAGAACTCAATCAAATTCTAATTCACAAGATAGTATAGACATACAACGAATAATGTGCTATAAAAAATAGTTGATCATTACAACAAAAATCATTTATTCTTGAAAAGGATGCAAGTTATTTACCTATTTATACAAAAAATTTATAGGTACGATGAGGTGTAAGAATTAAATTTCTCACAACTCTTGATAAACATACTGGTCATTCATGATGATAGAGATTGAAATCTATGGTGACGTTGAAATAAATTCAAATGTGTTTATGGATGTTGCATACCATATGCAAAAGTTTGACCAATTAATATTCAATGACAATTTTTTTGGATAACGCCTAGAAATGGATGAGATTATATCACAACTAATGATTTTAATCTTGAAAAGGAATTGATCGGGTATTCAAGTTGATGAGTTATATTTGAGGAGTTACAAGAATGATAAAAACCGAGGGAATTCGTTAAGAGAAAACTATAAAATCAATAAATTTTACCAAAATGAATATGAAATATGTATACAATGATAAGTGATAGTATAATGATGATTCTAACGTTGTATTTTTATATAATTGTATGACAAAAAGAATATACAGTATTTGTCGTTGGTATAAGTATAGGGTAATCAAACATCTTTTCATAAAGAAAGTTAAACTAAGTAGTATATATTCTTGTATTGTAATCTATTGCAGTAGATTGTACAAATTAATGAATTTAAGTCAAAGTGTATAAATCTGACAAAAAATAAAAAAATTCAACTTAAAAGAATTCAAAAATATCCTTCATGCCTCTATTGGGAAATGTGTTGTTACATACATGAACTAAGAGAAAAAGATGATTTAATTTTTACTAACATCTGCTTTTTAATTAATCATGTATGTCATATTATATACTCAAATTAAAATTTCAATAATTCGGGTATCCTCAAAAAATATCAATTATGTCCAAATAAGTATAGGGAATATTAATTAAAATAGGTGAAAATTTTTCCGCTTATACCTTTTTAGACAAACACACAGTAGTTTTACTTTTATAAGCAATTTTTTTTATAACTCCAAAAATACCCTCTCAGCCCTGTAGCTGTAGGCGCTAGAAGGAAGGTGTGGTGCGCGCGGTGCGTACAGAGTGCGTACACCCTCATATATATATATATATATATATATATATATATATTTTATAATATTTAATATAATATGTATAAATAATAATAATAATAATAATAATAATTTTTAAATATATATTATATATAATATTATAATATAATAAATATATATTTAAAAATTATTATTATTATTTTTTTTATATTATATATTATATTAAATATTATAATATTTATTATATATATATATATTAAATAATAAATAAATATATATATTAAATATTATAATATTTAATATAATATATATAAATAATAATAATAATTTTTAAATATATATAATAATATAATATATATTTAAAAATTATTATTATTATTATTTATCTATATTATATTAAATATTATAATATTTAATATATATTTATTTATTTATTATATTTTTTAAATATTATATTATATTATATTATTTAATATATATATATATATAAAAGAAAGTGTACACGCAATTGTTTATATATGGGCACGCACCGTGCGCACCACACACACTGCGTACGCACCGCACGCACTACGCACGCACCGCGTGCACCACATCTTCCTTCCAGCGCCTACGCTACAGGACTGGGAGGGTATTTTTGAAGTTCCAAAAAAAATTACTTATAAAAATAAAACTACTGTGTGTTTGCTTAATAAGGTATAAGCGGAAAAATTTTTACCTATTTTAATTAATATCCCTAAGTATAGTGGTTGAAAATATACGCTAAAACAGGTCCATTGGGCTCAAATTGGACATGTGCCAAGTGTGTGAACTTACTCAGTGATCAAATAATTTGTAAATTTAGCATAGGCCTAAATAAATTCACCGAAAATTTTTAAACATTTGGAAATGGGGAGGGCCGAAGGAGTACATTATGGAGGCCCATTAGCCCACAACTATTCTTTTAATATTTTAACAAACAGTGCACGATGCCAGCCTTGAGTTATGTAGGATTTCAGGATAATATCAAATCACTTTGATCAAAATTTCCAACTGCATCTCTCTCTTTCAGTCTCGCTGCTCAAGTCTGTTTGATCAAACATGGCCACCATAACGACTCTAACAAAATCTGTGGCTGAGCATTGCATGAAGAAATCCAAAACCTATTGGTATAAACCTTCTCATCCATTGCTAAACTTGTTAGTTTCAGAAGAAAATTTGAACCAACCTCATCAGTACCGGAGCCGTAGAACTCTCATTCTGGAATCCGTTTCCTCTGAATCGGTCAAACTTCAGCGACTCTCCGACTCTGATTCTCGTGCTTGCTCATGTGTTTGTTTTGCTTAGACTTAGAAATATTTGTTGTTAATTTGAAGTACTTACCGTTGTGATTAACAGGAATTATTGAAGTTAATTTAAACAGGCCTGGAGCTAGGAATGCGATTGGAACGGAACTATTGAGAGGCCTAAAGCATACATTTGAAACTATTAGTGAGGATTCTTCTGCTAATGTTGTAATGATTTCTAGTTCGGTGCCTAAAGTGTTCTGTCCTGGTGCTGATTTGAAGGTATCAGTTGCTCTTTTTATGTATTATTACAATTTTAATCACTGAGATTTCACGGGTTTATTTCTTTATTTTAAATGTGATGCAAAGCGAACATAATCAATTTCCTTTTTTTATTAAAACTATAAATCAGAGGAAAAAAGTTTGATCATGAATTTGTACTGGAAATTGAAGTTATAGTGATTAAATTGAGAATATCCTTTTCTTCTGTCAACATTCGTTGTTGAGTAGCAGCTTGGGCACTTGGTAGAATCATGAAATAATGGGTTATTTTCTTGGTTAGTGGCTTCATAATGTGGTTGTGTTGACTGTAGTTTTCCTTGGGGACATTACTTATATAGTGGATGCTAAACGGTTCCGCCTTTTATTGGTTTGTTAGGAACGCAGGGCAATGAGTGCATCTGAGATTCATTATTTTGTCAACTCTCTGCGATCCACCTTCTCATAGTTAGAGGTAATAAGACTTGATGTTTGGTTACCCTTTTACAGAAGATTTCCATGTACATATGTCTGTATAGAGAATGTTAAAGCCTACTACTTATGCTGAGCTGATACTTATTCTCCTTTGCCGTTAAATATTCTTTATACATTTGCTTATATCATTACATTTTGTGGTGAATTTTATCTTACTTTTGAGCTTATATAACTTGTTTGCACTTGATACAGGCACTTCCTGTTCCTACCATTGCCGTCATTGAAGGAGAGGCATTGGGTGGTGGACTTGAAATGGCTCTAGCGTGTGATCTTCGTGTCTGTGGTAGTTCTAATTTATTCATTGAGAAAGTTTCTTTCTCCTGAAAAGGATAAAATATAATTTTCATGGATTTTAATTTCTGATTACTCAGGAGAAGATGCAGTATTGGGTTTACCTGAAACAGGACTTGCTATAATTCCGGGGGATGTACTAAATTTTGTTTTTAAATCAAAGTTTAAGTGACATCTCATGGTTTACTACTTGATTTATTTTTGTTTGATGGTGAGGGTTTAGATTAGTTCTGTATTTTTGCTCAGAAGAGTGGCTTCTAATTGCATTGTAACAGTATTAAATGGGTTGTGTGAATACTTTTCCTTTTCGAAAAGTAATTGCAGTGATAGATTACTCATACAGTCCTGGCTTTTAACAGAGCAGGTGGGACACCGCGGCTGCCTAGATTGGTTGGAAGGTCAGTAGCAAAGGATCTTATATTTACCGGTCGGAAAGTTGGTGGCAGAGATGCAATGTCTATAGGTGAGGAAGATTGCAGCAGATGCATACACAAACATATATGTATCTATTATATATAATTCTTGAGATACATATTATTATTAGAAAATTATCTTTTCAGTTTTAATTTTAATAATTTATCAATGTTGAGTTGTTGAAAATTCAAAAAAATATGAATTTGTTGTTTAATTCCATAAAGAGAGAGTCTTTTGTTACATCCCTTAATTAGAGAGGTCCAATCCTTTCTAGAATTGGCCCAATGCCTTGGCAAAGTCGAACAACGGCCTCATGCTGAGTGATTTCTGACTAAAACTGCTTAATGGATCCTATTGATTCAGGTAAATTTTAGGCTCTTTAGCTTTCTTGCCCATATTGAATATTTAAAGTAAAACTAATGTTATAAATTTAAAAAATATTTGATTAATTTTTTAGATAAAATATGTCTAGATGTATTTCGATATTTTGACTATTATGATTAATTTTTTTTATTAACGTTTTTTCATTTATATAGAAGAGAGAAGATAATACAAACATGAAAACTACATAATAAGCAAACAATGGTATATATGACAGCGGCGAACATTTGTGTTCATTTTTACATACAAGCCTCTGTGAAACAACTTAAAATATCAATTAAGATCCTCTTCGAGGGGTTCAAGATTCAGGTCAGGAAGTGTAACCTTCTTATTGTCATCTGACCAGATAGATGTTGTCATATGACCTCTTGAGGTCACTTCTTTGGGCATGCTCCTCAATCTTATGAACTGTAATCACCTTGTAACAGCAACGACAAAGCACAACAGTGCAAGTAATCTTTCCCACTTGAAGCACAACATGGCGGCTCTTATCCATGTACCCGATTTGCTCATTTTTTTGAATAATCTCCATTGCAATCAACCATGAGAAGACTGTTTTTTTGCTTGAAAGTACTTCTCTGCAATTATTAGAAGTACGCTCGGCATTTGGTGCAAGTTTTAGCTTCGACTTCTCTAAGTTGTCTTTGCTTGGAGTGGATTACTTAGTTGTCTAGAAAGTCATCCTTCTTCACCCCCATTATTATGATTATTATTCTTTGGACGGCGTACACGTCTCCTCTCAATAGCACTACTATTATTTGATCTGCTTAAGCTTCCAATTTCAGGTGCTATTCCCTTCATTTGAGCAATACGATCCGCCATTTACAATGGAGTGTTTGATGACGATGAGCCCACATTGTTGCTTCTTGATCTTCTTTGTGGCCTAGTCATTGTGTAGTTAGACTCTGAGCATGAGGAGTCATAACTCTCATCTTCTGAACTGTTTGAATGAGTAAAATAAACCCTCATTCTGCGTTCGAGTTTTCATCTTGGAAGCTGTAATTTCAAATGTTAGTGTTATTTCGGGCTTTAACAAGTAATTAAACAAAAAATTCATGGATTAACAAATTTCAAATAAGAAGCCAAGATTGTAGAATATCTATAAAGATTCAAAATCATTTGAATCATTTCATTTTA
This sequence comes from Mangifera indica, assembly GCF_011075055.1. Classification (NCBI taxonomy): domain Eukaryota; kingdom Viridiplantae; phylum Streptophyta; class Magnoliopsida; order Sapindales; family Anacardiaceae; genus Mangifera; species Mangifera indica. The sequence continues at coordinate 4,350,755 of NC_058139.1, forward strand.
TAATCAAATATGATGTCTTAATTATAGTTATTAGTATTCTATAATATAAGATACGTTTTTTATATTATGATATAATATAAGTAAAAAATAATGTATACCATAAAATTAATACCATATATTAAAGGTTAAGAGAGATTAATCTTAAGTTGAGTCTGTCAATGTCAGGCTCAGCTTAATAATTAATTAAGAAAGATTAAAAAAAACATTAAGAGAGATTAAGACATTTGCATAAGAAAGTATCTATGAAAAAACTATGAAAATAATACATAAATGTATATAAATAGTCCCTCGGACAAGGTTCCAAAGGGACAAGGGGGAGTACAACAGTAATCAATCAGTCTTACCTTCATATCCAAACAGTTCAAGGGGTATTTGTCGCAATAAATTAAGTCTCCATGGCACGTATAATATATGCATATCATTGCTATCAAAGGCAATTCTATGCAACTGAATGAAATCGAATGCATGGCATCGGACTTCATCCTCTCGTTGCAATGCCTTGAGCATATATGAGATCTCTTTATTAATTTGCTATGAGAGGTAAATAACGGAGATCTTAAATACGAGTAAGTCTCTAATATCATGGTGATATTATAGATATTATAGACTTCATTTTGGACTCTGAAGGCAGATGCATCCATGGCCATATGTTATATACATAACATAGTTGACCAGAAAAGGAATCTAAAGATATAAAGCAAATACAGATCACCAAATTCTCATTTTACATAAAATATAATTACATTATAATCCTTTCTAGGCAAAAAAACAAAACAATTAAAATTACATTAGAGAGAAAAGGAAAATACAGGTGAGAATACAGAAAGAAATTGAAAGGAGGTTTATATTTGGTAGTCAGATTAATTTTGCTTCTATTTAAGGATAAATTATATGGTAACTAATAATAATTATGATACCATTTATAAATAAATAAAAATCTTGATTATCATGGTATTAAATTTATTGGATTTATAAAAATAGACTGAGTCTTATTTTATTTTATAATATAGGTACGATAAATTATCCCATTAAAAATGTTATTATTTTGGAAACACGTAAGAAAGAAAGACCAATTTTTAATTTCAAGTATTTGCCGCTGTCATACCCTTGTTTGCTTATTACATACCTTGTATGCTTATTATTATTATTAATTATGTAATAATCAAATAATGGTATGACAGTGGTACACGTACAAGACACTGTGAAACAAAATAAGATATTAATTAAGATCGTCTTCTGGGGGTGCCAGATTCAGGTCTGGAAGTGCGACTCTGTTCAATTTATCATCATCTGCAGAAATTAGAAAGTTTAACTGAATTAATGAATGAATATGTAAGATCAGATATAAAAAGATTTTGAAAATGGAGTAAAACCTGCATCGGTTGGGTCTGTGGGTTGTAGTGCCAAGGATTTTTGAAGTCTGACAGCAGTTGGAAACATCAGTGTGTTGGTGAAGATTAAATCCTTCATCGAGCTATTGCTGATGGGGGAAAAGCTGTACTTTTCCTTCCACATTGGAACAAGCTCAGGTACTGATGGAATCACAAGATTTTCCACTTTCAGAAAGCAAAGGGCCTGCAAATTAATTTCCATTACGAATTGTTCCAAGAAAAGAGAATAAAGATTAAACAAGTGATTAATAAATTTTTATTATTCTTAAAAAAAAAAAAAAAAACTTACAGATTCTAGGGCAGTAAGTAGTTTCTGCAGCATTCCTTTGCCCCTGTACTTTTCACAGGTTCCAACAAATGGCATCTCAGCTAGCTTGTTTCCATGCACCCTATAGAATCATTATCAACCCAACACTCATTACGTTAAATGGATAGTCACGCTGCACTTTGCACAAGCTTAACAATGGATATATCAGAAAAACAAGACAAAAATAAAAATAAAAATAATCAATATACCTTAAGGATGCGACTGATATAATTTCATCATTGTATTCTAACACAGCAGTGAAAAAACGTCGAAAATTCAACCGAACTAAATTAGACCTGAAAGACAAAATTTAAATAAAATTTCCCTTCAAATAAGAAGATTGATGTCGAAAAAAATAATGCTTACCCACGACTATATACAACACTCTGAATGATATTTATTGTGGTAAACCGATCAATGTTGGGTAAAAAGATTTCATCCATGACGGTCCATGTTACTGTAATTTTGCAATTGCATTCGACCATTTTGTGTAAATCATTACCACTTTTAGACGTTGTCGATGCTGGCATCCATTGCAGTAGAGTCCAAGAATAACCATTATCTAGTTCATTTCTTACTCCCACCATCTCCTTCAGCTTCGTATATATCTTATAAAGAGGGAAAAAAGAAAGTTGAATATAACAATAGCAAAGAGAAACGACATCTTCATAATATTTTGAATGATCATTTAAATAATACAACAATAGCATAAACTGAAGAAGCACCTCCCCACAGATGTTGCTGCAAAATGCATTGGGACAATTGAGATCTATGTCTTTTGTTTCCAGAAGACATTCCTCGTGATCTGTATCAGAATCAAAGCAACACATGTGAGAGCTTTATTTTTATAGAACTATGTACTTAATTTGCTATGAGATGTAAATAATAGATATCTGAAAGAGTAAGCCTATAATATCATGGTGATATTATAGACTTCAATTTGGTTTCTGAGGGCAGATGCATCCCTGGCCAGAAGGTGGCAATGATATACATAATTCTAAATCATAACAGAGAAAAGGGGAATAAAAACATACATTTCATTTCACATTCTAAGCATTCTGTATTGCTGCCAGCACCACAAAATTTGCAAACACAGCGAGGACATAGCCAATCTCCTTGAGGTACATTCTGCACAATTTGCCAGACTCAGCTTAAGAATTAATTAAGAGAGATTAAAATAACAGTAAATTGCACTTTATTTATCTTTTAGAAGACATTTGCATCAGAAAATAAATATGAAAATCGTGCATAAATGTATATAAATAAGCATGTGCAGGGACTATGTTCTTGGGACAAGGTTGCCTAGTGAAGAAACAGTAGAGAGATTCAGTACCTCCATATCCAAACAGTTTAAATGATAGGTAGAGGGGCATTGGTGGCAACAAATTAAGTCTCCCCCATCGGCACATACAATGCAGGCGTCATCATTTCTATCTGACGCAATTGTATGTAGTTGAATGAGATTGAATGTGACTTCATCCTCTCGTTGCAATGCCTTTACCATAATGGATAATAGATAACTCTGCAATCTAACGAGATAAATGTTGTCATATGGCATCTTGAGGTCACGTCTTTGGGCATGACCCTTAAACTCATGAACTGTAATCACTTTGTCACAGCAGCAACAAAGCACACCAGCCGGAGTAATCTTTCCCTTTTGAAGCACAACATTGTGGCTCTCATCCATGTACCAAACTTGCTCATTTTTTTGAATAATCTCCTTGTCAATCAACCATGACAGGACTGTTTTTTTGCTTGAAAGTACTTCGCTGCTATTGTTGGAAGTACTCGGCATTTGATGCAAGTCTGAGCTTCTACTTCTCCTAGTTGTCCTTGCTAGGAGTCGATTACTTGGTTGTCTAGATGGTGGTCCTTGTTCACCCCCATTATTTGGACGACGTCCACATCTCCTCTCAACAGCACTACCATTATTTGATCTACTAGAGCTTCCTATTTCAAGTGCTGTTCCCTCCATTTGAACAGTACGATCTGCCATTTGCGTTGGAGCGTTTGATGATGATGAGCCCACATTGTTGCTTCTACATCTTCTTTGTCACCTAATAATTGTGTAATCAGGGTCCGAGTACATTGAGTCATATCCGTCATCTTCAGAACTATTTGAATGAGAAAAATAAACTCTCTTCTGCTTTTGAGTCCTCATCTGATGTCAAACTGTAACTAGTAACTAAACAAAGAATCCATGGTTTAACAAAATTCAAACAAGAAGCCAAGATTGTAATAGAATATTTATAAAGAATCAAATTCATTTTAATCATTCCACTTCATTTTTTTACTTATATATTCTTATACACCTATTATATTATATTAATTCGATATACTTTAAAATATGATCGTTTTTCACATATATCATATCATAAGATACTAATAATTATGATTTACACTAATTAAATATTTATAAAATAAAAACAAAATAACTTAAATTTCTCTATATTTAATTCATGGTTTCTTGTACTTTTGTTATATTTCATACAACAATAACTTTCTCATCTTTTTAAAAAGATATATGATATATGATATATGATATGAAAATTTTTTTTGATATACAATACGATATATAACCAAACATAAAAGAAAAAATTTAAAAATAAAAAAAAAGTTCAAAATAAAAAAGAATCCAAGTTATAAATTCACTAAAAGATCTACTAAAAAAATTAAAATAACAACACCAAATAATATATTTTATTTAGGTAGATTTCAAAAATAAAAATTTTATATTTTATTTAAAAAATTTACTTTGATATGATATATGATATATAACAAAACACAGAAAAAAATTTGAAAAATAAAAAAACTCCAAGTTATAAATTAACTAAGAGATCTATTTAAAAAAAAATTAAAATAACAACACCAAATAAATATATTTTAGTTAGATAGATTTCAAAAATAAAAATGTTATATTTTATTCAAAAAACTTACTACAATACGATATAAGATGTATAACGAAACATAGAAAAAAAAATTTGGAAAATAAAAAAGTTCAAATTTTTTTTAAAAAATCCAAGTTATAAATTAACTAAGAGATCTATTTTAAAAAAAATTAAAATAACAACACCAAATAAATATATTTTATTTAGATAGATTTCAAAAATAAAAATGTTATATTTTATTTAAAAAACTTACTACAATACGATATAAGATATATAACGAAACATAGAAAAAAAATTTTGGAAAATAAAAAAGTTCAAATTTTTTTTAAAAAAATCCAAGTTATAAATTAACTAAGAGATCTATTTTAAAAAAAATTAAAATAACAACACCAAATAAATATATTTTATTTAGATAGATTTCAAAAATAAAAATGTTATATTTTATTCAAAAAACTTACTACAATACGATATAAGATATATAACGAAACATAGAAAAAAAATTTTGGAAAATAAAAAAATTCAAAAAACTTTAAAAAAAAATCCAAGTTATAAATTAACTAAGAGATCTATTTAAAAAAAAATTAAAATAACAACACCAAATAAATATATTTTATTTAGATAGATTTCAAAAATAAAAATGTTATATTTTATTCAAAAAACTTACTCAAATCAAATCTGTTGAAACTAAAATTACAGTCGAAGGTGTCAACGCCACCTGCTTTATTCGCCCCTACATGCATAACACATAAATCAAATATATTTTAAGAAAAAATAAGTAAATAATCAATAATAATATTTATGATTTATTCATCGCTTTTGGGTGAGTAAATTTTCTCGCTTTGAAAACAAAATGAAATTTTAAATCTGTAGCATAATCATGCACCTTAGATTTTAATGAAGAAGAAATATTACCTTAAATATTTATATGAAGGTGAATACAAAATGTATGTCGGGCAATTAAGATAAGACAATTAAATAATTGAAAATGGTTGAACTATCTAGTAATATGACCGATACTAGATCGTTTATCTGTGATATGGGTGATATAAAAGAGACTCAAAGTAGGAATAGGTGTGAAGAAGAGAGACAATGAAGGTAGAATATATAGTATGCAAGTTTGTTTGTGTTGATGTTTGAAATTTCATTGAAATTGTCAATAATTATATTTTATTTGTCAAAATTGCATTTTTGTATAAAATACACCTAGACTTATTTTATTTGTTTTCCATATATTGCACCTTAATAAATTTAATTCATAATTACGTATTAAAAAGGAAAATATATTATGAGATTTCTATTTTAAGGAATTCTAACCGTTAGAATGTATGTTAACGGAGTTAGTAACGACGATGAAATATCCGTTAGTTGACTGTATATCAAAACGGTGCGCTTCATGATGAGGAAAATATTTTAAAGAAACATATATTTTGACTACTTGGGATAACCCAATGAGATGAATACATATCATTATAATGTTCATTTTAACACCTAGGATATAGTGGGAGCTATATTGCCCACTAAAGATAATGCAATAACTTAGAGATTGTAACCTATATATATGTTGTTTGTGTCTATGTTTAACACACCATATGTATTTTATTTGACAATGGTAATGACACTAATATTAAGTAATTAAATTGAATTGATTGAAACATTAGTTAAATAAGACTATCTTGTCAAATATTCGAAAGAAAATTTTAAAATATTGCTTAGATAAGTTTTAAAACTTATTTTAGACATTATTTTCTAAAAGAATAAATGAGATGGAAAGAGAACTTAATCAAGTTCTAATTCACAAGAAAGTATAGACATAAAACGAACAATGTGCTATAAAAAATAGTTGATCATTACAGCAAAAATCATTTATTCTCGAAAGGGACGCAAGTTATTTACCTATTTATACAAAAAATGTATAGGTATGATGAGGTATAAGAATTAAATTTCTTACAACTTTTAATAAACATACCGACCATTCATGATGATAGGGATTGAAGCGACAGTGACATTGAAATAAATTAAAATGGGTTTATGGGTGTTGCATACTATATGCAAAAGTTTGACCAATTAATATTCAATGACAATTTTTTTGGATAATACCTAGAAGTGGATGAGATTATATCACAATTAATGATTTTAATCTTAAAAAGGAATTGATCGAGTATTCAAGTTGATGAGTTCTATTTGAAGAGTTACAAGAATGATAAAAACCTAGAGAATTAGAAAACTATAAAATCTATAAATTTTACCAAAATGAATATGAAATATGTATATAATGATAAGTGAGAGTATAATGATGATTATGACGTTATATTTTTATATAATTGTATGACAAAATGAATATACCATATTTGTCGTTGGTATAAGTATAGGGTAATCAAACATCTTTCATAAAAAAGTTAAACTAAGTAGTATATATTCTTGTGTTGTGATCTATTACGATAAATTGTATAAATTAATGAATTTAAGTCAAAGTGTATAAAACTAACGAAAACTAAAAAAATTCAACTTAAAAGAATTCAAAAAGATTTTTCATACCTCTATTGGGAAATGTGTTGTTACATACATTAATTGAGAGAAAACAATGATTTAATTTCTACTAACATCCGCTATTACATTAATCATGTGTGTCATATGATGTACTTAAATTGAAATCTCAATAATTTGGGTATTCTAAAAAAATATTAATTATGTCCAAATAAGTATCGTGGTTGATAATATACGCTAAAACAGGTCCATTGGGCTCAAATTGGACATGTGCCAAGTGTGTGAACTTACTCAGTGATCAAATAATTTGTAAATTTAGCAAAAGCCTAAATAAATCCACCGAAAATTTTTAAACACTTGGAAATGGGAGGGCCGAAGGAGTACATTATGGAGGCCCATTAGACCACAACTATTCTTTTATTATTTTAACAAAGAGTGCACGATGTCAGGGTTGAGTTATGTATGATTTTAGGATAATATATAAAGGGAAATTGAAATTTTTATTCTTTTTTGTTGTGTATATATATATATATATCACTCATTTTAAAGTTTAAACAAAACTACTACAACAGTATAACATTTTTCTAAAATATCTTTATTGATGTAACTCATGCAAAAAAAGAGAATACCATCTCTTTTTTTTTTTTCAACCATCCAGTGAGAAAGAAATCTCTATAGTATGGAAAAAAAATTTTCAATAAAGAAAATATGTGATTGAACAATAAAACTTATATGTTATGTGTTTTCTTTATGAATAATTGAAAATAAAATAATGTATGATAGATTCATGTTCATGAGTTCATGTGAAATTTAATTTTATTGTGATTTTATATTGTTAGAGTATTTAATACTGTTATTTCATATTGTTTTTATTGTTTAAAGTTGTTATAATATTATATTAATGATTATAAAATACAAAATTTTAAATCTGAAAAATTTTCAGACGAAGAACGGGTTGACGTCGCCAACCCTTGGCGGTGACGCCAACACCCATTGGTTTATGTTTTTTTTAAATTTAGTTTACGCCAACACCCATATAGTGGGTCTCATTGAATTTGAAAATTTCTGGATTCTCTTTCATATAATGGGATCCACTGCATTTAAAGATTTCTGGATTCCCTTTCATAGAAATAATATTTTAATTTATATGGCCTCATCACATGCAAAAGAATCCAAAAATTCATAACAGTAAAATAAAAGAGTTGGCTTGGCAACTCTTTTTAGCTTTAAGAAGGGTTGGCGTTACGCCAACCCTTTATTTTATAAAAGGATTGGCCAACGCCAACCATTTTATTTTATAAAAGGGTGGGCTATGCCAACCCTTTTTAATTCAATGCCAACGTTTTTTTAAATTTTTTTATAACTATTTTTTCAGTTAAACGTGAACTCTTTATTTTTTTTAATTAAATTCTACCAAATGATTTTTTTACTCATCACAGTACAGTTTTAAGGTTGTAGAGAAAAAGAGAGAGGATCTCTTTGCATAAATCCTCATTCAAAACTTGAGAAAGAAGAGAGAACAAATTTTTAAAGAAAAAAAAAATCTCTATATGGGTTATTTAAAGAGTGGTATTTTAGGAAAATAGATTACTGTTGTGGTATATTTGTTTAAATTTTAAAATGAGTGGTATCAAAAATTAAAATAAGGCTAAAAATTTCAGTTTCCCTAATATTAAATCACTTCAATCAAATTTTCCAACTCCGTCTCTCTCTTTCAGTCACGCTGCTCAAATCTGTTTGATCAAACATGGCCACCATAACGACTCTAACAAAATCTGTGGCTGAGCATTGCATGAAGAAATCCAAAACCTATTGGTATAAACCTTCTCATCCATTGCTAAACTTGTTAGTTTCAGAAGAAAATTTGAACCAACCTCATCAGTACCGGAGCCGTAGAACTCTCATTCTGGAATCCGCTTCCTCTGAATCGGTCAAACTTCAGCGACTCTCCAACTCTGATTCTGGTGCTTGCTCATGTGTTTGTTTTGCTTAGACTTAGAAATGTTTGTTGTTAATTTGAAGTACTTACCGTTGTGATTAACAGGAATTATTGAAGTTAGTTTAAACAGGCCCGGAGCTAGAAATGCGATTGGAACGGAAATATTGAGAGGCCTAAAGCATACATTTGAAACCATTAGTGAGGATTCTTCTGCTAATGTTGTAATGATTTCTAGTTCGGTACCCAAAGTGTTCTGTGCTGGTGCTGATTTGAAGGTAAGATATCAATTGCTCTTTTTATGTATTGTTACAATTTTAATCACCGAGATTTCACGGGTTTATTTCTTTATTTTAAATGTGATGCAAAGCGAACATAATCAATTTCCTTTTTTTTATTAAAACTATAAATCAGAGGAAAAAAGTTTGATCATGAATTTGTACTGGAAATTGAAGTTATAGTGATTAAATTGAGAATATCTTTTTCTTCTGTCAACATTCGTTGTTGAGTAGCAGCTTGGGCACTTGGTAGAATCATGAAATAATGGGTTATTTTCTTGGTTAGTGGCTTCATAATGTGGTTGTGTTGACTGTAGTTTTCCTTGGGGACATTGCTTATATAGTGGATACTAAACGGTTCCGCCTTTTATTGGCTTGTTAGGAACGCAGGGCAATGAGTGCATCTGAGATTCATTATTTTGTCAACTCTCTGGGATCCACCTTCTCATACTTAGAGGTAATAAGACTTGATGTTTGGTCACCCTTTTACAGAAGATTTCCATGTACATATGTGTGTATAGAAAATGTTAAAGCCTATTACTTATGCTGAGCTGATACTTATTCTCCTTTGCCGTTAAATATTCTTTATACATTTGCTTATATCATTACATTTTTTGGTGAATTTTATCTTACTTTTGAGCTTATATAACTTGTTTGCACTTGATACAGGCAATTCCTGTTCCTACCATAGCCGTCATTCAAGGAGCGGCATTGGGTGGTGGACTTGAAATGGCTCTAGCGTGTGATCTTCGTGTCTGTGGTAGTTCTAATTTATTCATTGAGAAAGTTTCTTTCTCCTGAAAAGGATAAAATAGAATTTTCATGGATTTTAATTTCTGATTACTCAGGAGAAGATGCAGTGTTGGGTTTACCTGAAACAGGACTTGCTATAATTCCTGGGTATGTACTAAATTTTGTTTTTAAATCAAAGTTTAAGTGACATCTCATGGTTTACTACTTGATTTATTTTTGTTTGATGGTGAGGGTTTAGATTAGTTCTGTTCGCTTGCTTGCAAATTGTAATAACATATGATTTTTTGCACCAAAGTAGATCAGTATTTTTGCTTAGAAGAGTGACTTCTAATTGCATTGTAACAGTATTAAATGGGTTGTGTGAATACTTTTCCTTTTCGAAAAGTAATTGCAGTGATAGATTACTCATACAGTCGTGACTTTTAACAGAGCAGGTGGGACACAGCGGCTGCCTAGATTGGTTGGAAGGTCAGCACCAAAGGATCTTATATTTACTGGTCGGAAAGTTGGTGGCAGAGATGCAATGTCTATAGGTGAGTAAGATTGCAGCAGATGCATGCACAAACATATATGTATCTATTATATATAATTCTTGAGATACATATTATTATTAGAAAATTATCTTTTCAGTTTTAATTTAAATAATTTATCAATATTGAGTTGTTGAAAATTCAAAAAAAATATGAATTTGTTGTTTAATTCTATAAAGACAAAACCTTTTGTTACATCCCTTAATTAGAGAGGTTCAATCCTTTCTAAAATCGGCCTAATACCTTGGCAAAGTCAAACAACGGTCTCATACCGAGTGATTTCTGACTAAAGTTATCTAACGGATCCTATTGAATCATATAAATTTTAGGTTCTTTAGCTTTCTTGCCCATATTGAATATTTAAAGTAAAAGTAATGTTATTAATTTAAAAAATATTTGATTAATTTTTAAGATAAAATATGCCTAAATGTATTTCGATATTTTGACTATTATGGTTAATTTTTTTATTAATGTATTTTCATTTAAATAGAAGAGAGAAGATAATACAAACATGAAAAGTACATAATAAGCAAACAATGGTATATATGACAGCGGCAAACATTTGTGTTCATTTTTACATACAAGCCTCTGTGAAACAAATTAAAATATCAATTAAGATCCTCTTTGAGGGGTTCAAGATTCAGGTCAGGAAGTGCAACCTTCTTATTGTCATCTGACCAGATAGATGTTGTCATATGGCCTCTTGAGGCCACTTCTTTGGGCATGGTCCTCAAACTCATGAACTGTAATCACCTTGTAACAGCAACGACAAAGCACAACAGTGCAAGTAATCTTTCCCACTTGAAGCACAGCATGGCGGCTCTTATCCATGTACCAGACTTGCTCATTTTTTTTAATAATCTCCATTGCAATCAACCAAGAGAAAACTGTTTTTTGGCTTGAAAGTACTTCTCTGCAATTATTCGAAGTACGCTCGGCATTTGGTGCAAGTTTTAGCTTCGACTTCTCCAAGTTGTCCTTGCTTGGAGTGGATTACTTGGCTGTCTAGTAAGTCATCCTTGTTCACCCCCATTATTATGATTATTATTCTTTGGACGGCGTACACTCCTCCTCTCAATAGCACTACTATTATTTGATCTGCTTGAGCTTCCAATTTCAGGTGCTATTCCCTTCATTTGGCAGTACGATCCGCCATTTACAGTAGAGTGTTTGATGACGATGAGCCCACATTGTTGCTTCTTGATCTTCTTTGTGGCTTAGTCATTGTGTAGTCAAGAGTCTGAGCATGAGGAGTCATAACTCTCATCTTCTGAACTGTTTGAATGAGTCAAATAAATCCTCATTCTGTTTACGAGTTTTCATCTTGTAAACTGTAATTTCAAATGTTAGTGTTATTTCAGACTTTAACAAGTGATTAAACAAAAAATTCATGAATTAATAAAATTCAAACAAGAAACCAAGATTGTAGAATATCTATAAAGATTCAAAATCATTTGAATTATTTTATTTTATTTATGAATTTTATATTCAAATATGATATCTTAATTATAGTTATTAGTATTCTATAATATAAGATACGTTTTTTATATTATGATATAATATAATTAAAAAATAATATATATCATAAAATTAATATCATATATTAAATATTAAGAGAAATTAGTCTTAAGTTGAGTCTGTCAATGTGAGGCTCAGCTTAATAATTAATTAAGAGAGATTAAAAAAAACATTAAATTGCACTTTATCTATCTTCTAAAAGACATTTGCATAAGAAAGTATTTATGAAAAAACTATGAAAATAGTACATAAATGTATATAAATAGTCCCTCGGACAAGGTTCCAAATAGGTAACCTTGTCCCCAGGGACAAGGGGGAGTACAACAGTAATCAAACAATCTTACCTCCATATCCAAACAGTTCAAGGGGCATTTGTCGCAATAAATTAAGTCTCCATGGCACATATAATACATGCATATCATTTCTATCAAAGGAAATTCTATACAACTGAATGAAATCAAATGCATGGCATTGGACTTCATCCTCTCGTTGCAATGCCTCAACCATACATGAGATCTCTTCATTAATTTGCTATGAGAGGTAAATAAGAGATCTTAAATAAGAGTAAGTCTATAATATCATCATGGTGATATTATAGATATTATAGACTTCATTTTGGACTCTGAAGGCAGATGCATCCATGGCCATATGTTATATACATAACATAATTGACCAGAAAAGGAATCTAAAGATATAAAGCAAATACAGATCACCAAATTCTCATTTTATATAAAATATAATTACATTTATAATCCTTTCTAGGAAAAAAACAAAACAATTAAAATTACATTAGAGAGAAAAGGAAAATACAGGTGAGAATACAGAAAAAATTGAAAGGAGGTTTATATTTGGTAGTCAGATTAATTTTGCTTCCATTTAAGGATAAATTATATGGTAACTAATAATAATTATGATACCATTTATAAATAGATAAAATCTTGATTATTATGGTATTAAATTTATTGGATTTATAAAAATAGACTGAGTCTTTTTTTATTTTATAATATATGTACGATAAATTATCCCATTAAAAATATTATTATTTTTGAAACACATAAGAAAGAAAGACCAATTTTTAATTTCAAGTATTTGCCGCTGTCATACCCTTGTTTGCTTATTACATACCTTGTATGCTTATCATTATTATTAATTATGTAATAATCAAATAATGGTATGACAGTGGTACACGTACAAGACACTCTGAAACAAAATAAGATATTAATTAAGATCGTCTTCTGGGGGTGCAAGATTCAGGTCTGGAAGTGCGACTCTGTTCAATTTATCATCATCTGCAGAAATTAGAAAGTTTAACTGAATTAATGAATGAATATATAAGATCAGGTATGAAAAGATTTTGAAGATGGAGAAAAACCTGCATCGATTGGGTCTGTGGGTTGTAGCGCTAAGGATTTTTGAAGTCTGACAGCAGTTGGAAACATCAGTGTGTTGGTGAAGATTAAATCCTTCATCAAGCTATTGCTGATGGGGGAAAAGCTGTACTTTTCCTTCCACATTGGAACAAGCTCAGGTACTGATGGAATCACAAGATTTTCCACTTTCAGAAAGCAAAGGGCCTGCAAATTAATTTCCATTACGAATTGTTCCAAGAAAAGAGAATAAAGATTAAACAAGTGATTAATAAATTTTTATTATTCTTAAAAAAAAAAAAAAAAAAAAAGCTTACAGATTCTAGGGCAGTAAGTAGTTTCTGCAGCATTCCTTTGCCCCTGTACTTTTCACAGGTTCCAACAAATGGCATCTCAGCTAGCTTGTTTCCATGCACCCTATAGAATCATCATCAACCCAACACTTATTACGTTAAATGGATAGTCATGCTGCACTTTGCACAAGCTTAACAATGGATATATCACAAAAACAAGACAAAAATAAAAATAAAAATAATCAATATATTATATACCTTAAGGATGCGACTGATATAATTTCATCATTGTGTTCCAACACAGCAGTGAAAAAACGTCCAAAATTTAACCGAACTAAATTAGACCTGAAAGACAGAATTTAAATGAATTTTTCCTTCAAACAAGAAGATTGATTTCGAAAAAAATAATACTTACCCACGATTATAGACGACACTCTGGATAATATTTATTGTGGTAAACCGATCAATGTTGGGTAAAAAGATTTCATCCATGACGGTCCATGCTACTGCAATTTTGCAGTTGCATTCGACCATTTTGCGCATATCATTACCACTTTTAGACGTCGTCCATGCTGGCATCCATTGCAGGAGAGTGCAAGAATAACCATTATCTAGTTCATTTCTTACTCCCGCTATCTTTTGAAGCTTCGTATATATCTTATAAAGAGGGAAAAAGAAGTTAAATATAGCAATAGCAAAGAGAAACGGCATCGTCATAATATTTTGAATGATCATATAAATAATACAACAATAGCATAAACTGAAGAAGCACCTCCCCACAGATGTTGCTGCAAAATGCAGTTGGACAATTGAGATCTATGTCTTTTGTTTCCAGAAGACATTCCTCGTGATCTGTATCAGAATCAAAGCAACAAATGTGACAGCTTTATTTTTATAGAACTACGTACTTAATTTGCTATGAGATGTAAATAATAGATATCTGAAAGAGTAAGCCTATAATATCATGGTGATATTATAGACTTCAATTTGGTTTCTGAGGGCAGATGCATCCATGGCCATAAGGTGGCAATGATATACATAATTCTAAATCATAACAGAGAAAAGGGGAATAATAACATACATTTCATTTCACATTCTAAGCATTCTGTATTGCTGCCAGCACCACAAAATTTGCAAACACAGCGAGGACATAGCCAATCTCCTTGGGGTACATTCTGCACAATTTGCCAGACTCAGCTTAAGAATTAATTAAGAGAGATTAAAATAACAGTAAATTGTACTTTATCTATCTTTTTGAAGACATTTGCATCAGAAAATAAATATGAAAATCGTGCATAAATGTATATAAATAAGCATGTGCAGGGACTATGTTCTTGGGACAAGGTTGCCTAGTGAAGAAATACTAGAGAGATTCACTACCTCCATATCCAAACAGTTTAAATGATAGGTAGAGGGGCATTGGTGGCAACAAATTAAGTCTCCCCCATCGGCACAAACAATGCAGGCGTCATCATTTCTATCTGACGCAATTGTATGTAGTTGAATGAGATTGAATGTGACTTCATCCTCTCGTTGCAATGCCTTTACCATAATGGATAATAGATAACTCTGCAATCTAACGAGATAAATGTTGTCATATGGCCCCTTGAGGTCACGTCTTTGGGCATGACTCTCAAACTCATCAACTGTAATCACTTTGTCACAGCAACAACAAAGCACACCAGCCGGAGTAATCTTTCCCTTTTGAAGCACAACATTGTGGCTCTCATCCATGTACCAAACTTGCTCATTTTTTTGAATAATCTCCTTGTCAATCAACCATGACAGGACTGTTTTTTTGCTTGAAAGTACTTCGCTGCTATTGTTGGAAGTACTCGGCGTTTGATGCAAGTCTGAGCTTCTACTTCTCCTAGTTGTCCTTGCTAGGAGTCGATTACTTGGTTGTCTAGATGGTGGTCCTTGTTCACCCCCATTATTTTGACGACGTCCACGTCTCCTCTCAATAGCACTACCATTATTTGATTTGCTAGAGCTTTCTATTTCAGGTGCTGTTCCCTCCATTTGAACAGTACGATCTGCCATTTGCGTTGGAGCGTTTGATGATGATGAGCCCACATTGTTGCTTCTACATCTTCTTTGTCGCCTAATAATTGTGTAGTCAGGGTCTGAGTACGTTGAGTCATATCCTTCATCTTCAGAACTACTTGAATGAGAAAAATAAATCCTCTTCTGCTTTCGAGTCCTCATCTGATGTCAAGCTATAACTAATAACTAAACAAAGAATTCATGGTTTAAGAAAATTCAAACAAGAAGCCAAGATTATAATAGAATATTTATAAGGAATCAAATTCATTTTAATCATTCCACTTCATTTTTTTACTTATATATTCTTATACATCTATCGTATTATATTAATTCAATACAATATATTATCGTTTTTCACATATATCATATCGTAAGATATTAATAACTATGATTTGCACAAATTAAATATTTATAAAATAAAAAAAATAAAGTAAATTTCTCTATATTTAATTCATGGTTTATTGTACTTTTGTTATATTTCATACATCAATAATTTTCTCATCTTTTTAAAAAAAATATGATATATGATATACTATATATGATATGAAAAAATTTTTGATATACAATATGATATACGATATATAACCAAACACAGAAGAAAAAATTTAAAAATATAAAAAAGTTCAAAAAATAAAAAAGAATCCAAGTTATAAATTAACTAAAAGATCTACTAAAAAAATTAAACTAAAAATACCAAACAAATATATTTTATTTAGGTAGATTTCAAAAATAAAAATGTTATATTTTATTTAAAAAAATTACTACGGTATGATATATGGTATATAACAAAACACAGAAAAAATTTTGAAAAATAAAAAAACTCCAAGTTATAAATTAACTAAGAGATCTATTTAAAAAAAATTAAAATAACAACACCAAATAAATATATTTTATTTAGATAGATTTCAAAGATAAAAATGTTATATTTTATTCAAAAAACTTACTACAATACAATATAAGATATATAACGAGACATAGAAAAAAAATTTGGAAAATAAAAAAATTCAATTTTTTTTTTTTAAATCCAAGTTATAAATTAACTAAGAGATCTATGTAAAAAAAAATTAAAAGAACAACACCAAATAAATATATTTTATTTAGATAGATTTCAAAAATAAAAATGTTATATTTTATTCAAAAAACTTACTCAAATCAAATTTGTTGAAACTGAAATTACAGTCGAAGGTGTCAACACCAACTGTTTTATTCCTCCTAATGCATAACACGTAAATCAATTATATCTTAAAAAAATAAGTAAATAATCAATAATAATATTTATGATTTATTCATCGTTTTTGGGTGAGTAAATTTTCTCGCTTTGAAAACAAAATGAAATTTTAAATCTATAGCATAATCATACACCTTAGATTTTAATGAAGAAGAAATATTACCTTAGATATTTATACGAAGGTGAATAAAAAATATATGTTGGGCAATTAAGATGAGACAATTAAATAATTGAAAATGGTTGAACTATCTAGTAATATGACCGATACGAGAGCGTTTATTTGTGATATGGGTGTTATAAAAGAGACTTGAAACAAATGAAACTTTAAAAGAGACTCAAAGTAGGAATGGGTGTGAAGAAGAAAGACAATGGAGGTAGAATATATAGTATACAAGTTTGTTTGTGTAGATGTTTGAAATTTCATTGAAATTGTCAATAATTATATTTTATTTGTCAAAATTGCATTTTTGTATAAAATACACCTAGACTTATTTTATTTGTTTTCCATATATTACACCTCAATAAATTTAATTCATAATTACGTATTAAAAAGGAAAATATATTATGAGATTTCTATTTTAAAGAATTCTAACCGTTAGAATGTATGTTAACGGAGTTAATAACGACGGTGAAATATCCGTCAGTTGATTGTATATCAAAACGGTGCGCTTCATGATAATGAAAATATTTTAAAGAAACATAAATTTTGACTACTTGGGATGAGCCAATGAGATGAATACATATCATTATAATGTTCATTTTAACACCTGGGGTATAGTGGGAGCTATGTTGCCCACTAAAGATAATGCAATAACTTAGAGATTGTAACCTATATATGTGTTGTTTGTGTCTATGTATAACACATCATATGTATTTTATTTGACAATAGTAATGACACTAATATTGAGCAATTAAATTGAATTGATTAAACCATTAGTTAAATAAGACTATCTTATCAAATACTCTAAAGAAAATTTAAAAATATTGTTTGGACAAGTTTTAAAACCCGCTTTAAAGATTATTTTGAACGTCATTTTTTAAAAGAACAATTGAGATGGAAAGATAATTCAATCGAGTTCTAATTCACAAAATAGTATAGATATAAAATGAATAATGTGTTATAAAAAATAGTTGATCATCACAGTGAAAATCATTTATTCTAAAAAAAAAAGCAAATCATTTACCTATTTATATATAAATTTTGTAGATATAACGAGGTATAAGAATTAAATTTCTTACAACTCTTGAAAAACATATCGGTCATTTATGATGATGAAAATTGAAACCTACAGTGACGCTAAAATAAATTTAAATGCCTTTATTGGTGTTGCATACCATATGCAAAAGTTTGACCAATTAATATTCAATGACAATTTCTATGGATAATGCCTAGAAGTGGATGTGACTATATCACAACTAATGATATTAATCTTGAAAAGGAATTGATTGGGTATTCAAGTTGATGAGTTTTATTTGAGGAGTCATAAGAATGTTAAGAACCTAGAACATTTGTTCAGAGAAAACCATAAAATCTATAAATTTTACCAAAATGAATATGAAATATCTATACAATGTTAAGTGGGAGTATAATGATGACTCTAATGTTGTATTTTTATCTAATTGTTTGACAAAAAGAATATACTATATTTGCAATTGGTATAAGTATGGGTATCAAACATCTTTTCATAAAAAAAAGTTAAATTAAGTAGTATAAATTCTCGTGTTGTGGTCTATTGTAATAGGTTATATAAACTAATGAATTTAAGTCAAAGTGTATAAAAACAAACGAAAGCTAAAGAAATTCAACTTAAAAAAATCTAAAAAGATCTTTCATACCTCTATTAGGGAATGTGTTGATACATACATGAATTAAGAGATAAAGATGATTTAATTTCTATTAACATCCGTTATTAGAATAATCATGTACATAATGTTATACACTCACATTAAAATTTCAATATTTCAAGTATTCTCAATAAACAACAACAATGTCCAAATAAGCATAGTTGGTGATGAGAAAATATTCCTAAACCCCAATATGGATAAATTCCTGGTTTATAACATATGCTAAAACAGGTCTATTGGGCTCAAATTGGACATGTGCCGACTGTGTGAACTTACTCAGTGATCCAATTATTTGTAAA
The DNA here is from genome assembly GCF_011075055.1 of Mangifera indica. Lineage (NCBI taxonomy): Eukaryota > Viridiplantae > Streptophyta > Magnoliopsida > Sapindales > Anacardiaceae > Mangifera > Mangifera indica. The sequence continues at coordinate 4,369,918 of NC_058139.1, forward strand.
TTTGGCATAGGCCTAAATAAATCCACGGAACTTTTTTAAACATTTGGAAATGGAGAGGCCCGAAGGAGTACATTGTGGAGGCCCATTAGCCCACAACTCTTCTTTTAATATTTTAACAGAGTGCACGATGCCAAACGCTGCGTTTTACACAGCCAGCCTAGAGTTTTGTAGGACTTTAAGATAATATCAAATCACTTTGATCAAATTTTCCAACTCCATCTCTTTCTCACAGTCTCACTGCTCAAATCTGTTTGATCAAACATGGCCACCATAACGACTCTAACAAAATCTGTGACTCAGCACTGCATGAAGAAATCCAAAACCTATTGGTATAAACCTTCTCATCCATTGCTAAACTTGTTAGTTTCAGAAGAAAATTTGAACCAACTTCATCAGTACCGGAGCCGTAGAACTCTCATTCTGGAATCCGCTTCCTCTGAATCGGTCAAACTTCAGCGACTCTCCGACTCTGATTCTGGTGCTTGCTCATGTGTTTGTTTTACTTAGACTTAGAAATGTTTGTTGTTAATTTGAAGTACTTACCGTTGTGATTAACAGGAATTATTGAGGTTAGTTTAAACAGGCCTGGAGCTAGAAATGCGATTGGAACGGACCTATTGAGAGGCCTAAAGCATACATTTGAAACTATTAGTGAGGATTCTTCTGCTAATGTTGTAATGATTTCTAGTTCGGTACCTAAAGTGTTCTGTGCTGGTGCTGATTTGAAGGTAAGATATCAATTGCTCTTTTTATGTATTATCACAATTCTAATCACCGAGATTTCACGGGTTTATTTCTTTATTTTAAATGCGATGCAAAGCGAACATAATCAACTTCCTTTTTTAGAAAAAAACTATAAATCAGAGGAAAAAAGTTTGGTCATGAATTTGTACTGGAAATTGAAGTTATAGTGATTAAATTGAGAATATCATTTTCTTCTGTCAACATTCGTTGTTGAGCAGCAGCTTGGGCTCTTGGTAGAATCATGAAATAATTGGTTATTTTCTTGGTTAGTGGCTTCATAATGTGGTTGTGTTGACTGTGGTTTTCCTTGGGGACATTACTTATATAGTAGATACTAAACGGTTCTGCCTTTTATTGGTTTGTTAGGAACGCAGGGCAATGAGTGCATCTGAGATTCATTTTTTTGTCAACTCTCTGCGATCCACCTTCTCATACTTAGAGGTAATAAGACTTGATGTTTGGTCACCCTTTTACAGAAGATTTCCATGTACATATTTGTGTATAGAAAATGTTAAAGCCTACTACTTATGGAGAGTTGATACTTATTCTCCTTTGCCGTTAAATATTCTTTATACATTTGCTTATATCATTGCATTTTGTGGTGAATTTTATCTTACTTTTGTGCTTATATAACTTGCTTTTACTTTATACAGGCACTTCCTGTTCCTACCATTGCTGTCATTGAAGGAGCGGCATTGGGTGGGGGACTTGAAATGGCTCTAGCATGTGATCTTCGCGTCTGTGGTAGTTCTAATTTATTCATTGAGAAAGTTTCTTTTTCCTGAAAAGGATAAAATAGAATTTTTCATGGATTTTAATTTCTGGTTAATCAGGAGAAGATGCAGTATTGGGTTTGCCTGAAACAGGACTTGCTATAATTCCTGGGTATGTACTAAATTTTGTTTTTAAATCAAAGTTTAAGTGACATCTCATGGTTTACAACTTGATTTAATTTTGTTTGATGGTGAGGATTTAGATCAGTTCTGTCCACTTGCTTGCAAATTGTAATAACATATGATTTGTTCCGCCAAAGTAGATCAGTATTTTTGCTCAGAAGAGTGGCTTCTAATTGCGTTGTAACGGTATTAAATGGGTCGTGTGAATACTTTTCCTTTTCAAAAAGTAATGGCAGTGATAGATTACTCATACAGTCCTGGCTTTTAACAGAGCAGGTGGGACACAGCGGCTGCCTAGATTGGTTGGAAGGTCAGTAGCAAAGGATCTTATATTTACTGGTCGGAAAGTTGGTGGCAGAGATGCAATGTCTATAGGTGAGTAAGATTGCAGCAGATGCATACACAAACATATATGTATCTATTATATAGCAATCAAAGGCTTTAGTGTGCAGGTCTTGTCAATTACTGTGCTCCTGCTGGTCAAGCTCAGTTGAAGGCGCTTGAAATTGCACGGGAAATCAATCAGAAGGTATTAATCTATGTCTTTCACCATTATCTTAAAGGAAAATATATGTGCTGTGGAATCTAAATGAAATGCTGCTAAGTCTCTTGGCAGCCAAAAGTTAGGACATTTGGGAGATCTTTTGTATCATGATCGATGTGTCTGTAAGTTAGTTTATGCATGTTTGAGAGCCATGAAATATTTTATTTAAGCAAACTGGTAAGAAAGGACCATAACCGTGTGTTGTATTATGTACACCAGTTTTTGTATGATTTGCAACTTGTGATTTTGCATTGTTGATTATCCCTTCGTTTCTTTTAGCATGGTGAGTTATTGATGAACTTCAAACTATCTGAGTAATGCTCAACATGAAAAGGTAGATCGAATTGAATTATTTTCTTGGACAAATAATGACATCTGATTTTTCAACTTTTAAGTTAACATCTATTGTTTGCAGGGTCCGATAGCAATTAGGATGGCAAAAAAGGCTATTAGTGAGGGAGTTGAGATTGATAGGGCATCAGCTTTGCAACTGGAAGAAGAGTGCTACCTAGAGACCTTAGATACGAAGGATCGGTTGGAGGGGTTGGCAGCATTTGCTGAGAAGCGGAAACCTAGTTATTCTGGAATATAGAAAGAGAATGTTTTAACAATTATTGGGCATGTCGGCATTACTCTTGTTAATAATAATGTGTGCCCAAAAATCAGCACGCATGTTAGACAGGCATCAGATGTAAAATGGTAACAATAATGGTAACTTATATCAACATTTCATGCTATAGTTAATGGTGGTTGGATGTTGCAATGGTTGTTTGGTTCATTTGAATCTCTATATAGCCGAAGTGACCTAGTTTCTGTGACTGATATGCACATCACGGAAGGGCCTAGTACGTTTAGATGAAGTGCCAGACCCTTGCTCATGGGTTCATCTAGTCATAGCATTTGTAAATATGCAAGCCAAGGTTTCTACTGAGGACAGATATAGAAGGAAATGTGGGGAGAGAAAAGGGATAGACGGAGACCATTTCCCATTTGTTGGAAAGGAACATTACATTGGTAGCCAAGAAATATCATCTTTCCGCATCTACAAATTTCAAATTGTGCACAACTGAACTTACATGGATGTTGAAAATGAGATCCATCATGGGACATGAGCATATCACTTTATTCTGAGGTAAGAATAGACAAATTTTAACTTGTAATTTCATATAAAATAATAATTAAAATAAGCATAATGGTGATTCATAATCTCTAATCCTTTTCAGTTGTGGAATGTGAAATTGTTCGTAACTTAGGCCCATGAGTTCCGTGGGCCTTAATCAGGGAGCACAAAACCCAGATATAAAAGTAAAAAGACTAAATCTCCCGTTAACAGCAGCCTGATGATTACGAAATCAGTGACTTAGTTCGCACCCAGGGTTTAATCTAAAAGCCTTTTCCACCCTAAAATGATATGAATAATATTTTTTTATCCAAAATCAAATTATATTAATTAAAAAAAAAAAAACTTAACACAATACCAAGTATAGAGACTGAAATTGCTATTTTATCTATACAACCTTTTTTAAAAATTATCATATAACTTCAAATATATAAAATCTAGGGTTATTAATTAAGATAGGCAAAATTTTATCCGCTTAAATCTTTTTAGGCAAACGTACAGTCATTTTACTTTTATAAGTAAATTTATTTGTAATTTCAAGAATACCCTCCTGGCCCTGTAGATGTCATACAGGGTGTGTAGGCGTGAGAAAGAATGTTTGAGTGCGTACGGAATGCGCAGGGTGCGTGCAGAGTAAAATTATATGCATCATGATTTAATATAATTATAATATGCCTATAATATTTAATATAATATATATAAATAATAATAATAAATTTTAAATATATATTATATTATTATTTATATTTATTTATTATTTAATTTTATATATATATATATATATATATATATGCACACACTCACGCACTCACGCACTTTTCATGCACCCCACACGCACTCACACACCCATATACTCTGTACGCACTCCGCATGCATCCACGCACCCTGTGCGCACTCTACGCACACCCACATACTCTGTACATATCCGCACGCACTCAAGCACTCTGTATGCACTTACACACCCTGTACGACCCTTGACATTCCACACATGGAATGGTTGAAAATGACGTAATAAGTCAGAGGGTACTGTTGGAGTTATAAAAAAATTTGCTTATAAAAGTAAAACTACTGTACGTTTGCCTAAAAATATTTACGCGGAAAAAATTTTGCCTATTTTAATTAATATCCCTAAAATCTAAAACCTTTAAAAATCAAAATTGCATTATAACCCTTTTATATTTTCCTTTTCACTGCCACAATTTCACTACCATCAACCTCCACCCTCATTACTGTTGCAATATGTACTATTATTAGCAACAACCTTCACTTAAATTGTCGTTGACAATAACCTTCATTCAAGTCGTTAATAAAATGAAGGCTATTGTTGACAATAACTCATATTACGATGATGGTGAAAATAATAATGAGATTATGATGGTGGTGAAGAAGATATTGACTACTATAATTTTTATAAAACTATAATGATTTATTTGTAAGTTTTCAAATATTTCGAATCTGATTTGAAAAATAGTTTGAGTTAAACTATTATATTTAAAATATTTAATCTAATTTGTAAAAGAGTTATTTTTTAATCTAAAATTTATGGGTAGTGAAATTATTATTTTAACTTTAGATGATAAGGTTTTTTTTTTCTTTTAAATCAAAGTTTGATTTATGGTTGGGAAAATGTTATTTATACACATAGGGGTAGAAAAGGATTTTAATACTCTTATTCCATTGAATGGGCCATAAACTGTAGAGTATTTTAACCCACAAAAAAAAGTCGAAAAATATGTATAAAGCAAAAACGAAGTAGAAGCTTAAAGAGAACTAACCGTTTTCCGATCACCATTGTATTCCAAAAGTTTTTAGAAGCGAAATGACAACCGTAAGTGCGTCTCCTGCGGCTAAGAGGTGGCTTCCTCTAGAAGCTAATCCCGATGTCATGAACCAGGTTTCAATACAGCCAATTTTTTTTTTTGGTTGGGTTATTATCGTTGTTATGTAATCCTGTCTCTCATTCGTGGCCATAGATTTAATCGGCGTGTTTATTACGAGATTTTTACGAATCGTATTGGTTCCTAATTTTCCTATAGTCGCTGACTGATTGTCTTCATATTTTCAGTGCTAGTTTGTGGAGGTTGTTTCAGAGATGTTGCTTGCTTACTAAATAATAGTTTTGTTTGGAAAAGACGAATTCTTATGACTATCTCTTAAATTTGATTATTACTTTTTCTACAAAAGTCAAAATAATTATGATTATATATGTTCGTGAGTTATGACTAGATTGTATTGGCTGAGAATGTTAAGTTGTCACTGACAAACTGTTTGTTTGTATTCTAATTGTGCAGTTCCTTTGGGGTCTGGGTCTTCCTCAGGACGCGGCTGAGTGCTACGATGTGTATGGCTTGGATGAAGAACTACTGGCAATGGTTCCACAGCCTGTTCTTGCCGTGTTGTTTCTTTATCCCATAACTGCACAGGTTATCAAAGTGATCTTTCTTTTTGGTTCATTTACAATAAATGGTTGTCTTTTAATCTGAATTTCTGTCTTTGATTGAATTATGAGAATATTCTAGTTTGTTGATTTTCTTCAAATTTCTTTGTGAAGAGTGAGGAGGAAAGACTGGTGCAGGAAACTGACGAAAAGGTGACTGCCAACATAATTCCTTAATTTTAAATAATTTTTTATTTTTTTGGATTCTGGATTCAAACTATAGTGATGTTGTATTGCAATATACTTTGCTTTGTTTAGTATGATTTTACTAAGATCTTTTCAAAAATTTCTGATTATAGGAATATAGCAGTGATGTATATTTTATGAAACAAACTGTTGGAAATGCTTGTGGAACAGTTGGGCTTCTTCATGCAGTTGGGAACATCACTTCAGAAATCAAACTTGGTAAATAGAGCCTACTTTTTATTTCATTACCAAATCATGACTTAATAGATGCATGGTCCTTCTAAAGATGCAATTAATTTTGTATGAGGAGACAATGTAAAAGCTAGAAATAATTCACTGTTATTGCACTCATTACTACTTGGGCAATCACTGATAATTCTGCTATGATATGTGTTAACAGGTGGCATAGTAGATAAATTTAGATAAGTTTGTGGATTCTTGAAATTTCCAAATGAAATTAAAAAAACCATCTTTCATGAAGTTGTCTTTTTGTTTTTGGAATTATGCTTAGGCTGTGCCATGTTGTGATTTAGGAGCTATTAGGCTTCCATTTTACAACTACAACCAATTCAGGCAAACAATTGAGTCAAGATTGTATAATTGCAGCAAATTTTCAGAAATTTCTTTAGCACTCAGCGAAGAAAAAGAGTCAAAGAAAGAGCATTATATGAAGAACCCAGGATATAACGTTCACTTTATTAAGCACTTTCCTTTAGCCAATTGAATGAAGGATGTACATAGAAAAACCAAATAAAAATTAAGAACTTCTGATACTATATTGTCTGTCATCATTTAGACTTAATATAAAAAATAGGTAAATTAGAGGGGAAACAATTAGGTTCTTGTAATTGATGTTGCAGCTGGAGGTGCCCTTTTGTATTTTCTGCCTAGGCAACTTTGTGGATCATGTATAGATATCCAAGCCAAAAAAAGAGGGTTTTATTGTGCTGCAGCTGTATTGCTGGGAGTATGATCGTTTTGATAAAAGCATATAGCTTTTGCTTGTTTCATGGTTCTTCAAAATGCTGGGAGTTTTGATTATGAACCAAATGCTTGTTTTTAACTTAACCTTTGCTTTGTATTTCCTTGTTATCTCAGTTGATGGATCATTCTTGGATAGGTTTTTCAAATCCACAGCAAGCTTGGGGCCACAAGAGGTTCTCTTTCTAATCTTCCTTCTTTCCCACCTGTGGCCTTGACTGTTGACTTTGGAATATGGTTTCCTCATTTTTTGCTTTGACTTATTTTTTAATTTTCATATGCTTGTGTAGCGTGCATTGTTTCTAGAAAATGACCAAGAAATGGAAATTGCTCATTCAGTTGCAGCTACTGCTGGCGAAACAGATGTATGTATCTATAGGTGATGTAATGTTAAGTGAATAAAGCTGTGATTACTTTTTTCTTGAAGGATATTATGCAAGTCTGGTAAACTCACAGCTGGGCATTAGATCTTTAAAAACTCATCAATTATGCTATTTGATCAAAAATTATTTGTTAATTTGGCTCTTGTCCCTTTTCTGTTTTCTTTTTTGGGGTAAGAATTGTCAGTATTATCGAAGTTGTGTAAATTATGTTTATTCCCTCTCTGACCAAATTTAGGCCTAACTATTAAATTAGACACTCTCATAAACCTAGCCACAAGAATTGAAAATTGATGATTACTGCTTGTGGAGATGGAATTGCAATTTTCACTCTTTTGAGGGAATTGATGAATAATCTGTGTTGATTTGAATTTCAGCAAACTGTCAAATAGACAGCCAACCACTTGTTGCTTATTCAAATTTTGGAATTCCCATGAAGCAAGCCTTATAATAGGTAGTTTTAGGACTTTGTAGAATCATAGCTCAGAGTGCTACATTGTTGTATGAAGGTAGGATTGATTTTGATAGAGAAACTGGTCAAATGACTTTTCCAGCACGCTTATGATAGAGAAGCTGGTTTAACAAGATTTTTTAGTTCGTCCTTAATTGTTCTGTGAATTCTAATTTTTTGGGCTAGAGTTTGTAAAGAATCCAGGAAGTCATGGACTATTCCAGTTTCTTGTGATTCTTTACTTACAATGAATGTTTTTGCTGTTGGAGAAGGAAAACAGCTAAATCTCTATGGAGATGTGTTGTATTAGTCTGTCTGGTTATGTGGTAAGAAAGAAATAATTGTATTTTGGTGAGAGAGAGAGATGATAGGAAAAAGCTTTATGAGTCAGAGTTAGATTTTATTCTTTTATTTCAGCTTCAGTTTCAAAGAATTTAATCAAGTTTCTTTTTTCTTTATACATTTTAATTAGGAGGGAGTTTTGGGCTAACTTTGTACAATCTGCTTGTTTTGGGATAGGGTAGGGAACATGATGTTTGATATAATTTAATCACTGTCCTTATAGGTTTGTTCCCTATGGATTCTTTTAAAATTTCTTTGTGGATTTCATTAATTAGATTCTGATAGATACCTGCAAACTCCACCCAGGCAAGCACTGCTCTTACCAAGCCAAAACAAGAAAAACCTGCAAAAACTCACCCAAACCAACAGTATTCGAGTCCAACGCACACTCACCTATCAATTCACAGTCCAGCAAAGGAAAGTCATTAGAACACAACAGAACAAAGATTTATATTTTTAGACAAATCTAGTCCCAACTCTTAGTGTTCATTAAATGGAAAAAACAGTAGCGAAATGGTAACAGAAGAATAGAATTTATTCTGGCAACAGGTGCAAGATCCTTCCAGGCCGGAGCTCCCTTTTCCAAGTTTCCTCCTAATTCCTTGGTTCTCCTTTTTCTCTTATCCTCCCCCTTTTATATGGTTGCCTGTCTATCTGTTCTATCTTTCCTTTTGTATCCTCTATGTGTGCCAACTTTTAGCTCCCTTTTTTAACACTCCACTTCACCACATAGCAATTGTCCACCACTCCTACCCTTACTCCTCTTTTGGTACTCCTGACTGATAGGTGGCCTAACAGATTCTTTAGTGTCTTATATAAATAGTCATTTAAAAGTCACGATTGTTTATCTTCATTTTACAGTTCGGATTGCAAATCTCTTTTCTTTGACCTATTCCAATTTACAGGCCTCTGACGATGTGGATACTCATTTTATCTGCTTCAGTTGTGTGAATGGTACATACTTCTTCCATATTTTTTTCATGGTTTCTCCCTCTTTCTTAGAATATAGGATATGGTGTTGTACTTTTATTAACTCTGCTGTTTATTCTGTGCTTTTATTGTTTTTCTTTCTCCTTACGAATCTCTTATCTTGCAATATGTAGGGGAACTTTACGAACTTGATGGAAGGAAGTCAAGACCAATATCTCATGGTGCTTCCTCACCGAGCAGCCTGTTGCAGGTATAGTAATTGGAACTATGATACCTTGCTATTTTACTCTAGTGTCTTCAGTTCCAAGAAGCCGGAGAAGTTGAAAAAATAATGAAATACTTTCTATTTTGGATCTTCGAGGAATAAGTGCCATATGGTGAAAAGAGTTTACTGGTATTGAGGCAGATGCTTCTATTTTGTTAAAAGAATAATGTTCATCAAGTTTAAAACTATTACCAACTTTTTGTGGGACTGGGGCTAACCTTGGAGTGGTAGTGCACACTTGGATTTATTTTGGGGTATGAGGTACCAAAAGTTAATCAGTTTTACAAAATTCAATCAAGGAGATTTGACTTGCTATCATAGCTTGCCTGTTTGGCTTGGGTTAATGGCTTGTTGGAATCCAAGCCAATTGAGCATGTCTCAGTTGCAGCTTTATTTGTTGGCATGTTTGTCTTCATTGCATGGTTTCATATGTGACTTCTATTTTTTTTTCCCTTGACAGGATGCTGCCAAAGTCATACAGGGTATGATCCAGAAAAATCCTCAATCACTCAACTTCAATGTAATTGCTTTTTCAAAAAAGAAGGGAGATACATCTTAAGGTTGGCAATTTTGTGCTGATTTAAGTTTCTCACAAGTAGTTAATATTCATAAACTTGAGCTGGTTTTGATATAAGTAGTAGGCATTATTGTCTGTACCATGGTACCCCCTTTCAGTTTATGCACTTGCATACAGTGACGTAAACAAACTCATTCCTTGCCTGGGTGTAGACCATAGCTGGGTTTAGGTCAGTTGGATTTACAGGTGGACACTGTTATCATGACTCAACCAAAAATTTAGTGTTAAACTGATGATATAGACTGATCATTTCTTTTATAATTCTATGATGCACTTGGTTGAGTCCATTTGATTTTCCTTATTGTTCCAACTCATGCATTGCAAAGTCGAGAATGGATTCTGAATCTCTGATTTGTTAGATATCGAGTATCATGCCTAATTTGAATCTATAATTATTTGATCTTCTCAAAAAAATGTTAAATTATTTGTTTGTCAGTTTTGACCCAATGTGAATTGAATATTTTATTGGGACTGTCTGTGTGTTGTGTTAGACTTGAGGCTGTTTTGGTGTATTTTTGAGATGCTTCTTATGAACTAAGGCTGCAAATGAGCCGAGCTATTCGCAGCTCAGCTCATGTCAAGTTAGGCTTGACTTGATTATTGTTGAGCTAAGCTCAAGCTAGAGCTCCGAGCATTATACTCGAGACAATCTTGAACTCGTTTTTTCAGCCAAGTGAGCTTGTAAGCTCGCTGCTTGTGTATGATACCAATAAAGCCTTTCATGTTTAAAATTTTGCACTTAACCCCCAAAATTTTATGCTTACTCCTATCAATTTGTTTATATCTTATTATAAAAAATTTCATCTAGCCCTCGCAACTTTTAAAATTCACGTATACAACTTAATGCTGAACTTTGAATATCGGGGAGGGATATTCAATAAATATAAGTTATGAAGTTTAATTGTATTTTTAAAGTTGAACTCAAGTCAGCAGTTCCTATTTCGAGCTCGAGCCTTGCATAAACCAATCGAGCTGAGCCTGAGCCCAACAATACTTGATTCGGCTTGACTAAGTTGTAGCCAAAAAAAAACCTACTTGAGGTTGAGGAAGTATATTTTTTGAAAGGTTTCACAGAAACCTCAATGTGCAAGGTGGTTTTCAGTTGATCTCAAATTGGTTTTGTCATCAAAGTACTAGCAAATTCTGATTCTTTACTTTGTAACTACTAACTAGGCAAGATTGCATTCATTGGGATGGTCCAATAGTAGGATCTTGATTAAAAGAACCTGTAGAAGGTTCCTTTCTGAAACTGAACAATGTTTCTTCGTTGTTTCCACCCTCCAACTGTATATGTATAGCAAAGCATGGAAGAAGAGAAAGCAATCTAAAGAACTCTTTGATAAACTACGCTATTTAAAATTTTATATTTACATGGAGGTTTGAAAGGTATTAGCCGAGTCCAATGACATATACCTAAGTCTAGAAACAGTCAAATAGGCAATTCTACATGTTTTTCTCACACTGATGCGAATTCCAGTTTCAGCAGAGCCAACTGTAACTTCTCAGCTATTTCAGTTTCTGAGTAACAATGCTGAATAAGGGTATCTTAGAGAGTCAGAAACTTGCTTATCCATGATTCTATACTTCATGTTTTCCAAATGTGTTAAGGTAATCCATTTCAAAAACTACATAAATGGCTTGGAATGAAATTGTTTTGGTGATAAACTTAAAAAATACACCTTATATTTATGAATTTTGGACAGTTTTTTTTTCATCTCTCATATGTCTCTGCCCAGTTTTTAATAATTAGTTCCCTGCTTCTTTCACTGTGTTTTTTTTGTATTATTTGCATATATAGAGAAGTAATTTATACTTGCTGCTAAAGATTGGTCAATTTGATGGTGAAATGGACTATGAGGAAAGATCTAGGCCAATCAAAGAGTTATTTCAGTTCATACGTTATGCACTGCACTGGATATTCTAGTTGAACTGAAAATTAATGTAACATCCATTCACCTTATTTACATTGCTTATTTAGAAGTTTTTTTAATCTCATTCACTTTGGTAAAAATTTGAGAATGAATAGGGGGATGAACAATCAGGCTGATTATGGATTAGAGTTTTGCCATGTCTTTCTGGTTGGCATTAAAATCTCATTACTTGTCCAACTGCAGGAGATGGTCGCAAAGATACTAGTTTTCAAGAACCAAAGATAATTCCATCTATGAGTTGGTTGATGTTCTTTTGAGGTTATTTGTCTATTTCATTGGTGTCTTAATATACCGAGCAGTTGTTCAAACTATTTCTTGCTTTGATTCCATCCGGATTGAATAAATCCAAGCTACCATTGCAGCCAAAATTTGTTCAAACTTTATGCGAAATTGTTGTTAAAGTAGTCAATCATGATTATAGAATTGCAATATAACGGTATTGTATGTCGAAATTTCACAAATCCTTGGTAATTTTTCTGTATTGCTTTGTTGTTCCTTGTGATTTTTCTTGTGTTCCCTTCTGGTGTTCCTAGTAAGAAAAGTGTCTCACTCAAAACATTAATGGGACTTTTGAAAAGGGTTACTAAAGTCTGAATAAGGGTTTCCTGTCTCCATAATGTCTTTTGGATGAATGCGCTGCTTCAATTCAATAAGTGTGAATATGGGTCACCCTTTTTGGCTTTGAGGGTTATCCAGGTTTGAATGATGTTTGAACTTGAGCATATGTTCATGCATCAATCGGTAATCCTACTGATCAACTAACAAGAAAAGTCAGAAAAATGTAATTAAAACTTTATAATTGTCAGACAGTAATGTGAATGAATTATTAGTTGAAGCATATTTTTGAATCCAGATGATGAATAATCAAAATCCTCATGCAGTCAAGTCAAACATTCAATTTCAAAGATCTTTTGTTATAGAAAAGCTATTACTGTTGTAGGTTTGGACCATATATGTTAACAATCTGATTGTATTTGTAGGCGCACGTGCAGCCTTCTCTGTCGTGGTCTCGCCATTAATTCAGGGTGTCTAAAATTAATCCATTTTCTTAAATATTGTAAGCTATGGTTGGTTGGTTATATTTATGTTACTGAATTGATGCTTATAATATAATATAAGAATACATTATATCTAAGGTAATATTTTATTACCTCTATCTTATCCTAAATGGTTACTGTATTAATTCATAAAGTTGAGATGTTGGCTGTTCTTGCTTGCTTATAATTAAAAACAATATGTGTTTTTATCCAATTACCCAAAAGACAGAAACAAGTCTTTGTATTCACAATCCATCAGCACCGTCCGATTTTTTCTTATTTATATTCTTTTCCCTAATTAAAGTGGTCACCCAATAAATGAATATGCCCTCGTGCTCGTGCTCATACATACAGCTCCGGAAAGGCGGAAACTATCAATTATTGAGTCACTTCAGATATCTTCCACCTCAGAATTATAAAACCAATGATTCTTCCACACGTGTACACGATGCCACTTGTGCCACTGCACTCCCCGTTTCCAACCCGGCTTGAGCTGCGGCTGGGCTGTTGCTTCCAACTTTTCTCCTCCTCTTTGGTGACTTACTTTCCGCTGAAGAAGTCGGCTCTGGCGATGATCGCTTCGAAGTGATTCTAACCGGCTCTGGTTCGCCAGAATTAATCCTCAAAGGAAAATTCAACAAAGCTCTTGAACCCCTCATCCTATAAGCGGCTCGGTCATAAGCCAAAGCGGCGTCTTCAGCCGTCTCAAAAGTTCCCAACCAAACCCGGGCTCCATTTTTTGCCGGGTCCCGAATTTCAGCAGCGAACTTTCCCCACGGTCTCTGTCTAACTCCCCTGTAATGTTTTCCCTTCGAAGGAGCAGCCACCGCTGGAGTGGCCGGGGCCTCAGGCAGAGCAGCAGGAAGAGCGCTAATTGGCTGGTCAACAGCCACGAAAGGCTCCTCCTTCACCGGGAAATTAAGCTGAAAGCTGTCGGTAACCTCCTGTTGGACTGGAACCCAACCTTGAGTGAGAGCATCCTGCAAGAAATTGTAGACAAGCATATCCTCAGAATCATTTTCCTTCAAAGGAAGAGCCCCCCAAGTGTCAGTTAAACAAGGGTACAAGCGGCTGAAACTGGAACTCCGGCAATAAGAAGTGGCGGTAGGAGGAGGAGCAGTGGCAGTAGAATTACAAGTAGCAGTTGAAACAGTGAGTCCAGGGTCCGATTCACCGAGTAAATGACGGCGAACTGACTCTAAAATTGCAAAATCAGATTGAACAATGCTTTGCCCGTGCATCATAATTGGATGAATTGGATAAAGAGAGGAAAGAAGAGGAGGAATTTGATTGTAGTGGGCGTCGAATTTTTTGGTCGTGAGGAGAAGAGGGAAATATATAGAAAAGACAGGTGCATGAACGTGGAAAATTTTGGGAAATAATATTAATATAATTGCAAATGGGAATGGGTTTCTTTGAAACTTCCAACTCCGATGGGGATTTTTATCACGTGGTTTTCTGTTTTTTAATGCCCACTTGTCAACTTGTTTGTAGATTATTGAACAAGGGTGACGAGCTTATCATACAGTCCCAATTCACCCTGACGTATATTTTGATGATGTAGTTCATCAGAAATTTTATCTTTTTGTTTATACTTAATTTCATTGTCCTACCCAAGGTTTGGCATACGAACACTTTTGTACCTCTACATATCACAAAATAAATAATACGTACAAATTAAAAAAAACTTATAAAGTAGTAAAAAGTGAAATTACTCATTTCTTATTTTATTATTTATTTTTAAAATTATTATATAACCTAAAATTAACAAACAAAAATCCTATAAATATCCACATTATATTAAAATTCACTTATTTCTCATTTTTTTCATGTATATCCTCTTCTTCCTTTCAGTTGATTTTGTCAATTTCAATTCAATCGACCAATTGATTCGTTGACTAAAAGTTTTCATTGATGACAATTTTTAGTCAATTGATTTGGCAACAACTTGAAATCAATGAAAAAAGTGATAGTCTAAAGTCGGTAATTGGCAACAATGAGATTATGACAATGGTAAAGAAGCAATGTTGGTGTTTGCGTCTCCAAAAATAAGTTAGAGATTGATATAAGTTTAAAACATTTTTTAAGGTTAAATTGTCATATTAAAAACATTGGGATTTGATGTATAAGAAAATTATTTTTTTAATTTATAAATGGTAAAATTATTATTTATTTTGTCTTATATGATTGTTTTTTCAAATAGAGTTTGATTTTCAGTAAAAAAAGTGATTTTATATCATTTATGATGGAAAGTGTTTTAGGCTAAACTTTGGTGGAAAATGTGATTTTACTCTTTTGATTATATTATATACATGAAAATAATAATATTTTTGGTCTTTTCAAGCAATCTAATAAATAATAAGAAAGATTAAAAATAGATAGCCAAAAGACTATCTCCCACCAAAGGCTTGTCAAAATGACAAGCTAATTCTTACTAATCATCTACTTTTATTAATGAATTTTGTTTAGTTAAAATGTAAAAAATCATTTTACATAAAATTTTATATTCTACGTATATTCAGGATGACCTGTAACTTTTTAAAATATTAGAGGTGCAATAAAGTTTTTAGATTTTTTTAAATTTTAAAAAAAGTTTAATGTGTTTTTAAAATTTTTAAAATTTGAATATTGTCTCTTAGTAGTCAATAAAAAAGTTACACTTTATAAAAACGAAACAAAATTAAACATTTCAGGATTTGATTTTATATTTTTTAGAGATCTAAACAAATAAATTTTTTAATTTAATATTTATATTAGGTATTATTGATAATTTTATAATTTCAATAGAAGGATAAAAAATTATTTTTAAGAAATCAAACAGAATTCATGGATGGATTAAAGAACAGGTGACACTGTGATTTCGTCAAAGGTTGGGTGGGAGATAGGAATTTGACCGATTAAAAAACGGATGAAGATTAAGGTTAAGATGGAGATGGAGGAAAGGGACAGGGACCGTCGGTTTGCACAAATTCAATGTTTGTAGACATATTGATTTAAAAAAATATATAATAACAAGGGAAGTCAATGTCCACTTGTATCAATTTTGCAAATGCTGCTTGTCGGCTTCTTCACTTTATTATTTACCTTTGGACATTCACTCTTTTTTTACCTCTAATCTCCATTGGCCTTTGATTACTGCGTCCCTCAACTTAAAATCGGCTTATTCTCGTTCGGGATATGGTAAAAATTTTTTATATTTTAAAATTTTAAATATTTATTTATAAAATAATTTTTATTAAAAATTTTAGATAGAATTATAAATAAAATTATTATTTATTACAAAATTTAATAAATAAAATTTTATCATATTTTTTTTATGTTTAAAAACTTATAATTTCTCTCCAATACAAAGTTTCAGAGTTGACAATTTTGGTATTAAGGTTTTTTCTCTCTTTTTTGATAAGGATTTATCGTTTTCGATCATCGACTATCTTTCTTTCTGTCTTATCTCTCTCTTCTAATCTATTTTTGAATAATGATCAATGAGTTTCGTTTAGATTTTTAAACAATTTTTGTTGATTGAGAGAGGTCAAGAGGGAGAGAGAACGATTGATTATCAAAGACTACATAACTGAATTAAAGGAAAAAAATTTTAAGAAAAAAATTATTATCTTTTAAATTTTAAAGAAAAATTTTGGGGAGAGAGATAAGAGAATAATGAGATTTTTAAATTAAACAAAAAAAATGATAAAAATTTAATTTTTTAAAAATTTTTATTATATAATAATTTTATTTAAAATTTTTAATAAAAAAATATTTTATAAATATATATTTAAATTTTTAGAAGTTAGAAACTATTGGTAGGTTTAACCATATTTAAACGGGAATAAGATTTTTGCCTTTTATCATATTCTCGTAATTAACAGACACGTCAGTAAAACTTGACCAACCTGGTCAAATATGACTTTGACTTTGAATCTCCTGGCTCCTCGCTAACTGCTTGTCGACTTACCGTCACACGTGACAACCGCCAACACGTGCAGTGTACCGCAATGCTAGACCTGGATAAATTTTTCCACCAAAAGGACAAGAAAAAGTAAAATAAAATAATGAATAGTGCACGTGTTAAAATAAGAGGCTGCATTGTAGCTTGTTTTCTTGTTTTCTACGTGAAGCAATGTCTGAGTCAATAGTTTCATAATTGAATGTTGAACAAAATTCCTCTGCTTTAGCAGGCTTAAATAATAATTATTAAAAAGATCAAATTATAAAGAGCCATCCGTAACATTTGACCACTATTTCAAAAGGATATGTTATGAGGCGAATCTACAAACTCATACTTGAAATTGTGTGCGCCGGATGCTGATCTGGCAAGTTAAAAGGTTACTTATCCAAGATAGCAACGTAACTGGAAATAGTTTCGCGGAGTTACTCCAAGCGACGGTAAATGGAGAAACTTTGTATATAAAAAAATATAAATTTAAAAATTAAAAAGATAAAATTAATTTATCGAAAAAGATAAAACACCATCTAATCTCGATAAAACTTTTAAATGCTTCATCTTCTTAATTTTTAGACAATCAATTATATAGAGAGATCGAGAAAGAGTGATCATTAAAAGAAAAAAAAATCGTCAAAAAATGAAAAAAATTTCTAGGAAAAAATTATTAGTTTTTTAAAAAATAAAATAAAATCTTAAAATTAATAAAATCATAAATAGATGAAAAAGTTTTTAAAATTTAAAAAAGAAAAAATCTAAAAATAAGTTTTTTTGACAAAAAAAAAAAACCAACAATAGTTGAATATACTCTAATATGTTACAACGTGAGCGGTGACAAACTACACATTGATGCAAAAACTAATAAAGAGCCGGTCTCATATTGGGTTGGATCAATAGTTCTGGCTTGCCCCAATCCTGACGGACTTGTATGATGAATTGTGGCCCATTTTAATACAAGAGTTCAAGCATCCATAATCACTGGAACTGACCTACTTATCCTCACACCGAACCGAAGTCTTTTAAGTTCAGTATTCCCAAGATTTCTCTCTCAAAGAAATCTCCAACCTTCAGAGTTGCTCAGTTTCAGTGTTTCAGCTATTTCAGAAAGACAAAGATGACAGGAAACTGCAAAATAAAGAAGATCTCGACAGATCATTGTGCACACCAAAGAATAGGTTAATGCAGCTGATCAACCAACTTTCTTGAAGCAGAAAATAGCCTAACACCTATGTTACAAAAAGATAATGAGTTTCAGCATGAGATGATAAGTGAAAGCTAAAGCTAAAAACAATGCCGCATCAATCCTGAAGATTTTTACTACCTCCAATAAGAATCTGACATACAAATTACTCAGGCCTTCTCTATCATTGGAAGATATCTAAATCATGTATATGTTGTACAAGATCTTCTCTATATATTAATTAGCACACATCACTAAGGATTGACCATATCATCAATGGCACTTCCACTCTTCCAGATAGAGCCCTTCAAGTATCAGAAGTTGAACCTTTAATTCACAGCCTCTAAAGGATGCTTAAAATTCATGATCTTCTTCAATTATGACTAGAAAATGAACATGTCAAATCAATAACAAAGAAATGTGAACGATGGATGATCCACTGAAGGAATTTGTGACATATATAAAAATCTAAGAATTGAACAGTATAAAACAATATTATGATCAAGGGTTAGAGAAGATACTGTATAGCAGACGTCAGACGTTGAAGTTGGGGAACAATAAAAAACAAGACTTCAAAAGTTCAGAGATTTGAAAACTGAACAAAAGACGGGAAGACTCAACCGTCTTCCCCTCTTTTTCCAGGTCCTTTCAAATTCAGAAAAAGGCATGTGGATATTATAGACAGACTGCCTCTGCGGTTTTGGCACGGAGTTATTAGGAATGCCAATCTTTGGGGAGAAACAGCTTCTAAAGCAAAAGAAAGCTGCTATCCCTTGATGATTAAAATTGTCTAACAATCAAGGGTCTCCAAGAAAGAAAATTCTGTTTGTGAAATCCATGATCCTTCTTGTACTATGAGGAAATCAAAACACAATTGCTCCCACAATAGCAAGCCCTAAAGTCAGCCTTAACAGTGTTTCCCCAAAAATCATGAATGCATAATTAGTTTCTGAGTTCAGGAATACTCTAAAACATACAATGTTTAAAGATGATGTTTCAGGAGATTCCAAGACTACAAAATTGTTAAGCATAGAACGTATCTGTTGTCTTAGTAGGTATTGAACTCCTGGAATTGAGTCTGAAGTTACAATAATATATCATCAGGACTAACAGTCGAAGTTGAAGCTCCAGTCATGACACAACTTTTGTGAGCGTTGAGCTTGTCAATTTGACAAACCACAGAAGTCCTTTGCCTTATTTATATGATGTTTGGAACAAAGATTTCAATCTAAAATTACGCTGTGCATTTGAGTCAACTGATAAAAAAGGTTTGCTCAATTAGATTCATCAAAAAAGTTTTAAACATACCGAAAAAATAATTTGCATCAATTAAGATAGGTTTAGGATTCAACATCAACTAAAGATTCAATGGTATAATTTTTATTTTTGGTTGAAATTGATACATGTAAACGGAGCCAGTCAGAGTTATCGTTTATCACACAACAGTTGAATTGACATTTCACAATTTGGTTGACATTGAAATTGCACCTTACACCTCCCATTGTATGAAGAAAAATAATTAAAAATAACATGTTAACTTTAATTGCAGTCAACCACAGGAGATCTGAATAATCTATATAACAATAAAAAACACAAATCCAAGTTTGAAAGGCATTAATATTATCTTCGTTGCCACCCAAGAAAGTCTCCTTCTGGCAATGGAGTCTTCTTTCTTTAGACACAATCTAGAAGATGAAATATTCCTAAGCAATCAACATGTTTCTTTTTGTCTTTCCCAGAACTAGAAGCGGGGAAAAATTCTACTGTAAAACATGATGCATATCGACTGCAGATTTTGGAAATTAAAACTTTGTTTTATGCACCTATTACAGTTGAGAAAGAGAACTAAAGATAATTGATGAAATAGTCAAGCCATGAAATATAGTTAAAAAAAAAATGCATGTTTCTATATTGACATATTTATTCTATATATGTGTGTATAGTTAACAGAACAATCACCAATTGCCGCATAACACAGCTAATTCAATAATTCATTGTCACCATAAGTTTTCAAGGCTTCCGTGTTTTGGAGCATTGTCAAAAGGTATACAATATGATATTTTCACCATTTAACGCACGGCAAATTCTTGAACTTGGTTGAATTTTCAATTTCAATGTAAATTGCTTTTTGAAACATGACAAAGATACTTTAGTTGTTTTTCAAATCATTCTCCAATAATGAATGTGATTAGGGTTGAGATTGGTTAAAGAATAGAGAGATAGAACCAGCAGTTCAACTGCTACAATTGACTGCTTCCCACTTTATAAATATATTAATCGGTCTTTATTATAACATCAAATCAAATTTAACTAAATCACCAACTTCTACTAAATTATGGATTCCCAAGCCACAAGCTAAAAGAAAAGTTCTGGTTCATACTTGGTCAAGCAATGAATCAAAAGAAATGCTTCCTCTGCAGCTTAACAATGGTACAAATACAACACAATTGGAGAAGGGCGAGGTTAACAGATGCACAGTTGTAATGCCTAAATACTAATGAAGATGGTATAAAGATATTTCAGATAAATAAAATTCAACCCGGAAAAAAAGATGGATGAACCCTGGATTCCAAAAGTTAAGAACGTTGATTCAGGCAAAAGAAATGAACACGTTAGGCATTTGGCTTTTTGAATTTTACTAGATTAATATTTATTCCAAGCATATTATATTGTAAATTGGACTATACCATTACCCAAAAAAAAATAATAATAAAGAAAAATATTAGTTATTTTTGACTTTCAAGGCACGAAATCTATCGTAAATCATTCCAGGAGTATTAATTTGAAAGCCAGGTAAAAAGATAAAGAGACTTGTTGATAAAAAAAGGATTATCAAATGTTTCTTGATCAAGTCTTGGTTCGTTTTTCACAAGAAAGAAGCAGGTGCCTTGTCAAAAGGTAAGACCAAATCTATAACTCATATGCAAATTGCGTAGCTTTCTCTTCACTTTTTTCAACCAATTCACCTTTTTAATAGTCTATCCAAACGTTCACTTTATGGAACCAGCTTCCAATCACAAACACCAAAATACAAGCAAACAAGACAATGAAATAATACAATACAATAATGCATAAAAAAGTAGTGTACCAGAGCCCTCCTACGCATTCTTTGACCTCATATGCAACTTGATCCAACGGTTGACATGACACGCGTTCCCTCCTTTAATATTAAATGCTCCGTCGGAAAAAGTCGGGATTGACATTAACAATATCCATTCTATATAAACGTGCCCATTCTCCTTCTCCATATTCAAAATCTTCCACTTCCACATTCAAACTTTTTAGATCTAAAGCTCTCCTAAACCGTTAGCTTCCTCAGTTTCTATGGCCACGCCTAATGAAATATCTGCGCTTGAGTTCATCGAGCGACAACTGTTTGATGAAAATTCTCCTATGGCCGGATTTAATTCGAATTTTTGTGCAGGTCAGTGGATAAACCAAGCTAAATCTCAAGTTTCGACTTCTGTGTCGGATTCTTGTTTGAGCTCACAAGCTTCTAGCTCTGATTCCTCGAATAGCTACTTCAACACCTCCCCTTTCTGTGAATTTGAAACCAAACCTCAAATCATCAATCTTGTTTCGCCGAAGATCTCTCAATCGGCTGACGATTCCTTTGTGTTTGACATCAAACCTCAATTTCAAACGAATATTTATGGCTCCCAATTCGAATCCAAGCCAAACGTTTCTCGGAATTCATCATCTCAAGCCACTAGAAAACCCTCTCTACAAATCTCACTCCCCAAAAAAACCGAGTGGCTCGACTTTTCTAACCAAGATACACAGCCCAAACAGATGAGTTCAGAAGTTGTGGCGGAAACACAGCATTACAGAGGCGTTCGACGGAGGCCATGGGGAAAGTACGCGGCGGAGATCCGGGATCCTAACCGGAGAGGATCACGTGTCTGGTTAGGGACTTTTGACACTGCCATTAAAGCCGCCAGAGCCTACGATAGAGCGGCGTTCAAGCTACGCGGCTCAAAAGCCATCCTCAACTTTCCACTGGAAGCCGGCGAGTGCTACTCGGGAGCCGAGGCTAGTAAGTACGACTCGCGCGTAGAGGCTAGCGCGTGTGAGACAAAGCGGAAAAGAGCAGTTGAAAATGAGGAAGAAGAGAAGAGGCAAGTGAAGGTAGTGAAAACGGAAAGTGTAGAGACGGTTAAGGATGCGCCATGGACGCCGTCGAGCTTCTTAGCATTGTGGGATATGGAGTCGGAGAGTGATGTGAAAGGAATCTTCAACGTTCCTTTATTGTCGCCCTTATCGCCTCACCCGCCGTTGGGCTATCAGCAGTTAATGGTTCTCTGATGGAGTTACAGTTACTGTATGGCGTGAAATTTTTCGAGAGAATGTATATGCTAAATAATTTCATATTTTTCTTTATGAGATTTTAATCCAGTAGATGTAATTCACGTTTCTTTTATAGGACTTAGGATCTGTATGATGAATTGATGATCAATAAAAGTTGCATACAATCATTCACAACCATTCATGCTATCAGAGCTTCAAATCCGCGAATGTCTCTCAATTCTAAAAACTAGCGATTTAAACCCTGTAATCAGAGTTTTATCATTTTTTTGTTACATTGGCCTCCCCATAAGTTTGAAATCTCACAGCCTCACCCACTTCACTAGTCCATTTTCAGGCCACAACAAAGCCCTTTAGCCCGACGTTCCGCTACTGTCGTTGCTTTTGTCTATCGATTGTGCTCACCGTGTCGCCGATTCCCGTCGAAACTGCTGCTATCTCTTATGAAACTGCCAAGACAGCCCCAATCGTGTTGCCTTCCCTGGCACGATTTGTTGCTGTTGTTTGTTGTAATTTGCCCTAATCTCTGCACCGATAATTAGTCCCTCTCCTTCTCTGCCGGTGTTCATTCTCTATCGTTCCTCTCGTCTTGATTCGACCTCCACCACTGTTGCTGCGGCTGCCACCAGCTCCAGCACTTCATCTCCTGATTTGCCAATCCTCCTCTTTTTGTTTGGCGTTGTCGTTAAAGTTGCCTACCATCGACGCTACTTTATCGTCGTTGTTTTCTTCCCACACGGCGCCCCTACCACCAACTCAGGCATTCTCTTCTGCCAGTTGCCACCATCTACAGCCGTCGTTGGCCATTATAGTGAATACGCAACCGTAAAAAATTATTGTCTTCTTTACATTTAACGCAGTTCATTGGTTCTTTCTTTCTTCTTGTTGCTTTTGTATTAAAAATGTTTTAATTAAACTCCTGTCACTCACTTAAGCTAGACATTTCAAAAGTTACTAAACAACCCATTATCTTGTATTTGTCTCACATCGCTATACCGTGGATTTGCTATGTTGCTTCTACCATGATTCTTGCTCTCTGTGTCACAACCTTTGATTTTATGGAGTGTTAAAAAATAAGTGTTTTGATCTAATACAAAATTTGAGTATCATATCTTTGATTATATTATTATTAATGTTTAATGGTTTTATTATTTTTTGGGTGGGTTTGGTATCCCCTTTCATTTTTCTCCATTGTTGCTACGTAACGATTAGTCTACTATCATATAACCGATTTTGTCTTTCATACTCGCTCAATATATCAAAATTGATCTTCACTTTCATGAAGATGAGTTAGTTGTCCAAAGAGCTTTCCCTTATCATTTATATATATATATATATAACATTACTTGATTGTATATGATGTATATGCAATCCCTTACGATTCTTCAATAGCCAAAAAACTTGTTTTTATCTAAGATATAATGAAATTTTAAAGTAATCTCTTTCAATTTTTGAAAACTTAAATACTTATTTATAAATAAAATTATGTTAAAAAATTATATTAAAATTAATAATGAACTTAGAATTCGAATTATTTAGAGTTTTTGAAATTTTTATTTAGAATATTCTTAAAAACCCTACAATTATAGTAAAATTAAATTTAACCATAATATTATAAATAATAAAAATTTCAAAACTTTTGTTTTGAACTCTAATTGAATTTTTTTACCAAAATTTTGTCCATAAATAAATATTTAAATTTTAAAAATTTGGGAGAGAACCCCTTCAAGATTTCATTGCAGCTTGGATGGAATGAAGTCATTTGGCCTTCTCTTCGAGAAAAGTCTTCCATCTGATCAATTCTGACGAAGTGCTGAAGAATAGTTAATATTACGACGACGTGATGTGACTTCTGGGGACCGGAGAGCCCAAAGACCTAGTGGGTTAGGTACTTGCTCCTCCAGTACAGTAAAGATTGACTCAATTCTTGACTTAGTCAACCGACAAACGTTCCACCGTTTGATTAACAATCATCTGAAAATCATGCATTATTAGGATGTTTCATTCCTTAGTCACAGACGTTTGTTCGATTAAAAATCAAATGCTAATGCAAATCTATGTTATTTTGCCATCAGAAGAAGTAGAAACTGGTGGTTTATCATTATTTATACGTAATTTTTGCTTCAAAATAATTAAATTATATAGATACAAAAAACGTAGTAGTCCCTTGGTCTCTGGATATAATTAATTTGTTTAAATTAAATAAATTTTTTTTATAAATGGAAAAATGCACGTAGGTAGAAGTCTTCCATTCAAAGAGTCATTTAATTTGATGTACTAAACAATATTTTTAGGGTTAAATTAGACATCAATTTAATAAAAGAGTCATTTAATTAAACCAAATCAGTAGTTAAATCAATAAATTATTTAAATAAATATTAAAAATAATATATAAATTAATTTTGAATAATTAATCATTCACGCTTTTGTACTTCTGGTTTATGTGATTTTTTATATAAACCATATGTTTCCAATATCAAAACCGTGAAATACAATATTTTCAAAAATATATAAATAAAGTTTAGTTTGTATTTCAGTAACCCCTCAGTCATTATAGATTTTCAGAGTCTTCAAATTATAGATTTTAATATGTACTCATTTTTTAAATATTTTTAGAAGGTCAAAGGACTTATTTCTATTTAAAATATGTTTTTAAATTTTTATTTTTTAATTTTAAAAATATTAAATGCACGTATATAAAATATTAATTGTATTAATTTTAACAATAAAATCTTTATTTTATCTATAATATTAAAAATAAATTCAAATTTTATTTTATTTTATTTTATTTTTTTAAACCTTAAAAACTAAAAGTTTTCTTTTAAGTCAAGTTTTAAAAATGACAAATCCTCCTTTAAAATTTAGTTTTTAATCTCCGGCGTTATCGCTAATGATAAAGAGTCTCCGATGCATTATCATGCTCTAACGATCTCTCTCTCTTCTTTTAGAACTCGGATAAACGAAAATTTTGTATAAGAAAACGAAAAAAAAATTTTCGTCAGTTAAAATTCTAAAGGAGGAGAAAGAGACCTTTAAAATATGGTGAGACATCATATGCTCTTTATCATCGGAGATTGAAAACTAAATTTTAGGGGAGAAACCTTATTTTTTAAAACTTGATTTAAAAATAAAACTTTTAATCTTTAGGATTTGAGAGGGAAAAAAATTTAAGAGATTAAAAATACTTTTAATTTTCTATAAATAAATATTTAGAATTTTTAAAATTAAAAAATAAAATTGTGAAAAAACAAAGGTATAATTTGGGTGTGAACAAGTCCTCTGGCCTTTATACAAAACTGATAAATTAAGCGGAGAGTAGTACTATTTGTCTTGGCCTGTATTTTTCCCCTTCTTTAATAGTCATAGTCAACGTTTCGACACGTCATTTTTTTGGTTTTGTTCTTTAGTTTTTTTATCCTGCATTGCTAGCCCTTGCAGCTTTGACCGGATTTATCAATTTTGGAATAACTAGGAGTATCCTCACTGTGTGTGCACGGCGAAACTAGCAACGGGAGCGAAGACTCAAACTTTGATCATGATCTATAGCAATCGTAATTCTGACATAAAATTTTATCATTTATTAGATAATGTTTGAAAAATATGATATGTACTGGCCAATAATTTAATTATACGGCGGATATTCATAGATCCAAAACTCTTATCTGAATACAATGTATGAGGAGGTATGCAAGGAATCATTGAATTTCAAGACGGACCCAATGAAGATAAAGACTTATCTCAATGCCTTGAAATCTGAGAACAGAAAGAGATAAGAAGGTCATGGATATTACTGTTTCTAGAGCGCCGTTAACATAAATATATATTCTATAATAAGATTATTCTGAACAAAATATAACATCAGCCTTGATTTCTGGAAATAAATGAATAATATATTAATATTTGTAGCCTGCAGATAAGTCAAAGTCACCAAAACCAAACAAATTAGGTTTCCCTGATTGACCAAGTAATCGCCTGATTATTTGTCGATTTGCATAATTTTCTACTTCTATTTGACTTTTTCTTCTACCATGGTTGTCACTTGCAGCAATAGAGACGTGGTCACCACGGCGTGTGTTTTTGTAAGGAAACGGCCAAGGCATAGGTAAAAAGATAAACAGAAGACGGAAGGAGTGGACCGTTATGTTCCATCCTTAAATAGAAATTTCAATGTAATTAAACTGATAAATTAGTAAATCTATTTAACTGTTTATTTGCTAAATTAAAACTAAATAATTAAATATTTAAATGCCACAGTAATTTTTCGAGATCCATTGATGCATAAGTTTCTTCGGTCTTAAAGATTTTTTACTCGATTATAATTTTTTTAGTTTGTCTAATTGGTTTTGATAGACGATTTGATAAATTCAAAATCTAAATTAATTTAATTTAATTGATCATATGTTTGTTATTTGATAAGGATGGTATAAGAGATTAGTCAATTTTATAAAAAAAAAATTGAAATCTTGATTTCTTTAATAAAAAAATTTAAGAGTTTAATATTTTTAATAAAATAAAATAAAATTCAATTTTTTTTGATAAAAAAATGTGATAGTTTAATATTTTCAAATAAAATTATCCTTTTAATATAATAAAATTCAAATGAAGATATAATTAATTAATGTTCAAGGAAATGATTGATACATTGTTCTTTTTATTTTTTGAGAAGGAGACATAGTCTTGGTAATTAAACTATTAATAAAACTTTGTTTAATCAGTTTTAAGCATCTAATTGTTAATTGTGTATTTAAATAATGTATTAATATATTATTAGATGATATTAAATTAAAAATAAAATAACACTCAATCATATGATAACTTTAGAAAACTAATAGACTCAAAATTGGTTTCACGTTTAATTATTTATAATATTATGGCTAAATTTAATTTTACTATAATTATATGGTCTTTAGGAATATTCCAAATAAAAATTTCAAAAACTCTAAATAGCTCGAATTCTTATGATTGACCGGCGAAAGAAAATGTCAATTTTTTTTTATAACTTCATTTTGAAATTACTTATTAAATCTCTGAATAGATGATCAAAGTCTCATTAACAAATTGCCCTCACAATAGAGTTGGACTTGGATTGAACACATTTTTATATTTGCTTAGTGTTCATGACAGTGTTAAGTTAACCTACCCAATTACCCTACAATAGAATTAGATTAAACAAAATTCTCTACTTATTTAATAGTCATAACGGTGTTGAATTAACTTACTTATCTCTATTATCGTAAAATTCATATATTTATTTTGTTTTTTTAATTTATAAACAAATAGTATTAGATCAAAAAATTTTCAAGTCCATCAAATTTAGATAAAATAATATATTATAAAGTTTTAATTAATTTGGTATTATTTAAAATATAATATGCATGGACAAATAAAACAAATAGGCACATTTGGAGTTTGACCAACCTGAAACTTTCATATAATCTCATGAATGTTTGACTTTCAATTGAACACTAAAACTCTGTATACTTGGCTATTGTTAATCCTCAAATCTCCATCCATGTTACTTGCCGAGCTGGGAAAATTCTCCTTCTGTTTTCTGATAATGACACGTAAACTTTCTTCAAAGTTGATGGGATAGCAATTATTGTCGTCACATTACCAATTGTCAAAATCAGAAAACATCCATCGGGGTTTGATATATGAAGGGCAAAAATGTCAATACAAACTTAATTTTAATCGAACGGTTGACTTTTACTTTCCCTCACTCTCATAGCATATTGATAAATAATTTCAAAATTAACACATGAATAAACAAAATAAGTAACTAAATTCAAGGCTAAAGCCACGGCCGTGCTGCTTTAGGAGCGGGAAGGTAGGAGCTGCTTTGCAGGGTGGGTGTGTGTCGGTGAAGATGTAAACATTTAGGGGTGAATGATGCATTTTCAAGTAGTTTGAGGACTAGTTTGATTCAAATAAGTTGGAGATTTCAGAGATTTATTTATCTTTCAGCGTGCAGTCAAGTAAGTCAAGTTTGAATGTAGCGGGTGCTCTTTGAGTGAATTGCACGTGCGAATTAGAAGAATATGTTGAAGTTAGACTTTGACTTGAGTCGTGATTGGGCTGCTGACTCAACTACCCACCCTCTAATGGGGGCTCTGAAGCCCAATATCTCTTCTAATGGATACAGGTTGGAGGGCAAATTACTGGTAAGGAAGAGCTTGGAAATTTGGCAAATCAAGGGGTCGAGAATCCTTTATTGCATATCATTGTTAAAGTTTTGGAAATTTCACTCGACTTTAAATTTTATTTATGTATATATAATTTGATTTCTTCCATTGAAAGGTGCGATATCCACACCTTGGTTCCATCGTACATTACCAAATTACTATGCAAGAAATGAGGAAGAATCTAACAACTATGCTTAGTATTTATCTGCGCAATCTCCTTCAAGAATTAAACTCAAAAGTTTAATCTCTGGCCAGTAGATACAGAGAGTCCCTCTCTCATGTTAATTAAAACTGAGTAGCGCATGAACTTCTTACATGGGGCGTGTTTTCAAGATTATTTCCCCAGTTTTAAACAAATTCTATTAAACACTATGAATTTTTTTCATAGTATTTACCAACTTTCATAGATTTATAAAACATAGGATAGAATTTCCATACTTGAGAAATTTAATCTTTGTTATATATGTAAAGGTATGGATGGTTGATATTTTGATATATGTTGGATTGCCACTTTTGGCATAAGCAAAAAATAGATAAACAAGAAGACTGAAGTACAGACCACTGCCTGTATTGGTACTTGCATGTGCAAAGACCAAAGTGAACAAGAGCTCAAAAACCTCCAAGCATTACAAAGTCTGAGTAGCTTTGGAAGCGGAACAGTTTTCAGTGTAAATGCTGGCGGCGGCGGAGTTGTGTAAGCCTACCTTTGTCTTTTACTTCATTCCCTCTCTTCATGTCTTTTTCTTGTGTCTTCCCATTTTGTTTGGATTTACAATGCAGCTTATATATTCCAAGAATCCAAGTCTTTCCATGCGTTTCCTAAATATCCTTTGTGGGTTCATGCAAAGGAGCCGCCTGTTTGAGCTTACACTGCAGGTACATACTGAAGAAACTCCTCATATTTTATATTTTTGACATTCTAATAACTTTGAGTAGGTTTACTGGTGATCATGGCTGTCCACATTTCTAAGCTTCTTTTGAAAAGATGAATAACACATACCGGTGATAAAATGATTTTATGTTAAAATCTTCTTCAAAAGGTATTGAATTGAGTGAGAGTATCCCATAAAAAAAATTTAGTGAGAGTAAATTATTTCAGGGTTTTATAGGGCTCCGGTTTCAAACTCGGGCTTTGTAAAGCGAGTGCAAGAATTTCTGAATTATTAATGGTGTTTTTGTTAATGTTTGTATTAATACGCAATCTGGCAGTTGGTAGATACGATTTTATCTCCCTGCTTAACGTGAAAATGTTTGAAAGAAATTGTATTTCAAATTTTACACTATTTGGAACCCAAGAACCTTCAATATATCTTATAGCTGTGGACGTTAAAATTAATCAAAAAAGAAATTGGGTTTCTGCTATTTTTTTTCTTCTTACAAGAAAAAGAATTGTTTATAATGGGGGTGATTAGATAAACATCATGTTTTATCCTGCAGCTTATCTACATTAATCTGCTTGGTGGGAGTTGAAGCAGGACAACTAAAATGGAGAATACATCTACTGCTTTTGAAGCTATCAACAACGAACTGTTGATTTGGCACGTACTTATTATTGATCATGTTGTTATATTTATTCTACCTGCTGCAGAGTTATTCTCATAATTATACTAAAGATTTGATCCCCAATAAGAAAAAACCCAAATGCTGGAAGTCAATATTATTCTTGATGCAAGTTGTTTAAATCCTTAAGTTCTATTGATCTGGTGATAACTTGTGAATAAAAAAAAAGTTGGAAACATGAAAGTCTTTCTGATTGTTGATGGCAAAATATGAATGTTCTTGCATAGACTCCGCTAGACTAGATGGACATGCCTCCTGATGAAGTCGTCCATACATAATTTGGGGTACAAGTCTCAAAACTAAGTTGAAGTAAATAATTGTTTCAAATCTGCATTTTCGCTATCCTAATCTAGGAATTGCTTCTGCAGGAAAATATGCTGATTGAGGAAGTTTTTGAAAAGCTTAAATGTACAAAACAGGGTCTAAACTCAGATGAGGTTCAAGCACGACTAGAGCTTTTTGGGTATAACAAATTGGAAGAGAAAAAGGTGTCATATGACTTATTCTCTGTTTTTCTCTTGCTTATATCTTGGTATTATTTGTAAGGTAATTTCTTTTGCCATATCTCACAATTATCTTGAATTTGTAACCACCATTTGCTCCATAGGAAAGTAAAATACTCAAATTTTTGGGCTGTATGTGGAATCCTCTGTCATGGGTAATGGAAGCAGCTGCAATTATGGCCGTCACTCTTGCTCATGGAGGGGTAAGTCCATAGGACTATATCTTCTCTTTTATGATGGAAATGTGAACTTAATCTGATTGCACTTCTAGAATTTTACTCTTGATTGATTATAAGACTATATCAGCTTTATAGAGGAAAATAATGCTGGAAATGCCGCTGCAGCGCTAATGGCTAGGCTGGCTCCAAAGGCT
Source organism: Mangifera indica (assembly GCF_011075055.1). Lineage (NCBI taxonomy): Eukaryota > Viridiplantae > Streptophyta > Magnoliopsida > Sapindales > Anacardiaceae > Mangifera > Mangifera indica. Next base: position 4,400,782 of record NC_058139.1, read on the forward strand.
AAGGTTTGCTTCTAGGCATTTTTTCATTTAATTATTCTCTAGCAATTTATCAATCATTTTCTTTTTTTCTTTGTTTCCTTAATCCTGGAAAATTTTTATTCCTCTTCCTAAAAATCGATTGTCTTTCTCAGGTTTTACATGATGGAAGTTGAAGCAAGGAAGATGCTTCTGTGTTGGTTCGCGGAGACATTATCAGCATTGAACTAGGAGACATAATTCCTGCTGATGCCTGTTTGTTTGAAGGAGATCCTTTGAAAATTGATCAGGTATTGATTCATGATTCATGCAAAGACCTTTACAACGTACCCTGAACTTTGCTAGATATGCTAGATACCAGTTGATGATTGTCAAGATGCATATGCGAAACCAAATTAGTCAGGCATTGGTAATGACTTTGAGCTAAAAGTAAGCAAAATAGAGCTGTCTTAGTATTTTATAATTTTTAGTTTAATAATCTCACAAGATGTCAGGTGATTGTAAGAATAGTTCTTCTTGAAAGTCAATTTAGATTTCTATCTGGGGTTGCAGTGATATATTTTCTTTTACAGTCAGCACGTACTGGAGAGTCACTCCCGGTAACAAAAGGTCCTGGTGATGGAGTTTACTCTGGCTCAACATGTAAGCAAGGTGAAATTGAAGCAGTTGTCATAGCAACTGGAGTATATACTTTCTTTAGGAAGGCAGCTCATCTGCTGGAAACTACAACACATGTTGGGCACTTTCAGCAGGTTGATCTTAGAACTATTTTTAATTTTATAATATTTTGAACTCAATGCTCAGAAGCAGTTGAAATCTTAAGCAGGCATGCTTTTGGATTCTAAATTTCAGGCCTTGACATCAATTGGAAACTTCTGCATTTGCTTCATGGCTATTGGGATGGCTATTGAAATCGTAGTCATTTATGCGATTCAGCAAACGCTTTATATAGAATTGGTATAGACAACCTTCTTGTGATACTTATTGGCGGTATCCCAACATTATATAAATAAAATATTTTCAATTCAGCAAACGGTTTTTATTAAGAACCAGGGTTGAGTGTAATCATTAGTGCTGTTCTGACAAGCCGTGCTATTTTTCAGGGAATGAAGAATTACACTGTAAGAGAAAGTTCTCTTTTTATGATTGAAGGAAGCAGAGACTTTAGTATATAAATTTAGGTTCTTTATCCTTACATCTTTAAGTATCTCACTGTTATCGTTCCATTTTCCAGATATATGCAGTATCTATCACAATTGGTGTGCATACTCTTTCCCTTTTGTGTTTTTCTAAATTAATGTTAAACTTTGGTTGCTGGAATCATAGGATGAGTCATCTATCATCTTTGCATAACTGCGATAGCTCTCACTAGCAACTGGTTTTATATAACAGTTGGGATTTATGATGCTTGCTCGTTTATGGAAGTTTGATTTCCCACCTTTCATGGTACTAATCATTGCTGTCCTTAATGGTGGTACGTGCATTACCCTTTTAAGTTTTTAGGGAAAGGAAACTTTTGGATGACATAAAAATTATTCTCCGTTTCCATCTCTCTCAATTACCTCCCCCTTCTTCTAAAAGCCCCCTCGTTTTTTCATTCTCGATCCTCGTCACTTTCATTTCTATCTTCTTACTGGTTGTATTTCCTTGATTTATGAATTTACTGTTCACAGGTACCATTATGACAATATCAAGAGACAGGGTCAAGCCTTCGCCAATTCCTGACAGTTGGAAGCTCAGTGAAATTTTTGCAACTGGTATTGTTATAGGACGTTACCTCGCCCCAGGTGGACTGTTGTATTCTTCTGGGCAGCATCTGAGACCGATTTCTTTCTGGTAAATGAAATTTTAATTAATCTTTTCTTGTCAATCCTTGTGTTATGAAGATACTATTGGTGTTCATCCCACCTCTAGTTACTAAATACTAACTTTTGCTTCTTTCTCTGTTATCTTAGAATCATTTCCATGTCAAAAATTTGAACAGGCAGCAATATGATCATGCTGCCCTGGATAAACTAAGTGCACAGCTAGCATCCACTGTCTACCTTCAAGTTAGTACCATCAGCCAGGCACTAATATTTGTGACTCGCTCCAGGGGATGGTCATTTACAGAAAGACCCGGACTTCTTCTGATTGCTGCTTTCATCATTAATGAGCTTGTAAGTGGACTATAACTGTTGCCATTTTGTTTGAATATTAACATTTTTTGTAAATCTTAGTAGTTGGAGCGTCAACGCTTGGACTAAAATTTTGAATATAACTGGAAGATCTGTAATTTTGTATACTCTATATATCTGTATCCTCTTAAAAGATTGGTCTCACATAGATTGCTTGCCTCAGTAACTGTTGATCTTTTGTTTTAAACAGCTGTGCTTGCTGATGACAGGCTGCAACTATAATATCCGCCATGGCAACATGGGACGTTGCAGGAATTGAAAAGATTGGTTGGGACTGGACTGGTGTTATTTGGCTATACGACATTTTGACTTACATGCTGCTTGATCCCATCAAATTTGGTGTTCGATGTGCAGTCAGTGGTAGCGCTTGGGGTCTGGTGGTGTATTACAATGAAGTCAGTGAAGCAAAAATCTTCTCTCATAACTTCGATCTTTTGGAGGAATCATAATGGTGAGACAAATTTGAATCCACCAAATCAAGATTTTATGTCAAATGAATAAAGAAAGAACATCTATAGAAACATACCTAAATTCACATCGGTGTAAAATCATGTGGTTGACTGTTTAGAATTTAATCATAGAAAAAATCTTTCACTTTTTGTATCACTCGACAATGAGATGTGAATAATGATACAAATAAAATTAGGTTTATTTTGAGATCTCATTATATTTATACTATGTTTATTATATTTTATATGAGTACATCATAAATAATAAAATTTAATAATTATGGTTTCTATGAATTACAAAGCCCGTATAAAAAAGTATTAGTAAATGAGATATACCTAAATCTCAATAATTTTATTATAATATTTGATCACAATAAAATAAGGTTTAACGACATTACCCAAAATGTTGACAGTATACAATGTATACCATTATTAATATGTATGTCTAATATAACAAATAGATAAATTTTTTCCTAACAATCTCTCACTTGGGCCACGTACGTCAACTTATAGTTATACATTGCTAACTTTATAAGATGTATTTGATTCGAATAATATTTTATTTTAAAAAATAAAAGATTAGTACAAAAACAAACTATCTTAAAGATTATTTTTTATAAATTATTATTAGATTTGATAAAAACTGATAGGTATAAACTTAAATATCCTTATTACTTGTTATATCAATTGAAAAATATACTTTACTCTTAAAATATTAATAAGTAAGAACAAAAATATAACAAAATTAATATTAAGATAGAAGTAGTAATCAGAATATCCTTTATGTTATCTGTTACATTATTCTTAATAATAAAAAATTATCAAAATATTTTATTACTTATAAACCAAATAAAATAATATTAATAATGAATTGTAGGTCAACAAAGTAATTTTACTGTACCTTCAACCAAACCCCACTATGAGCTCACTCTTAACTGTCTTTATAATTAACATATCTCAATAATTTGGCACATTAATTATGTCAATGTAGGTCACATTTGTCACAAGAAGACTAAACAATGTATGAAAGACCTGGACTTCTTGTGGTTGCCGCAACTATAATATCTGGCATGACAACGTGGGATGTTGCAGGAATTGAAAAGATTGGCTGGGCTGGACTGGTGTTATTTGGCTATACAACATTTTGACTTACATTCTGCTTGATCCTATCAAATTTGGTGTTAGATATCCACTCGGTAGAGCATGGCGTCTGGTGTATAAAAACGGAGTCAGTAAAGCCAAGATCTTCTCTCAGTACTTGACGACTCTTTTGCTAAAATTAGATTTGTCTTAGATATCATGATGAGGTAACAACGAGCGGCTTCGATTCGCTATCTTGTCAGGCTGCATTAACAACCCAAAAGTCCCTTGGTAAGGAAGCGCGCGAGGCTGCTTGGGCAACTCAACAGTGAACTCTCCACTGCAGTCTTCAGAATCGAAGAATTTCACTGAAAAGCACACTTTAAGGGACACTAACGTTATGGCTGAAGAAGCCAGAAGGCAAGCAGAGGTTGCAAGGTTGGTCACTTATCAATTTCTTGAAAACACTAACAAATTAATATCTGAGAAGACTAACTCATCTTTTTCATACCTTCAGTCAATCCCCATTGATATTTTGCCTGCAACTACCCTTTTCTCGGTTCATAATCTGTTTTCTAATTCTGCCATAGCCATACTTTATTAGTTAATTTGCCATACTTATCAACTTTTCGAGGTAGGCTCAAATTAAGGCGTTTATGTTAAGAATAAATAAAAGCTGTCAAGTATGATTATCATTTTGCAAAGCCTTAGTGCTTGTGGCTTTACCATTATCACTTATATATCTAATTAAAGTTAGATTATATCTGTATTATGGAAAACCAAGACTTTTAGAAGGAAGAACAAAAAATTTCCCAAAAGTGGCAAAAGAAACAAACAAATGGGTAATTAAAAGCATTCCACTTCTAAAAGAAAGAATAAAAGAACTTTTAAAAGAAACCCAATTCAATTAGTTATAGCGGGAGAAATTAGAGAAATAGAGGATTTGGGTGAAATTAAAAAAGATTTAATAACAATAATCGAAATCATACGATTAATGAATTGTCTATTCAAATTCGATTTATATATTAAACAAATTTCTCACAACAGAAAAAGAAATGAAAGATCTAAATAATAGAACAAACATAATCAGGAACTAAATTGAAAAAATTACAAAATGAGAAGAAAAAAGGATTGCTAACTCAAGAAATAAATAGTCAGTGCTATGGAGGAAAACTAAGTCTTTTCTACTTTTCTCAGACCTTAAAGAATGTTGAAAATTTTAAATAACTGATATTTTAAAAAAATTTTCAAATGTCAAGGGTGTCATATCTCCTTAAAATCAGTACATAACTGATAATTTGAAAATATTCAGGGTTAGCAAAATAAGAATTTTTTTATAATAATAAATCATGACATATTCTGTGTCATGTGTCACTAGTGCTGGTTAGGGATGGGCCCACTATACACGTGGATTTCATTATTTCCGTAGCACCCATTTTTTTTAATGAAACAAATTAAATAATTTAATATTATCTTAGAACGACAGCTTTTATTTTAAACCCGACAATGGCCTGTGGCTGAAGTATCAAAATCTTATGAAAACTGTAATTATAGATCAATAATCAGGGTTGGATTCGAGTTTAAATTCAAACTCAATCAAATTTGTTTTAAATTTTTTTGAATCTAATTTAAACTTAATTTTATCAATAATATTTTAAATTGGGTCGGATGAAATCCTCTGTTTAAAAAAATAATAATTTCAGTTGTACGTGGTGGCCGTGGATCCATTATTATTACAAAATCACTCCCTCAGGTCTCAAAAGCCTGGGCCAAATATCTGAAAATCACGTGGTTTAATGCTATCCACGCAATTTCAAGTTGAGAGGGATAAACACTACCAATGGCATTTTGTAGAGCGTGCCATCACTCTCTTTGCAGCGGGTTGAAGAACAAGTCCTCTGAAACACTCTACCCACTTTGAGGCCTCCAACTCCAACTACAGTCTTCTACAGAGACATTCACTTACATCACTCTCTGTCTTGTCGTCCTGTTTGTTAAATTTAATTACATTATTATTATTATTATTATTTTTACTTTTGTTTTCTGGAACCCACTAAACATTTTAGTTGCCACCCTTGTTTGATTCCCTTAGCTGAGAGTGAAATGGAGATTTTCCTTATATTCATAATTATTCCTTCATTGTTTGTCATAACTCGTGCGACGTCTATTTCATCCCACATATCAGCGAACATACCCCGTTTCATTAATCTCGTTTTATTGGAAAAGAAGACAAGCTTAATTATGGTGTAAATGAGTTGTCTGTTAATAGATGCGTTCGTCTTGCAGAATTATTGAAAAGTCTTTTACGTTGTCGTTAAAACTCTAGTTTGTTCCGAAATGCGAATGACGATGAATCCCAAGCTTTTTCTTGTATGAAGTTACGTGTTATGGAATCAAAATCACGTTTTTTTTCCCTCTTTTTTGGATGAGTCTTGTGTTAACTTATCTGGGATTTTGTCAAAATAAATTAAGACGTTGATCTCAGTACTTGATTGTGAAGTTGTGGTGATTGATTTGGTTTGTTTTAAGGTGGTTGAGATTTTCATGTTGTCACTGATGGAGTTGAAACTATTCGATCCCAAGTCTGTATCTGGGATAGCTCACAGTAGAAGACCTTACTCGAGCGCCTTTTCCAGTTTCAGATATGGAGTTGATGTTAGGTTTTCTCCCAGATTGTGCTCTTGCAGAGGTAATTGGATTCTTATTTTATTTCTTTTGTGCTGATTCCGATCATTAAAACAGTGGAAACAGTTGAAGTTTCAGACTCTTAAGAATCAGATATATGGCTAGATTCACTCATTTTCTCAGCATATTATCACTGTCAACTTACAGAATGTTCAGTTTCGTGTTTGTCCTGTTTGAGCCTTTTTTTTTTTTTCCTCCTTTTTCTATTCATAAAATACTGGAACAGTACATAATTAACCAGTAAAAATGCATATTGAAGACAGAAGCTTCTCCTTACATTCAAAGATACTTATTTTTTAACTCATCCCGTTAATTTGCACTAAATCGATGACCTGTTTTTTTCCCTTCTATTTCATTTTTGTAATCAGGGGCTTTCCCAAGGGTTTTTGTTTCGAGTATTTCAGAGAATGCATACTTGACAAGGAAAGCTATTGCTTCAGGTGACCCAGAAAAACTCGTAGGAGAAGACTATGTTTATCGGATTAATGGAAAATATGGCGCCAGTTCAATTCTGTTTTCTGGAGACACAAGAGTACTCGAAGCTTCTTACGATGAATACGAAGGAGTTGTTGTTGATCCAGAGGGGTTACCTGCTACTCCTGATGCCTTTTCTTCTATCCTTCGTTTTTCTCTTACCCACTGGAGGAGGAGGGTAAATTCTCTAAAAGAGATACATTCCCCTGCAAATTCATACTTTTGAATCATTTGTGTGTGTGATGGGAGCCTTAAAACAATATGGCTAAAAAGAATTTCTTCCTAGAATTCCTTTCTTTTCGCTATAATGTCTTTAAAATTGTTCATCTATTCAAAAAAAATAACTTTTTCTTGATTTTAAGTATCCTTGTAAATAATTCTCGATACTCACAGCCTTTGCTAACTGCAGCAGAAGAAGGGAGTTTGGCTCAAATTGCCGCTGGAACGAGCAGAACTTGTTCCAGTTGCTGTAAAGGTACATTCCCTTTACTTGATCATTCATTGAAATCAGCTCTGTAAACTTAACCGTTAAAATAAATTATGTTGAGCCTATTGCCATGATAACCACTCGGGTATCTGTGAAACTGAGGTAAGTAACTTGGTTACAGGAAGGGTTTCAATACCACCATGCGGAGCCAGGATATGTGATGTTAACCTACTGGATTCCTGAGGGGCCTTGCATGCTTCCTGCTAATGCTACTCATCATGTTGGGGTTGGAGGATTCGTCATCAACCAGAACAATGAGGTAAGTTGCTTGATTTTCTTACATTAGGGAAAAATAACAATGTTCCATCTCTTAGAATAAAGAGTAATTGATTCAATTTGTTCTATAGCTGAATTCATATGTTTGAATATAAAGGGTTTTAATCATGGCCATTCACACAGGTTCTTGTAGTGCAAGAAAAATACTGCAATCCAGCATTCGCTGATCTTTGGAAATTACCAACTGGTTTCATTCATGAGGTACAATCTGTGAATTCAGACTATCGGATTTTGGTGTTAGCAAAGAACATGAAATTACTATTTATTTGCCTTTTTTTTTTTCACTAACAATTTATTGGGTATATCAGTCTGAGGAGATTTACCAGGGAGCTGTAAGAGAAGTCAAAGAAGAAACTGGTGTAAGAAACTTGGTATTTTTAATTTGTCTCTAAGTATTATATATTAAGCCTACTGATATCAACAGCCATTTTGCATAAAAAACATTTCAAAATTTTTAATCTTAATTCTGTATAGATATAATCAGCTGCAGTTTTTTTGACAGATTGATACTGAGTTTGTTGAAGTGGTAGCATTCAGGTAATGACCTGAAATCATTTGCATTTAAGTCTTTTTGTTGGAAAAATGTAAATGTGCTCTGTGCTTTGAATTTCAGGCATGCCCATCATTTGGCTTTTGAGAAGTCAGATTTGTTCTTTGTTTGCATGCTAACTCCCCTATCAGCTGACATCCAGGTTGATGATTTTGAAATTCAGGCAGCCAAGGTAATATAAAATTCAAATCAATAATATTGAATGCTTTGGAATATTAGATCATGCAAATAGAAAAACCTTTTGAGCACAAATATAATTGGTTTGTCACAAATTTATATCTGGTGACCATTCAGTGGATGCCCTTAATGGAGTTTGTGGAGCAGCCGCTCATCCAAGGTGACAGCATGTTCAAGAAAATAACTGATATATGCGTAGCCAGGCTGAAGAAGCGATATTGCGGATTATTTCCTCATCAACTGGTTTCTGCATTTGACAGGCAGACATCGTCCCTCTATTATAATGACTTTGATGCACAAGACTCGACCTGTGCAAGCAACTGAAGCCACTGAAGCTGGGAATTTCTGCATTTCTTATTTTTTGGTCGAGTTCAATCATCAAAGAATGCACAATGCATTTCAAATAGTTTTTTTTTTTTTTTTTTGTAAATATGTACTCTTATGCAGAATATGGATATTGTATTTGTGTGACCTTTGCAGAGTTCTTTCTTTTGCTACCCATAAACATCTCCTCTCTTGAAGTGAATGCACTAGGCACAAGAGCTGGACTCTAATGGTTAGATCTAGTATGGTTGGGTTGTTTGGTATTCACTACAACAACATTCATGAACTTCCTTGTCCTATGATGGTAGTTTGCTGTGACTTAACGATTAACTTGTATGTTGATATTCCATTTTGGGATATATTACATGGGGATTATTTGGATGAATTTGTTCTAATTGGTCTCTCAACAGATAAACGTTATCCTTGTAAACAGTTTGTAAAAATGTGATTGATTTAAATGGATGCACCTATTTGTAATAGTCAGAGAAGTTCATGACTCAAACAATAACTACAATATGTATTCAAGGAAAATAAGAAATTCAAACTTTAGACAATTACAAAAGTTGTAATGACTTAGTAAATTTGAAATTATAGATAGGTTAGGAAGGTCATCAATGCGTTCATGTATCTATCTCATAAACAAAATCCGTATCTCTGTTTTTCGTCTTCACCAATACCAAACGCCTATAGATAGAAGCTTCTGATAAAATTATTGGGTTTAAAAGTCTCGTCATATAACTAAATACTAATGTATGATGAATTTTAATCATGAATAAGATACTAGTTACTATTTACATTAATCTTGTACCTTTTCTTTTCTTTGTAATTCCTCATTTTTTATAGAATTCAGAAAATGGGTTATTGTTTCATTTGTTATAATTTAAAATTCAAATTTAAATATTAACATTCTAAATAGTCACATTAAGAATAAAATCGCAATAGAAATTAAATAAGATACGAAGTTATTACTTTTTTATTACGAGAGGTGACATGAAAATTGTGTCGACCATCGGAATGTGTTCCTTGTGGTTTGTTTTTTTATTACTTTCTATTACGAGAGATGACATGAAAATTGTGACGACTAATGAATGAAGTGCGTTTCTTGTGGTTTGTTCTTTGATTAAGAAATGTCTATCGTTAATCAAAACACCCCGATGGTTTTTGTCTTCGATCACCTCTGGCAGAGATGTTCTTGGGAAAGAGAACTCACAGTATGAGAAATAAATATTATTAATTCCAATTTATAAAGTAGATAACATTAAAAATTAATTTGTAACATTAATAAGACAAGACACACAAATAACTAAAAAATAACAATAAAGCAAGAATTAATTAATTAATTCCACCTATAATAAACTACTCCAAAACTCCCCGGTCGTCTCCTTTCTCTTTCATTTTCTTCAACAGTTCCTCTTTTCCGTCTCTGCTCAATTGCGTCCATCTTATCTCTCGTAAACCCTCTCTGTAAATTTATTTATATATTTTTATTAACATTCATAATTATCTTTATTGATTCCTTTTCACAATTCTTTATATTGTTCCTGATTATCTTTCAATTGTGTAGGGTTTCTAGGTTTTTTTCTCTTATATCCGTCAGCTTATTTGTTTTTTACAAGCTTTGTTTGCATGCTGAAAAAAAAGGCGTCCAATTCAACATAATTTACGAAATCTACCTCTCAATCATTTTTCTTTCCCTTTTCTTTTCTTTTTGCTTTTCCCTTAGAAACCAACCGGAAACAGATATCAAAACATAATTTTTTTTTTTTTTATGTAATCTTTTGCAGTGAGATATTGAATGTACAAGCCTCTACACGGATTTCCTGTGTTGTGGTATGTTCATTGAGTTTTTGAGTAGCTAATGTGTATGTTGTTGATTTCAATTTTTTATTGTTATTTTATTATTTTAGTCTTTTCTTGGTTTAATGTGGACTAATGATGAGTTGTTAATTAAGAATCAGAGGCTTTGAGGTGTGATTGTTGGATACAATGCGATTGTTCTCATCAAGTTCAAGCTTCAGCCTCACGAAAGCGCAGAGTAGTGGAGGGAACAATCGTGTGGCGTTGTATCTCAATGTGTATGACCTTACACCAGTAAATAACTACCTTTACTGGTTCGGGCTTGGGATATTCCATTCTGGTATTGAAGGTACGTAGACTTGCCGTTTTCAGTGTTGTATATTATCAATTTGTTTTTTACCTTTTTAGGTGCAGATTTGAACAATTTGGTTTTTCCTTTGATTGTTGGATTTTGTCTAATAACTTGTGGCCTTTTTTTTTTATTAGGTGGTTTTTAAATTCATTTCTATAAGTTGGTTTACTGAATTATTGACTATGTAGCACACATGTAGTACTTTCATTGATGAGGTTTTTCAAAATCAAGTTTTAGAGAGGATATTGTAATACTAAATCTTGGAATGTTGGTGTCTATGCAATAGTTTAGTATCTTTGACATATTAGACGACTTAAAAGAAGCACAATGCTTGCTGTTATGGTTTATGCTTCAATAATGAACATGGAAAGTCTGTTTTATAAAGCCAAGAGGTGGTTGGCTTTTCAGTTTTTGAATTGACTCAAAGAATGTAGTTGATAACAAGTCAAGGTAAAGTAGCCTAGAACCTTGAATTATCAAACTAATTATGTTCTAAAACTCTAACCAGTTGTGAGTTTATTGATTATTTATACAATATTAAATGATGATACAAATAGCTTATGTGGGTGTAAAAAGTAAGAGGCTGAACCAAAGCTTTTCTTTGTATGTGTTTGGTTGTGGGTGGAGGTTTGGAAGTTGAAATTGAGCAAATATTACTAAGTATTTGGAACCAAAGATATTTGCGATAATAAGCATGAAAGAATCATCCTCAACTTGATACATAAACAAGATTTGTGGCACATTTGAGCTTTAGAAACTAGTTAAGCTGCTCTGAGGCCACTTTCACCAAGCATTTAATGTATGATTCTGATAGTAAAAGGTTTTTGAAATGATTTGGCTGACTTAGATCTATTTGTTGGTTGGGTTCATAGCGTAAAAGTATGGTTGTTAACAAGCTACATCAATTTTGTTCTGCTTCCTTGGATTCAAAGAATCATTTACTCTACAAACTTCGTTCCATTGAAGCTATGCTATATGAGCTCTATGCCTCCTTTGCCACGCTTAAGTTCTCACATCAACATTATAAGCATTTGATTCCACATCTGTCACTGTTTAAAATCAAGAATTTTTTAAAACTCAGAAAGGTTGTGTGTAAAGGCTAGGACATGGATTACACTTATCTTGTTGGCATACAGCCAAGATTTGTCAAGAAAAAATTTAGTCCTTTTTTGTTATCATAGATGCTTTACTCACCTCTTATCCTACATGTAAAAAATGTGAAAGGCCAAAGGAATTTGGTTCTTAGGGCTCAAGGATCTGTTTGTAAGATCTAGCTGCTGGATGCACACTACGTACGTTTTTTCCTTTAAGGGAAAAAACTGTTGAGTTCCAGCATCTATGCAGTTCCCCCAACCCTTCTCTCTCTCTCTCTTGGGAACTCTGTGGGAGAGCTTAAATCAAAAGGTTGATTTTACAAATGAATTCAACCTAAGCTGTATGTTAAAACAACAGAATTAAGCATATGCAAGTTGTGTGGCGCATGTTGTAATCATTATATACTTGTTTATTTAGATGCTATATTAACCACTGCATGAGGTTTGTTCATATAATATGTTCTTCTAATTTAATTGTATCTTACTTCTGGATTATAATTCTTATGCTGCATTGTCTATTGACACGGTCTTATCAGCTCATGGATCGGAATATGGCTTTGGCGCCCATGAGTTCTCTACCAGTGGAATTTTTGAGGTGGAACCAAGAAGTTGTCCTGGCTTTATTTTCAGGCGGTCAGTGTTGCTGGGCAGCACAAGCATGTCTCGTTCAGAATTTCGATCCTTCATGGAACAGATCTCTGGGAAATATCATGGGGATACGTATCATTTGATTGCCAAGAATTGCAACCATTTTACTGAGGAAGTCTGCTTTCAGTTAACTGGGAAGCATATTCCAGGATGGGTAAATCGCCTGGCTCGATTAGGTAAGTGAAAATTATATATCAAGAAGAATCTGCATTCTAACTAGGGCCCATAAAGTATAATAAGTGTGCCCCGAAATTATTTGAGGGTAACATAGTGTCTAACTTTTGGCCGACATGTAACTAGATTTTCCTTACATAATCAGGTTGCTGTTTGAATTTTCAGGTTCTTTCTGTAATTGTCTGCTGCCGGAGAGCATTCAGATAAATGCAGTTAGACATCTTCCTGATCATCCATCATATTCTGGTAAATTTGTTCAGATAACTATGCTTCTGAGGCTTATTACCTCAACTTGTTTTATTCTTGCCTGTTTTCTCTCCTTGTGACATGTAAACAATTCACTTATTGACTGTCAAAAAGTTTTGGCTGTGTGAATATTGTTGTTCATTTTATTATGTTATTCTACATTTGAGGGAAAAGGAATGAGTCAGATAAAGCATAAACATGGCTCCTATTTTAGTTAATTAATTTTTTACATGTATGATAGATCGGTTATGTTACTGGTTAAATCATCTGTTGTGCTACTGGATTGCATGTGTGGAAAATCTGAAGTACAATGATTAAATGCTCTAACATGCTCTGTATTGCTATACTGATTTGAAAATATGATTTGCTTGAAATTGTCTAAATGACTAGTGAAATTTTTCTGTAACGTATGAGGATTAGTGGATGTTTGTTGCACAATCCTCTAGGTCCTGAGAAATGAGCCTGTTTTGCCATATATGGGGAGATTGATGTGCAAAGTACTTGTGAATTCTAGTCTTTAGTTCAATCCTGCATGGTGACAGCTTAGTGGATTTGCTTTTTGCTAGATTGCTTGGGGATCTGAGTCTGTCCTCTCTATATATTCAGCAGAAAAGACCTGATTCTTCTCAGGCATAATTTTAATTGCGAAGCATTAGAAGTGTCGGATTTAAATTCTTTAAATGAATATTGCTGTAACTTGACTAATTTGCTAATGTAATGCAGATGAAGATGGAAGACTAGAGTCAGTTGGGTCATCTTTAACGGATGGGAGCGAAGATGAGGAGGCAGATCATCATCTGCTGACTTCGCCAAATAGTGATCTTGCTTTTCGGAAGGATAAACCAGTGAGAATAGCCAAGAGTTAATTTGATATTTTTTTCTTCCTACAATCCCTATTATTTTTTCCCGGTTTGTAATTGTAGTATAAAATGTCATCTGTATCAGGGAACCCACCTTCGCAGTTTAATCTGAGCTTGTCAGTAACTCATTTCTATTGGCTGCATATGCATTTGTTCTAACTCATAATTATGTTTAGCATTCAGCTTATTTCAACCATTGAAAGATTCAATTTGTTGCCGTGTAACCCCTGTAAGTCCAGAGATGTCGACAAATTCATATTAAACTGGGAACATATTTCTTGTGTTTTTTATTTTGTATCAGTATATGAATCTTGTAGAATCCTTTTTCATATTTCATATATGGGATATGATTTTGGCTGCAAGAAATTGCTGGGAGAAGTACAGAAAGTGGGTGATATTTGACTGGTAAGTAGGATGAGCAGTGCTGGCGTGATTGAGAGAAATATGTGCCGTGTGAAGAAGGATGATGTAAATTGTCACAGGTACAGAATGACTTCCAGTCAAGTCACCTTGGCAGTGTATGAACTTGCTAAATGTCTATAAAATAATTAAATATTCCCATGCTACTTGACTTCCTAGTCTTCCTTAACTGTTTAATTAGAAATCAAACAAGCTAATATAAGAGATAAGAACTAAATTACAAGTGTACCCTTTCCCAAAACCTAACCCAAAAACAGATAGACACCAACTAAAAAAGACAAAAACTTTTAAATATTTATCAGAATTTCTTAATGATTCTAAAATTATCACCAACTGAATTCAAACTTGTCTTGTCAAGTTGTTTAATTAATAATTTAAACAAAGGTTTAAGTCGGACTAGTAATTAAGAAGGGTCAATAGACTATGGAAATCTGAAAGTGGCAGGCCGACCAATGAATTTCATTCTACACAAACCGGCCGTGTTGTGTAGAAATGGATATATTCACCTCTTCTTTCCAGTTTCCAGCGAAAAGAAAAAGAGTGAATAGAAAGAATGAAATTAATGAATGAATCACGCAGGAGAAATTTCAGGGTGGCTCAAACTGAACAGGGCAGCATGAACCAACCATCTGCAGTTGAAGCTCTTGTTTATTTATCATTTGCAGCAATGGGTTCTTTTTTCTTCTTCATTCTCTATATAACTTCATTGTATGCTAACACAAACCGCACTGAGGTAAACTGCCCCGCAGTGAAATGCAGTCATGGCACCCCTGAACCTGATATTCATTTCCCTTTTCGCTTAAAAGACCAGGTGCTTCAACACTGTGGTCTCCCCGGTTTCGAGCTGTTTTGCACAGAAAACACCACTATGATTCACTTTCCATCTTTTGGTGACTTGGTTGTGAAATCAATCTCATACGATACCAAAAAAATTGAACTGCTTGACCCCAAAAGTTGTGTCCATGAAGTTTTTCTGAATCTCAATCTTTCTCCTCCTTCGCTCTTCAACTATTACTTCATTGCGAGGAACTACACATACCTCAATTGTTCAGCCAGGCTTCCGCCTGCTTTCAAGGAAGTCCCATGTTTAAGTGGCTCTACACATTTTGTTTACACTGTGAAGCCTTCTTTGGCGGTTCCGTTGTCTTGCAGGGCTGTGAAAACAATTGCGATTCCGTTTGCATATAGTCCTTATCTCTCTGACAATAGTTTCGGACTTGGACTAACTTGGGAATTGCCTGGATGTGAAGGCTGTGAAGGAAAGGGAGGCCTGAAGAAATTCCTGTCAAAAGCAACATTTATCAATTACATAAAATACCTTCAAGGCAAGTTTTCATTATTTGAGCTTTTCTTCTCATAGTTAATTTGTTAGAGGTCCTCATTCCATACCCGTTTCTTATTCTGTACAACAAAGCTTTACAGCTCATATATATCTGCAATCGTGTTCAAAATTTTAATCTTTTGTGACATTGAATAAATTAGGAAAGATGGTATCAAATAAAAAAACAAACAAATTGCTTTCGGTTTTTCTCCATATGAATCATCTCTTCTTTCTTGACTTAGTCTCTAATCTATATTGATAGTGATTCATCCTTGTGGAAGCAGGGCTATACCTTGAAGTTTAAGGAATTCTTGATTATCAGACATTGAAGCAACGAATGAAAAGTCCAGATGGGAAATTAGGGAGGATGATTTTAGATATTGTTGCGTATGTGTAATTCTATGGCTACACTAACTGCCGTGTCATATATTTTGTTCAGTAAATGTGCTAAGGTTGATTCTGGCAAATAGCAGAAGTCCCGGGAATGGGACGGCAGCCCACATCCAATTAGTTGTTAGCTAAGCACCCAAAAGTCCAAAATCTTGTGTGAAACAGAATTGAATGCGAAAACAAACTGAGAGCTCAATGGGGCCATACCAGTCATAATAACCAGATGTGTTCATCTTTAGGGAAAAGGACTATGTCCACCCATTTTTTAGGCCTATCTCAAACCTATACCCAAAAAGACGAAAAACCTTTTTTCCCAGCCATGACCAAACTACCGTCTAATTTATCAATTAGGGACAAGGGCAAAATCGATATTTTACTGTTTATATTAAAAAGTTATAAAGTTTATTACTTTTCACCCCTTTTAGGTTTTAGAAATTAATATTTCATCTTTAACCAAAATTTTTAAACTTTGAAAACTAACATTTTCACCCCCAAACCTAGGGTTTCCTTATTTTTCAAAACGCAGTCGTCCCCCATAACTTTCAAAAATAGTAGTTTCACCCCCATTCTTCAACTTCATCTTCCGTCATCGTCACCGACCTCCTCCTTCTTCTGGTGCTTCGAAGAGATCTTCATCTCCTCATCCTACGGTGCGACGAAGGGACGAAGATCTCTTCATCGCACGATGCAACGAAGAGATAGAGATCTCTTCATCGCTCCATCCAAACGACGCTTCGTCGTCCTTCTTTGTGTCATCCAGACACGACGATGAAGCGTCGTCCTTCGTCTGTTCTTCCAGATAGGGACGATGCTTCGTCGTCCAGATCTGGACTACGAAGGATTGTCCTTTGTCATCCTTTGTAGTCGAGATACGAGATCAGTGGAATGCGTCGACCGTCGATGGTGGCCGGAGAAGGAAGCAAACCCTAGAAGTGAAATCTAAATTTTTTAAAATTTGAGGATGGGTTGAGTTGTTAGTTTTTAAAACTTGGAGGGAGAAATTGTGAAATTTTAAAGTTTTAAGGTTTTAAAAAGTAAAATATCGATTTTGCCCCTGTCTCTAACTGAGAAATTGGATAGCAGTTTGGTCATGGGTGGAAAAAATAGTTTTTCATCTCCCATAAGTATAAGTTTGAGATTGGCCTAAAAAATGGGTGGAAAATAGTCCTTTTCCCTCATCTTTATATTCCTCCAAATTTTCTAAGGCTGCAAATTTCAGTCACACAATTACTCTCAGGGAGAAACAGTTGGACATTAAACACAAAATCTGCTATTACTAAAATGTAGAAGTCCACATCTCACAGAAAAAAGAGAATAGAGAGTAGTTTTATTATCAAAGCTTGACGTCCATGCCTGAAATTTTAGAACTTCATGTAAAAACCAATTAAATGGCGACACAAATCTAGCAAAACTGCGTCCTTATAGTTAATAACAGTAAACATGGTAATTGAAACTTATCAAAATCTGTTCCGCAATTTTCTTTATAACCATGCTTCTTAAATTTCAAACGAGCTAACTGAAGGCTAAAATCCCAAATGCTTGATAAATTGTGACAAGTTGCAAAGGCGTGACGTGAGAAGCCCAGCCCAGACGTACAGTTAACAAATATAAAATAGCTGAAGCCATCCAGACGAACCCATTAATCCAATTGGTGAGAAGCAGAAGCACTCAATTAACAAGAAGAAAGATGACAATTATAAAGAGTCGAATGGAACAATTTTTGTGTTTTAGGTATTGTTACATTATTGTATTTATACATGAGTTATACTATATACAAGAAAAACAAAAAATTTTATATAATAAGGAAAACTAATACACAAAATAAAGTAGAAAATAGTATATTCTAACGTCTCTTCGAATTAAAGTGAACAAAAAATTTGATAACTTGAATTTGTGATATAAATTATAAAAGCATATTAAGAGATGAGTTTTGGTAAATACGTTAGTTATTTGATTAATGTAATGTGCTGAAATGAGATGAAAAGTGTTATTGCTCAAATAGTAGCTGACAAAGTGATAATATATCTCAATTTGTTTACTATGTTCATGAAAAATATCATTATAAATAATTTAAGTGACACTTTGATTATCACAGTATATATTTATAGCTTTGGATTAAAGATCTTCTATATTCTACCAGAACTATCAAAGTTATAGAAGTTTGGAAATAGCATTTACAAGTGTTCTTATATTTTACTTTAATACTTGAATGAAAAACGAATGTTTGTTTTTTTCGACATCAAAAGATAAAAGAATCTCATAGAAATATGTAATAGTCAATGATGAAACATATATTTATAAGATCACTCGTCCAATCAATATCATAATATGTATGTAATATAAGTGATGATTAAGCAAAAAAATAAAGACAATAAAAGGATGATACTTTTGATATATCCAAAGATACGAAATACAATCATAAAGTAAGTAATAGAAGGAGCAACAATGAATAGACAAACAATATGAATGAAATATACAATATAAAATTAGTGAAAAGAAACCCACAAAAACTCATGTTTGTGGTCAGAAATTAAGATAACAATGATGAAAAACAACGGAGTTTTGGGAAGAGAATCTTCCATTGTATGGGCCGAAAATGAAAGTTTTAAAATCCAAAGACTGAAATGAGCTGTAATTAGACCAATAGGGTGCAAAAGGATATTAATACTATGGTACACATAAAGAATTGAATGGATTGCTTTTTGCGTATGTCATGTATGATGTATTGATGATTGAACTATACATGAATAATTCTATCTACCGAGAATACAAATAATTATGTCAATACAACTCTCCCTCTCTCTCTCTCTCCCCCCTCTCTATTTATTTATTTAAATATATAAATAATATATTATTATATAATTAAATAATTTTAAATTAAAAATAATATAATAATCAATCATATAATAACATATTATTTATATATTTAAATTATATATAAAATATAAAAACAGGATATTAATTTAAAAAATAAATGCAATATAATCATATATCTTATAATATTATTAAA
Source organism: Mangifera indica (assembly GCF_011075055.1). NCBI lineage: Eukaryota > Viridiplantae > Streptophyta > Magnoliopsida > Sapindales > Anacardiaceae > Mangifera > Mangifera indica. The sequence goes on from NC_058139.1 coordinate 4,419,749, forward strand.
TGGAATACTATTCCACCGTCCCTTCTTACTTCTCTTAACCAATCACAACTTTCTATTTCTTTCTTTTTATTCACACTTCCTGAATAACTTCTTGGAATTTTCGTTCTCCCTTTTATAAATTCAGAGCCTCAGTCCTAACACTCATCACTAATACATGGCTCTTCACTTGCTACTCACTTTATTTTTCTCCTTTCTTGCCTTCTTATTCATCCCAGTTTCTCTTTCCGTTCCCTTCATAGTACTCCATGGTAACTCGCTTCTTTTTTTCTTTTTAATTGTGTTTGATCTTTTAGCTTTTATCTTAATCTGAATCCTGAATATTGTCTCTGCTCCCTTTTTTTTGGGGGATATATGTTTAGATATTATTCGTCTTTCGTTGTTGGCTGAAGAACCGAAATAATTTTTATAAATTTGAGCCTTCTGAATTCCTGTTGCTTAGTTAGTTGTGTTGCAAATTATTGATTGTAAAGATTGTTTTGTAGTTTGAACATGCTGTAGTAGAAAAGTCGTTGTATATTGGCCGAAACCTTTTTGTTGATTAATTACACTGAACAGGATAATCAACTTGCAAGTAAGATGTTTTATTACTGCCCATGAAATAGAACTGGATCGAGTCTGTCTTGAAAAGAGTGAATATCGCAAAATTTGATCCAATTAAATGGCTGAAGTTTGGCTGTGTGAGTTAGTATTGAATGTTCCTTTCGAGTTTTGCATCCATTCAAGTTAAATCATAATATACTGATTTTTTATTGTTAAAAAAAATAATGGGGCCAGAATTCTTTTTTAAACATATTGTTCAATGAATAGATTCAGCATCCATAGTTTTACTTGTCTGAAAAAATATAATTTTTTTCCATATTAATGCTTTTCAACATCTTGGTAACAGTCTAATTTTATTATGACAGGTATTGGAGATCAGTGCTCCAATCCAGGAGTGAAACAATTCACTGAGCTACTCAGTGAATTCTCTGGTGTTCAAGGATATTGCGTGTATGTTAGCAGTATCCCTTATTTTTGTTATGCTTAAATCAGCCTTATGTAATTCTAATTATGCATTAAATTATAACGAAATCTCATCTTAGAACCTAGTATTGTGTCGTGGGAATAATTATAGTTATGATGATAAATCATCATTGGTTCACCTGTCACCTTAATTCTAACTTGATGAAAATTTGAATACATTGCAGTTAATTCTGATTGTTTGTTCATTAAAGCAAACACCTGGACAGAAGAAATAATCTCCCTTTTTATTTTGTTTTCTCTCCCTTATGTGATGATATTGCTTTATTTATTTCATCCTGCAGAGAAGTTGGGGATGGAACATGGGATTCTTGGTTTAAACCTCTGCAAGAACAGGTAAAATCATGATAATAGATTCTAACCTTTCATTTTGGCTGTAATATTTTTAGGTGAGTGATTGGAGGCTGATTTTTGTTCTACTTCTACAGACTCAAATTGTTTGTGACAAGGTAACTAAGCTTTGGGTTTAATCAATTGGTCAACGTCAGTAGATCTATCTGCCTTTGACAAGTATTCTACATACAGGTGAAGGCAATGAAAGAACTGAGAGAAGGTTACAACATAGTTGGTCTCTCCCAGGTAACTTATCAGGCCTTCTTTTAATCTTTTAACATAGCTTTCTGTGCTCTTTACACGGTTACAGAATTGAATGAATATATAACGGACACTCAATGAAGTCTTTATCTCCTCTATCTCTATGTTATGTTGCAATATTTTACTATATAACTTTTAGTCTATAAAAAAAATACTGATTCAATCTAATCATGAATAATTAGATGAATAAATACATGGATGAGAGCGAAGGATAATGTATTTTTTAATTAAAATATATTATTTATTCTCATCTCACTGTATCTGTGCTTTAATGCAGACAATTATTTTTCCAGATTTTTTATTTTTCTTAATGTAAACTTTCTGGAAACTTGTATTTTCTGCTTTCATTTTTATTGTTGTTATTTCTTTGAACAGGGTAACTTAATAGGTCGTGGTGTGATTGAGTTCTGTGACGGTGGCCCTCCAGTAAGAACCACTTTACTGTGAAGCTCCCTACTATAAACCGACTTCCTATCACTTTTTCTAAAATTACTAATTTCTCTTGCAAATCGGGCATCTTTTGACAAGCTTCCATCAATCATTTTAACAGGTTAAAAATTTTATCTCCTTAGCAGGCCCTCATGCTGGTACTGCATCTGTGCCTCTCTGTGGTGTAAGTATTGCTGCCTATCATCTGTTTACTGTAATTGATTCAAATATGGAAAGGAAATCAGGTATAATTTGGCACATTCATATTGATTGAAAGCTTTATTTTACTTTTCTCCAATTTGGAAGGTATAATTTGGCCAACTGCTCTTTATGCAAAAGATTTGAAAGTGTGAAGCGCTCGATGAGTCACATATAATAGATATTCAATTAGATAAATAATAAAAACTTCATCCGTTTAATTCCCAGTTAGAATTTTGCTTGTCTTTTCTTGATCTATAATTGGTATTGTGGATTGTCCTTCTGCAGTCTGGTGTTTTATGTGAAATTGCCGCTACCCTGATCAAGTCGGAGATCTACAGCAACTATGTCCAAGTATGATCTTTGTGTCCAAGCTTCTTTAAGTTTAAAACCATCATTCTTCGATTTTTATCAGGGCTTAACATTGTTTCTTTGGTATGTGGAATCACAGGAACATTTGGCTCCCAGTGGATATCTTAAACTTCCAAATGTGAGTGAGTAGTATACATTAATACACCAGTGGATCTTTTGATTACTTATTACATGTCAAAATGAACATTTTCTTTCCAGGAGATCTCTAAATATTTGAGTAACTGCAAGTTTCTTCCAAAGCTGAACAATGAACACCCTGATCAGAGGAACTCCACTTACAAGGAACGTTTCAGTAGCTTACAGAATTTGGTGCTTATAATGGTGATCAATAAGAACTTATCCTTTCCTGTATTGGAGAATTTACTTAGAATTTTCTCAGTTTAAGCCGAAGGATTTTCATATTTTCACCATCTTTAATTCTATTTTCTACAGTTTGAAGATGACAAGGTTTTAATACCCAAGGAAACTTCCTGGTTTGGATTTTATCCTGATGGAGCCTTCAGTCCAGTTCAACCTCCTGAAAAGGTATTTAAAAACAAAAGTCTGGACTTCTGATAACATTCATTTTCACTTCTGTGCTTCATACCAGGCATGTTAAATTTTCAGGTTTTAGAAGGTTGTTTACTTCTCTATACATGCTTTTGTCCTGTGCAGACAAAACTTTACACTGAAGATTGGATTGGGCTGAAAAGATTGAATGAGAGTGGAAGGGTGAAATACGTCAGTGTGGCCGGAGGTCATCTTGGAATCTCGAAACCTGATATGAAGAAGTATGTAGTGCCTTACTTGAGTGATCAGGCATTGTCGATAGAAGGTGAAGAAAGGAATCATAACCACAATTACAGAGTGGCAACAAGCAGAAAGATAAAGCAAGCGAATGAGTTGGCATCTTCTGAAACTTGATGGAGACCTGGTTAGGCGTTCCGAAAATTCTACATAATTATATGGTTGAGCAATAAAGATGTAATTGTAACTTAGATTGCAATCCATCTCACTGAAGAATGTGTGCCTGAAAAAACATTATTTGCACTTTATATACTGGAAGGAGACAAAAAACTTAATAAACACCTTTATCGGCAACTACAGTGATATCTTAGTAGACATGAATGTCTACACTAATGCCTCCCAGGTGATCAGCACTTATTGAGCAGCTGCTCACCCTGCCCATTTTATTTCCTGGAATTTTCTGCTGGGTGTGGCAACGAAACAACATGCACGAGATTCTAGCCAGAGCTGCTTGACCAGCAACTCTAACTCGGTAAACCACACTCAGATCAGCCCACGTCTGACTCCCAACATCACTGGAAACACGGCTTGAGTCATATCCATCAAGATCTGACTCTGTTACAATGACTACAGAGCTATTATCAAATGCCACAAGTTCTTGTGCACTCATTGAACGTGGAGCTCTCAAAACGTGATCAGCCACATGTCTATAAACACAAGCCTTGTTCACTCTTAGGTGGTAGTATTCCAAAACAGCCTGCAATGATAACCAACAAGAAATGCTAAGAATGAAATGTGATAGGACAAATTTATTTATAAAATTCAATAAAAAGGCAACAGCAACCAAAACAAGTGTTATCAGAAGAAATAAAAATATTAAAATTGACCCATGGGGTAGGCCGCTTGCACACTAAATATAACCATCCAATCTAGTGTACTCATACATATCATCTCTTCAATAAAACAATGGGAAAATTAGAGGCGCCAAATAATTGCCAGGGGTGAATCCTGGTTTACCTGCCACTGAGCAGAAGCTAAAAGAACCCTTGGCCTGATGGATTTCACAAAATCATAAGCGTCATCTGGTGTCATCTGCTTGTGATGCACCTACAAATAAATTTTAAAAATAGAAGTTCAGAAAAGGCAGAGTCTCTAACAAATAAGCAAAAGCTATTTCTACAAGTAACATTTACCAGGTAACAAATTACAATGGTTGTGCTACGTCCCCGGCCAGCTTTACAGTGTACATATGTTGTTAGCCTACTCAATGTATTTTCTTTAAGACAACATAAAGAAGTTCAGATAAATAATTGCTTCAACAGGAACATTTATATTTTTACATTTAAGTAAACATTATCTACTTCAACTTATATATTTCTTAACAAGTAAAACCATTTCTCCTCAGAGAATACAAGAAATGATGAGATATTAATAAGACCCATTAGAAAAACTGATACCTACAGAAAAACTAATAATTTCCTGATCAACTTCAACATACAGTTACTAGATTGATAACTGAATCTAGAATACAATAAAGAAATTGCACAGGAAGGACATCCTTCTAAACCTCATACAAAGCAAGGACCACAACAATGAAGGCACATGTACCAGAGGATCCACCGTAGGTGTACTCCACATAATAGATGGAACACAAACATAAAGAACATGAGTACATATTGGACCTTCAGATTTAAATTTAGCTCCATGTTCTCCATTCAAAGCATCATCAATAACTGCCTGATCAGGTGGTCCAAGGTGATCCCTCCATTTTGATAGAGGCACAAATTCCCAACATTACAACCAAATAGAACTTGATGAGGAATCAAGCACTCAGACCAACAATTGTACAATTGTAATTATCCTTACCATGAATAAAGTCTACAGCTTGAGATATGTCACTCAAAGATGGTGCAAAGCAGTAGTCTCTTGTTGGAATCACCAAATGGTCAATACCGTGCGCCTATCAAAAATGCAATGAACAATCAAATATTATTTAGAGATAAGATGAAGGGAATTAATTAAAAAAGCCAGTAGTATCAAGGACTAAACTTAAAAGTTGATCTTGAGAGTGCAGTAATATTTATTCAATTGGTGAGCTTAACAGCTCCATTTCCAGGATAACCATAAACATTAAAAATTTTCATATAAAATAACTTATCAACATGTCAAATGAGACTCTATAACTCAAAAACAGAATTAAGCTTTAAAGTCTCAAAGTGCTCATTTAGATAACATATGAGTAGTAAAATACAGGTAAAGAAAAAAACTAAGCCAAAAGAGCTGACAAACAAACTCACATGATACAGAGATGTTGGGACTAAAGTCTCATATGATTCATTTAGTGTGACCACTCCACCAACACCAAGACCCTTTAGGTGTGGAACGTCAACAGGAAATGGAACAGCTCCTAACAGTAAAAACTGAAAATATATGTATTAGATGTAGCTATTGCTTATCAATATGGGAATACATTATAACAACTTCCCAATGTGAATCGTAGAATAAAAATCCAAAATAACTCAAAAAATTTCAGAAACTCCCATAATCTTACCTCCAGGAATATAATCAGTAAAAAAGGGGCAAAATAAGTTCTAAAATAAAGCAAGCACAAAACCACAGTAAAAAGAAGAAAATAATCCGTGTTACCTCAGAATCCTTTAAACAAATATTCATAGCCATATGTATGAAATTTATACCTCAAAAGCAAAAAAGAAACCGAATTGACATATCATCTAAAACAAACCAAAAAACACAGACATAAAACCAAAATCATTAAAAAAAAAAAAAAAACTAGTAAATCAGTTTATGCTTCATCCACCACACCTCATGAACATCAAGGGAAATTAGTAAATCTAGTATCTAGATCACACAACCACACAACTTAAAATAATTAAATAATTTCCAAGTATACAAAAAAAGAAGTTGTTTTAAATGCCAAAACCAATCACTTTACAAAGACAGGGATCATCATAAAACTCCAAGATTATATCATCATACATGAGATAAGGCAATTATAATTCAACTATATCGTATATTAAAAAAAAAAAAAAAGGTCAAACGTATTAAGGAAATTATACCTCACCAACACGATCCCACCACCGGAACTCCGCCTGAAACTTGTTCCTGACAACATTGTAAAGCAGAGTCGGGTAAAACAGTGCACGAGCTCCTGCACCAACCAAAACCCTCTTCGTCCCAGAAACGACAATGTTTCCACTATTAATCTCACTACCAACGGAAACGGAATCGTTTTCTCCACACGATTTTATAGTCTCCTCTTCTCCACTTTCCACGACAGCCTCCACCTCCTCTGCTCCTTTCAATTCCTCAATATACATAATATACAAGCCCGAATTGAAAAAGAATCAAGCGCAAATAAAAACAGTAAAAGAAACCCTAATCACACAATCAAGAACAATAAACACGATCAATTGATAGTACGATTGATTAACAGGTTAAAAATAAATCTTTCCACATCATTCGCAACCAAAAAAAGAAAACCCTAACATTTCAGAGAATTGATCGGCGAAGCCTTGAATTTGAACATGAAATGCGATTAATAGAAGAAATGGACAGAGAAACAAACATATTGAGTTTTCCAGAAGAAACAGAGATCATCTTGAAAAGAACCGGGGTTGATCGGACGGTAAAAACGAGACAGGAAAGGTAGCGGTAAGATAGATCAGTGATGAATGGTTGAATTAAAAGAAATTTGGAAGCCAAACGCTAAACCTAGAACTAGAATTGTTCTATTTCTTGAGATTGGAGACAGAGAATTGCCTCGGTTCTACACTTTCACCTCTCTCTGCTGGATGTGAAAGAGACTGCAATTTACAAAGAATAGATTTCGGGGTTGAAGGGATAAATGAACATGCAATGCACCAAGGAAACTGTGAGACTAAGTTTGCTGCGTGACACGTGTTGCATGGGACATATGGAGAGTGGGTATGGGTGTGCGTGAGGTAGTGTTTGTGACCGACAGGCAAAATTCAAGGATCAGATTTCAAAAGTGGCCAAATCACTATGTCTACCCAAGGCACTAAACCTTGGGTGGGAAATAATCCTTTGGCCAAAATAATGTAACCATTGACTTTAAACTTTATAAAGTTCATATTATCTAACCAACTAACTTAATTAATTATAATTTTGTATTTATTTCAAACCTTTTTAATTGACCTCTAACTGCCATTTGTAATATCTCAAACTTTAATTCTCATTTATAATATCTCACATTTAAAACATGAAAATAAGCCAGAAAAATATGTAATTTCAAAATAAATTTTAGTTTTAAATTGCGTTAATCTTTAAATTATGATAATTGTTATTGTGTTTGTTTAGTATTATTGTGCACATTGTTATTGCATAAAACCAATAAAAAGTCAATAAAATTATGTATGTCAATTTTGAGTATATAAATGAAATTAGATAATTTTTAATTAAAAATAAAATAACATTCGACTATATAATAACACATAAAAGTATGTATTATATATATTAAGTGAGTACACATGGTAGTGTTATGCTCATTTGCAATGAATACAAGTTGAATGACAAAATGGAAGCAATTTTACCAACAACTGCATTCATGTGATATGACACACCTGCAAAAACTTGTGCCAAGAAAAGAAGCTTCAGGAAAAAATACAGTATAATAATGTAGTAAATATTGACAGTACCTTTGAAATTTAGCATCCCCAAGACTTGTGTAAAGATTTAACAGATAATGACAATTAACATAAAAAAATAAAAACAAGAAAAGGTGGGTGGTTGAGGTGTTGATGGAATCCACATATAAGGAAACAAAATATTAGGTGTTGATGGAATGAATAGGCCAATAGACAAATCTATCTAGAAATGTCAGCTTGTAAAGAGTATTCTCAATAAACACACTTGAAGCTTAATGCAAAGTTAGATTACCTCCAGTATAACCTTGTCCTCTACTTTTTAAAACATGTATGTAGACAATGCACTCTTAAAATATATAAAAAGGAAAAAAAATTTTGCAATCATGCTATCCTTGTTTGTTCATAAATTATCAAGCTATTCATCCTTTTTTTCAGCATCGCAAATATGCCCATTTTCTGAAATATTTTGATGGTCTATGTTGTATTAAAGGGATATCCCTATGATCTGACTTATTACGTAAATCCTATTGTAGCAATAGAAGTGGGGATACCTTTAAGCATTTCGAATATCATGTGAGCTATAGAAGATCACGCAGAGTAATCACACCATCATCCACTTAAAACTCACAGCTTTTGATCAAGTCTAATACGCTTCCAAAGAGTACAATGTTGTTTCAGGATATGTCACCTTTGTCAGATTACAGACATTTTAGTTGTCTAACAGAGCCCTACACCTCCTTTGTAAGATCAAATTATAAATTGAAAGGTAGCAACAGAGAATAAAATTTCAAAACAAGGAATGATAAACTGATTAGCCTCAGCAATCTTAGAAATAGGTTAAGTTGAGGGAAAAAAGAAAGAGTTACCTCAGAGCAAGCTCCATACTAGAAGGAAAATAGGTAGATAAAGACATGCCCAGATAGAAATCTCATAAAGACCTGGATCATGCGCTTTACGCTAATTCATATTTGTTTGGATTGGCGACACTACTTCACTTATGCTCCAAGCTGCACATTTTTAATGCTAATCTGGAAGTGACTTAGTAGTCTATGAAGCTCTACAAACTTATCCAGAGTGAGTGAGTTTTTAATTCAAAAGTTTCTGACTTTACTATCACAACCCGTTCTCCAAAAAGCAAACAGGGCCCTCACAAGGCTATATTATTATTATTATTTTTTGCATAGCATCTCCCTCCAATCCTAGTGAGACATGTAATTAGATCTTTATCTACAGATTTTTCTAGTGTTAAACTATTTTATCAGCATATTGAGCTTGAAGTTGAATTCTCCTTTCCAGCATAAATCTTGAAAGCTTTGAAGCTTCCGGCGAATGGCCTTCTTTGCAAAGCGCATCTCAGAGGATCGAATGAATGTCAGAGTCAATTGAATATAAGCACCCAATCTTCTCAATTTTCTCTTACATGTAAAAACCATCCACCACACTACATGCTAGACCATCAAGTTTCACCCCAGTAGCCAAAATCTTCCAAAAGAGTTTATCTGCTTCCTTAAGTCTTTTAATCCTAACCGATGCCGCCACTGGAGAACTGTAGCGAACGCCATATGAAACACTACCCCCAACAACTTTATCAATCAACTTAGATGCTTCCTAGCCTTTAAGGCAAAGAACCTTAATCAAAATACTGATTGTGACACGACTGGGAGCACAACCATAAGCTTTCATTCTATGCAAAACCCTCAATCCTTCCATTACCATACCCTTTTTGAAAAAACTCTCAATGACAGATGTATCCATGACAACATTAGGACTACAATCCCCACCTTCTTTTTCATTTCTCCCTAACAATTCCAATGCCATCTCCATACTCCCTAACTTACAAATGCCATCAAGAAGGATTGTATATGCAACTGCATTGGGAGCACAACCATGTCTTCTCATAGTCTTAAGCAACCTACAAGCATCCTCTTACCAATCTACATTGCAAAACCCTTTAAACATTGACACATTTCTGATCATATTGGGGTATGGATCAATCAAACCCATCGCTTTATCAAATTATCTGCAGTAACCAGATCACACTTTTCATAGAACAACCTAATAACAGTATTATACATGATCACATCAGCTCTTTAATTGAATTCAGGCAATTTCCTCAATAACCACAAAGGTGGCTTTTTCACATAGATTTAAAGGCACTTTCATTGTCTTAACACTAACATCACACTCTTCTTTCTTATAAGCTTCAATAACATCAATAACGTTCCAGTGGTTTTGATCAAATTTTAAAAATCACAAGCTTTTTCATGCAGGAAAAAATTGTGCATATACTAGATTGAAGACCAGCCCATATGAAGAAACTAATAAGCAATTGAGATTGAGGGGGCAAACACCGATGTAAAACGTCATTCACACAAGTGGAGCACAATTATGCCTTTACAGGAGATAAGGTTATCTCAATGTTATCAGGATCAGGACAACTTAGTACAACTTATCAGCTGATGTAGCAGAAGTAGTGATGTGTAAAGTAAAGATTTTGGATTTTTGGGCATTGATTGGAAGTTATAAAAAGCGATATAGAGAAAATCGCTGTGTGTTAAAATAGAGCAAACCCAAAACTTTAGAAGTGCAGCCCGCTTGAAATGAAGATAGTTGAATACCTCCGGCTAAGGGATTGAGATCAAAGTACGGTCCAACCAAACGAGCAGTTCCCTGCCAACTCAGTCAGAGTTTCCCGGGTCAAGTTGAAAGTACTTAGGTTAGGTGTTGGGAACGGCTTATGGAGTGGGATTTAAAGCTGACAATTCTTGACTTAAAACAGTTAATCTGACATGAAGCTATAAAAACAAGTGGGTTAGCATACAGGGTTTTTTTTTTTTTAACATAAATTATAGTTTTGATCATGTTCTAGTTAACTGCAAATTATAATTAAATAATAAGTTTTTGTGTTAATGGATTGAAGAACCATGAGGGTCCTCATTTTCCTGTAGAGAAGAATCCCTTCCTTGCCCAAATAGTGTAATTTCAGGATGAGATTGGAGAGAACGATGAGGCTGGTGGGGTGCCTTAGGCACCGTAGCTAATTGTCATTTCGAAAAGCAATCAATATTATGATTAAACTTTTATATAATTTGAATGTTTATGTGTAAGTAGAATGTGTCCTTCCTAATCAAATAATAATGAATAAATAAATATAAAGAAAGTGGCAAATGATAAAACAAGACAGATATTTTTATTGAGATTATGTTATTCTTGATAACGAGAGTAATATTATCTTTTAAATTTTAATACGATTACATAAAATTATTGAAACTATAATTATTAGGATAAGTAAATTAAAGTTTGATCTTGATATGATTTTATTGAGTTACAAACTCACACTCTCAATATAAAGATCTTTTACTAATACCATTCAATCTATTTTAGAGACAATATATGTTACTTTTCATCTTTAACCAAAACCTTCTATATAATGGACAAAACAAAACAAAAAAACCTGTCATTTACTCCAATTGGCTACAGTGATGAAAGCCTAAAACCCAAGTAATTTTGTAATCACAACTCGATGCACTTTTCTTTATTGGCATGAAGCTTTGAAATATACAAAAGCATGAGAGAATCGGATCCATTGTCAACAAAATTTCCAATATACTTTAACTTTCGGCCATCAGCTAGAGAAAAGAACGATACCTTATCGACCCCCTTCATCTAAGGGCTCAATTTTCATTTGTTTATTAAGAGCCTTAGCCATTGACTAAAATATTAATCAATTCCTTCACACGCATGTTTGCTGGTTATGTGACTCCACCGGCATAAATCTCAAAGTAAACCCTTTTTTGACACTAAAACAGTAGATATCTACTAGGCTGAGACCAAGCTTTATCCCACTAGATAAGCATAGTTGATATTTCTGATGCAAACTAAACTCTCTTTTGAGTCATGGGATTTGATAGATTGAAAGTTGTTTTTGTTACCTTTAAATCTTTTCCTGTAAATCTCTTAGAATATTCTGTGAAACATACCCACATTGGTGAAAATTTTTGTTACATTACCATCAAGCTATTCAGCCTCTTGGTGTCTAGCTTTCAGAGAGCACATGGGACGTCAAGAAGGCACATTATTTATGGTTAGAGAGCTATTCTATATACCAGTTTCTGTATTTTCAAAAGAAATAATTTCAAGCCAAGTGCCTGGCAAGTAATGAATATGGTATCTGGCAGAAAGCAAAATGCCTTATGTAGAATACGCCACTGGGATAAACCCAAACCTTAAGAACAATTCTTAATTTACTGTTATTTTTAACAATGAAAAAGAATATTAATTTAATTAATGAAGCGTATCCAATTCAGAGAGTGCGTGGCACTTAGTAGGACTATCAAAAAGTTGTCTGCGAGAATAGCCAATGAAGAAGAATGGAGAAGGAAGAAAGAGAAGAAAAGCCAACCCAGACAAAGTTTCAAAAACATTCTTTTTCGTTTTTAACTCGAGAAAAAGCTAGCGTACGCAGTCCAAAAGAAGAATCCTGGCCACAACCACGCAATCATTTTGCCCCTTGCATTATATTTATACATATTCCCTCATCAAATCTCCACTCAGATTCTCATTTTATTTTCATCCCTTAACTCATTTTACAGCTTTCTTTCTACTGCAATTTATTCTTTTGCTCTATATATTTTGCTGGCAAATTGTCACCTCAGTAATGGCAAAAGATTCTACAAACACATCAAAATCCTTATACTAAACCGACTGTTTTACAACAAAAGCATATTGCGTGCATAAAAAGCAGTCTTAATCGACCACATTTTGGGATTTTAGTTAGGCATGTTGGTTTCAACCCAGATCCATTGATGGAAAAACAAAGAGAAGAAAAGGGTGTCCCAGTTGCGGGAAAAGAAGAACAATAAACAAACAAAAAAGGAGAGGCCATTAGTGTCATTTGCAAAGAACCATTCATTCTTAAATGTTCGTCGCATCTCCCCAAAACTTTCCTCTCCACTCTCTCTTATCTATCACCTTTCCTCTTTCTCCACTTTTCCTTAAGCCTTAAGTCTTCTCGTCTTCTTCTTCTTCCTTCTTCTACCTTTTCTCATTTTCTTTTAACACAAAACAACACGCAACAAATTTAGGAAAGCCATCTCCATCTCTTATTTCTTTTTCAATGGCGGATACGGACGTCTATATGAGGCACAAACTTCTAAAAACAGAGCAAAACAGGGCAAACCCAAGTAAGTTCTATACACATTTCCTTTACAAAGCTCTCATAGTGTCAATTTTCTTAGTCATACTCCCACTTTTTCCTGCACAAGCTCCCGAATTTATCAATCAAACTCTCCTCACCAGAAGCTGGGAGCTTCTACACCTTCTCTTTGTTGGTATTGCTGTCTCTTACGGCCTCTTTAGTCAACGAAACAATGAAGTAGAAAAGGAAAATAGTAGTCCTTCAAATAGTCCATCAAAATTTGAAAATGCTCAAACCTATGTGTCCAGACTTCTTCAAGTGTCATCAGTTTTTGATGAAGAGGGTGAAATTTTGTCGGGGTCTGATGACAACAAGGTCCAAACGTGGAGTAACCAGTACTATAGAAACGAACCTGTAGTTGTTGTAGCTAATGAGCATTCTGTTGAACAGAGAGGTACTGGTTCAAGAATCGGAGAAAAACCTCTTCTTTTACCTGTTAGGAGTTTGAAGTCGCGTGTTTCAGATTCAATGAATGTTGAATCTATCAGAGAAACAAATAATAAATCTGCTGCTCACCGTAGGTCGAATTCTTATTCTGGTTCAAGAAGATTTTCAGGCAGTTCTAACAAATTCAAAAATGGGGAATTGGGAGGCTCGGATCATGTGAATTTGGAGGATAGAGTAAATGAAAATGTGGTTCTTCCATCTCCAATTCCATGGAGATCAAGATCAGGTAGAATGGAAATGAAAGAAGATGTTGGTAGTCCAAATCCTCCCATGTTTAATATGCCTCGTTCAGTGGAGGAACTTGAATTGAACCAACACGAAGCACGGTCTTCTAGGCCTCAAGTGCCTCGATCATCTCGATCCAATTCTACGTCTTCTTCTCCAAAACTGTCTCCTTCATCGTCTTTATCTTCTCCAAAGAAGTCATCTTCTTCACCTTCGATATCCTCCTCGGAGTCTCAAGCAAAGAATTCAGAGGACTCAATAAGGAAGAAGTGCTTTTGTCGGCCTCCTCCTCCTCCTCCTCCTCCACCCCCACAATTCACCCATAGATCTTCGTCCATGAAAGCTAGTTACAATTTGAATAAGGAGGGGTCATTCACTGAAAAGTATTTCCAGCGAAGCCTCACCAGCGAACCAAAGGACTCGAGTATGAGCAGGGCGAGTGCAATGGGGAAATCAGTCAGAATGCTTAGACCCAGTGATCAAGACTTTGAAGATAGTGGACATGTCAAAGCCGAGAGATGGTCTAAGGAAGTTGATGCAACTTCAATGGAGAAAGGAGGAAGAAAAACAGTAACATTCGATCAGACATCCTTCAAGACTGAGAAGCTGAACCGTGAAAGTATGACTTATATGCCAAAGCCAACTTTCAAGGAGGCTCCAACGCAAGAAAAGGAGGAGTTTATCGATAAGGTGATGGTGGAAACTGATGTAGATTCAGAGATTGAAGATGAAGAATATGATGATGAAACTGGAGAAAGTCCAATTTTTTCCAACACAGAAAGAAGCTCAAACAATAAAGAAGCAAGTTCAAGCAGTGTGAATGATGGACCTCCTGATGTTGATAAGAAGGCGGATGAGTTCATAGCCAAATTCAGAGAGCAAATAAGGCTTCAGAGAATTGAATCTATCAAGAGATCAAGTGCACAAATTAGTCGAAACTCATCAAGGTAATCCAGGATATAGATTCAATCTATATATGATGTCATTCAACTTCATCGTTAAACTTTTTTTCTTTGTTCTTATTGTAAGCATAGACAGAATTATCTGGTTTCAGTTTTTTTCAATTTAAGCTGATGTTATACAGAGATAAGTTTGGTTGAATTCTATGCAACCAACAATTACGTTACAGAAAAGTTGTCTTCATTTTGTTCTTTAAATTGTTTGCATAATTGATGTCTTCCAACTTGACAAATTGGTTTAGACAGTAATTTCACTCATAAATTATGCCTGTAATTAGCTTAGTTTGGATACCCAGAGAACAAATTCAGTCCACCACTACGGCCATGTTTAAAAAGAATAAGAATATTATTTCCCTATTTCATATTTGTGGATTTTATTCATTCTTCTTTTTCAGTTGGAATCATATTACTCCAAAATGAAGTAATCTTATGTTCATAAAAGAGGTGGTTCTGAAATGGTTTTTTTAATATATTAAACTTAAACAATAAAACTATACGTATATATATATTTTTTTGTATATAATTTAAGTATACAAATAATATATTATTGTATGATTGGTTCATTTTAAATTAACGATAAAAAAATACTTAATCATATGATAATATATTATTTATATATCTAAACTATATACAAAGAAAATAAATGACTATCGGTGAGTAATGAAAAAAATGGTATTTTAAAAGTAATTCAACTCTATACTTAGAACTTACACCGTGTTTATGTTATTTACATTTCTGTCAATGGCTCCATGTTAACATTGCATTAGCCAAGTTACAAGAAAATTATGTCTCCCCTGGTCCTTTATTCAAAGGATAAAAAAGAGTTACCCTTCTATGTGTTACATTAAATTCAAATTTAATCCATATTTTTCATTTGATAGTAAATGATTACTTTCAATATAGACACTAGATGTATAAGGAATAAATAATATTATGTATACCTATTTTAAGTACATAAATAAATACATATTTATGTGTATTATCATGTGACTTAATGTTATTTTATTATTAATTCAAAATTATTTAATCATTTTATAATATATATCAAATATGTACGTATTTATGCATTCAAAATTAATATATATAGTTTTATTAATAAGAAATATATTTTAGTATAAGTGCATGGGTGACATTTAGTTAACGATAGGCTAGTTGCATAAATATAATAGATAAAACGATAGTACGTGTATATATTTTGGCCAAACGACTATTTCCCACCCAAGGTTTGATGTTTTCTCAAGTTTCCACCCTTTAACTATGGAAACACTAAACACCCACCCATGACTGGTTAGTTTTAACAAAACCCTAATGGTGGTAAGGGTAAAATCATCATTTTCTCTATAATATTAAAAATAAACTAAAATAGAATCTAATTTTTCCCCCAGCCTAAGTTTTAAAAAATCACAATTTAACCCTAGGGTTTCGTTTTGAAATCTCCGGCTCCATTGCCGATGACCTCTCCCTCCCGAAGCATCCTCTCCTTTCAGCGATCTCTTTCCTCCCATTTGGACTCCTGATTGGAGTCGGAGAAGCTGTGAAAGATGAAAAACTTCATCGGGGAAGACAAAGTTTTGTGTCTTCCCAGTCATCGTTGTCTGGGAAGATGATCATCTTCCCAAACAAAGACGAGACGACTCGTCGTCCTCTGGGAAGACGAGTCGTCTTCATCTGGGAAGACGATTTCTCTTTCCAGACGACTTCTCTCTGCGTCGAATGTGTTGGGGTGGAGTTGAAAGGGGGTCGTCGGTGGAAGAGAAACCATCGAGGGGGGAAGACGGTCGGCGATGGCGTCAGAGAAAGTGAAAGGGTTGGGAAATAAACCCTATGGGGGGAAATGCAATCTTTTCAAACTTATCTTAGAGAAAAAATGTTAGTTTTTAAACTTTTATGGGGGAAAATGAGATTAAATTTTTAGGAGTTAGGATTTTGTTAAATCTAATCGACTATGAGTGGGTGTTTGAGATTTCTATAGTTAAATAATGAAAACTTGAGAAAACATCCAACCTTCGGTGGGAAATAGTCATTTGGCCATATATTTTTAAAGAATATAATTTAATATATAAATAATATATTTTTTTATTTTATTTTAAATTTTAAATTATTTAATAATATAATAATATATTTAATTACGTAGTAAAAAGTTGTTCACGACAGATTTGTTGTTAGTGATTACAGGTTCTAGAAGTTTGAAGGAGAATTGAGGTTGTGGGTTTGTTGGGTTCTTATTGTCTTTTCAGATGGCCAAAATCCAAAGACTGTGATGGAAAGAAATTCGCTATATAACAGAGTGGGCTTTTATAGATCCTAAACTAGGCCGAAGCATATAGGTCCAAACTAGACTGACCTCATGCAGCTATCCCCTTAGAAAGAGCAATTATCCAAATAAATTTCGATGGATTATGTTGTGCACATCGACACCCCTGCCCTGGCAGGAACACTGTTCAGTATAGTATAACTCTAGCCCCCTGATACGTCTATAGCAATAAAATTTATTTCTATCAGTTTTACAGTTTTCTCTTTTTGTTTGGCCAATTGGAGCGGTAAAAAACAGAAGAAATGATAAATATTTGCATCTTCCTGACACCAATTTCAGAGGATTAGAACAGATTCTGACAGGCCAGAGTACAACCACATTGTTCTCCAAAAATAAAAGAATAAATCTACCAGAGGCAGAAGGTTTTATCTTGTTTCTGAAGAACTTAACTTGGCAAAATCATAATACATCTTTAAGGGTTCTATCTGAATGGAGGATATATATTCCAAGTAACCATAAAAGTGACCCTAAACTGCTTTATGATATTGCAGTTGATAGGTTGAAGCTGACCTTAATGATTTAAATGTAGGAGTGATCTGTGAACAGAGAGAGGGCCAAATAAAGAACAAGTCACTTAGCTCACGTAATATATTATCTGTCAATTTGTTGAACAGAAGCTTGCCGACAATTTTTCTCTATCCACTGATGTTGTGATGAGCAACTGTTCTATCTTGTGATGGCGATGCCAATCTCAAAGATGATCACACTTTCTAAAAGCCTAAATGGTAGTTGAGTTGTCTGGTAAATTATGTTTATGTTGCTGACTTAAATGGGGGAATGTAGAGATCATTTACCAAATTGGTCTTCATAACTTGTGTCTAAAGAAAATAGTGTACGTTTTCTTTCTTTTCCTGTTTACCTCCTTTAGGAATATCATCAACCACACGGCTTGTCATCTCCAACACCTTGACGAGCGATAAAGAAGAAGATATGGCTTCACCTAATTTCACAGTGATCCAATTGTACGTGGTGTAGATTTAATTGGGAGAGACATATATGTTTGAAGGGTCCCATATGATTATTCAAATCAATATATCAAGTCCATATCATACCATACCAAACTTCTTAAGAGAAAATTTCGAGTTCAGTGCTTGATCCAAAAGTCCGATACTCTCACCTTGGTTATTCAATAATGTTTGAGCCAAGCTCATATGGGTCCGTTGATGGGTTTCCACCCAAAAGCATTAATAATTTGCTCTTAAATTTATTTGCTAATTCATATGAGATATGACCAACAAACAACAAAATATGGATTTACTTACATGAAATCCCATTGCTTTAAGGAAGCATTTCACCATGATTAAGGAATAATTTTCGACCAAACCTCCTGAAACCATGAAACATGTTTATTTATTAAACAATAATTTAGGTTTGGGTCCCTCTGCCTAGCACCCAACTACCATTTCCTTCACTAATTACTGTCAGCCTACCATTTACATACTTGCAAAATCCGGAAATCAAGCCATAACACAAGACTATAAACACACAGATAAATTGCTTAAAAAGTATAGATAATAAAATAATGTAAAAAGAGATATGATTGGTAAATTAGAAGACAATGAGATTAATTACTTAAATTGGTCAAATCAATAATGAGATATTCAACTTTACACCCCGAGTTTCGCTTCTCCCTTTGATATAAGCACCAAATTAATTACTAATTGGCACTAGAATTAAGTTAAAACATAATTCTAGAGAGACCCACCAAATCATACCCTACTAACCATATCTTAGGCCTACGACTTTGAACATTCCACGCTACTACTACGCTATTACAATTGCTTTTCCACTTGTACCCTTCCATGTAACCCTCTAATTACGATCTAGGACGAAGAGCATCGAACAGTCCATGAGGCATCGGAGCTGTCCGGGCCCACGGGTGGATGGGAATTGGCCTGTGATGGGTTTGAGCCATTTGATGGGACCGGTGATCAACGGCAGAGGATGGGGCAGAAGGTGGAACTGCTACACGCTCACATGATGGACACATGGTGAGTGTTGTGGGTGGGGTCATTTGCATGTAGAATTGCGGGGAAAGTTTCAGTGCTCTCAGCTCTTGAACTTCCTTCTGCAACCTCCTGTTCTCGTCCGTTAGATTTTCACAGCATCTCTTTAAAAACTCACAGTCAACCTCTGTTTGCTTCAGCTTGGTCCTGAAATAATTTCAATACGGTAAAATAAAACCATTATTGACAGAATAAACCATAAAAAGACGTAAATACCCTCAGGACATATATAAAATATCTCACCTTGCCCTTCGGTTCTGGAACCACACTTCCACTTGCCTAGGTCTGAGGCCTAGCTGCTTAGCCAAGGCCGTCTTTTGCTTCTGACCGAAAAAAAACCCATCCTTTTGTGAGTTTCAGTAGCCTGTTTGTTTCACAAGAAAATAAAACTTTCGCGAGAAAACATGTACTTACGGGGTTGAGAGTGTTGTGTTCTTTGAAGCTCTCTTCAAGAATGGCTGACTGATCTTTAGACAACCTGAGCTTCTTTCTTGAAGTATCACCATCTTCTTCGTCACTGATACCACGAGAACAAGACCTCTCAATCTCAAGCTCTTCTCCATTCGGTTCTCTCTCGCTTCTCTTGCCACTCACAGTCGATATCGTACTGTTAGGCGAGGAGACACCAGCTTCGTCTTCGTTATCCGCTTGAGATGGCAACCGGTTCACGTCGATTCCTCTAAGAAAAGACCGGGTCTCAACACGGCAGGACTCGGAATTTGGATCTGCATGTGAAAACCCCAATAAGATACACAGAATACTTGGTTTGGTAGCTGGCTTATGAATATTTGAGGTTGGATCTGCAAATTAGGGTTTCTGAATGAGGGGAAAAAAGGAAAATTGAGCAACTTTTGAGAGTGAAAATGAGAAAGTTTCGTGGAAAACTGTTGAAAAAGTTGAATAGATTAGAAAAAGATAATAAATATGAAAAAGCAATAAAGTACAATTTATTTTATCCAAACTTCAATGAAAACGATGAAAAGATGCAGCAAAAAATAAGTATGATAAAAATAATTTCTTTAAACCACAGATCTGAAACCTAGAAGCCATGCAGATTTAGAAACTACAACAAAACAAACAAAGAAACCCGGTGAAAGGAAGAAAGCGTAACAAGATAGAGAAAATACCTGAAGAAGGGAAGTGTTTGTGAAGATTGAAGACAGAAGAAGGAGAAGACGAAGACGCAGACGATGGAACCAGTGAAGGCATAAGATTAGGGTGTAGGGAATTATGATTCTGAGGAAAGCTCAAGCTAAGACTCAAACCCAGATCGTCTTTCTCAACCATGGTATCGATGAAGCAGTTGAGTTATTAACTGTAAAATGATGAGAAAACCTAGGCAGAAGGCTTCTCGTTTTGAAAAAGAGAGAGAGAGAGAGAGAGAAAGACTGAAAGAGCTCAGCTGATGAATGTAAGAGAGGGGTTGAGTTGAGATTATATAGAAAGAAGAGAATAGGTTTGGAGGAGAGTGGTGGTCTGCAAATTCAATCATGACTTTGTGTCAGGAGGCCATTTATGTCAATCATGGCTTTTGCCCCAAAAAATAATACCCATCTCTGAATTTTTGTCAAATCCCTTTCGCCTTTCAATTTTTTTAACCTTCATTAACCATGGTAATTTCATTAATATTATCATAAATATGTACACAAAAATGGCATATATTAAATTAAAGTGGCATTTAACATGTTTTCCGTGACCAACATAGTATGGAAAAAGGCATTATTCATACAATAATGATATTTCTTTTTAATTTGGGTAAAGAAAATCTAAATTGGAATTAACAATAATATTGATGTATACATACAACAATTAAAATAGAAAAAACTTGATATGGTGGCATAATGGCATTTATCATGTTTTGACAAAGCAACATGCTTGATGGCATCATTTAACCATAACACAATCAAACTTATACATGGATATATATATATATATATATATATATATATATATATATATATATATATATATAAAAATTTAATTATAATAATTATTATTAATATCTTGAAATAAGTCAAAATTAAAAGAAAATGCTGTTGATAATTTCGATTGGTTTTTAAGAAAAGTGTGATGCATTATTTTGCCAACCCACCAACCCAAAACCAATGCAATATTTTGTCTAGAATCCCAAGATCATTTACATTCAACACTGGGGCCCACAGACTCACCTGAAAACACTTCACTCTTTTATCAAATCAACGGCTGAGATTATTTCCCCGAACGTGGGCTCCACCTATCCAGTGCTACATAATTAGGACCAAAGCCAGTTAAGTTAAGGTCGACACAACCATCAAATCATGAGTGGATAGTTATTGAGTGGAACCAGACAGATCAACTTTTTTATGGCTCTCTATTGGGCCCCATTTCATTTTAATTTTTAAATCTTTTCACCACAGGGACTCTCTTTAGACAAAACCGTCGCTTTCTTAACCTTTTTTATTATTATAAAACAACGGCTGGTATTTATCTTCACGGATCACATTCGCATTTATCTCCGTGTCTTTCACGCGTCTCTCCACTATCTAAAGTATCGTTGACGCTTAAGGATGGAGCGTTGCAGGTGGAGTGGTCCCTAATAATTTATTTTGCTAGATGGCTTGGAGCGGATTGATTGGATGGCCTCTGATTTTTCAATTATTTATTTTTTAAGATTTTAACTCATTTGAATTATCTTAAATTAATTTTTTTTAAATGATTAATAAATTCTTACTCTAACAATTTACTGTTTATTAAAAGCATAAATAAATATATTTATATATAAATATAAAATTAATTTGTAAATTATACTCCAATACAAACTTAAGGAGAATCATGCCTTCTTCACGTCATACTTACATGCGAAGTCTTAATACTTATTTGGGTTAATGTAACTTAATATAATCATGTTTTACAATTTCGATATCCTATTGAGTTAATTATGAATTAGCGTCATTACCTGTAATATATGATTATAAATAAAAAACGTGATAATGATTTTGATACTAAATAACATGAATCATAAGAAAATTACGTTTCAAATCAATTATTAAAATTAAAAAATTCAAAATCATATAAATTTATATTAAAAATCTATATTTTTTAATATACGATTGAGTTATATATATTATATTTGAAAATCTAATATAATCTTGCTTGCATATTTGACGTTTATATAACAAAAATAATAACCATAAAAAATAATGAAAAAAATTAAAATTACAATACCATTGTTGAAACCATGATCATCATAGAATTAGAATGCTTAACAGTACATAATAAAATATTTAATTTATAAATAATAATAATAATGTAAAATTGATAATTAAATTGTTGATGGTTTTAAAGTAATAATGGAAGGAACGAAATAGTTGAAATAGTCGGGTTGGAAGCAAGAGAAGAAAAAAGGAAGTAGATTTTGGGGTTAAGTAAGAGAAAGAAAGAGGAAAGGAGACAAGAGAGAGTGGGAAGGGTTGAGGACGGGGTGAGAAAATTAGGAAGGAAAAGCGTGGAAGAAAAACCTGCCTGCATCTCTCCATCTTCCTCCCTAACTCACGTGGCCAAACATGTCTTGCCTGCAGACACGTGCTCCTACACTCCTCTTCCCACCCCCCACACGATCGTGCGTGTCATCTTGTCCCTCCATGCCCCGACACTCTCTTCTTCACAATCATTTGAAGTGAACTCTCTAATATCCCTGCACCTACACTTACGCGCCTTCTCATTTCCCCGTCCAGCACCCCCCACTTTACAGGCTTATTCTTCCATCTGAATGGAGCGTGTACAACACATGGAAGGATGCATTCTATCTGTTGGTATCAACCGCTTGCTGCATATCTACATCCACAATAGGTCCTTGTCTAGATCCAGGTTTTCCTCACTATTAATTTACTGAAATACCCTTATTTGAAAAAGAAAATTACCAAGTTAACCCTGAGATGAAAGATGCTTGTTAATAATGATTACTCCGTAATTAAATAAAGTGGCACGGTTTAATCATTGACGAATATGATAACACGGTTTCAGCATGTTATTATGATTGCTGTTTTGCTTTTACACGTAACAAAACTCTGAGACCCAACCTTTTGTCTTGTTTATTTAAAATGAATTTTTAAATCCAAAAGTAAAATAAATTTATGTTGACGCATGGAAATTGAACTTGTAGGGCCACTTGATTTAAATAATATTTTGTTATTAAAGATAAAAAATTATCTTAAAAATAAAGTATTTATAAAATAATTAAATATAAATAATTTTTTAATATCTAAGATAAACATATTAATTAAAATATTACTTATATTATTTATTATATTATTATAAATAATAAAAAATAAATTATTAAAATAATTTTCCTTAACCAAGAATCAAACGGTCCAATAAATTATTTTGAGTGGGGCTTTGGGGCATGAGAAATGATGATAACAAAAAATGAAATGCACATGCAAAGATAAATTGTTGGTCACTGGTCATAGTCACATGGCACGTTTGTCTCTTGTATTGCATAAAACAATTTAGTGTTAGGAGCACGAAGTTACTCAAAACTTTTGCCCATCATAATTGAGGGTATTGTGTTTTGAGTTTTGACTATAAAATAGTGACCCCCCTCAAATCAAATCACCATAACTAAACATTCAATAATTACTACACGTATATTAATGTGATTACGTGTCCTTCCCGGAAGAAATGGCATTACAAAGGGTAAATTACATCCCAAAGTTGTCACAGAAAATCTCAATTAATAAAATTATCATTATATATATATATTTTTTAAATTATTATATAATCTTAAATTAATAAAAATAAAAAACTCTTTAATATTTGAATTCTATAAAAATTTTATTTTATTTTTTTCACTTTCACCCTTTTATCGAATCTTTGATCAGCCACATTATCTCCTTTTTTTGATAATCTATTTACAATTTTAATGTCTTAATCCACTCCTTCCCTCGTATCATGATCTTTTTTTTTATTGTTACATCACAAGTTTTAATCTCCAAAACTCTCTTACATCGTTATTGAAATTGTTATAAATAAATTGATTGAATGAAGGGATTCTTGATGAAAACTCAAATTGAACAAGAGAAAGAGTTTTAAAAGTTGATGATGTTGAGAATGATGAAAGAAATCGCCAATAACTAAGGTTTTCAATGGATTATTCAAAATTGATTAAGGTAATTTAATATTTTTTTTATTTTCTAAATTCGATCTAAATGATGAATCATGAATATAAGTTTTTTTTTGGCTTTGGCCTATACCGGACTGACCACCGTCAATCCGATTTAGGTTTTAAAACATTGGTTTAGATATGTTGATGGGGAAAGTGTGGAACACGCGGTGATAGAGAAAGTGAGAAATAGATTGAAAAATGATGAGTATTGAACAACAAATTAAGAGACAGGGGAGTGGGTCTAACTAGTGAAAGTGAGAGACAAGATGTCGGATGATGATTGGGATGTCCCCACCGGTGCGTGAATCGTGATCTCTGTCCCACCTATTCTCTCTACTCAACCTTTAACCACTAATATATACATATTATTTATTTTAATAATTAAAATCATTTTCTATTTCTTTTTATCTCCTCCGTCGCCCCCTACCATCAGTCCCATCCTCCTTCTTAACCGTACGAGGCTCATTCTTCACGTGGTGTGCACGTGAACATGGCCCCTTCTGCATTTTGTCATTTCTTTACCCCACCCACCACCCAATTACCCATTTAACAATCTGGTTAATTAAATTTACTAATTAATTGTTTTCAAAAAAATTATAATTAGCCATTTGTTTTAAGTATGAATTGAAAATAGTTTATTTATAATTTTAAAAAAAATTAATAATATTTTATCGTTTATTTTACCAAATTATCCTTCTTAATTAAAGTTAACATCAGATGACCCATAATAAATGTGAGATTGGTCTTTTCATACTCCATGTGAAAATCACGTGAAGTTGGCCCCCCCTTAGTTCCAATCAAGGTGATCGATTTGATAATTGAGATGTTGTTTTGAATGAAAGCATATTAATTGTTCAATGATGCGTATTTTAACGTGGCTGTCTTTTCTCCTATTTGGGCCCGCTCTTTTCTATAGATCATTAGACCTCTCTCTTGCTGTATAGTCCTGTCCTAATCATACAGATTGATGAATCTCATCCTTTGGATCATATCATCATGAGTCGCCCGACCCTTCCACTTCAGGTTAAATTTTTTGTGTTTATTTTTAACTTAGAATAATACCATACGCTAAAAAAAAAAATCCTAAATATTTTATCCATACAAATTAATACAACTAAATAAAATGAGATAAAATTAAAATTAAAAATAAATATAATTAAATAATGTATTTTTATATTTATTTTTATAGATAAATTAATTAAATTTATTTATATCTATAATTTTATTTTTTTGACTTATTGGTGATTTTATAATTCTCACTATCAAATGATATACCAAATCAATGATGTAAAAAATAAAAATTCTTAAATTTCAATTTCTAAGTCATTTTCTTAGACAACCACTAAGTCAAGGGTTTGTTTGAGCCTTTGTAACAAGATGTTTATTAAATTTTTTTTAGTGATCATTTTCAAGGAGATTTATTGAGCATTCAAATGGCCACAAAAATCTTTGAAAGATGTCATCAAGCCATCATGTTGTGATGGCAAGTAGATTATATCTCAATAATATGAGATAAATTTTGCACATCAAAAGTCAATATCTTTACAGCATAAGTTATCATTTGTATGGCGTGGATTGATACCTCGATAACGTGAGTTTTGTTTTGCACGTTATTGATTGATGTCATCATGACACACGTTCTAGTCTATACGTTTTTTTGTTAACATTGTCATGATTTGAGTTTCGCTTAACATCCTAGGGTTGTCACCACCCATAAATAAGACATGTTATGCAAATTGTTGGCTATCTATGTTATTACATAAGCTAGGGGTTACAGTTGGGACAAACCTCTTAGCCTTGGGGAACCTTATCGTTATCTCTACTAGTAAAGACATCAAGTGGTCATATAAGAGGCTTGAAACCTTATAATTGTAATTAATGAGGAAGGGATCAAAGTCGTTAATATTACTGTCAAGGAAACACTATATAGTCATTTGATCAAAGTAATGATAACATTGACCAGACCTCTAATAACATTTTTTAGTTGCACCTATTCATTAAGTTTTATCAATTGATCTTTAACTATCATGAAAAGTTGGATTTCATCGATAGAATTTTATGGTCTTAGAGGAATGACATTGTAACTAAGATTGGGTTTTTTTTCCCTCTAAATTGGTCACCAATGATTATTATACCAAATCATGGGTGCAATTTGGTGCAAGGGATTAAAACGAATTAAATAGTAAAATTGTGTTGAACAAAATGACATTTTTAAGGTGGTTCGATCTATAACTTGAAAGTCTATATTCTCAATTACATTATTAGTGATTTTGGTTAATATTCATCAGAGAACAATACTAGTGTAAAAAGTTTTGTCGTAATATTTATGTTTAAACTTTTATTTATAATATCAAAAAAAATGTTATATAATAATACATATAAATATGAATTCATTTATATATTTAAAATATGTATATAATCACGAGAAACAATTATAATTGTCACAACTTTCCTTCTCATACTCCAAACAAATAAGGATTTATGTGTAAATGATGTGGTTGACCAGCATATGTGGTGGCATAGTTGATTATTTAATGTCAATTTTATGAATTCCTTTATGGAGAAGTCTGAATGCATAATTCTCAACATTTTTAAATTATCGACAGTCACCTTCCCAACACCACACGCCAAATAATAATAATGATAAATTAATTAATCATAAATTCAAGTTTACAAAAAAATCAAACTTTTTATTTTTTGCCGCAACATGTGAAAGAGCGAGCGAGCGAGCGAGCAGTTGTTAGTTGGAATGATTTCTGTTGTTTGAATTCAACACCATGTCTCTAAATTTCAACTTGAAATTAAGTCCTCTACATTGTCAATACTTCATTTTCGTCACTCACTTTTCTTTTCAACTTTCTTTATAAAGTTTAAATCATGCTGCTTGTCCTGCCCTAATTCTGACCAATTTTATATCCCTCCTATTTGCTTGAACAACAGTGATTTATCATCCATTAAAAAAAAAATTAATATATAATAAATATTAATATATTATCTTATAATTAAATATTAAAAATAAAATAATATTTAATTATATAATAATATATCATTATTTAATAATAAATAATATTGAAAGCATTTTTGTTGACTTGGTAATTCATTAAAACAATGTAATGGTTATAGATCCATATTTTTGCATACGTAAGAAAGAAAAATAAATAAAACATTTTATAAATTTTGGTAAACTTTAACATAAATCTTTGAGATATGTATATTTGACCTTGTTCAATTTGTCAATGAATTAAAGAGCACCTTAACTTAACATGTGAATCCTACGTGGCACGTAGATTTCTATACAACCAAGAGACAACAAAGC
Source organism: Mangifera indica (assembly GCF_011075055.1). Taxonomy (NCBI): domain Eukaryota; kingdom Viridiplantae; phylum Streptophyta; class Magnoliopsida; order Sapindales; family Anacardiaceae; genus Mangifera; species Mangifera indica. Next base: position 4,447,320 of record NC_058139.1, read on the forward strand.
ACACGTGTTTGTTCGATACGCGCACGTGGACTTTCGGTCAAAGTTACCTGGTTTTCGCTGGATCTGGTCAACAGTCAAAAGCCACGCTCCAAGTCATGTGCTTGTAATATTTTTAATCTTGCTATTATACCCTGTGAACTTCTGCTGGCCGTTGGATCAGTTGAATCTGGGATTTTCCCACGTGCAATGCAACCATTACCAACAAAGTCGTGAAAAGAGCCAGCTTTGTTGCACTGGTCCCACGTATCAAAGCATGTGATTAACGGTTTAATGAGATCGTTGATTAGATTGTAATTTCCGTTAAGTCGATGTTAAACAGTTGGATTGCACGTGTGTTGATTTGAATTTTTAATTCATAAACTATGTAAAAGACTTATATATCCCTGCTTCATTAAAACAATAAACACGACTTAAATAAATTTATTAATTTCTTAGTAATTTAAATTATTTATTAATGAGGAAGAATTGGTGAAAGGGTAATCGTGGAAAAGGAAAAGAGTAAAGCATGGGATACGGAAGATTTTAATTGCGAAACATGTTCGGTTGGTGGGGAAAGGGAATAATGATGTGAAATAAATAATTATTAGATAATAAAATGTACGATGATTTATACTTAAATAAAAAAGAAAACAATAGAGCCCAATTGATGATTATTTTATTTGGTTAAGTTGAAAAGCCTAATCTAATGTAATTAAATTGGGGAGACAAGTGATGATGATTAAGGCAAAAAATAAAAAAAAATAAAAAAATTGGGTTTTTGGAATAATGAAGGTGGATATTGTTCCAAGTCATCCCTACTTTTAAGACACGTAGCATCTTCATTAAATTTTTTAAAAAAAATAAAAATTAATCATTTCTTCTTTTTGTAAGTAAGGCATATGACAAAATAATTATTAACCATTTAATTACGTTTATCTTGCATCATTTTAAGATTGGATCACTATAAGTCGAATTTGAGGAGGTGTTATGTTACAATTATTTGATTTAATTTCCATGAATAAGAAACTTTAAAGTAGAATTTTTTTTTTTTTAATGTTTGGGTATTTTATAATAATATATTTATTAAAAAGAACAATATTATATATATTAATTTTAAATATATAAATAGATATATATATATTTATAATTATTATTACTTGATTTAGTGTTACTTTATCCTTATTTTAAAATTATATAATAATACATATTAAATATACATATATATATATTTGTATACTCAAAATAAATAAACATAATTTTATTGTTTTGATAATTAAGATATTCTGCTTTAAACGATGTTCTCAGAATTGATATTAAAATCACCTTTTTTAAGATTATTTTTCAAACAATTCTTATTTTTTGGTGGTGGAGTGAACATCAATCATCAATCTTTTTTATGGCAATCTCAAAAAGAGATCAATTCGATTTTTGGAAAAAATTCTTCTACATTTTAATACCAATAATTTCTAACATACAAAAGCATATTCTTTTTATTAATTTCTAACATACAAAAGCATATTCTTTTTATTGCAAAACAAAGTAACCCATGCTTTTAACAACAATAGAAAGAGAAGGAAAGGAGGCGTACACGTGCAGGGACAGACATTTTCATTAAAAGGATATCACAAATTCTCCATGCACGTGCTTCCTTTACTTTGAAATTCTAACATTTCAAGAATCAAACCCACTGGGATTTATTACCAAAATAAAATGGTGAAGGCGGTGTATAGAAAGTGATGGATGAGAAGTTTGCCTGAAATACAAAATCAAGGTTGGGCTCGATAACATATGAACAATGTTAAAGAGAACCAAAGCCCAATTAATTGGATGATCACCAAACCCCAAATCCAAAATAAGGTTGGCCTGGCTTTCTTCTTTGACTCATGTATTAGATGTAAAATATTGCTAAATAAGAATTAGAGATTGATAGTCTTGAAGTTTAGTTTAAGGTTTTGTTGGGAGTAGTTAAAATAGGGAGACAAATTGTATTTAATTAAATTAGTCTATTATAGTGGTATAGGACTATAGGGTAAAATTGGTTATTTATATTATCCCCTTAAAAAGTGGCCATTTTATAAATATCCCTTAAACAAACCTTTCTTAATACATAGCTCCCAAAGAACCTGGACTCTAACAAAAGTGAAACATCAAAGCCCAACTATGAATCCATTCTGACAACTATGAAGCCCAAAATTTTGTCAATTCCCACTCCTTTGAAACTCACCCCAAAAGCCATAAATGAAGTTAATTTCGCCTAGGATAGGAATAAGCCTGATCAAATTCATCAGTTTACCTCCTTTTGCTGAAGATCTCTCAATTATCATCACAGTCTGACTACGGCAGTTACTAAATTGCATGCTATGGACATCTTTAAAGAAAAAGACATGCTACAATCTGTTTTGGCTGGGAACATTATAAAGAAAGATCATAAATTAAAATTGTGTATGTCCAGTTTCGAATTTTTGATGGATAAGACTAAATGTTTACATCCTTGTGTAATTGATGAACAAGATCAAAAGAGATTTAAAGTACAAACTATTTTCAACTCTACCCACTATATGACAACCACACTTGCCCAATAGATCATATTATGCCTTACCATAGGTAGACAAGAAAACATGCTATGGGACAAATATCGAAAGAAGCCCGTGTCATGGTTGATTAGATATACAAGTTTAAGGAAATCCAAACAGATGTTGAAGGAAATGCATATATGTGAGCTTCGCATGCAAAGAATTAGGCATAAAATGAAAAAAGTGTTATGACAAAAGAGTCATTCATCTTGTTGCCTAAGTTATGCTATAATCTTCATGTTCATAACCCAATATGATTATGCATAGTGAGATTGATGTCAATTGTTACTGTAATCTTGTAAAATTGCTATGATTAAGATATTCTAAGAACCTATTAAGATTTGATCTTGCTTGATTCTTTAAATTTATGTAAAATTGGTGTGCTTGAAACATTTTAATATGTAACAAAGTTGTGTATCAATAAATAATTAGTAATCTACAAACATCCTATACCAATAATCAATATACTTGTATTGCTTGAATATCTCTAGTTGTCATCTTTGATCCCTTTTATTGCTTTCTCTTTACTTTGAATGGTTGTAACTACTTAACAATTCTGATTAAGTAAATTACATTTTCTCTCTTAAGATTTGTCCTAAAAACATTTTTCACCTCTTAAATGGTATAAATAACACTATATTATTCGAAATCAAACTTTTTCAATATAATATGGGCCGCTTCTAGACACTACTTAAATAATAAGAATGGTCAAAAGCGAAGAATGGTATTTGTTAAAAATTAAAATTATAAAATTCATGAGGGGTGACTGGTCAAAACAGAGTGAAACAAGCAAAAGTTTTGAAGATGACGGCTAAAAATAAGAAATCAGGGCCTTGTACATGCTACAAAATGACCATCCCGTCCGATTCCCATGCGATCGTTGAACACTAAATTGGGTTTAGTTGGGACGTTTAAGAAAATAATCCCGTCATTGTTGGTCAGTCAACAAAACCGCCATAAATGGTTATCCTGTTGCTATTTTAAAAATCTCTGCGTCTTTCTTCCCCAATACATGTAGACCAGTAACGCGATGGTAATGTTAAGAAAACTTTTTAGTTAATACAGAATATCAGGAAGAACAGCAACAGCAATAATTCATATAATTACCTCGGCAGCAATCGAGCCTTCACCGCAACAGAATTCAGGTTCTCTGAATGCCTTTGAACCAAGAAAGCAGAAGACTTGTAGCCGTTTCTTGATCTTTCCACCTATTGCTAAATTGTACGGATCAATAGATTAAAAATTTTCAGCCTTGCTAGAAACAAATCTCTCAGACGGCGAAATTTTTTAAAGTTAAAATTTATATTCTTATTAGTAAATGGGAGATAACATCCTGAAGAAGTAAAAACACAAAATGACTACATCAAACACTACCCAAAAAGGCTGAAGCTGCAAGAACAGGCTGTCACCTTTGTAAAATCGAGTCGGAAGATTTCACTTATGGCATGTTATCAGGGAAAAAGGACTCAGAGATTTTTAAAATAGCAACAGGACAACAAGTCACAACCATATATCATGCCAAAAGTAAGCAACAGCAGAATATTACGTAACATCAGATAGATTCTTCTTCTTACCCTTATAACATTCTCACACCGCGTTTAGCATTTTAACAATCTAGCACCACGATATTATGCTCATGGTTGCCCTATATTTTGTCATCTCGGGCACTAACTTGACATTCTAGTAGTCCAACAGCACTATATAAGCTGGGCAACACAGTTTCCTTAACTTCATATGATTTTATACAAAACCTGAGAGCTGCTTCACATATAAAGAATAATGGAAAAAAGAGAGACAGTGCACCAATTTTTTTGAAGAATCATTCAAGTTGATCATACAATATTTAAATAACAAAAAATATAATAAATGCTGCATTACCAACATCTATCAGGACATGGCTTGATATGACTCACCACTTCTATATAAATATGAACTTTAAATTCTAGAAAACCATGACAGGAAAAGAAAAGTTTCTGAAGGGCGTCTTTCTAGAAGTGGAAGATCCTGCCAACATGAGCAGAATTTTAGAAAGTTACAGAAAATACAAAGTAGAAATAACAGCTAGCCCAATCAGCATGTAAGTCATAGATTTTCAGATGCCAACTTATGTCTTATATCATTTAACCATTTCAATATATTCGCAGGTGCCCACTGCACACTTATTTTTTCAAGAAACAAAGTCAATGTTCTATCCACAGAGGTTCTCAACTTCACCTGATAAAGCAACTACAAGATGAAATTGATTATTGATTATGAATCTAAATCAACTTCACCTAACTAAGGGTAATATGAAGATGACCGACAGTTGATAATCAATCCAACTCAAATTCACCTAACAAGGGTAACTGCAAATATAAAATTGATAATTCATCATCAATATAAATAGTTAAAAGGGTAATATGAAAATGAAAACAGAGCTTCCATTCCAACCTAAAAAATTTGCATATGCCACTGCATACCTCACCAAAATGTAACAGAGAAAACACAGAATCTTCCATGAGATCAGAAAATCTAAAACCAACTATAGGGCTATGCATAATACTTTCCACCACTCTAAACATTCCTGATGGCATAGATTACATTTATTCACAACAATTAAGGGAGTAGTGGTAATGTCGTGACTATGATTATTAAAATGTATGGAAAGATCAAGGTGTAAAAATGAAGTCAACACAACATGTTAACTTAAAACCTCATCAGGTTTGCTCTTGATAAAGCTCAGTTCAATGAAGTATGACTCTTCCGGTAAATGGGAAGCATGCAGTGCCTCCAATAATAAATTCTGCATCTGATAGGGGCTTGTAAACTAAATACATGCTTGGTACTCTGCCCCCCAACGATGTAGGGAAGCCTGTCAAATATAATAAGTAATCAACACATTTGAACAAACAATCCAAAACACGACACCATTCACAACATCCTAAAATTAAAAACACTTAAGTTCTCTCTACTCATCCATAGTCAACCGTTTACATCATAAAGCTACAAGTAAATAAACTAAATGCTACTCCTGCACCCTACAGGAATGAACTTTCCCTTTTTCCTATTCTCTCTTTTATTGTTTGTTTTTCTTCAGAAAATAACTTCCCTTCCTTTTTACAAATTTTCATTATACCTCAAATTGAGGTCTCAATATTGTAGGTGCAATCTTCCCAACCTCCCATACAAGCTTTGAAATTCCCAAATTCGTTGTAAGTTGTAAATACATCGACTGCTGCAACAATCATCATCAAACTCTCAGTTTCCTTAAAAAATAAAATACAATAAAATAAAAATAATAAAAAGAAAAACTTCAAAAAAGAGCACACTACATGTTTATAACAAGTAAGGAAGAAGGACAACACCTTTGCAAAGATGAGCCGAACAAGTATTTATTATAGATTTTACTTCTGCAGAAACAAGCAATATTGAAAATTGATATCAGCAACCATCAGCAACCCATTAGACATTAAAATTGGAAAATAATATAACACGTCTACACTTATAAAGAGAAATAACTTAACCTTCATTGGAGCATCAGTGACTCGATAAGCATCAACGGTAAGTCCCACCAACCACAGTCCAGGGAAAACATTCTGCAAAAAAACACCGATTTTTTCAATGAACACAGGGTCAACAAAGAAAAGCAAGAGGCAAACGACGAGGAAGAAAAGATCTATTACATCTACTTGTTTCTGAATATTTTTGGGACGCTTCCTGGGCCGACGGGCCGGTCTTGAGCCCGTCATGACAAAAATATCCTCTTCAATCTCTTCTCTTGACAAAGTCAGCCAAAACTTGATCTTCTCCTTCTTCTCACCATGACAACCTCTTGATTCCACCATCTCTCTCAATCTCATCGACTTTGGCTTCGAATTTACATTATTCCTACTCGGATTATGACTCTCCATAACCCCCGCATTCACCAACGCTTCTTGAACTCCCTTCCTCGGCCTCAAATTCCACGGCTTCCCAACCACTACATCTTCAACTTCGTTCTCGTGTTCTTCTTCGTCTTCTTCAGTTTCGTTCTTCTCAACCTCCGTACCCATCGCTTGCTTCAGCAACCTCTCACTCTCATCCTTCTGAGCTTTCGTCGACGAGGAGAACGATAATCGTTGCACGCGGGAGGAGCGCGATCCAACGCGATGAGGACGTACAGAATCGTTCTGGTTGTCGGCGTCGGCGTCGTTGTCCGGTTCTGAGGCGTCGGCGGGAGATGGCATTCGACCTCTGTTGTGGTGGTGAGTGGTGGCGGTCGTGGTGGCCCCCCATTTAAGAAACGGCAAAGAGAAGTTGTGCAGCGGGTGTGACTTCATTGGTGCCGTTGCCATATCATCATATATCACACGTGCCGATAAAGCAAATAATTCAAAGAGAGAAAAAATAAACCCTAGACGGAGGCAGAGAAGAGAGACTTCGAAAATGAGTTTGGCTCGGAGACTTTCAATTGGAGTATGATGATGAAGAAGAGAAGAGGAGGTTAGGTCATGTGTGTGCGTGTGAGTCACTGTGTATTTTTGTATAGCAAACCTTCTTCTTAGTTTTCGCTCCGGTTCTAAGCCTTAACATCGTGCCTTTATTTTGTTTTGTCAGTTTTACCCCTGTCCTTTTATTTCTCTTGTGGGGTCCCTTTTTTTTTTTTTGTAGTTCTGACTGTATATTCACCGTCTGATGTTGGGGTAGATGTGGACCCGTCTCAATTAGAGTAGGAAATATAATTACATGTCCGTTACTTATAGTGGTGACAGAATGAAGACGTGGCAATATATGAAATTCGTGGTCCCACTTGCGATGAAAGTTGACATGTATTTCCATTTAATTTATAGTGAAATTTAAGATATATAATTATAATGGCCGGTGACACAAAAAATTAAATTAGCGTATTTGATAAAATCTCCATTTAAATTTTATCTCTCATTTAAGTTTTAATATATAGATGAAAACATATTTATAAGAGTTAAAAATTTTAATATTTATTTATATGTTGATTATTATTAAAAAAAATTGTGATAATTAAGAATAAAATTATTATTTTATCATTAAAATTTAAAACTTTAGATATTTCTCTTTAGTTTAAAAAATTAATAATTTTACATAGAATTAAGTTTAAAAAAAAAATTACTTTTTCTCTCAACTCTAGGGTTTTATAATTTTAAAAAAATTTTGTTTGCAACGACCCCTATAAACTCTTTAAAACTTTGTTTCACCCCTCATTTCAATTTATATCATCTTCAATGGTTGAACAACAATTGTTAGACGATGAAGCGTCATCCAAAAACATCAACTCATTTTTTTTGATGACGGTTGGATGGTGAAAGGGTCAACACCATCCTTTCTTTGATGTTGAGCTTTTGTCGATGTTTTATTGTCTATATCTAAATGACGAAGTGTAATTTAGCCACTATCCAGTTGTGATTTAGTTGTCGCCCGTAGAATTACTAAAAATTATATAAATTGAAATGGGGGGTGAAATAAAATTTTAAAAAGTTTTTGGGGGTAGCTACAAATAAAAAAAATTAAAAAAGTATGAAACCCTAAGTTTGGGAGAAGTGAATTTTTCAAAATTTAATCTCAAAGAAAAATTATTAATTTTTTAAATTAAAGAAAAAAATAATATAAATTTTTAAGATTTTAGAATTTAATAGTAAAATGATGATTTTATTTTTATTTTTAACAAAAAAATTAATGATAATTAATTTATTAATAAATTTTTAAAATTTTAAAATCTCATAAATATATCTTTATCTTTGAATTAAAATTTAGGTGAGAAAAAGTCCTTTGGCATTTTAAAATATCACATGAAATTGGTGTCCTGTTACAAAACTAATTATTATTAATTGAATATATTACAAAACTAATTATTATTAATTGAATATAAGGATTTTTACTTTGTAGCTATAAATTCTAGGGTAGACTAGTAGCCCTTTGACATTTATAAAGTTAATGTTTTCAAAAGCAGGTTATAAGCACAATTATTTAAGTAAGTGTAATTAGAAACGACAATTTACGACTAAATTATAAGATGGCTTCTGCTTGTCCACTATTAAAACTCTAATTATAAATTGACCATGGCATAGTCAACACGTTTAAGTGTGACGTACCCTATCAATTAACAAATTATTCAACAGAGTCAATGGGTACCTACCTAATTTTTACAATTTACAATATATTTATATGTGTAACGGCGACATGTTTTTTTTCATTAATATTAATTATCGTTATTATTTGAAGTTAAAAATTATTTAATCTTTGAAATAATACGTGAAAAATTAGAAGAGTGTTGTTGTTAATTTTAATTCGCACGTAACCTATAGATTTAATATTGAAATGATAAGATTTATTGGAATAAAGATAGTGAAAGGTACATAGGGATTCCCCCATGTGCATGAATTAAACTCAATATTTTAAATTATAAGATATTAAAATTTGAAAAAAAAAAAAAAATCAACCTACAACTTCGCTTCCAAACAAGTGGCCAACTTCGTTGATATGAGAAGAATGCCAGAAAAGAAAGTTTAGTTTGAAGGCCCAAGAACTTTTTCCCACCCAAGGTTTCTTCTTTTTTCTAATTTTTACCTATTATTTTTTTAAAAAACCAAAATACCCCCTTATTTATTAATGTTTAAAATTTTGCTGTTATCCAATGTGAGAGAGAATGGATTTTTGAGGGTATAAATATAATATTTTGAATTTTGAATAAAAGTTATTAACTTTAAAATATAAAAATCTTAGATGGTGAAAATAAAAAATAATTTTTTAAAATAAGATAAAAAATGAAGATAAATTATTATTTCTTTAAATAAATAATAATAATAAAATTTAATATATAGATAAATAGATAAATTTTTAAAAGGTAACGGATGAAAATTTAGAAAAAGATGAAACCTTGGGTGGAAATAAGTCCTTTGGCCTTAGTTTGAATTAGGGTTTAAAGCTGATAGTGTGTGATAATTGTTTGCATTTTTTAATCACTAACCTGCCAAACAATAATTAATAATATACATAGAAAAACAGTTATAGCATACACGTATCATTTATATTTAATTCAACCATTGTTTGAAGCAAAACTACCATGAAAAAGAGCATTTTATGGTGGCTAATTTCACCTCTTGTCAGTGGATAAGCTATTACGAAATATGCCGCAAATGATTGACGGTAATAACTTATGCAAAGACGAAGATGTCACGATGGAGTGTCGGAATATTGTGAGCACATCAAAAGCTGAGTGACCATCGTCACAACAAAGTTTCATTTTGTGATCTTCCATGGCCGTCACAAGACACCAACAAATGGAAGTTCAAAGGCTAACGGCTAGAGTTTCCGTTTTGGGGGAAAAAAAAGCTATCAGATTTTAATTCTTTTGATGTTTTAATGGAATCGTTGTTTTACTTTTAACCCTTGTTTTATACACCTCGTAAAATCATTAGAAATTTTTTTTTTTAATGGTTTTTAAGATATATTAGAATTGTTTGTGTATAAAAATAATAAAGAATTAAATCTTAATCATATCGTTATTTTTTAAATTAAATTAATTATATTGAATAAAATAAATTATTAATCTAATAATAAATTATAATCAATTACAACCAATTTAGTTTTTTTTTTTAATTATAAAAGAATATGAATGTAATATATTTAAGGTTTTAAAAGTAATCACATAAATCATAAAAGATTGATTTCATTTGTTTAATGCTATTATAATGGTGTAAAAATAATTTACCGCATTAATAGTTAAAATTTGGAGTTAATTGTTAAAGATTAAAGGAGCGTTTGATTTAAGTAATATTTTATTATCAAAATAAAAAGATTACCTTGGAGATAAATTACTTAGAAGATTATTGAGTATAAATAATTACTATATTTGATAAATTTTGATAGGTATAAATAATTATTATCTTTGGTTAAAAGTAATAAAATATTACTAATAAATTATTTTACTTAAATACCCTTGAATATAATTATTTTTAAATATTTTTTATATTATTCTTCATATTAATTAAAAATAAATTTATTTTTTATCAAAAAATTAATAAATAATAATATAATTATAATAAAATCAAAATTACCTTAATAATCTTTAAATACCTAAGGTGAAGGTGGTAATCAGATTATCACCTATATTATATGTCATGTCAGTATTGGTAATAAAATATTACTGTAATATTTTATTACTGATAAACTAAACAAGGGAATAAAAGATAGATTACTAAAATAATATTTAAATACAGAAACCAAATGCCCTAAAAGAATTTTTATATTTTGAATGTTTTTATCCAATAATTTTACAGAATTTAATAAAAAAGTAGTTTTTTAAAGTTTTAGAACGAGAAAGAAAGTATCATAAAAGAAGGTTGGAAATATTGTTCAGCCTCAATAATAAAATTAATTAATTGAATTAAATTTAAAAAATGGGTAGAGGTTGCGCTTGGGCCTCGGGGCAACCTCTTCGATCAATTTTGTCGGACCATGAGTCAGAAGGCAAAATTCTCAAATTGACCCGACCCGACCATATCGGATCCAATGATTAATCTCAAAATTCCAATTTGAATTCTCAGAGTCGCCCTCTTAGAAATCGTTTGTTTCAAGCCCTAAGTACGATACTCCCTCCAATTACTTAAAATCACCATTTGGGTCTTTTGGAACGAATCCTCGACGAAGCTCCACATATGGATAAAACTGAAATCAACGGTCTAAATTTACCGTCGATGTCCGCTGACTGTGGCAGAAACGCTAAATCGCCCCTTCAATCTAACCACAGTAGCCGCGCCGTTCAGGTACTCAGCACACACTTCTCCGTACCAGCAGTAAATGACTAAATGTACATAATATGCTTATGCTCATTTACATGAAATCCTAAGTGTTATTTTAGGGTTTTAGGTTTCAATTAAACTTTGGTGGAGTTGAAGAACCGGGACGGTGCCATGTGGAGAGATGTCTAGTTCTTAGGACTTCACGCTGCTTATATTTTTTTACTTGGTACTTTCAAGTTGTTTTTTAGAGCTGTGTTGAGAATTTGGAAATTGGAAATTTTGGTGGAAAAGATTTTGGGCTTTCTTTAGCTGTTTATAGTAAGGGTTTAGAGTCTGAGAGGTAAATATGTAGAACATGTTTGGTTTTCTTTTACTTGCATTGTGAAGAGAGCTAGACTAAGCAAGATATTGTGTTTTAATTTTTTTTGTAGGTTGGAGTGGAGGAATATAGAATTGAGTATATGTTTAGGGTTTGCGATTAAAGTAAAATCGCATTTTATAACTTATTTTTGTTTTGGGTTTTTTATAATGTAACAAGTTATGGTATCTAATTAGGAAGGGGTTTTGTGGTACATGGTGTTCTAGCTTCATCTTTTAGTTGTCTTCTGTTTTATTTCATTTCTGATAATGCATCTAAAATGGCTGTATTGTATTAGGTGGTAGTCCAGTCATAGAATTGGAAATGGTTCCTATTGGCGATTGCCTTATTCAGAAACTTTCTCCAATTCAAGAGATTTGGTTCCATAGTTCCAAGCACTGTGTTAGTTCAAAAGTTGAATCTATGAATCTCTCTTGTTCACTTCTTTTTGTCTTGTTATTATTTTCAAATAATGAGAATAAAATTATGTAAATGTTCTCATGGATTAAAGATAAAAATGCCTTTACCATATAATGTGCTATTGAGCTTCTGCTAACAACGATTAGATTTATCAGGAACTTATATTTTCCTATTAATTTTAATTTTAGGAAGCTTTGGAGCACTTGGCATCTATTGATCTCAGTGAGTTGTGCAATGAAGCCAAAATTGAGCGTTGTCGGGCAACTAGAGACTTGAGAAGCTGTGGGCGTTGTGTACAGTGTGTGTTGAACTCTTGTGGACATGCCTCTTTATGTGCTGAGTGTAGTCAACGGTGTGATTTTTGCCCAATTTGTCGAATACCCATACCTAAGGATGGAAATAGACTTCGGCTTCGCCTTTATTATGAGTGCATAGAGGCTGGTCTGATATCCAAAAGATGTGATGAAAGATTCCAAGATATAGAAGATGGGGAGAATCAACTAACTGCTGATATTCAACGACTTTATTCTTTGTTCGACATTGCCTTGGAGAATAACTTGACTTCTTTGATTTGCCATTGTATCCTATTGTTACATCAATGTCCCAATTTTTATTTGTATTTTAATTTTTGGGCATACAAATTGAGTTTCCTGTCTGCATGACTTATGATATATGCCATTGTATTTCACTGTGTTAATAATTCTTAAAATTATGGATTTCTTTTATTCTGCCTTATTTCCTGGAAGAAGAATTTCAGCAAACTCTGAAGAGTACAGTAACAGGTCTAATTTGAAGACAGCTTGATATTTGTATTATATGGCACAGATATATGTTATTGCTATCTGTTTAAAGGTTGTTTTTCTCTTGTTGGAAATGCATGTTTTCCTTAAATTAAATTCACAGATGTTAGAGATGTTTGTATGGACGAAGCTGCCGTGTCCAGTGATCCTGTCATTGCCTTCTTGTTGGATGAAGTGGTCATCAAGGATTGGTGCCAGCGGGCATTCAAGAATATCATAGCTGAACTTCAGCAGATATGTATCCTATATATGTTGTTAATTTTTCTATCCAATGCATGCTGATTCCAATTTATGCTTCTGAATATTGTCTGGAGTCTACTGAAATTGTTTGTTTCCTAACCTTTCTCATTAGATAATTTGGGACCAGAAGAGATGAAAACTAGGCTAAGTATACTTCTAAAGTTTCCAGTGCAGCTGGCTGGCATATCTTGTGTGATTGAAGTTTTGTCATCATCATTTAAGGATGATCTTTCTGCACAGGTTCATGACTTGCACCAACTTCAAGAGAGTGTCGTAAAGACAAAACAGGTTTGGTTACAACAAAATTATGGTTATCATTTATTCTTTTCATATCCATTTACTGTTTTCTTTGTCCTGTTTCTTATTTTTTATATATTATTTCTGAAATTATTACGTCACATATTTGTTTACCTTTTTATGAATGACAAACTATATTCTCCTTGTCGTTTAAGGCTTCTGGTTAGGTATTTTCTTTTTCTTGTATAAGTTCTTAGAAACTGTGACCTTGAGAAGCACGATTGATGCTAAATAGGATTTAAATAGAAAAATCAACTCTTGGCGCATCCCATGCTATAACTGTGCTTCGGTGATATATCATTGTTTACTTAGCATCTGCATATGAATATTGTTTTTATTGAATATATAAATTTGTGAGTGGACATCTTTCAGTAAGCAGTAAAGTGTTCTATCTAAATATTGTTTTGTTGTTTCAGCATTTGGAGATTATGATGTGGTGTGTAAAGCACCGATTTTTGGCGGATGTGACATCTCGTTATGTTAATTTCACATCATGGCACTCTTCAGTCCGTCAAAGGAAATCAGTTGCAACCAAACGTGCATGGTTTGATGCAGTAAATTACTCTGCTGAGTCCACTGTACAGGAAGGTTCTCTGTTCGTTGAAGATGCACTAGCTAATCTAGAGATAGAGCAGGAGTTTGAGCAGGGAAGGGGAGAGGAACTAGAACTTGCATCTTTGCACAAGGATGACGGAGGTTTGTCCTCCTTTAAGTTCAGGATAGAGGGATTGTCGAATTGCTACCCGTTTGAAAATCTCCGAGCTGCTGTTGACATCCTATTTTTACATGGTAGTTCTGATTTGGTTGTTGCAAAGCAGGCAATTGTATCCTTTCTCCATTTTAAGTTACTTTTTGCATACTGGATGATATTGTTGGTTGTTGGTATTCTTAATCAAGAAATGTTCTTGTATTTTTTCCTTTATTTTCTTAACTGGGGCACAGTTTCTCTATTACCTCTTTGATCGGCATTGGACAATGCCTGACGAAAACTGGAGACATATTGTGGATGATTTTGCAGCCACCTTTAGCATTACCAGGCATTCATTACTGGAATCCCTTACTTTCTATCTTCTGGATGACCACACAGATGAGGCTTTGCAGGTAACTTGTGGGCATGAAAGATTTGTTGGATTTGAATGCAAATTTTGATTCCTTTTGAAGGCAGATTATTTTAAACGCTTCATTTTTTCAATTCATTTGGTTTCATTATTTTGTTAGTCTGATAATTCAGGAGGCCACAAAATAAAACTGTGAAACAGTTATGAATTTGATTAGGAATTGATTTTCTATGAATGACCATACTTTTCTAGAGAAGAGATTGTTGCAGTGTAACTGTTGGAATTATAAAGTATGAGCTTCAAAGACAGTCTTCATTAACATAAGTTCGGCATGTCATGGTTTCTATTGCTTGTTCTAGCTCGAAATTTAATACAGGGTTTTGCATTCTACCCTCTACATGTAGAGCTCTTTTAATCTGTGTAAAGTAAATTATCTAGTTTCATTGTTTAGTTTGTCTGATAATTGAGAAGGCTACTAAATAAAACTGTGTAAACAATAGAGAGCTTTTATTAGGAAGCAATTTCGAAGGCACTTCAATGCTTATCTAGAGAGGAGATTATTGAAGCATCATTCTTGGAATGGTAAAGTATTTTTATGGACCAAAGGAGGTCTTCATGTACATTAGCTAAGCATATTCATTTTTTCTATTGCTTGGTCAAGCTCAAAATTATTTGTACTAGGCTTTGTATTAGATATCTATGTGTAGAGCTCTTTTGATCTGTCTACTGTAAATGATCTAGGAATAAAACTACTAGAAGCTCCATTAGGAGAAAAAAAATTCTATTTCTGATTTTAAAAGCATCCAAGTTAATTCATCGAAGAATTATTATTGTGAGGGAGATTGAATTCTTATAGAAATTTCAAGTGCAAGTTTCAGTTTACGATTTGTTCTTTAATAAGTTTTTATAGTAAAAAGAAGTGTTATTGGATGAAAGTGAAGGGATTTTTGTTGCTTTGCAGAAAAAATGTCATGTTTGTATTCTGATTACCTTTGACCCAATTATTTTGCTCAGGAAGCTTGTCAGCTTCTTCCAGAGATCTGTGGCCCAACAACTCATCCGAAGATTGCTCGAGTTCTCTTAGAAAGGGAAAGTCCTGAGACAGCTCTTATGGTACTGCGTTGGTCAGGTCGGGAAGGTGGATCAGTGCTGGTTTCACTCAGTGAAGCTGTGACTGCTGTCCGGGTGAGAGTAGAGTGTGCACTTTTGACTGAAGCTTTTACGTATCAGAGGACACTTTGCGGCAAAGTGAAGGAAAAGCAGTTGAAGTATGGACCAAGTGGGGGCTCTTCTGATTATGTAAAAGGTGACTTTAAGACTTGGGAGCAATGGGTGGAAATATTGGTCACTGAAATTTGTTGTCTTTGCATTCGGAGGAACCTGGTGGATCGGATCATTGAGTTACCTTGGAATTCCAATGAGGAGAAACATCTACATAAATGCCTATTAGATTTTGCTACTGATGACCCTTCAACAACGATTGGCAGTCTTCTTGTTGTCTTCTATATTCAGGTAACTTCCTTATCTATTGTAATCCATTTAATGTGAACTTGAGTACTGCTTTGGTTGTGGGTAGGCATCCAAGTATCTGATTTGTCTGTTAATATAAGATTTTTCACCATTTAGAGGGTCTGGTAGTCATACCCATATGTCATGGACACAGGCTGTAGGTGGTAAAGGGTGATAAATTCTGTGGAGTCCATATTTTAAGTTATATCTGATTCTAATTGGATTAAAATATTTATAAGTAGATTCTACTGCTAATCTATTTATGTGTGTGTCTCATCTCCCTCTTTTGTGTAGCATTGTCTGTCATGATAATATGCTAGGAAGTTACTAAGTTACTCTTTATTCAGACTTTGTTTAGCTGTCAGAACTGCACGAGACATTTTGTTAGAATGGCATTATATGTTCTTTTTGTTAAAAGAAACGTTTATGGTTGGCTGTGGGCTTATGAACTTTTGTATTTCTTTACCATTTCAGCGTTATCGATATGCCGAAGCATACCAAGTCAATGTTAAGCTTAAGAGTGTCGAGCAAGACTTCCTTTCAAGGAATCCTGACGGTGAAGAAATTTTATCTAGAATGCAATCACAAAGTCATTGGAGAGCAAAACTTGTTGTAAGTGTTTTAAATGTTTATAGCTAATAAGGTCGCCTGCAAGTAATTGAATTCTGAATGGCTAAAGTCCTGATTTATTGAGAAGGTTTTTTACCAAATTTTATTTCTGGTTGCAACTTTGTTTGTTTACATGACACATTCATATATTCTTTTGTCATTAATGCTGTCTTGAAGAAGAATTTTGTTGAGCACTTCAAAAATAGATATTGTAGTTTTAACTTTCTTGAATTTATTATACATGTTAAACAGGATTCATGCATAGAGTTGTTGCCGGAAGTCCAGGGGCAACCAGTAAAGAGTGGAAAATTGCCAACCATTACTGTTACTTCTGATGAAGAAACTGAAATGCCAGCTCAATCCGATCTTTCTGAGTTGCAAGAACCAAAATCCACTGATTTGTTGGCACCTACATCTGATTTTTCTCTTTTGGGGATGAACCATCTTACTCCAGCTGAATCATCAGCTGTTGAAACTCCTACAGGACTAGATGGAATTGTATACAAACCTCACATTGAAGTTGGCAACTATAGTACATCAATTCTTCAGGAAGGATTATTTACAAATACAGGGGGAGCGAAGTATGAAGTTGGTGCCAGCAAAGATTTCAAATTTGATAATATATCAACTCCTGGAAAACGTTGGCCTAGTCTTATGGATGCAACACCGTTGAGACATATAAACAATTCATCTAGAGCTCTTTCAAGTAGACACCGGCAAGCTAAGCTTTCGGATAAAGTTTCACCTGAACCTGAACAAAATGGGTTTGCAAGCCAATTCCAGAACACAGTTCCTCGACATTTCCTTAGAATGTCAACTAATCCAGTTTCTACGCCTAGCAGTAACCGTGGCTTGCTGAAAGATCCTTCACAAGACCTGCGTTCTAATTTGTCTAGTAAAAGAGTTCATTCTGATAGGGCTGATGGATTATGGAATTTTGCTTCTTCAGAGGAACCAATGGATGTCTCTTGGAGGTAAGAATTATAGTTCTTTTTTAGTTTTCTCTCCTAATTAATTCTCTTTGCATGCTAGCTTTCTTGTTTGACTGTGGAGTGTGCTGATTTAGATTTGTTTTTTTAGTTTTTGTTCTTGAGAGTTTCATCTTTTTCTTTTAGTTCATGCTACATGCAAAAACAGTTTCGGCAATTCTATTTATTTGTGGGTGGGGTGTTGTTATTTTTTCAGCCATGGAATAAAGTCGCCCGCTGTGGAAGATAGGTATGCAAATGCAAATGGTGGGCCAAGATGGAGGTCTGATGAAACTAGTGATGAGGAAGAGGAGTTGAATCCAGAGAAATCCATGGGAGTAGCTTCTACTCCCTTGAGGGGAATTAGAAGAAGCAGATTTGCGAGGAAATGAAGATTAATTTGGCCATCTAAAACTTGGATTCTAAGAAGCACGGCCAGACTGGTCCAAAAGTTACAAATTTTTAGAGTGTGAGCAGCAAAGCCATAAATTTGGTATTAAAGAGTTGCACAGGTAAAAGCTATACAGTTCCATGGAGGGCAGCTTTCCTTGTATACACACTATGGTTATCGTCTGAATGGTGATTGAGGTTTGACAGGTCATTATCCTTTTGCACAAAGGTTAATCAACAGTGGCTTTGTAATTCAGAGAAAACGATTCATGCCAATATTGGCCACATTTTTGTAACATTTTAAAGTAAGCTAATTCTTAATGTAGTATTTTGTTGAGATATACTAATATGAACTTGGCTTGAGTTGAGGTTAACATTTTCTTCCATGAATTAATAAATCTGGCAGTCAAATATAAGTTTCTATCAAGAAAATTTAATTAGTGTTACTATAACATAAAACCTATCACTGTCAAAAAAAGGCTGACGGTGAAAGGGCATAAAAATTATTTCAGTTTTCCAAGACCTTTCCGACGATTCAAAGGGTTCCATGTCACATCACAATCAACGCCCGCTACATCGCCACCGAAATCTCAGTCACCTTCGTAGTGACCTCTGGACTGGCCAATTGGTTGTCAAAGTCCGTTTATCGTTAACAATTTTGCTTCGATTGTTATAATTTAATTGCTAATTGGCCATTTTGCCCGCATCGGGTCGTTGGTAATGTTTGAATTTTGAAGTTTTGATGTGGCCAATAGTATGACTCGAGCTCTTTGTATAATAAATGTTAGTTTAATTTTATGATTTGATAATATAGAAAACTTAATAAAAATTATTTTTAAAAATACATAAATAAATATTTAATATAATAATTATCATTATATATTTAAAAATATTTAAATAAAATAACCTTTTAATATTATTTTATTATGAACAAAATATAATAAATATATAAAACTTAATCATTTCAACATACATGTGTAATAATTTTTTAATTTTGACTATAAAAGATAATTTAATCAAACACAATTTAATGTACGATATTACGGTTTTTCCTATTTACATGCAGGGTTAAGATATTTTCCCTTAGGGAGGCAAGTTTTAAGGGTAAAAGTGTAATTTAAACTTTCCTAGCTCCAATAAAACTGTTCCTAAAATACCAAACATTTTATATTCGTTTTGTTTGTCCGTGCGGGGCAAGAAAGCTGTAAAGCAGACCAGTAAAGTGCGAAAGAAAGAAAAATGGAAGCTCTGAAACTCCCTATCATAGACCTCTCTTCAGCGGACCGCTTCTCCGCTGCCCAATCAATCCGTCAGGTTTCTTTCTTCTTCCTTAGTACTTTTATTTCCGTTAGTTGCTTTTGAATTTGATGAAAATGATTATTAACTTTATTTATTTCATATTTTAGGCATGCGTAGAATATGGTTTCTTTTATCTGGTGAATCATGGAGTAGATGAGGAATTGCTTGGAACCATGTTTGATCAGAGTAGGAAATTCTTCTCACTTCCCTTGGCACACAAGATGACTTTGGCTCGCAAAGAACATAGAGGTTACACGCCTCTCTATGCTGAGAATCTTGACCCCTCTTCTTCTTCTAAAGGTTATTTTTTTTTTTTTCATTTTTAGTTTCTTTGATCACCGATGATTAATTTATTGCATTCATGAATGCTTCGCTTGA
Organism: Mangifera indica; assembly: GCF_011075055.1. Taxonomy (NCBI): domain Eukaryota; kingdom Viridiplantae; phylum Streptophyta; class Magnoliopsida; order Sapindales; family Anacardiaceae; genus Mangifera; species Mangifera indica. Next base: position 4,466,930 of record NC_058139.1, read on the forward strand.
TTCATTGAAAAGATGAGAATTGATTGTTGTTAATGGAAAGGAGAACAGGTGACTCAAAAGAGAGTTTCTACATTGGTCCTTTGGAAGGAACTCTTAGTAGCTTGAATCAGTGGCCCTCTGAAGGTATTTTTGTTTTATGTATAAGTATAATATGCTATATACTTCATTGGATTTCGGGATTTTCTTGTCCATATTCATCATGCTAAACTTGGAATATCTGTCTTCGTGATATAGTTTTTCCAATTTTCCTTGTTCTTGATTTGACTTGCATCTTATTATCTTCAAGCTTCACATAGATGTCGTGTGATTATATAAAAATATTGATTGAACTTTATTTTGGATGATGTTTTGGCTTAGGAAATTCCAGAAGTTTTGCCATCTTGGAGATCCACAATGGACCTTTTCTATAAAAAAGTCCTGTGAGTTTGATCGCTTCTTAATGTTGAATTGCTTGTTGGCTATGTGTTTGTATGTTTTACATTACTGAAATTGGAAATTAACCAGTGGTGCTTTTGTTATTGTGAGATTAGTAAGACTATGTGCACTAACAATGAGTATTAATTTGTGTACTAATAATGACACAGCATCATGTGATTGTGTGTTACTTTATCCCTAATTGGAAATCACATAATAACATAATGACATGTAATCATTAGTACACAAATTAATATTTTTTGTTAATGCAGCTAGTTTTATTGTCATGAGATGTTACTTTTGTTTTCTTGTCATTGATTTATCTTGTATCTTTGTCTGCTGATTATGATTTTGAATGCACAACTCTAAGTTTGATTGTTGATTAATTGTTTTAAATGGATTGGGTTCAATTTTTTGAATTCTGCATGGTATCCAGTTGACCGAATATGTTATCTAAGAAGGCAACTCAAACATGCCTTGATTTTATGTTGGAACCAACCTAGGTTAACGCCTCTAGGACAAATAAATTCTCGGTAGTCAGCAAAATATTGGTGGATTGTGTGTTTTGTTGCATCCTTGTATGTTATTTTCAGTATGTATTATAGTTTGAGATTTTGGAGAATGGTGAATCGGTACAACTTTTACATCGTCCTAGTTCTGCTACAACAGGGATATTGGATGTAGATTAATCCATTTAATAGCTCTAGCTTTGGAATTGGATGAAGATTTCTTTGAGAAAGTGGGAGCATTGGATATGCCATCTGCATTTCTACGCTTGATACACTATCCAGGTATGAGACAATTTTGTTATTTAAATTTGTTAACTTGCAATAGGCCAAAGGACTATTCTCCCCTCCTCCACCCCCTCTCTCCGCACAAGATTTAGCGCTTTCTCAAAGTCACACCCGCAAGATTTGACTAACTTCTCTTAAAAGAGGTAAGAGTAAAATCGTTATTTCATTAATAATATTAAAAAAATATAAAATTAATTATGTTTTCTCTTTACAGTTTTAAAAACTAACAACTTCACTCTTACTTAAACTTTCTAACTTTTAAAAGTAACATTATTTCCCCCTCCCCCCAAAAAAAAAAAAACACCTAGGGATTATTTTCTAGACGTTCTCCAACCGTTATCTCCAGGCAATTGGCGACAACGCTTCAACTCACTATCTCATCGGTCACCGGATCTTTACTCTCCGACACAAGAAGAGGTGACAAAGACGCATCTTCGTCGATTTTAGACGAATTAATGAAGACGCATCAATTCATTTGAATAGATGAAATCTTTGTTGATTCCATTGTCTTCGTCGATTCCAGAAGAATCGACAGAGTTGACGAAGATGAGTCTTCGTTGATTCTTCTGGAATCAACGAAGATGTGTCTTTGGTGTGTCATCTGAAAGCTTTGGAGAGATGAAGGATAGCCGGTGAGATGGTCGGTTGAAGTGCTTTCTCCGGTGGCTGAAGAGCCTCTGAAAAATAAACCCTAAGTTTTGAAGGGGGGAAATGTTGCTTTTGAAAGTTAGAAAACTTTAAATAAGAGTAAATTGGTTAGTTTTTAAAACTGGGGGGGAGACATAATGAATTTTATATTTTTTTAATATTATTAATGAAATAACGATTTTACCCTTACCTCTTTTAATAAAAGTTAATCCATGGGTGAGACTTCTGACTTTTCAAACCTTGTGGGTACGACTTTGAAAACGCACTAAAACTTGGGGTTGGGGTGGCTCTTGCAATATTATATGAGGAACCAGGAAGATCTAGGTGAGAATATCTTTGAGGCTCTGCCTTTCAAGCAGTTATTTACGGATTTATATTTGTTTGATATTATACCACTTATTTCTTCTTTCAGGCAAATTAGATTTGTCTGGTGAAGAAATATATGGTGCTTCTGCTCATTCAGATTATGGAATGATCACTCTTCTAGCTACTGATGGGATTCCAGGACTACAGGCATGGTTTTCTTAAATAAATTAAATCATCATTTACCATGGCTTTGAATAGCTAATGCTTCGGCCCATCTGAGTTGAGCTTTATATGATAATAGGTTTGTAGGGAGAAATTCAAAGAATCAAGGGCATGGGAGGAGGTGCCAAGTATCAAGGGGTGATTGATGATGAATTTTCTTTTAATGTAGATGGAAATTTAACTGGCATAATTATGTTTTAGTCCTATCAGCTATTTTGAACAAAATTAATAAATAAAATCTTCCTGATAAACTCTAATCATTCATCCAGAGAAATGAGGAAATTGAATGTTACAGTGAGTATTAAACTCATTGCTGTAATGCAATTAGGTTAAATCATTAATAGAGTTTGCAAGGATTTTTTTTTTTTCGTTATCGTATTGCCTTGTTATTAGCTTACTGTTTGTATACTGTGATATCAATGATTCTTCTTGATTTTTCACTGATACAGTATATATTCATGGAAATAGGTGATTATTATATCGTATAGTGCCTTTTCATCTCAACATCTAAACTTTTTACTTGAATTTGTAGGGCATTCATTGTTAATATTGGGGACATGATGGAGAGGTGGACTAATTGTTTATTTCGGTAATTTGTTATTCTGTCTAGTCAGCCATTTTGTCATTTTACTCAAGAGTTCATAACAATGGCTTCTTGGGTGATAGCCGGTTTTAATCCTAATTTGTGCCTAATTGTAGGTCAACCCTTCATAGAGTGATGCCAACAGGACAAGAACGCTACTCTGTAATTATTCACTCCTTTTTTTAATCTTTTACAATGTCATCTCCTATGCCTTTGTGTTTTTAGTAGTTGTCATAGATTTTGAATGATCTTAAGATGCAAACATTTGATTTATCAAGGGTCAACTTCTGCAAGTGCAGTCTTGAATTAAATAAAAATATTGAATTTTTTTAGGCTATAGAAGTAAAAAAATCAAACAACATGCTTTAAATTCAAACAAGTAGTTTCACTGTATCAGTGGGTATGAATTATGAAATCCACCTTTCTGAGAGTGTTTTTTAATGAGTTTAGTAAGTCACAGCCACTTGTTCAACATGCCATGGAAGATGAGAAGTTTCTGGGTTTGAGAAAAAACTGTGCCAGTAAATTTAAAATGTGTTGAAAATGACTTTCTTCCAAATTCAATATGAAATAATTCTTAGGAAAGTCTGGACTTAGGCAGGAGAACATTGCGTCTAAATTGGATTTTTAAAGTACACTTGGTTTGTGTCTCATGGAGGTACAATATTGCTATAATTGATGCTGTTTGTAATTTTAACATTTTAGGCTGCATTCTTTTTGGATCCCAACAGTAACTGTGTAGTGGAATGCCTGGAAAGTTGTTGCAGTGAATCCTGTCCCCCAAGGTAGAGAATATTCTGATTCCTTTTATTGCAATTGGCCATGTTGATTTCTTCAAGACTACAAGATGTTCTTTCTTGATTTACAGCAGTTTGCATACTGAAATACAAGTTGAAATTGGACATTGATTCTTGGAATTACTTTGAATCCTTCATCGTGATGGTTTTTGTCAAATTTTTGTGTGGCATTTATGAGTTGTATCAAAGATGACAAAATATCATTTATTAGTGCTATGTTGTGTTTGCAGATTTCCCCCCATCCGCAGTGGGGACTACTTTAAAGAGCGGTTAAGACTTACATATGGATCATAAGAGGAGCTTTCAGATTGGTGGTCGTATGCAAAAGTTAAAGTTTAAATACTTTCCCTTTTATAATGGGTGTCACCATTACAGCCCATATATAAATTTTAACCCTCAACATGTGCTTTTCTGGGGATAACTGTATTTACCCTCCTGTTTTTATTCTATTAGTTCATATTCTGCGGTTTGAAATATGAAATTTGGGCTTTGGTACAACAATATCATTCAATCAGGTGTGTTCAAATTCTTACTGGGTAGCGTTTAGTCACCGCCCACGGCCAAGGTTTGGACTTGTGACTAATGAATCGTGTCTAAAGTGAACACGTTAACCACACGGCTCTAAAGTGAGTCGCAGAGGAATGGGTATCCCTTACGTGTAAGACAACAACAGTACAGCGCGTTAATAAAGACGTCCTTTATAGCAACTCTACTTAAATCTCAACCGCACATCTGTGTTCTCTTCATCACGTGGTCACCTCCCTCTGCTTCATCTCTTACTGCTTTTATCCACATGCCATTCAATCTCATGGTCCCTTTATCTTTTTCTATTATTTTAATTCCTTAATCTTAAACCCCTTTTTCACAGAATCTCTTAAGTGATCTTGATTAAAATAGTTAATCTCAATTAATCTCTCTAATTCATTTAACAATTATTATAAACAAATAACTTATGCTTTAAATAGGATGTTTGTTAGGGAGGATAACGCTCCAACTTGAACCATTGCGTGGGGTCCACTAATGTTTATGATTTCGGATAAAGTTTATATTCTTTGGTCGTACCACAACAGAAAAGATAGGCGTCGTTCTAGATGCGGATATGCTTAATTTATTAGGAATAATAAAATTATAAATTAATTAAATATTTAGATTTTATATATATATATATATATTTTTTTTCTTTAGCTCATATACCATCTCTCTACCGCTTGATTTAGACCAAGATTTGCTTAGGATCCCTCAATAACACACCCTCTCCATCCACGTGTCCTCCTCCCCCTCTTATTTTATATTATCAGAATAATAGCCGTAATGTAAGATTAAATATTATATGCTATTTCTGCATTTACACGATATTACCAAAGTTGATAAATCGCGGTATGCTTTATTCTATTAAAATATGAAGGTATAGGCAAATTAAATGACAAGTGACAACTGAGATTAATACTGTATATTATTATTATTTTCATAATTTTGGAAATTAATTTAATATTAAAAAAACTTTTCTTCGGTCTTCCACTTCAAATATGTGGGGCCCACTCAACCTGGCAACTAAAAGCGAGAGTACAAGTCAATCCCAAAAGATACGCATCACCGTTGGTCAATCAACATAGGGATTAACGAAAAAAATCGACGACCACAAAAGTAATGAACGAAGTTTTACCTCTAACCTGAGAAACACCCAATCATGACTCTTTATCCAAATAAACCTAACCGAACACGAGGGTTATTATATGGATGTTCTTCTTCTTTATCTTTACTTCTCTTTTTCCCTTCTACGGGAAAATAAAGCCTCATCTGCCCTATGTTAGGTAATAATTAGGACCCTCCAAATCCGGATCCGAACTACAATTTATCTAACATTTCAATTCAGTTCTATCGGATCCCATTTGCTTGGCCCGAATCGAAATGACGCGGCGGTGCTCGCATTGCAGCCACAATGGCCACAACTCTCGGACATGCCCAAACCGCGGTGTCAAGCTCTTCGGAGTCAGACTGACCGATGGTTCGATCCGAAAAAGTGCTAGTATGGGCAATCTCATCCACTATGCGGGCTCCAATTTAAGTCATAACAACATTAACGGGTCAAACCCGGAAGCTTCACCTGTTGAGACGCCGGATCATGCTGACGGGTACGCCTCTGAGGATTTCGTTCCCGGGTCGTCATCCAGTCGTGAACGGAAGAAAGGTTTCAGATTTTTTTTAAGTTTTGAACTTGCTTAAATTCGCGTTTGGTCATAAGTTATTTGATTCTAATTTTGAACAATTTTCTGTGGTTTTAAGATTAGCTTTTGGGTTTTGAATTGTTTCATTTGAAGTTGTATATAGATTTTATGTGTTTGGCTTTTAAAGTAATATTTGATTTACCCCCACAAAGAGAGAAACTTTAGAGTTTGGTTAAATTAGCTGAAGTTTGCTTGCAACTTTTTGTTTGGATAATAACGTTATTACAGTACAGGTGTGTTTATGGAATTTGGTCTTAGAAATGAATCGGAGATTCATCTTTTGCAGAATTAAGGGACTAGCATGAGCATCTTTGTTTCCGCTCAAATTCTTGAGTTGTGCTCGCATCGTGTGCTACCAAACATAGCAGAGAAATCCAAACGGATAAAATTCGGAGCTTATGCAATTTTTTTTTTTCCAAATCTAGAAATTGGCATTAGTGGCAAGTTCTATGGAGAGTTAGTGTTCCTATTGAATTGATGTCTTGAGTTGTTGGTCTGGGAATTATTGTCTATTGGTCTCATAAATGTTTTATGTGTAACTATTTTCTGCTCTGAATTGGTTTCTAGTAGAAAGGAATCAAAATGTAACACTGATTTTTAGTATATGAAATCTTTTAAGTAATGGAATGATGCTTTAAACTCAACTCAAGTTATGTGTTTATCACTTAGACCTCGTGATTAATTGATTATATAAGGTTATGTGCTTGTATTGTGTGTATTGTCTTTGTCGTTCAAGCAGCTTATGAATTTTTGTACAGGAGTCCCATGGACAGAAGAGGAGCATAGAATGTTTCTTCTAGGTCTGCAGAAGCTTGGCAAAGGTGATTGGCGTGGAATTGCACGTAACTATGTTGTATCAAGAACACCTACACAAGTTGCTAGCCATGCTCAAAAATATTTTCTCAGGCAAAGCAATGTTTCCCGGAGAAAAAGACGTTCCAGCCTGTTTGATATTGTTCCTGATGAGGTTACTAGTCTTTTCTCTCTTTTCTATTCATCAATTGAGTATCAGACATGCACACTTTTATGTCTTTTAAACCTTCAATTGAATATTAGGCATTCATGCTTGTGTGCCTTGCACTGATACAGACACACATTGAAAAATGACTGCATAATGCAAATTTCAGCTATGTATATCATTGTGAAACTGGTCATTGCTTTTCTGAAAGAGTTACTTTTGGTTTCTTTTTCTTATCTTGATCCAGTGCAAGCATAAAGGAATAATCAGAGCTATGATATTCAAATTTCAAATTGTTTATTTGTTTTACTTGAGCTATCATCTAGCTCTGCTAATTTTGGGATATCGTTGAAGTGGGTGCTTTTGCTCTTCTTATTTTTTAATATATGTGTATTTGTTATTTGGTGTACCATTCCAAATGTGAGCTAACTTCCCCTTTTGTTCTTAATGCTTGCAAGTTTTTTATATTCTGTGATTTTCCTTTTAGATTGTTCCTGCTATGAAAGTTTGATAAAATTTTGGCTTATGTTTCCCATGCAGTCATTGGACAGTGCAGTGTTATCTCAGGACTTATTCTTGGCCAACCCCCAGCCTGAACCACAAGGCAATAATCCACTACCTGCTGCTCCTGCTTTAGATGAAGAATGTGAATCAATGGATTCAACAAACTCCAATGATGGAGAACTGGCCCCTTCAAAGCCAGAAAGCTCGGAGTCTTCTTTTCCAGTTATATATCCACCGGCCCGTTCAAAGCCAGAAAGCTCAGAGCCTTCTTTTCCAGTTATATATCCTGCTTATGTCTCACCGTTCTTTCCTTTTTCTTTTCCTTTCTGGCCGGGTTACAACACAGAGCTGAGTAGGAAGGAAACGCATGAAGTGCTCAAGCCAACAGCAGTACACTCGAAGAGCCCTATCAATGTTGATGAACTGGTTGGCATGTCAAAACTTTGTTTGGGAGAATCTATTGGCCAGACTGGTCCGTCTACCCTTTCATTGAAACTTCTTGAAGGGTCATCTAGACAATCAGCTTTCCATGCTAAACCAGCCGCTGACAATTCTGGTATGAATTCAAGTAGCAGTCCTATCCATGCAGTTTAAGTGCAGCTTTGATGAGGTTGATAGTCTAGTTAGCTCCAAGCTGATGAGCTCTACAGATGAATGTTAATACAAGACTAATAATTTGTAGTTGGATTTCGTTTGAGTCATTTCTTTGTGGAATTACCTAAATAAGATTGGTCTTTCAGTTCAATAACTTTATCTCATAGCTTGTAGGTTGTAGAATCTCTGTTTAGAAATTATTTGAATCCTTGCATATTGTGTTTTATGGAACTTGATGCTTTCTTCTTAGTTTGCTACTGGTAGATGATTTTGGTCAGCAGCCATATTTGCTAATCAATTCTCTGGTAAAGTCAGAAGTGATTTATTTCATAACTGGCAGGTCATACAATCGGTGGCTAGGTTAATAAATCCCGTTGCAACATTGCTAATGTCTCTATGGTATATTAGGACCAAAAATCAAATCTCAGCTGCAAGGACATTATAATTTTGAAGGGCTTACATTGTTTAAAGCCTGGACTTTCTGTTCAAAATCACTCAACCTATTTCATTCGTTCTGAGTTCCACAGAAAGTTCTACATATGGCCGGCTTTTTATTTTGTCGGGCATGGGAAAATTCATTCATACGCTCTTCACCACATTTGTACAGAAAACATTTAGGCTGCTGTGAATACTTCCTCTAAAATGATTTATTCTTTCATTGTGATGGGAAAATTTCCCTGAACATAATCAGATGCCGCATTTCTAGAGATAATGGGAACTATGCGAAGAGTAAGCTACCTTTTTCGCACCCAAACTTTGACCTTAGAACCCTTTTCCACCTCTACTTCGCATAAATAATATTTTCTCACATTAAATCAACTATAAACAATATTTTTCTCACCTAAAATAAAACTATGTAAATGAAACAACAATATTAGAAAATAAAATTACCGTTTTACTTTATTATTATATTTTTTAAAATTATAATATAACTATAAATTAACAAAAAAAATAAAAATAAAAGTTTAAATCTATAGATTGTATAAGACGTCTTTCATTTCTATTTCCTTTTACCCTTATATTTTTTTATTTCTTTTTTTAAGTATGTTATAAGATAAACAATATTTTTTATTATAATATAACTATAAATTAACAAAAAAAATAAAAATAAAAGTTTAAATATATAGATTGTATAAGACGTCTTTCATTTCTATTTCCTTTTACCCTTATCTTTTTTTCTTTCTTTTTTTAAGTATGTTATAAGATAAACAATATTTTTTAAAAATATTGAGATTTTTTTGAAAATTTTTAAGAGTTTTAGAAATTTGAAAAAAAAGTTTAAGGGTCTTTCAAAATTTTGAAATATTATTCTACTCTCAATATTTTAAGAAGTGATAGTTATATCTTCAAAAAATTAAATATAATGTAACAAATTGTAAGTTTTATATCATATTATAAATTATTGAGGTGATATAATAGCTTTAAAATATATAAGGATTGAAAAAAAATTAATTTGTGAGTTTTTAAACTAGTTAAATTATTATGTTTACAACGTTTGGGTTTAATAGAATTTTTTTTTCAAAATTAATATATTAATAAATTATTATTTTATTTTTATAATGTTAATTTTTTAATCAAGTTTGATTTTTGATAAAAAATATTATTTATATAATTAAAAAAATGTTTTCAAACTACACCCTGAGTGGGAAAATGTTATTGACTCTTCTGTGAACGACCGTTCGACCCATTGTTCTTTTTAGGCCCATAAATAATGTTTACAATTAAGCCCAGTGAATGTCCTAAGTCCTAACCAAACAAATGTCACTTACAAAACTAACCCATGAACAAAACAACTGGAAACAGAAAGATGAAAAACATTTTCACTCTCCGCGGATCCTCAAAACCTTGGAGTACAAGAAGAAAACCTCAACCCAGATCACCCTTCTTATTCATCTCAATCTTCCTTTTCTCAATTATCCTCTTCTTCATTGCCTACACTCACATCCCCAAATCTCTTATCTCGCTACCATCCACTCCCAATACTCGAATTCGCGAATTCACACCATGCCGATCCGCCAAAATCCTAAACCCACGTCAAAGATTCCTCTTTTATGCGCCACACAGTGGCTTCAGCAATCAACTTCAAGAATTCAAGAATGCCATTCTAATGGCGGGTATTTTGAACCGGACCTTGATTATCCCTCCGGTTCTCGACCATCATGCTGTTGCACTTGGTAGCTGTCCTAAATTTAGGGTATCTAGTCCTACTGAGATTAGAATGTCAGTCTGGAATCACACCATCGAGCTTCTTCGAAGTGGAAGGTAACTTGTTTTTTTGTGTCAATATGTGACTGTGTGTGCGGAAGGACTGCATTTGTGAAGATTGGATCTTACTGATTTTTCTTCGTGTTATGTGCTTTTTTTTTTTTAGCTTAAACTAGAATTTTAGTTGTGTTTCTTTTGCTTTGTGCTAACTCAATGTGGCTGGTGATTTGTTCTTTGTTTGTCATGTTACTTGACGGAGAAAAAAAGGAAAATTCGATTCTTGTTTTGAAATTATTTGGTTTATCTTGTCAATAGATTCTCGGATTAACTAGATTATTGTCAATGGTAGATAAGGGACAGTTGATTGGATTTCTCCTTCTCTACTCTTTTTGTTTGAAATTGTTTATTTAAAAATTTTCTTAAGATGCCTTTTGGTTTTGAGATAGAAGTCAAGCGTTGTGCTAGCAGATGAATTACGTTTTGTTGCTTTCTCTCCTTTGTAATTAGATTTTTGGATTTCTTTTTCATTCCTGTAATTTATTGTTCTGCAGGGTTTTTGAATGGATTTGTTGATTTTTATGCACCTGCATTGAACTTTATCTTTTGCTCTTATTGTAGGTATGTCTCCATAGCTGACGTTGTTGATATTTCATCTCTGGTGTTGTCTTCCTCAGTTCAAGTCATAGACTTTAGAGTTTTTGCGTCTTTATGGTGTGGGGTTGACATTAATTGGTTTTGCTTGAATCAGTTGAATGCGTACTCCTCTTTGTTCAATAGCCTAAGGCAATGTGGGTATGTATTATCTGGGCTTACTGGTAATGTGGATAGGTGTTTATATGCCATAAATGATGATTGTAGAACCACAATTTGGACATACCAAAATGGTTCTGAGGATGGCATATTAGATTTATACCAACCTGATGAACAACTCAAGATGAAGAAGAAGATTTCATATGTTAGGAGACGTCGAGATGTATTCAAGGCCCTTGGACCTGGTTCTGAAGCTGAATTTGCCACTGTTCTCACATTTGGAAGCCTTTTCACAGCTCCATACAAAGGCTCTGAACTCTATATTGATATTAATGGAGCTCCAAGCGATCATAGGATACAGTCCTTAATTAAAAATATTGAATATATTCCTTTTGTCCCCGAAATATTAACTGCTGGAAAGAAGTATGCATTGGGGACCATAAAGGTTCCATTTCTCTGTGCACAACTCAGACTTTTAGACGGACAGTTCAAGAACCATTGGAATGCTACCTTTTTGGGTTTAAAGGAAAAATTAGACTCTTTGAGGCAGAAAGGTCCTCAGCCTATTCATATTTTTGTGATGACTGATCTTGCGGAAGGTAATTGGACTGGAACTTACCTGGGGGATCTGGCAAAAGATATGGACTCTTTTAAGCTGTATTTTCTTAAGGAGGAAGATGAGTTGGTTAAACAAACTGTAAAGAAACTTTCCACTGCAGGAAGTAGCTTGATGTATGGATCTTTTTCAAGGAAGGTTCATGAAGTGACCTCGCCAAAGAAGCATTGCCCTCAGAGATTTTCTGATGTACTTTTATTCATAGAGGAAACTGTTTGCAGCTGTGCTTCACTTGGTTTTGTTGGGACTGCTGGGTCAACTATTGCAGAGAGTGTACAGCTGATGAGGAAATTCGATGCATGTCCAAAGGAAATTTGACCTTGTAAAAGAACCTTAACTCAAAAGGCAGTGGATTCTAAATATCATGGATTTACTTCTTCATGAGGTTATTTAAATTTCACAGATTCAATGGTTTATTTAGCCTAAATGGGTTCTTCCTTCACACTGTATGAGATACATGTGCCTTCGATTTGTCTCATCTGGCTGCAAAAGCATGAAGGCTATACAGTGTTCTGCAATCTTTTTTTTCTCGCTACTTCCAATGTGATGAGTAACTGGGTAACACCTCACAGCCAACACCACTTCAGACAATATCTCACTCCCAGAGTTAATCACCAAACTGAAGCAACTGCAGAGCTCGTAAGTTCCAGCCAAGACAGAACATGCAAATTGTAAATAGAGCAAAAAAACATGTATTGTATTGATTGATTTATCAACTTGATTACAACATTCTTCTATCAATATAATGACTATTTCCCAGCTGTTACAATTGGTAATCTCAGAATTACAGAACAGAGACAGATTCCCACAAAAACACAACTTAATAATAATAAACTAGGTTCCAAAAAGAATTCACAAAAACACAAGAAACAATAAGCCAAGGGCTCCTTTGTTCAGCTTTTGAGAGGTTAAAACTCTCCCGCTCACATTCCTCAAATTTTCCCTCCTCCCTCTCCACTTCCACCTGCTCCCTTTTTCTCCCTTTCCTCAACTAATCTCCCCTTCTCATCCTCTGCTGATATGCCACGTATTTCTTTCTTCTGTTGTTGATTAGTTAGTGTAGTTGAGGCGCTCATATTTTCCTGTTTGTTGCCGACTGCCTTCCCCTCTTTCTTTTTTCTTTTCCTGAGAGAGACATACACATTAGTCCTAACACAATGTTCCATCCAATGAATAGTAGAGTTTTGTTAATTGAACATATGATGAAAGGGCTTGTCCCATAGGATCATCTAATCTGGGCTGAGGTGAAGAGAACATTTATTGTTCAAAAGAAGATGGGTTCGCAATCAGATTGGGAGGTAATTTTACACTGATACATCAACTTGATTCTTTGGCACATGAAAATCATGTTTGTTGTTTATATATATATATGTCCACTTCAAAACAGTAGAGAGTTGGCTGCTGGAATTGTCAATGTGATGCTTTTCTTTATAAACGTGGTGTTGAAAAAACTAAAATGTTAAGAGTCTTATCATTTTAGAGCATTTGAAAATTTGATGTCCGTCTTGAAATTTTGCGAGAAGATGTCCTAAAACTGAGTTTAGGAGATCCTTTTGTATTGAAAATTTTAAGAGAAATTATTGTGAAAGAAAGGAAAGAGGGTAGTGTGAGGACAGAGAGAGAGCATGAAAATGGGTCTGTTCATTAAATTAATCCCTCAATGGCAACTAAAATATTCAACTTTAAAAGCGTCTATGCTAAAATAATTAATTTTTTATTATTTTTTTAGAAAAATAATCAAAATAACCAATCTTCAAACGGTTTATGTAAAATAACTAAAACCAATAATTCTCACTTTTTTATCTATATAATAGCGACATCGATTATTAAAAAAAAACTGTAATAGATAAAAAAAATTGGGGGATTGGAAGTGAAATGCAAAGGAAACAGTAATAATCAGACGGTGGCGGTGGGATTAAATGAAAAGTCAAATGTGTGTGCAATAGTGGGTTGATTGAGACTGCAAGATCATCACCCTGATAAGACTTTGGTTGATCTCGACCTATTTTGTTTTACTAGGATTCGAAGTCTTTTGGTGGATTCGACAACATCACACAATTAAACGAGAAAGATTATACATCAGATAATCTCAATTTGGTATCATCTCAATTGAAAGTTTTTCTGGTAGTGGGTGGTGACGTGATGAAAGGGTGGTGGTTGTGTGGGTAATGACAATGTATTGGTGGTCGTGTCGCTGACTGGTGATGGCTGTTGCTATTGTTAGATAACTTGTAATTTTAATTGAATACAAAAACATTTTTGTTTTCAAATTTGTAAGGATGGGAAAATAGTGGCAATAGATCTTTGCGTTTAGGGTTTTTTTTTTTTTTTTTTTTAACTTGAATACAAGAATATTTTTATACTAGTTTTGGTTTTATGAAAAACAAAAATAGTAAAGACAAAATGTGGATATTAATTAAAATATCTATTTTTTTCTTTTATACACATATATAATCATTTTTAGATTTTGTACTCATCGAGTTAAATATAAACTCACTCAATCAAGATATAAAATTCACTTATGCATCCAACCAATATTGAGATATAAGATAAAAATAGAAAATTTTCTAATGACTTTGAAGATGAAAATGTTGGTCAGGTGATTGATCGATCGATTAAAAATTGATTGATCGGGTATTTGATCAACTGACTAATTCATTCAACCAATCTCAAATTTTAAAATCTTTTTTCTTTTAAAGGTAAAATCAAATTAAGAAATTGTTATATTTGTATAATAAAAAAATATAATTATATATATAAAAGATAAAAAATAATTATTTTAATTAATATCTTGATAAAATATAATAAACTTAAAATTATTTTAATAATATAATATATTAATAATTAAAATATATATAATAATCAAATTAATTTATATATTATTGGTCACATCAATTTAAAATAAATGGGTGTCAATTTTCTATTATTTGATAATATGATTAAATATATGGTTAAAAATTTTTAAATTAAAGATAAATATTATTATTATAATTATTTATATACTTAGTTGTATAAAATAAAAAATATCTACAACATTTCCCGAATATACGTACATTGGTGGATATTCACAAATTACCTTTAACTAAAAGCATCCTTAAAAACATTTTCCGAATCCTCTATAACCTTTTCAATAAAAGGAAAAAAGTAGTCGACGAATAACATCTCTATCTCTACAATAAAAACGAACTTTCTGCCTCAATCTCTTCTAGAAGAATAAAATAATAATAAAACTGAAATAGAAGAACGAAGGTTCAGCACAAACAAGTATTCCGCTGCCCCGAGTCTTCGCGCCGGCCAACAGAAGCACACTACAAAATGTCATTTCACCCGTGCCAAAAGTTAAAAAACTCGTGTCAAACTTTTTAAAGAATATACAAGTGAATGACGAATTTGATGACGAAATCGATTTAAACAAGGATAGGATTGTCAAGCTAATCAATTAATGCCTCAACCTTTAGTTACCAAAAATCGTCCTACATGAATCGATAAGTATCTCCACCACCGCACTGCTACCTTCGTCAATTTCTTCAGCAACCAAATTTACGTTATCAAGTTTTGAGCTCTCATCACATCTCAACGAGAATGGCTGGCGTTGATTATCTTGCTGACGAGAGGAACAAGGCGGAGTTCGATGTCAACGAGATGAAGGTCGTCTGGGCCGGCTCTCGCCACGCCTTCGAACTCTCAGATCGGATTTCTCGACTCGTCGCCAGTGATCCGGTGAACTATTACATTCTTGTTTTTATTTTTGATTGTGTAATTTTAGTCATGATTTGTTTTGGTTTTCATTTTTAGTGGATCTGGAGATCATTTAAATTTAAATTACGTTGTACAATGTGATTTTTACAATCAATCAAGTTTGTTGGAAGATGTTTCTTCTGAAAATTGTAATTAAGTTCCGATTATCAGCAAATATATTAATTATAAAATAATATATTGGTCAACAAAGGCAGTTCAATTTTTCAATTTTTATGCTGTTCATGATGCTTAGAATATTATACGCATAGAAAGCGTAGATTATAAATTTCCTTTCTTTAATTGTGATTCTAAGATCAGTCTTCTGTTGTTTATTATTATTTGTTTATTTTGGTTTTGTAATGATTGGTTATATCCTTTGTTGTTTTTAGGCCTTTCGAAAGGATAACAGACCTATGCTAAGTAGGAAGGAGTTGTTTAAGAACACTCTGAGAAAGACGGCTCATGCTTGGAAACGGATTAATGAGCTCCGTCTAACTGGTAGATCTTTAATTGAAGACCCCTTCAATATTTGTTATTAAGCTCTTTGGTGGACAACAATGGGTGATTTCTTTATTTCTATTAGAGTATATCATTTAACCGTATAAGTTTTGTTGTTACAGAAGAAGAGGCAAATAAGCTAAGGTTTTATGTTGATGAACCTGCTTTTGCGGATCTTCATTGGGTATGTCGCAATTCATGTCTTATTGGCATTATAATTTTGCATATATCAAGTATGTTTGCTGAGGGACATTGGCATATTTGTGGATAATACTGAGTTTTTATTGAGTTCATTATAATTCTATTTCTTCAAAGTTATATTAGAGGAAACTATCCTTCATTTCCCATTTATGCATCATAGTCTTCAAATAATTTTTAGGCTACCATTTCTACGTATCTAATGTAATGTTTCAATTTCTTGGTAGGGAATGTTTGTGCCGGCTATAAAAGGACAAGGGACTGATGAGCAGCACCAGAAGTGGTTGCCATTGGCATATAAGATGCAAATAATCGGATGCTATGCACAAACTGAGCTAGGTCATGGCTCCAATGTTCAAGGGCTTGAAACCACTGCAACATTTGATCCTCAGACTGATGAGTTCATCATTCACAGTCCTACACTGACTTCAAGCAAAGTGAGTAAAATATAGAGCTTCTACTTGACTTTTGAAGGCTGAGAATATTTTTTATTTTATCTTTAGTGTTATAGAATCAGAGACATTTTCTTAGCTTTAATAGAAAAATAACTAGAGGTGCTTTGTTAGTCATTAGGATTAAATATAGCAAAGCCTTTTTTCACCGTTTACATGTATGTGCTATGTTTGGTATAAAGGGTGCGTTTACTTAAAAAAAACTGTATCTTCTCTATGTTGATATGCTCTTTGTAGAATCAATGGAATATTCTTGTATTGGATCCTTATAATTTTTATCTTACTTTCTATTGTTGTTAGTGGTGGCCTGGTGGATTGGGTAAAGTTTCTACCCATGCTGTTGTTTATGCTCGTCTAATAACAGATGGCAAGGACCATGGAGTGCATGGTAAGTATATCCATTGTTTGGAGTTATGTGGTGGATGGCCTAGTGTGTTGATTATGAAAAGTTGCCATTTTCAGGTTTTATTGTTCAGCTACGGAGCCTGGATGATCACTCACCTCTTCCTGGCATAATAGTTGGAGACATTGGAATGAAGTTTGGAAATGGGGCATATAACACTATGGATAATGGTGTTTTGAGATTTGATCATGTGCGTATCCCTAGGAATCAAATGTTGATGCGGTTGGTCCCCTTTCTCTACTACTGTCCTCCATGTAGTTTGAACCTGTTAATTTTGTGAACTGCACATCAAGAAAATTGCTTTTAAAAATTAGTAATTTTCTGGGACACTCTAATTTGAAGTTTTTGTTTGATAAAGAGTCAAGTGGTTTACCATCACTGTCATTATAATTAACCAAGAAAGAGACTGTCAGAGGAGTAACAGTTGTATTAGTACCTCACTTCTACATTTATACATGCGAGATGTATAAATATCCTTGAGTTCATTATGTCATTCTTCCATGGTTTTGTAAAGCTGTACGTGTCATCATTGTAGTTATTCGTAAACTGTAAGTTGAAGTTTGTTTCAAATGTCTCAGGGTTTCACAAGTTACAAGGGAAGGGAAATATAAACAATCAAATGTTCCTCGGCAATTAGTTTATGGCACTATGGTGTATGTTCGTCAAGTGATTGTATCTGATGCTTCTTATGCCCTATCACGAGCAGTTTGTATTGCCACAAGGTACAGTTGTGTTCGTAGACAATTCGGTTCACAGAATGGTGGTGCTGAGACCCAGGTATGCTAGAAAACCCCCTTTTCTTGTTTTAAGTTTATCAAGGATTTGCTACTGTTTGAGCATATTCTTTTTGACATTGTTTACTTACTTCACTGTGATTAGATAAAGTCTATGATGGTTTGGCATTTATGATTTAGTTAATAACTTATTGCTACTATTGAAGATATTCTTTACTTGAAGATCAATTTTGAGATGATCCTTCTAATTTTATGGGGTCTCAGACACAATTCTTGTCTTCCAAATTGTTAGAAAAACATGAATTAACTATTTCTTGTTTGGAGTTCTAACATATAGAGCAGAGAAATTTGCTTTGATAAGTTCTAATCTTGTTGTCGAGTTTTGGTCACTATTTTCCAGTTTGTTACAGAATATCTGCATCTTATGCTTATGCTGCTTTCTTGCTTTAGGTGATTGATTACAAAACTCAGCAAAATAGACTCTTCCCATTGCTTGCTTTTGCCTATGCTTTCAGATTTGTTAGTGAGTGGTTGAAATGGTTGTATACCGATGTGATGCAAAGATTGCAAGCTAATGATTTCTCAACATTGCCTGAGGCTCATGCATGTACCGCGGGTTTGAAGTCTCTGACTACTTCTGCCACAGCTGTATGTTATTAGAACTGATCTTTAGGCCTTCTTTTGGCTAATTGTTTTTTTTTTTTTTTGTTCTTTCAAGAGTTGATTCTTTCACCTGTACTCATCATTGTTCTCTCACGATAACCTTGCTAATGAGTTTTGATGAGTTATACTGGATACCCGTTTTTGAGAATGCAAACTTCATATCTATGCATAGTTTTGTATCTATACTGTTCCTCAGGGTTCTTATATTTCATTTGCTTTAGCTATGCGTCATGTTCCTCCAGAATTGTTAGTAAGAGCATTCTGTGGGGATGCCATTTATGGTTTCTGCTATTTATTAAAAGTATGGTGAAGAACATGGACTAACTGTTCGGAACTGGATTTTGCATTTGCAGAATTAAGACTGTAATTTGTGATGGTTATTGATATAATACACCCAATAGTTTGCTCAAGTTTTAAAAGTAAAATTTTGCATGAAGTTGGGATGTTCCCGATGAAGCTAGCGTTAGGATTGCATTTTTGTTGGCTTAATTAGTTTCAATGACCTGTAGGATCCAAGACAGGTTTGTTTTTTCCTTTTTTTTTTTTTTAATGCTGAAATTTGTATTATTTATGCTTTCGTTTTTATGGTGGTTGGCCATCTTTCTATATTGTGGTAATTTTTTATGGCTGTATTACTCTATTTGACTCTACTACTAGCTTCATGTATGGCACTTTCTTTTGCAAGTGTTTGGATTCTGGTTCGATAAGCTCTGTCTATGAAAGCCAATTTGCAGTATCATGTTATTTATTTGAAATATTCGAAGTGATAATTTCTTTTATGGCAGGATGGGATTGAGGAATGTCGAAAATTATGTGGTGGCCATGGTTACTTGTGTAGCAGCGGACTTCCAGAACTATTTGCAGTATATGTCCCTGCTTGTACATATGAAGGAGACAACACTGTGCTACTTTTACAGGTGTTTTGAACAATTAAATAATCTGAGTCTGATTTCAACAAGTTCCATTTGCAGTTTATAGCATTTATTCTAGTTGCTTGTTGTTCTTGGGTTTTGGTACAAATTTTTTGCCCTGATGAAGGAGGTTTTTTAAATGTCCGAACTTTCTCCTGTTTAGTTTGGGTTCACTTTAAGATATATGTAAATACAGTTGTCTGTTGTGGCAACCTGTTGTCAATTTGTTTGCAGTTTTTAAAGGACCATAATTTGTATGGACTTCTTTATTTACTGGTTTTGGGTTGGCCCTCGTACTGCTGTGACCCCAAGTGATTGTTTGGACTGTGAATGACATTCTATAAAAAATTCTTTTTCTAGGTTGCAAGGTTTCTCATGAAAACTGTCTCTCAACTGGGGTCTGGAAAGAAGCCTGTTGGGACAATATCTTACATGGAACAAGCGGAGCATTTGATGAAATGTCGTTGTGAGGTTCAAAGAGGTAATATTTTTATTATTTTTTTCCTGTTCAATGCAATTTTGTTTCATATGTAACACAGACTGTTGTTGTTTATCCCTGTCATGATAGAACACTTGCAGCTTCTTCTAAATGTGTTAATTCATGTTCACCATCATATATTTTTTTTTTTCCTCTTTCTTTCAATGGCTGGCAGCTGAGGATTGGTTAAAGCCTTCTGTAATACTGGAGGTTTTTGAAGCAAGGGCCACTAGGATGTCTGTTGCATGTGCTCAAAACCTGAGCAAGTTCGCAAATCCAGAAGAGGGTATGTTTCCTTTCCCTTTATTCAGGAATTTGGTATGTATTTCACATTTATCTATTCTTCTTAACTTTCTATATGACCAAATTTATGAACAAGTCACTTGTATGGACTACTTTTGAAACTTAATTTTTTGCCTTAATTGGCATCTCTCTTGCTAACATGAGTTTTTGCCTTAATTGGCATCTCTCTCGCTAACATGATTCAATTTAGTACAAGATACAGAATGTTGATCTTTTCATTTTCATAGTATCGTTAACATGATTCAATTTGGCCTCTTTATGGCCTTTTAAGTTTATTTTTTGGGTAATGTATGGTCTTTTAAGTTAAAGTAAAAACATTTGATGTTTTTCACTGGTTCTTCCTTTAATTTCAGGCTTTTCAGAACTCTTAGCTGATTTAGTTGAGGCAGCAATTGCTCATTGCCAGTTAATTGTTGTTTCAAAGTAAGTTCCATCCTCTTGATCATGTCAATTGTCTCAAATTGATAGGCCGCCTTTCCTTTCATGAATGTATCTGCTGGTAGAGGGGTCTGTTGATGAATGGACATTGAAGGAACCTAACCCAAACATCAAATTTATGCCAAATTTCTTTGAAATTATAAGTGAATTGAAACAGAATAAGATTATGTTTATGCTGAGAATGTCAAAATTAAGTTAAATTCTTGGCCAAATTTCGTTTGACGCATCTGTATATCTTCTCAATTTTTTAAGTTTTAATGGGAAACTTTTCTCTTAATCAGGTTTATTGAGAAATTGCGACAAGACATACCTGGAAAGGGGGTGAAACAAGTGTTAGGAATGCTCTGCAACATTTATGCTTTGCATATTCTGCACAAAAATCTGGGTGATTTTGTATCCACTGGCTGCATAACTTCCAAGCAAGCTTCACTTGCTAATGAGCAACTAAGGTCTTTGTATTCCCAGGTATGGGCTTACAGATAATTTTCTCAACTTCCCCTCTTGCTCAATGATTAATGTTTTCTCCAGTCTTACTACAATTTGTAATTCATGGGTTGTTAGGTCCGTCCTAATGCGGTTGCCCTTGTTGATTCATTCAATTATACCGACCATTTTCTGGGATCAGTCCTTGGCCGGTATGATGGAAACGTGTATCCAAACCTCTACGAGGAAGCTTGGAAGGATCCTCTCAATGATTCTGTTGTACCTGATGGCTACCATGAATACATCCGCCCCATTCTGAAACAACAGCTCCGAACAGCAAGACTCTGAGGATGCAAGAACTGTAACATCTTCTCCAACTAAAATTTGAAGTAGTACTACAAAAAGTGCCATTATATAGTTAACTCGAACCCAGTAAAATTCCCTAGATTGTGATCACTGTTGGTGAATAAATGGACCTAAATTATGACAAAATTTTATTAGCATTGAAGGATAGAAGAATTGATATCTATATGATAATTCTTGTTTTATATGCTTATTACATATTAAAAATCTAAGTTCCCCCTTCATTGTTGTCGGGATTTTAGTAATTATCAGGACAGAGTCTTAAAAATGATGTACCATTAACTACCCATTTCGAAATTGTTTTTATAATTTACTTTTATATGGCAGGGGAAGGGGTTTAAAATTTAGACTATAGCTCAATCTCAGTTTCACTAGTATTGACAAAGAAAATTCAATTATTTCTGCACTATCTTGACAAATACAAAGATTAATATTACTCAAAAGCAAATAAAATAGCAGATGCTTTCAATTACGGGAAATTTCTCTTTCTTTTACAATTTTCTTTATAACGAGTAGGCGGAAATTAATTAAAGTTATCGATTCAGGGTCAACGAATACTTGCAATCAAATTAATGCATTTTCTTTCCCAAAGGGTCACAATTTCTATGCCCCAAGCGTCAACTTTTGTTTATTCTTATTTTTGTTCTTACGAGACTCTTCATTTGCTATGTGCCCCAAAACTCCAAAACCCAATTAAAAACCTTACTTTATTCTCAATCAACTTGTTAATTCATGCACTGGCCATGGCAGGAGTTGGAACCCTAGTAGATCTATTACTCTTCTACTCACTTGAGAGATCACTATTCAACAGAATGGTTCAAATGATGGGAAGGTGTTCACAAGAAGTTAAAAGAACCATAGCTTTTTGGCTTGTGCTAGAGGAGATTGGCTATCATGACTTGATTCGAACCATTCATTCCTTGGATAACAAAACCATTGAAGCCCTCTCCAATGAAGCATTGCAATGCCTGAAATTCATTAAACCTGATGCTGTTGAACACACACTATTAGACAACTTCCCTGTTTTTCAAGGCCTCTTGGATGAACCTATGAATATCAGCTTCTTTTACTACAACCGGGAGCTCATTTACAAGCGCTATATCCACTTTATGGAGACTGTTTGCAACAAAATATTTGGTGGCACGGCTGCTATCGAAGTTGACGAGTCTGGCTTAAGGCCTGTGGTTCGACCCTTTACTCAGAGTTTTAATAGTGCACAAGCTGCAGCCATTAATGTAACACCAAGAGAATCAAATTTGAATCCTGAAGCTCCAGCGTTCCATCCTGTACAGTCCCCAGACGATGCCAAGATGATGTTTTTAACATTCTCCAAAGGTCACCCTCTAACACGAGAAGAAATCATTAACTTCTTCACCTCGTAAGTATATATATTTTTTTCATAATTTTGGTAATTATCTTGGTGGGGTAATTAAATCAATAGTTTAATATTGTTGTTCAGGAAGTGGGGTGAAGTCGTAGAAGATGTGTTCATAGAGCAAAGTCGTCCGGGGCAAGAACCACAGTTTGGACGTATAGTTTTTACAGCATCAACAGTGGTAACTAGGGTTCTAAATGGTCAATCAAAAGCTAAGTTCTTGGTTAATCGAAAGCATTTGTGGGCTCGTCAATATGTGCATCGGCATGAAGGCAGGACAGGAGGACTACTTAATCATGAAAAAGCTTGCAATTAGTTGAGTCTTGATTATTCACGTATATGTAATCTCTTTTCTTAAATTTGCATATCTATTATCAATTATACAAATCTTGCTCTATTAAACTACCTTACAGTGATTATAAAGCCTTTATTAATTTTTTTTTTTAACTTTTTTGACCAATTTATTGTTGTAATTTTTCCCTTTTTTTTTGTGTTGCTTTCTTGCACGTGATTTTGGCAGGACTTGTCTTACCTGAATTTTGGGACATATTGAGGTGAATTAACATTTACGTGGTCAAATGTGTGTAAATGATGCGAGTCTGTTGAGTCAATTTCAGGCAATTATTCTTTAAATCAAAACAAAAATAATCAAAATGTGGCTACACACTCATTTTTTCTAATAAATATGATTCACAGGTTGGATTTCTTTATTGAAAGAAAAAAAGAAAGCTCTTTTGGTTGATGACTATGACCCAATACAAAAGATGAAGAATAAAATTGAAGGTAGTTATCATCTTTAATATATAATAGAGCCGGCAGCCTAAATTTGGGGAATTAAAAAAGACTTGTATGCATTTGAGAAAACACTAAATGGTGGTTGTTGTAGAAGAAGAAGATAATCTAAATGGAGTAGTTTTGAATCAGAGCATGCGTAGAAGTGGAAGGGAATAGGGCAGGTGACTACAGGAGAAAACAAATATACTGTACAAGAAAAATCCAAATCTGTGTATTGTTCTGAATGAGCAACGATAATAATATAAGTTGAAATTCGCCCATTTGTATCCAGCTAGGTCCACCTTCTTTAAATACATTTCTGGCCAAAAGACTTATTCCCACCCAAGGTCTAGTGCAAAGATAAACTCACATTGTGAGGTTTCAAAAACTTAAATATCCACTTGTCATAAAATTTTTGTTAAAACTTTTTGTTAATTATAAAGGCAAAATCGTTATTAAACAATAATATTTTAAAAAAATAAAATTTTATCTTATTTTCTCCCCTTAATTTAAAAAACTAATATTTTGTCTCTACCCAAAAGTTTGAAAAACTACATTTTCACGTATAGGGTTTCATTCCTTCCCTTTCTTCTCCAGCGACGTTCTCTGACCAACCTCTCATTTGTCGGCACTCCCTCTTGCAACCTGGACGAAGACACAACCATAGTTCTCTAGCCACAAATGCAATGAATCGTCGTGCAACGAACTTGATTATGGTTGTGTCTCCATCATGTTTATGGTTAGAGAGAATGGGTCTTCGTTGACAGTCATTTAGGTCTGAAGCCAAATCGATGAAAAACGTGATAGATTCTTACTGTCTAGAGTTGATTCAACAAAACCTCTTAGTTTTGGGGCTTTGTTAACTTTCATTTGGTGTCGTCGACAGTAGTAGAAGAAGGGGCATAGAAGGCTGATTGATGTCAAAACTGATTGGTTGCTACCCTTTTCAAAGTTTGCAACAAACCCTAGAGATTTAGGGGGAAGAAGTTACTTTTCAAAATCCGAAAAGGACAATAAGATAAAATTATATATTTTTTAATATTATTAATAAAATAATAATTTTATCTTTAACTTTAATGAAAAATTTTAACAACAGTTAGTCCAAAGATAGCTATTTGAGTTTTTTGAATCCCTCAAGTGTGTATTTGTTTTTACATTAAAACTTGGGTAGGAAATAACCCTTTGGCTAACATTTCTTTAATCAACTTTTCTTTTTCTTTTTTCTTTTTTTTAAACCATATGTGTGAAACAAATATAAAGGATGTCACCTAATAACATTTTGTGATCGCCATAGCCACAACATCCTCACAAAACAAACCTCAATGGAAGCTTCAATAATCAATGTTGAATGTGAAGCTGCTCAACCCTCAAGCTCCTCTCATTCTCATTCCTCAACAAAATTCAGGTCCCAAAAGTCCTCTAAAACCAGCACAAGAAATTTGGTTAATGATGAGAAGCATCCAACTTATAGAGGAGTAAGAATGCGTCAATGGGGGAAATGGGTTTCAGAAATAAGGGAGCCGAGGAAGAAATCTAGAATCTGGTTAGGGACTTATGCAACCCCAGAAATGGCTGCTAGAGCTCATGATGTCGCTGCTCTTACAATTAAAGGTCATTCAGCTCACCTCAACTTCCCGGAGTTAGTTCATCAGCTTCCCCGTCCGGCCACTTCGTCGCCCAAGGACATTCAAATTGCTGCTGCTAAAGCAGCTGCTTTAAGCTATAACCCTACACCCCATGCCCATCAACTTGAAGCTCCTCACTCCCCAGCAAGCACTGTGGCTTCTCAAGAATCCTCCACCTCACCTTTCTATCATAATAACTATGAAGATGATGAATTATTTGACCTCCCTGATCTCTCCCTTAATGGAATTCATCAAATCCATGAATTCTGGAACTCTTTTGTATGGCAGCCTGCAGATTCTGGATTCTGGTATGAAGAGGAACCACTCTTATGGAATTGAATATCATTTCATCTTTAGTCATATGAAATAGTAATTAAGTTCAAGTTTGAATGTTAATGTATTGTTTAGACTCTGTATGAAGTGATTTCATTTGACAAGAACATACAATATTATTGTATGTATATATATTTATATATAGAAAATATGACAAATTTAATAAGTTTTAGGTTTATGTTTCTATTTGTCATAATTATCCCATATATATTTTATAATTTTTTTTTTAGCCATGTATATGTTTCAGCAATTAAAATTAGTTAGGAAGCACAAAAAAATAATGAAGAAAAGTTTAAAATGACTCTATATTCACTGTCAAGTGCACTTGCGTTTGAAGAAAAGTTACAAATACAGCAAGTATGAAGCACAAATTGGTCCATTGGCTTTGGCATGAGGCTTCCTCTAGAATGTAAAGCTAATAGAGAAGCCATGTTATTTAAAGTATGGTAGCTATAGATTTTAATAAATGTGATGATTTTATCTAGTTAAGGCCAATAGCTTTGTAGCAACTGGCTTCTGGTGGGCACTTGCATAAAGAATCTGGTCATTCTGAGGTGGGTTCTATTTCTAAACTAGAAAAGGGTATATAATTTTATTATATATAAGACCCAGCTGCCAAATATTCATCTTATTGCACTGTTAATAAAGCTGAAGAATAATGTAAGCAGAGAAAATGACCTGTGTGACTCTGACAGAGAGCATCAGTTGTAAGAAATATCATATGAATGGAAGACATTTTTTTCCTTTCTTTTGAGTTGTAAAATGCTTTGCACCCAAAAGATTATTATGATACACTTATTTGTATGCTTTTGATGCATATAATTCCTCTTTGACAAAGATTTGCCTTGCATAAATAACTTTGCCTATGTTTTATCCCAACATTTTGACCATATGCTTGAAAGTAATCCAAGTACAAAACCTTTTAACTATTCTCATTGAGGCCTCTTTTATTTGCTCACAAGACAGCGATGATGAGGCATTACCTTTTGATGAAGTTTGTCTAATTTACTTTACGAGATTTTGCTTTAATAACTATTAACAGAGAAATCTCCATTTTTGTACAACAGGGAAAGCTCTTCACGTGGTTTGACTATCTTGATTTTTTCCTTTTATTCTTAATTGACCATGTCCTTAACTAAATTTTACAAGAAGTCAGAACCACCTAATTCCTAACTATTGTCTTTATTTCCTTCTTAAGCTCTCAAGTTTTTCTAGCTTTTGGTAAGTGTCAATGGTGTTTATATTGTTATAAAATTCTGTTATTAATAATTGTAAAAGGCAAAATTTTACCATGAGCAATGTTTTATATATATATTTTAAATATATAAATAAGTATATTTTTATGTATATCAGTATTATTTTATCAATAATTCTAAATTAGTTAATTATATAATGATATATATAAATATGTATCAATTTATTTATTATAGCCAAAACCATGAAAATGTCATCTCACTCAATAATTAATAGAGAATGCATTGATACCATTTAGAAGAAAGAAATGAATGAAAAAAATGTGGTTTAGCTTCGTATGGACAGACAAGGTAGCTAGACAAGAGTGTCACATGATAAGTCACATCGAATCACATGCGCACGCTTTACATAATTTTTATGTCAAAATTTTCAATTTTATATATATATATATTAATCAATCTTTTGTAAAGAAAAAGCAAAAATGGAAAAAAAAAAAAAAAGGAAAGCTCATGTATAAGTTAATTAATGGCTTAAAAGGTAAAGAAAGGGGTGGGAGAATATGTGTACATGTATGATGCCCCACAAAAATATGACAGACTAAACTTGCAACACAAGCTAGAATATGACAAGGGTCATTTAGGTTGTCACCTTTCTATTTGTTATAAATAAGCATGGAATTAATGGTGATGGGTAATTTTTTGTTTCAAAGAAAAATATGTAAATGGACTAACCCACTTAATTATGAGAGGAGGATGGTGATCCCATTGAACAAATTAGTAGGAAACGAAGAAAATATGTCAGGAAGTTACAAAAATTAAAAGAAGATTGCGATGGATGGTACTTTAATTTGTGCCCACACAAACAATGACAAATAGAAAATACCTAAATTGATAATGTTATGGTTTTTGTATCTCTTTCTGTTATATGAAAAGAGGAGACAATCACATCAAGTTGACGGTGAGGTAGAGCCCCATGTATAGACTACTCGTTCTCAATACATGTTTTTCCTCATAAATTCAAATGCATGGGGCTTGTAATTGGACCACGCACAAACATTTCAAAGGGCCATTTAAGCTTGCTCTCCACACAAAATTTGATTTTATTACAAATAAGGAGTGAACAGAAAGCTCATTTCCTAAACACAACTTTGTACTTTCATGTGATTTGCAAATTAAGTTACTATACATATTTTACAGGTTTTTATTTATATTTGGTTCATTTTTATTGGGTTATGATCTATCCATATTGGGTTATGATCTATCCATAACAAGTTGATCCGATCTGTTTGTGATTAATTATTAGTTGAATAATTAGTGAGAATTGAGGTAATAGTTGAAATATATTTAAATATTCTAACATCCAAGGTTTTATGCTATTATCATTATCTCTTCTCTCCCAACATATGTTTGAAGGAAACCAGAGAACACAATCTCTCCAAATTACGTAATCCAAAGAAAAATTCTACCTCCCAAAAACTCAAATACAGTACCCAAGCAAATTTTGTTGTGAAAATCATTAAATTGGAATGCTTAGGATTGTATCTCGAATACAAAATTAAATTCGGATATGCAAATTTAGAGCTTTTCGATTTACTGAATTAGGCATATTATTTTCAACTGTTTTATTTGCCTATGAGAAATTATTTAAGCCTTAAATGTCCATTAATTTTTTTTAACTGTTATATATTATATTCCCTAAAATCATGAAAGACCCCTTTAAAAATGTTATAAAACACTTTAGATGTATCAAAAGAAACTCTTCACAACCAAAGACATCAATGGGTCAAGCCGAGCGGGGTCCTAAGCCCATATTGCTATGGGTCTTCGAATTGGATCGATCCATGGATTTTTGAAGACCTAAGACTCAGCCCTATATATATAGGGTCAGACAAGGTCGGGCCTTAAATAGGTCGACTCACGGGCTTTAATCAGGTCAGCCCATTTAAACATTTTTTTTTAAATTTTAATTAAAACTTTTAAACATAAATTATTTTTCAATTATTAAAATTAAGGACAATAACCCAAACATTTGATATTGAATCCATTTGTAATATTTTGTAATAATAAAATTAAAATAAAAATAAAATTATAAACACAAAAAATTATCATTTTCAAATTTAGACAGTTTTCGAAAAAGAGTTGATGAGATAAAATGAGATTAAGAATATAATAAAAAAATCAATATTGAGAAATTTGTAAATAAAATTAGAAATAAAAAAGATTTTGATTTGTTTTGTATAAAAAAATTTTAAAAATTAAAAAATAATTGCTAGAAGCAGAAGCTAAAGATAGAAGCCATGAAGGCTTCTGCCTTTTTTTTTTAATTTGTGAATAGTATCAAATTTGGGTTGGACCGACTTATAAGTCTAATATTAAAACCTACAATCTGATTTGGATAACCTATAGGCCAAACCCATGGTGCTACAGTATCAAATCGGGCTTAAATTTTGAGTTTCTAGTAGAACCTCCATTTGCCTGGCCAATTACCATGTCTCACAACTTAAAAAAAAAAAAAAAACGTACATTTGGAAACCTTTATAAGTTTAGGGTCCCATTTTGTGGTGCCATTTTGATTGAAAGATGTATAGGAGTTGTGTATAGGGCCCCATGTTCAACATTTAGAAACAAAAAATACTCCATTATTGAGAATTGATGGAGTTAGGAAGAAGACTCATCTACTACGAGCATGTCAGTTTGTTGCTCAAGTCATCTGAATCAATGGATAAATAGAGGTTAATATCAAATTATTTTTATATATTATTTTATTTGTTTTTGTGTTGTTATATTGTTAGTTCATCCATAAAACATCATAAAATCTTAAAAGTTTCTTTATGCTTGAGAAAAATCTCTATAATGCTTATTTTATTCTCTCTATGAAGATAAAACGAAATAAATTGGTGTATTCATTGATAATATGTTTCATTTGCTTTTTTTTTTTTTTTAAAGCAAATGAAATGAAATATTAAGACCGTAAAACAACCTAAGTTTATCTTATCATATTATCTTCATAAACACAATATAGAGATAAAATAGTAACAAAACTACACTAAACCCTTAAGGCAAATCTTAAAAACAACAAAAACACAAAAAACCAGCCAAGAGCAACACAAAAAATAACACCTAGAGAGAACATATAACAAGCAACAAGCCCTCGGTTCCATAATTCAACACAAGCTCGATTTCATTTACTCTGCCAAGTGAAAACCTTACTTCATTTAACTCATATAAACGACTGATAACTATTTCATGTACACATAAGTCAATTAATAAGTTAATGAAAGTCATTTCATCCAAAAGTAGTACTCTACAAATTCAACTATATCATAATCTCTTCAATATGTCAATTTAATCTCTTACAATCAAGAAATCATAATTCATTTTATCTCACACGTTTATGAAATCCTAATCACTCTGTACCATTTGAAGAGCACATAATTGTCGATTTTCCTTAATAATAGAATTTGTTTAGAAGTATTGTACTAGGGATTTAGTATTCAACTATATATTTGTATATATAACCCCTTTGTTTTATAAATTTAGGATTGTACTTAACGATAATTTTACATACAAATTGTAACTCTGCCAAAATTTATTTAGAAAAAATATTAACCTTAACAATCAAATTTGTACGTAAAAGGTAGTTATAGGTGGTTATTTAAATTTCTTTTTGGTTAAATAATTGATTTTATTTTTTCCTTGAGTCACATTTTTGTTTCCATATCAAGGCGGATAATAAAGTAAATCAAATCTTAAGAGTTAATAAAATTAGTCAAATGTTAAAATTTTCAAAGTAAATATTTGAGTTCAAACCTCTCATCTAATGGATACAGGTAAGCCCTGTGGTTAAAAAAAAAAAACAAAGAAAGAAAGAAAGAGAGGGAAGAAGAAGGTGGACCACTCCATGAATTCTGGTTTGCTTGCCGGGAACTTAAATAAACTTCATAGGCCTTCTTCGATAAGACCTTCTAGGCCCAGCTAGGCTGAATTTCTTTTTTCTAGGCCAGTTTAGCGTTGTTATAGTAAAACTCAAATAATCTATGTGAACCCTACATTCTTCTTATTTTCATTATACCCTTGAACATTTTTATTTTATTTTTTTTGAACCTAACATTAATCACTAATCACAATCGAACCCTTTCTTCTCCCTCATTAAAACGCGCCACATTTGGCACTTTTCTCATTTAAACCTTTTCTTCTTCTGCAACAAAACCCTAGAGGTTCTGCAATTCTAACTATGATACCTCATTCCTACATCATCGATCCTATCTCCCAATCACAAGAACTAGCCTCCAAAATCCTCTCCTCTTCAACTCCCCAACAAATTCTCTCCGCCTGCGCCTCCATCGAATCTTTCCTACACTCGCACTCTTCTGATCAGTCCCGCCACTTCTTCTCCCTCACCTTTCCAACTCTCATCCTCAAACTATTCGGTTTCACCAATGGCCCCTACCCTGCTTCACCTTCACAATCCAACGGTTGGATCGATATCATCTCCTCATCTAAAGACCCTGATATAGCTTCTAGGGTTTTCCACCTCCTTTCCCCAAACGGCATCTTATTTAACTCAATTTTCGCCGTTGATAGAAAATCACTGGTCAAATTCGTCTTCCCGACTGAACGATTACCGGGGTGGGCCCGCTTCATGCTTTCAAGCGAAAAAGATTCCAAAATACTCTCTAATTTGTGTCCCATTTTTAAAGGTAGAGAAAAAGAAGATACAAGTAAAGGTATAGGGTCAGTGCATCAGATTCAGTTAAATGTTTTTGAGTATTACATGTTTTGGTTCGCATATTACCCAACTAGTAGAGGAAATAACGAAAATAATATTGATAATAATTTAATCAAGAGAACAAAGAAAGGGAAATTTAGGTTAGAAAATTGGACGAATTCTATATCAGTTTTTTCGAGTAATGTTAAGAGTGGAACAGAGCAAAAGATTGATTGTAGTCTTTACTTACGGCTTTTTTATTCATACTTGCGTGCATTTGTGCCCATTGATGATTTAAATGTGCACCAGCAACCATATCGTAGCTCACTTTTGAATTACCCAAGTGGTTATGATGGTTCAGTTATAGTGCGTGCAGAGTTTTTGGTTGATGTTTTTGTGAACTATTGGCTTATTGATAATGATTTTTCGCCATTGAGTGTTAATGTGTGCAAGTACTATGGTGTTTTACATCGGTTCTGTTCGGTTTTGGGGGAGACCCCACCAACAAGTGGGTTAGGAGAGCTAGTTAAGTTGTTTGTTAAGTACTTGAATTTGAGTTCAGTTGTGGTTATGAAGGAGTCTGATAGTACTGCTGAGTATAGTGGAAGTCCAAAATGGGGGGTTTCAGATTCAGTTTTGTTTGATAGTGGTGTGAAGACTTGGGATTCAGCATCCATGGTGCCTTCTGTGGGTGTTGTCGGGTCTTGGAATGCAATCATACAAAGACCACTTTATAGGTTTATATTGAGGACTTTTCTGTTTTGCCCAATGGGGACTTCAATGAAGAATGCATCTGAGGTGTTTTCGGTTTGGGTTTCCTATATGGAGCCATGGAGGATTAGCATTGAAGATTTTGCAGAGCTTGATGCAGTTGTGAATGGATCTTGTAAAAATGTGAGGAATAGGGGTTTTCAGTCTCAAGCTTGTGGTTATTCATCTTCATGGCAGGATTATGTGTTGTCAAACTATCTATATTACAGCTCCTTGGTAATGCACTTTATTGGATTTGCGCACAAGTTTCTTCACACTGATCCTGAAGTAATCATCCAGATGGTATTCAAGGTTTGTGTCTTAGCAAATATAAATCGGATTTTTTTGTTCTTGTTTGCTATTGTATGCAAATTTGTCATGCCTTTCCACATTATCAAAAAGTTACATTTTCATGCATTAGTTTCTATTGTCTTGCTTTACATTGTGTATGGGTAATGAGAATTTTTGGACTTCTTGATCTTGGACATTAAACCTTATTCATTTTTCTAATGATTTAACGAATATACTGTACTATAGAGCAGTTGGTTTATTCTTGTTGATAGCCTTGTGCCACTTGATTCTAGAACACTTTGGTATTAGCTAGTTTTATGGACTTATGTTGTTATCTTGATGTTACTCGATCTGTGTCATATCGTGTATTCCTAATAAACTGATTAAGTACGAGAAGGTACTCTTTTATATTTGTGTTTCTGTTTCATGTAATGACAATTGTGATTTGTGGGCTGTGGTACATGTCTTCCGATATATCTGACCCTGTACATATTTATTGGTTAATGATTTCAAGATGAAATACTGTAGAGAAAGGTTATATTGGTTACTAATTTGAGTTGACAGATTTTGGATTGCATAGAGACCCTCCTGTTATCGTCCCTGGAATCTAGATCCCTCATTGCTTGGGAAAAATAAAATTTCTGAATGATCTTGGTAGGCATTGCTTCTAATTGTTAAAGTAATAGACAAATCGATCTTGGCTGGAAATTAGGATTTGGGTGTTATGGCCTGATTCAAAGGTTCTATTGAGTATGTTGTGCTTTCAGACTAGGATCATCTTGATATTGAATTCTATTCAAATCATATGTTCCCACAGCTTAGCAACTCAGTAGGCAGACCACACATGTATCTAATTTTAGTGACATCCTCTTGTTTTCTGGTAATGTCTGTAAATGTAATATTTTTCTTATAGTATAAAGGTAATTATTTACTGAAAATTATGAGCTTGATTTATGCTCTGATGTATTAAAATTTGCTGCACATTGTACATGCATGAACTGGTCCTCCTTGTGCATGAATAAAGGAGTTTATAATTTTTTTTATCATACATGTAATTGGTGCCACTAAAAAATTCTCTTATTTTAAAATAAAATATTATGCAATATTTTGCATGTTTTTGTTCTTGATATTTTGTTCTGGATATTTTGTTCTGGCTACATCTTTTTTCCTTTTCTTTCAACTGTATTATGCTGTATTTTGGTTGCCTGTTGGTTTATCGATTGATCACAAGAGTTTTATTATTTATCATTTGCATCTATTTGGCTATCTTTAATGCTTTAAATAACATACAATCTACAGTCTTGGTAATTTATTAAGATAACAAACATATTATTCTGAGTTTTAGTGTGCTAATGAAGCATACTACTAGTAAAGCAAACACTTCAGCTGTTTGCTGGGCAATCCAAACTGCATTTGGTTGAGATTTCAACTTCAAAGCTGACTTAAGTCAGGAGCTACTAGCACACTCATTTCTTAGCCTTATATAGTGTAACATGTCTATACAATTTTCTCTCTGGGGGCAGGGCATTGGCTGGGACATTAGAGCATGAGTTAGTGCACGGTGTCTTTATTCAAGTTGATCTACTGTAGTCTGTATGCTAGTGTGTAAACCCTCCCTTGGATTGACATGTGTTTAGAGAGGGTTTCTGGTTCCTGAATTTCGGATAATTTTGAGGATGATATTAATACCACCAGTGTTTGTAAAGGTTTCTAACTTTTTGTTTATATATTGGTAAATAGGAATTAAGATTAATAGTTTCTTTTTTGTTATAATTATTCTGTTTTAAAGATTGCAAACCATATCTTTATGTGAGTGTGCACTGAGACTTAATATATTTCTTTATTAGCAATATGTGGCATGACTCTAATCATGTTAATGCTCAGTAATGTCTTTGTTCTGAATATTGTCTTATATGTTGCTGTTTCTTCTACAGTTTTACTCATCCAGAACTTTAATTAATAGGTTATGAATGTATTGACATCAGCAAAAGAGCTAATCGACCTTGTAAAGAATGTAGATGCTGTTTATCATTCCAAAGTGGCTGGATCTAGTAAATCTAAGCTCAATAGCTTATATAGATTTGTTCCTTCTATACGTGAACAGCTGCAGGTATTTTTCATGTATCCCCGCTTTTTTTCCTCCCCCTCCCCCTTCCCCTCTTTTCCAGTTCACTTTTATAAGTAACATAATGAAATATGGGCACCATTTTTCAACTTATTGATGTTTCAGAGGCATAACTTCTTGGAAGTCTAAAAATCAAATGGCACTATTACCTTGAACCACATTTCTATGGTGCCATTTTTTTGTTTAGATTCTTGTTTGTTTTGTGTCTACTAGGGTTCCTGATTCCTGCCTCTTGGTGATTTTGTAATATTTGTGTCATTAAGTACAAACATTTTATTTATTAACTATCCAAAGTTTAATTTTGTTTATTTTAAATTTATGTTGGCAACTCTAGGACTGGGAGGATGGCTTATGTGAGACTGATGCTGATGGATCTTTCTTGCATGAAAATTTGAACAAAGATTTACGACTATTTCATGATGGCGAAGATGGTGGACAACAACTACTTCAGGTGTTGATATTTTGTCTGTCATTGCTGTCATCAGTTCTTTCTATATTTGCCTTAGTGCTTGCACATCTATTTACAATGGGGTTCTCATCCAGTGATCATGATTTTGTGATTACAGTTATTCATATTGCGTGCAGAAGCTGAGTTGCAAGCCATTTCGAGTAATAGTCTCGCAAACAACCTTCAGAGTATAGATTCACTGAGAGCCCAAGTAAGCTGCATTTTTGGTGTGCATACTATAAAGCCAATTCCCTTTTCACTAGAAACAGAACAGCTACAGCAATCTCGGGATGAAATATTTAACCCCAAAAGAGTTGGAAACAATGCATTAGCTAATATCAGATACAAGGGTGACTGGATGAAGCGTCCCATTTCAGATGATGAGGTTGTCTGGCTTGCAAAACTGCTCATTTGGCTGTCAGATTGGCTGAATGAGAGTTTTGGGCTAAATCAGCAAGAGACGCAGGCTGAAGGCCCTAAATGGCCGTATGTGGATGGGCCTATGGATAATGCAAAGGCAGTGACATATACAATTCGTTCTTGGCTTCTAATGTTGGTTGCAACATCCGTGAAGTTAATGAGGAAACATGGTGTGCGGGTGAATCTCAGGATTTTAGCTTCAAAGAGGATTGTTATGGTATTGTTTATCTATACCGTATTCAGTTTATTGAGGAATGTTTTCCGACTGTTTGATAGTGCATAAATGAGATTATAGGAACCACAAAAAATGGAGGGGGAAAAAAAGGCAACTGTTTCTTTTTACTGAATTTTTGTGTAAGTTTGATCTGTGCAGCATATAGTCAGTATATAAAATTCACACTGAAGTCTTGCCTCAACTGTCTATGTCATGTACAAGATTTTGAATTCCTTATATATGCATTTTCTTTGGCTAAATGCGTAATGAGTGATGATTTTAGAATATGATATTTTTGGGGCGACTTTTTTAGAATAGGATTTTTAATTCCCTCTCGACTGACAAAAAAAGTCGAAAACTTTGGATACCTGCAAATTATAAACAACAAAATTATATGTATTTATTTTGAATATATAAATAACTTATGTTATTATATTATTAGATCATTTTAAATTTAAAATAAAATAATATTTAATTATATAATAATATAAATAAGTATATATTTGTTTGTATATTTAAAATAAACATAAATAATATTATTCAATTACAAATTGGCAACAGTAGCGATAAGAAATTGAATTGGTCACTACCTGCCACTGGAAAACTGAGCTTTTAGCGCGATTTTCAAAAGGTTGGCGGCCAAACCCATCTGATAGCCACTCGGCGGAATGGGCTATCAATTTTTTAACTGTAGATCATAAAGTCAATTCGAGCAACGATTTATCTGAGCGCGAATCATCTAGCAAGTTTTCAATAAATATCCTCGATTATATGGTTTACTTATAATAAAATTATGAGTATATATTTTAAATATATAAAATAAATATATAATATTATATAATTAAATTATTTAAATTAAAAATAAAATAATATTTAATTATATGATAATATATTATTTATGTATCAATTATATATATATATATATATATATATATATATATATATATATATTACTGTTATCTCAATTATACGAGTAAAGAGAAAATACAACCTATTATTATATGAAAAGATAACACGCAAATTATATATGAACAAGGTAATATTATATTGCTTAGGAGAATTCAAAAACCTTTGTTATTGGTTTAATGGTTAAATCTATGTTTTAAATTAAAAAAATATATTGATGTTACAATTACTTACAAGAGTGACTATAATTATTTAATATGTCAGAAATCAAAACATGTCTTATAATATGAAAATAGAAACATTCTAATAATGACTTTGTCTTTTTGTCAAATTACGCAAGTGGGGATGGAGCCGGCCTTCCCTACATGCCAAAAGCCAAGTGACAAAAAATTAGTTGTACTTATTATTAAGAAATTGATCTTTGCGACATAAAGAATTACAAATATTATATTTGACATGTTTTTCCGTTGATATTTAAATTGGCATTTAATTGAAAGAGGCAAAATGATAGAAGAAATGCACATGGGAAGGCAGGCGGGCTGCTTGTGCTTGTCGTCGGTTGCTAGCTAGCTAACTTTCCAATGGCCTGTCGTCTGTCAATTTCTTTAAATTGCTTTTCTTTGTAATACAAATTAAAATGAAGTCAACATCTTTGTACTATGTTTAATATTTTTAATGACAAAATCAAATCTAATCTCTATTATCTTCCTATACTATATTTTGACTTGCCCGATATCATCCTTTTATATTAATTTATATATAAAATCAAGGAGAGCTCAATATGAGCAAGAAACAAGCAATAAAAATCTATCATAAAACAAATTCATGTCAAGATGGTCCAACAAATCATATGTTGTTGTACTTTAATTCAATAGGGAATTTGAAGGTGGGACGTGGGTTGATGGATGGATGTCTACGTCATTCATTCAAAACCACAACTAGAGGGAATCCACTATTATATTATTTTAATCATTTAAAGTATAATTTTTCACCAATGCTATGTGTAGGGTAAATAATTAATATATTATTTTATTTTTAATTTAAAATTGATTAATTATATAATAATTTATTATCTATTTAAAATAATATATATATATATATATATATATATAATTTTATTCAAATTAGTACGAGGAAGTAATAAATGCACTTTCTTGCCTTAAAAGTACGCTAACAAGGAAAGACTAACTTGATACTGGAAGAAAAGTTGTTAACGGGAACACCCCACAATAACTATTTTAAAATAAACCTACAGTCGTCACATGCAGTGGATGCATTGCATCACATGAGCCGCCAAAACATATATACATATGGCAGAGCCCTCAGGGGTTGGCGGCGACGTTCCCCCTTTACCCACCATTGAATTCGCCTTCAGTTGTTTTGAATTAAACAAATTGATCTAATAAAATCAAGATTTGTATTGAATTATTAATTGAATTTAGATTAAATTAAATTTAATTGGTATTGATAATTTATATTAAATTATTTAATTAAATTTAAATTAAATTAAATTAAATTTAGTATGATATAATTATGTTTTTATTTTTATAATGAAACCTCACATATCATTTTACTATTATGTCATCACTGTTAATTTAAGAAATTTCATTATCGACCAATGATCGATAAAATTGTTCATTGAATTTTCTTCATCCGTGAGAACACAATTCGATGATTTATATTATATATGTTTAATACTTTTATGCTATATACTATATGATCTTTATGAGCAAACAAACAAATAGTTTTACAGAAAATGATTGTAAAAATATGTACATTCACGTGAATGAATACATTGAAGCAAACACGCATGCAAAGTATTATCTGCAATACTCTATTTTGAATATCTATGCAAATATTCTCTACAATGCAAATATTTTTTGTTTTTTTTTTGCATATTATATTATTATTTTTATATTATATTATATTTACTTCTTAAATATTTTTTGCGCTATTTTACGTTAAGCTTGAATTTTTTGCTTTCGTGCAATATACTATATTCTTTACATATGCTACGATAAGACCCTCACTGCATGCGTTTCATGGATGACTTATTGAATTATTTTTTCATATACTGCTTCAATATAAGATTAACGTCAACCAAAATTTAAAAAGATAAAATCAAATGAGTTTAAATTTTTTTTAGATTTAATCTAAAAAATTTAAACTCAAAAATTTTTAAATTCAATTGATTTTATCTAAAGCATATATATAAATCTTGTTTTAAATATTGATACAAATATTTATATATTTTCTCTCTTTGTAATACATAAAAAGAAATAATAATATTTTCTTGGCTGATTTTTCAAGATTAAAAATAAGGATAAAATTTTTTTGAGAATAAAAAATGTGATATAAATGTTAAAATGATTTTTTTTCCAGTTAAATGTTAATTTTTTTTTCAGTTAAATCCTATTAAATGATTTTCTTCGATCATCATTTTTATAAAGTGGATGTGGTTGAGTTTTTGTGGGTTTTTTTTTTTTTATCCTTACTTTAAAGAATTTTTAATCTAAAGAATTCAGTTTTTTTTTTCCTTCTTTTGTTTTTGAAGATGAGAAAGAAGAAAAATGATCTCTCTGCATGAAAGATTAAAGAGAAGTATTTTATAAAAATTGATTACTATTATGGTATATTTATTTAAGCTTTAGAATGAGTGATATTTATGTATACATAGATTAAAATAAAGGTAAAAATTTTAA
The DNA here is from genome assembly GCF_011075055.1 of Mangifera indica. Classification (NCBI taxonomy): domain Eukaryota; kingdom Viridiplantae; phylum Streptophyta; class Magnoliopsida; order Sapindales; family Anacardiaceae; genus Mangifera; species Mangifera indica. The sequence continues at coordinate 4,506,012 of NC_058139.1, forward strand.
TTTCCCAAAAATAAATGGGGCAATGCACATGGGATGGAAAGGCAGGCGGGCTGCTTGTGCTTGCCGTCGGTTGCCAGCTAACTTTCCAATGGCCTGTCTTCTGTCAATTTCTTTTAATTGCTTTTCTTTGTAATGCAAGTTAAACTGAAGTCAACATCTTATGTACTATGTTTACTAATTTTTAATAATTTTAATGAGAAGTCACATCTAATCTCTACTATCTTCCTATACTATATTTTGACTTGCCCAACACCATCCTTTATATATAAAATCAATTAATCAAATCATGTTAATATAAAGTGATTTTGAAAGACACCTGTACAAGGAGAGAGCTTAATATGAGCAAGAAACAACCAATCAAAATCAATCAAAAAACAAATTGATATGCAAATGGTCCAGCCAATGATATGACGTTGTGCTTGAATTCTATCGGCAATTTGAAGGTGGGACGTGGGCTGATGGATGTCTACACGTCATTCATTGATAACCACAACTTTGATATCACGTGACTCTCTTATTCGTATTCAGACATTTTTGTTATTATTATTTTTAATCATAACATAATTTTTATTTTTTAAAGGGAAAAATAGTAAACTTGCCGCCCAATGCCAGGCCAAATTTGACAAAATCACCCAACAAGAAAGGTACAATTGTGTCACAACTCTCCCTAAATTTTTAATAATTAATAAAATATTAATTTAAAAATTCGACAAACCTTATATAGGAATAAATCTTTTGACCAAACAAAAAAAGTAAAATTGTATGACAACTTTCCCTAATTTTAAATTAAACTATAAACCAATTCATGAAAATATTGACCGAAACTAGAGAGAACTTAAAATTATATTATCTTAATCATGTAAAATATAATTTTTCACTACTATTATGTCTAAAATATATAAATGATATATTATTTTATTTTTAATTTAAAATTATTTAATTATATAATTTATCAATAATATATTTAATTTTATATTTAAAAATAAATATATATAATTTTATTAATTTTAGTATAAAGAATTATATAAGTGTACTTTCTTGCCCTTAAAGGAGGAAAGACTAAGTACTGGAAGAAAAGTTGTTAACAAGGACAACCCCAACAGCAACTGTTTTTCAACAAACCCACAGTCATCACATACAGTGGATGCATTGCATTATATGAGCCGCCAAAACACAAATATATATATATATATATATATATATATATATATATATATATATATATATTTATTTATTTATTTATATGGGAATTAACAGTTTTCTGTGTACCAAATCTGCAGGTCAAAATGCATAAATTTACCCATCAGAATGCGGTTTTGTTTAAGAAATTAATAAAAAATTATAGCCATTCAAAGGCAGATTGTATTTAAAGGGTGTTTGATTAGCGTCTTTTCAGATTATTTTGATAATTTATTTTTTATTTTTTTATTTGATTTATCAATAATAAAATATTACAGTAATTTTCTATTATCAATACTGACGTGACAGGTAATATAGGTGGTAATCTGATTACCACATTTATCTTAGGTATTTAAATATTACTGAGGTAATTTTGAGTTTATTATAATTATATTATTATTTATTAATTTTTTGAGATAAAAATAAATTTATTTTTAATTAATATGACAAATAATATAAAAAATATTTAAAAATAATTATATTTTAGGGCATTTAAGTAAAATAATTTACTAGTAATCTTTTATTACATTTAACCAAACACAATAATTATTTATACTTATCAAATTTTATCAAACATAGTAATCATTTATACCCAGTAATCTTCTAAATAATTTATCTTCAAAGTAATTTTTCTATTTTGATAATAAAATATTACCCAAACTAAACGCTCCCTTAGTATTTCTTGTTTAAGTGTCGAAAATGATAATAAAGGATCTAAAAACTATATATCCTACTTGACATTCTCACACAAAGACTTGAACCGTAAACTGGTAGTTGGGTTGGGGGGGCTTCCTTATTTTCTTGGCCTTCTCCCAGAGAAGGGTAGATAGATGGAGTCCAGTACAAATTCTTTAAACCGCAAACACTTAACGCTGAATCTTTTTAAACCCTTGTTGTTTCTTCTCTTTCTTTCTCTCTCAGTAAGCACCGATCAGAATCACACTTCCACTCTCTGTCTCTTTTCTGCTAAAACATGGCACCTAAAAATGATGGATCTGCCAAGAAAGTAATGAACAAAGGAGCTTGGACGGCTGAAGAAGATAGAAAACTTGCTCAGTGTATTGAAATTCATGGGGCTAAGAGGTGGAAAACTGTTGCTACTAAATCAGGTTTCCCACATTTTAATTTATTTTCCTCGTTTAATTTGCAACTATGAAGAAAAAAAATGTAGCATTTTTAGTGATTGTGGAATTGATTTTGCAGGGCTAAATCGATGTGGGAAGAGTTGCAGACTAAGATGGTTGAATTATTTGAGACCCAACATCAAAAGAGGCAACATTTCGGACGACGAAGAGGACTTGATTCTTCGACTCCATAAATTACTTGGCAACAGGTACATTAATGGCGAAACTATTTTTAAGTATGCACTGATACAACTGAGAAAATGTAAGGAATACATGGTTTCTTCTGGGCTGCAGATGGTCGTTGATTGCTGGGAGACTTCCAGGACGAACGGACAATGAAATTAAGAATTACTGGAATTCTCATTTGAGGAAGAAGATAAATAAAAATGAGAAACAGCCACAACCAGTGCTTCTGCAAGAAACTACCCATCAAAACATCTCCAAAATAAATGAGGTTAATGAAGATGACAAAGGAATTGGGAATTCCCAAGTCAACTTTGATGTTAATGAATTTTTCGATTTTTCTACTGAAGGATACGATTTGGATTGGGTTAATAAATTTCTCGACCTAGATGAGGAATCTTGGCTCACTCATTAAATATGAGCATTGTATCAATATCTGTCTTCTCTTTTATATAAATAAATTTAAAGGAGTTGGTTTTAGATGTAATTTTTCCAGTCTTGTGTCAATTGTTTGTTCATAGCTCGTTGTGGATGGATTTTAAAATCCGAAGCATGTTGACCACCCGAAAGGCCAAAAACTTTTTAGACAATGTGAGAGAAACGCAGCGTTTTGGTTGTGGGAACAATAGTGAAAAAGGTCAGCCTTAAATTTCGGTCGGAGGAAGCTATGGGCTTCGTCATAATTGGCGTGATTTGTCGTGCATAACAAAAAAAACAACTGATACGGCACATAAAAGCAAAGCAAAAGTTAAAAGCATTCGTCACGTGCGCCATATTTATGAATCAATTATTATTATTATTATTTTTTTTTTAAGAAATAAGGGTAAAATTATAATTTTAATAATATTATTAAAAAAATATAAATTTATTAATTTTTTTCCTAAATTTTAAAAATTAACAACTTTACCTTTGCATAAAATTTTCTAACTTTGAAAAGTCATATTTTTCTTTTAAATCTAGAGTTTTTTTCTTTAACGCTTTACTCACCATCTCCTACGCCAACGACCTACTCTTTTCACCCTAAACCATTGTTGTTTTTATCTTTTCACCTCTTCGACTGAATCCACTTGTTGATGATGATGATGATTTTCATCAAATTCAAATGAATTGTCTAGACATGTTGACGTCTAGACTATTTATTTAGCATCATCGATTTGTGGATTCGATATGAAAGGTGAAAAGACGAAGATGATTATGGTTTTGGATAGAAAAGGGAAATCGTCGACGCCAGAGATGGTGGGTGGAGGGGTGAAGAAAAAAACCCTCAATTTGGGAGAGAAATATAATTTTTAAAGTTAAAAAACTTTAGGTAGAAGTGAAATTATTAATTTTTAAAACCTTTTTAAGAAAAATATAATGAATTTTATTATTTTTTTGATAATATTGGTAAAGTGACGATTTTATTTTTAATACTAACTGAAAATTCTAATAGTAATTGATTTATGAGTGGGTATTTAAATTTTTAAAACATCATCGATATGCTTTAAAATTAGGTTAAAACTTGGGTGGTGGGAAATAGTCATTTATTAATTGATGAGATTTTTTTTTCTTATTTAAATTTGAAATTCCAATTGACGGGTTTCAAGATTGTGGACCCTACTTACAAGGAATGTCTGTTGGCTTCACAGACAAGTTCTCTTCAGAATTTATTGATCATAGCATAGCTTCCTTTCAGAGCGCAAGAATTAAAAACTAGCCACAAAAGAAATAAAGCAATACTATATATACCCATTTTAGGTACATAAATATATACATATTTATATGTGTCATCATATAATTGATTATTGTTTTATTCTTAATTCAAAATCATCCAATCACATGATAACACATATAAATGTGTATATATTTGTGTATCTAAAATGAATACACATAATTTTATTGAAAGAAATAATTATTCAGTAAGACCCTTAACACATTTGTCTCTCTTCAACCAAGTCTCCTTCATCTATCTACAAAAAAAATACCATTTTCCCATTACAACTGAATTTGAAAATCTGATTTTATTCAGTAATGATGTTATTTGGGTGTTTAATTTAATTTTCTCTTTATAAACATTATATTTTAGATGTTGATCTATCTAAAAGTCGCATTTGTTTTCATGATTATATTATGAGCAAACTAAAATTAAAGATCTGTAATGTTGAAATTAAATTGGGTTTGGTAACAAATCACCAATGAAAGAGAAGAAGTCCTTTTCACCTACAAGAAGAAAAATAATACAAACCTCTGGACCTAAGCAAGAAATTTAAGGGGATAGCTTAACTTTTGTTCGTGAATGAAGTTTAAATTTTCTATCATTAGAAAAATTTGAGAGATTCAAATTGCTATTATTTTGTGGTCCCTCATTTTATTTGCCATTACTTTTTCTCAACTACCAATTAAAAGATGATGGTCCGATCCGACAGTGGCAAATACCGTTGCCATTGGACCTTTGCTACTGAATTATTGTTATTCGGACATTTGTTTGGCTATTGGAAATCAATTTATTTCGAGTTAATGCATTCCTTTTATGTTATCAATTGTTTTCCCATTCAAGTAAAGTTATTATCAATCCAACTTTTTGGATGTGACAAATATAGCCTTGCACTTATATATTATATAAAACATATGTATTTATACTGTATCTAATAGTGACATCTCAAGTTTAAGAATCAACCTACATTAATGCGGTCATCATTGACTATAATTTAAATGTTTATATGACTTATCATAATTAATTATTTTTGAAAAACAGTTGATTAACCATTAACCCACGCTAATGCACTAATGATATAGCTTTTATAGTCATATGCATTAATATCATTTTATAATAATCAATAGAGACATTTGACATGTCTATTGTGCGGTATCATTGCCTAATTAATATCACGTATGTAGAAAATACTTCGATGATTCAATCTTTCAAAAATTTGTATCATTTGAATAATTCACATGCATATAATATAATATATTTAATGAAATTTTGAGTTAATAATATAAATACCTAAATATTATAAACTTTTTTTCTTGACTTCGAAATCATGATATTATGATTTGAGTAAGAGTGTTAAAGTGAGAATTTTCAAAGTTTCTAAGGTTTAGGGTATTTTGTTGTTAAAATTGCGGGTTCAATTATGTCCATATAACCCTTAAAGAGTTGATCAATTTTGTTAAAACCCCTTTAATTTTGGTCATTTTAATTAATTTCTCTAATAATAATTTATACTGGCTAAATCTCCAAAGTGGTCTAACACTGTCATCCCTACTGTTTCCCAATATCTTATGCAATTTAAAACTATGCCTGAGCCTCAGGGTATTAGATGAACTTAAAAAAGTATCAAATTGAATGTCTTTTTTATTTTCCAGCTGTTTCCTTCTAAGAGCTTCCATTTCAGATCTATATATATGTGACAGCACTAGCCCTTTGAATCATCAATAACTGTTGGGGACCAAATTTGAAACAATAAAATTATATACATAAATAATAATATGTTACTATATGATTGAATATTATTGTATATTTAATTTTTAATTATCTGATCATATAATGATATATCGTTATTTGTGAATAAAATACTAATTCAAAAATAACTTAAGTACATGCAATGCAATAACATTTTCAATGATTTTGATAAGACAAACCTAGTGCAGATGAAGTCGGCCATCATAAAAGCAAAGCATCGTAGTCTAAAAATAAAAGAGTACAAAGATGGAAAAGCAAAAACAAAATTACGTTCAAATTCAACTATAATTATGGCTCAACAAGTAAATATAACACTCACAAATTCAAGTCATCAACCATTTTACAATCTGACATATAGTTAACAACACTCCTGGTGAAGGGAGAAAAAAGTTTGGTATCTGTTAGCTCTACTATAAAAAATGTCAGTGTTAGCATAAGATTGACACAATTAAAGATGTGAACAATTTATCAGATTATACCTGAATAATGAATGAGTCTCTGGTTTCATCATGTTTATCAGATCTTTGCCCCTTCTTGCAAACAGTCCAGAGCTACTGGATACACATCAAACTATCTTCAAGGTGACAAAAACTGCTGCATCGCTTCATAATCTCAACAGCTAGGCTTTTAACTTCTGGAACTAATTTTAGCTCTATCATTAACTTTTTAATTGTTTCAGTAATCAACAAAACCTGGCTAGCGTTTTTAAGTAGTTACATGTAAAGTAATGAAACCTAAAAGATTTACAATGACTCTGCAGTTTGAATCTGGTTCAACCTTTTAACCCATATTGAGTGCAGTATCATGTGGAACAAATCATATTTGACCGGTATAGGGTTCCATAAAAAATGCTTCTGAACCATCTTTACATTTGCTTGCAACCTAAGATATTTTCTCATAGGAATATCCAATAGAATCTCCTTTAGCTTGGGAATATCCTTCTCAGCTACCACAATAGAGAATGCACTCCAATCTATTACTTCACTGAGAGGTAGGACAAAATTATCAGCAATAATCACAGGAACACATTCATAATAGATGGACTCAACAATCCTAGGACTGTTTACTTCGTATCCCATGGGGCATATGCAATATTTGCTTGATTTCATATGCTGAATATAAGACATATTTCTAGGCAAACGACCAAAAATTCTCATCTCCTTATCCTTCCTCCAATATTTAAGAAGAACAGGTCGAACCCTCCCATGCATTAATCCAGCGAAGAAGGCAAGGATTGGTCGCTTAGATACTTTATTTCCTGCACCAATATACCTGTGAGGTCTCCTGGGAGTTCTTATGGTGGTTTCTGGCAGGGAAACATCATGTCCAACCTTAAAAATACCTTCAGATGTATCAGCATTACATAGAGCTTTTATGGTATTTTCTTTTAGTTCCTTGTGTGAAGTTGTTGTGTAAGGACCCTGCAAAAGTCAACTAAAAAGTTAGGGAAACAAACAGGATAAAACTAATGAAATTGAACACACATTCAAATATTTCTACAGAAATGAGAATAGACTACTTTACCCAGTCATGGCAAGCAACAAAAAAATGATCTGAGCCATGCGTGCGGTTCCAGAAAGGATACTTGGCAGCAATAAAGTTCACCCAGTCCCTAAGATGGTTTGCCAGTGATCCAATATCATGTGAATTGGGCTCACGTAGTGTCATACTTAACTGGTACACACTATAAGGCAGATAAAATAAGTGAGCTTTTCCTGGATCTCTGGTTACAAAATGACTGTTTGCCTCCATTAACTTCATAAACCATCCTTCAGAAGCATAAATCCCTTAAGGTGAGGTTGATGAAAGATAGGCCTCTTTCCCTCACGGTAAACATAGACCTTAAGTATCATTTCCATCAATTCGTAGCTCCTGAACCCATGGCACATGGAAACAATTATTTAAAATAAACAGAGGAATTGAAAGCCTAGTGAACCAGTTAAAGAGTACGGTAAAATCCAAAAGACTACTGCATATTCTACTGTTTCTACCGCCAATGCCACGCAAGAAATTAAAGAAACATAGACAAAAGCCATTGCTAGATAAGGATCCTCTTTTAAGGACAAAAAAGAAGCTGATATAGTTATTCTAAGGTCAAGATTAGATTATTATTTCACAAGCAATGTTTTTAAAATCGGACCGGTGATCGAACTAGTTATTTCACTGGTTCATGGTTTGATAGATTCAACTGGAGAATAATAAAAAAAAAAAATAATCAAATTATTAAAAAATAATTAAAATTTAAAAAAATTCAAAAATCAAACCCAGTTTTTGACCCGTTCATTTAGTCAAACCCAGGAGTCAATAGTAAAACCGGTTTTTTATATTAACCGGATTGGACTTAGAGCTAGTTCCCAGTTCAACCAATTAAACCGATCGGTCTGGTTCGGTTTTCAAATCATTGCTCCTAAGAAGAAGGCTCCCTGACCAGTCTATAGTAAATTATGAAACAAATGGCAAAAACTTTTATGACAGAAAATGCAAATGCACATTGAAAAATTTTCAGAGTTAAAAACGTGTTCAAAGCCAAAATGAAAATTAAAATACTATTGGAATCTTACGAAGTTAAACTTGTCAAAACATAATACTATGTGCACAGAATTGCAACATAGAAACAAACAAATCAACAATAATCGGATGGTAAATCACTGTGTCATATTAAGATTAGTTTTTCATTTAGAACAAAATTAAATATCCAAATTAAAGACCAATGACAAATATCTCTTTATTTATAAATTCAGTTATAAAAAATTTGACCCAAAGACATAGCATTCTAGACAAAAGTTGATAGCATAAAACTATTAACAAGTATTATGAAGCAAAAGAAAGAAAGCATTCTCTAATGTATGTTAGTATACCTTTTGAAAACAGAAACATTCTGAAATACAGGAGCATACAGTTCAGGATCTTCAACAAGGACTGGAGCACGCTGAATCTCATTTTTTGCAAACATAAGTGCCTTGCTTGATGACAATCTCCAAATTTGTCTCTGACTTATATGTGACAAAGTATTAAGATTACTAGCAATAGATGTCGTTATTGTACTTGATAGGAAAAAAACCGCTGGTTTTAAAATTTTTACCTGTAAATGAGATGGTGGTGTCGCAGGAGGAGGTGGAGGAGGAGTGGCTATGACTTCTAACTTCTCTTCTTTCCTCCTTTTTCTTTCCATTTGAGTCACTTCAACAGAAGAATTCCTAATGGGAGCTGCCGTGATGTGTTGAAACTGTTCAGTTCTGGCCACATTGAGGCTCTTACTCAACTGCATAGAACCATTCAAGGAGTTGTGTGAAGAAACTGTTACAGGTTGTAAGAGTAGCCACATGGGAAGGACAAAACCAGCCATAGTCACAATGGCTCCAACAAAAAACAGTTTTCTCCAACTGATGGAAAGCCGCCGAGAACAGCGCAATAGATCTCTCATCATGAAAAAAGTAGCATGCTGCAATATTAATTTTGGCTGTCTAGGTTTTAACATTTCGACCTTAACAATCAATCAAAGAGTAATATTAGGAAAAAAAGACGTAGAAGGCAGGCGAGACCCGAAGCAATTAATTTGCGAATTATGAGAACTAAATAAAGTAAGCATTGATATTCAAAGCCTACGTACCAGCTGGAGAGGCTTCGTCAAACTTTCATTGGTAAGCAGCCAGTAATATTGGACTAGTCTACAAGAAAAAGAGATAAATGAACTTAATTATAATATTCCCAGACTAGAAGAAGAAATCAAATAAATAACAAAATCATATTTGGGAAATTGTCTTATATCACAATTGAAACAACTTCACAAGTTCAATAATAAAAAAGGCTCCTAAGTTGTCATCCTTATGCAGCTTGATATCTGGAGTTCAGTGATTAGATACAATCAACATTTCCTGATCACCTCTTTCAGTGGCTGTTTAATAACTAATAACAATCAAACCCATATAAATAAATCTAAAACTGAATAAATAGCTACTAACACCAAATGCAATTACATTACCCAAGTGACGAAACTCAAAGAGTAAATATATATACACAACAACTCAAAACAGAAATCATTACCTGTTTTAGTGGCTCCAGCATTGATTGATCAGCTTTTTTGGATTACCTTAGCATCAAATCCGTTGAAAACAGCGAAAAGTGAATCTAAGGCCTGAAAATTAAGGTTAATTCAAACTTGTGAACCCAAAAATTAAAGAACAACAGAACTTTTCGTGATGAAACCAAAGATTGAGACAAAACATAATTGCAATATCAGTCGGACAAGCAAATAAATTTTATTCACAGTATCAAAATTTCGAAACTACATAAAGTAAAAAAATGATACCCTGAAAAATTTAAACAAAATACAGCTACCAGAATTGCATTACATAAATAAAGAAATATACAGAAGAAAGCAAAAGAAAAGGCTACAGAGAGGGATAAGTTATATAACTTGATTAATCGAGCGCCAGGATTGCGGAATTTAATGAAAAGAAACATTCAGGCATTTTGTGGATCTGAAGTGGCCATGGAACAAAACGAGACAAGAGAGAGAAACAGAAGGTGGCGTGTAATGGAGGGAAAGAGAGGGAGAGTGAAAGGCGCGGTTAACGGTTCTGATTTGTTTGTTTTGTTTTATTGCTTTTATTCAACTGCCCCAGAATTTTTTAAATTTTAAATATTATCCTAGTTTTTTTAATTGGAAGGATGACATATAATAAAATTAATTAATTTAATTATATATAAAGAAAAAGAATTTGGTGATTATTGAAGTTTGACTAAAATAATAGAAAACTGATTCGGTGAGTGAGTGGTGTTGCGTTGTCAACACGTGGCTGGCTTGGCATTTAGAAGATGTCCCAATTTTGGTCCCCAATAAATTATTTATTAGAGCAAACCAAGTGTCTCACTCAATCAAATTATTTTTTATCCCTTAAATTTAAAAATAATAAACCCCACTCAAAACTTAATTTTGATAGCAAATAATATATTGATTTGTGTTAAATAAAAAAAATTATCATTATACTCTTAAATATTTATATTTTATAAAATTATGGTATTAATTAGTCCCTAAACGCAATACTGAAAGGGTATTTTATGATAACAACTTTATTTTATCCTTGGTTGAGGTAATCTCTATTATCGTTAAGAACATAGAAAATGGTAATGCATTAGTCATATGGAGTTTGTCAATGAGAGTACTCAGTTAAATAGGTAAATGAGCTTTGATAAATATGTATGTAGACTGATCTTAGGAGGAAACATGAACAAGATGAATTCTATACTGGAGCGCATTGTGGTGTCTCTGCCGGTGCTTGTTTGGGTGGTCGGACGCGGGTTTTTTTTGGAAGAATTTCCCTGCTTGCCTGGAGTTTTGATGGCGCTTCTTTCTGGGCTCCTTGTTTTCCTTTTGAGCTTGTGGTTCCCCTTGGGCCTCTTTCTGCTGTTCTTCCTTTGTTGGCCTTTTTGTTGTCTTGGTTTGGTGGTTGGTGTTTGGGGTTTTGTGGTCCGTAGTTTTTTAAGGTCCTGTTTTTTTACTTGTTTGGTTGGCCTCGGTTGCAAGGCTTGTGGCTGTTGTCTTAGCCCTTTTTTTTGTGGGCCTTTTTTGTTGGGTTGGCCTGCTAGTGCGTTGTGCTCTGTGTAGGCTTTGTTTGTGTTTGTTTTTTGGGGCTGTCCCCTTGGCGGTAAGATTTGGTTGTTCTTTGGGCCCTTCTTTTAGGCTTTTTGTTTATAATATGTATTTACACCTATCAAAAATTTTAAAAAAAAAGTAGCAACCCATCTTCACAATTTTGGTGCAGTCATGAAATTTGTCATTGCTAATAATTTGAACACACAACGAGTGTCACAATAAAGAGGAGTAGCGAATGAATGAGTGACACCTATATCATGCAGCAGTCAACATAATCATATAAGCATATAAGTATTGCCAATAACGGTACCATATTCAGATTCAGAATTGAAATAAAAAACAACGATTTACTTTTTACTATGCCATATATAAAAGAATTGTCGAGAAAAAATTATTGTAATAAAATATTTGTTAAGTCAAAACACCAACCCAACCAATATTAGAATATGTTGTCAAATTAAGAGAGAGAGAATTAAAGTAGTGAAAATCTTGAAAGAGTATCATTAACATAACAAATGATGTGATTAAATCACATCAGGTTTGAAGAGAAGGTATACTTTTTTAAATTTAACTTGGGTCTTATAATCCTTCAAGAGTTGTTAATTAGTATACATCCCCTTGATTAAATATTTTAATTAATTATTCTTAATTAAGTATCAAGTTTCGTGTCATTTTAAATATGTTTCCTATATTGTTAGTCTTAAATGATAATTACCCTCAAATTATGAAAGTTAAGAGAACAAAAAAAATAAAATTTTATATATAATTTAAATATATAAATAATATATTATTATATAATTTAATATTATTTTATTTTTAATTATATAATAATATGTATTAAAAAAATACGTTACTATAATTTTATTGCAGAAAAAAACCATATCAAAAACATTTTATGAAACAACGTCGGCCGTAACATTCCGCCAGCATGGAAGCGAGGTAATGACAAGGTAGGCTGACAAGAGTGGAACACGTCAGAACTTGATAGATTGTCCAATTAGAAGACGCCACATCAAAATAATCCATGTCAATTATTTCGCAAGAATATTTAGTGAAAAAACCATGTTACAGTGGGAAGAAAAGACCCATAATGAAAGTCAATTGACTGAAAAACCATCTTAAGATAATACCAATTCGGTTAAATCCACTGATAAATATCTGCTTTTGAGGAGGTTATTCTAGTCACTTAAAATTTTGTTTTTTGTCATTTTACACAACTCCATAAATAACAAAATTACTAAAGAACCAGAATCCTTCGAATCGTTTTTGCGTGAATTGTTTTGATTGGCTCAGACAAACAAGATCTCAACGCTGAAGTGAATGACCATAGAAGTCAGACGTTTTGGTTTCTCTAACAGCTACAATCTTCCGCTTCTCTAGTTATGGCCGCACCTTTTTTCTCAACGCCCTTTCAACCTTTTGTGTACCAGGTAACTCTCTTCAATTCGTCTAATCGCTGGCATATTTTCACTAATTTTTTGTATGGGTGCTGAGATTTTTTTTTTTAATTCCTTTTTATGTTCCTGACTAACTACAGCATTGATTGCTTTCATGAAGTTTGTCCGCAAATTGGTTAGAATTCATGGTTTAGGCTGTTTTAGCCTTTGATCTGTATTGTTTAGGAGCACTCTGAAGATCATGTCTTTTATAATTTGCTTGTTAGGGTTGAGGTGACTCTATTTATCCAATCCGTTGATTGTATGTTTACACTCCTTTTATGATTTTTGGGTAATCAGTTTATTGGGGAGATTAGGTTTGTGTGTGAAATCAAAATGATAAGAGCAAACAATCAAAGTAGAATTTGTATTATTTGTTGTACATAAAAATCTATTGCCGGAAACCAACTAGAATAAGGTTATACTAATGCAAGAAATTATCGTCTACATTCTTATCGTGGATATTTTACTGCAGACTCCACAAGATGCAGTAATACCTTTCCAGATTTTAGGTGGTGAAGCTCAGGTTGTTCAGGTACTTTTGGTGACATCCCGAGCATACAATTTTTTAAGCATTTATTCCAAGTGCTCATATCTGTAACTTATTTATATTTCTTATTATTGGTTTTTGCATTCTCAGATAATGCTGAAGCCACAAGGGAAAGTTATTGCAAGGCCTGGTGAGTTGGCTGGTAGTAGGTTTGCTGATCTGCCTACATACAGCTCTCTGTTACTTTTTATTATAGCGAGGGGAATTGGTATATTAATTTACTCTTGTTGGGTGTTAACTAGACCTTCATTATAAATTTTGGACCATAAATTTAGCTCTTTTGTATTGCGATCATCAGTCACATCTGTCTACCCTACCCAAATGTTATGATATCTGCTTGTCTGATCACACACACTTAAAAGGCCTTTGGAGTGGTGATTTTTCTTTAAGCTTGAAAATTTCCCAACCTTTTGAATTACTAAGAATCATGGTATCTCCAAGTCTCCTTGTGCCTTTCACTAATTGTGCCTACTGTTGTCCTCTTGGTATCAATTAGGTCAATGCAGTATAAGTTACTTTTTAACTGGCTATCAGTATTTATTATATCTCTTGGTAGCCCCAATACAACCTTAAGTTAATTTGGAAATTGTTTGCTTCTTCCTCAATCTAGCCATTTGGCTGGAGCCATGCATTAGGGGCTTCTTGGCATGGGGTGGCAATCTTTTTGTATCGCTAGGGGATGACCCTTGTCATAAGTCTCAGAGTAAATGCATGGATATTACTTGATAATTTCTTTAAAGTAAACAACTCTATTTTTCATGTCCAACACATGTTTAGCTTTAGATCCATGCTATTGTAACTTAATTTTTTAACTTAAATTGTTGAGACAAATTCATACCATTTCAATTCAAGGACTTTGGGAGAGGAGTTAAAAGCAGTATTTTTTTTTTCTTATGCTAACTCAACAACTTTAGACCCTAGATTGCTATAGAGTAATGGCCATGAATATGTTTCAAAAGTTTAGATTTAAATTTTAAGTTGCAATGGCCCCACCATTGGCCTTAAATATGGATAATATTTTCTCTGTTGCATCTCCATGATATATATGGTGTAAGTTTCTGCATTTGAAATGAATAAATTGTAGGTTCCATGTGCTTCATGTCTGGGTCTATCGAAATGGAAAATGTTTACATCCCTGAAAATGAAGTGGGCATGTGGCAGTGGCTTTTTGGAAAGAGCATTACTAGTGTAGTTTTTCGTAATCCTGGTGCAAGTGATGGATTTGTTGGAATTGCAGCACCTTCTCTTGCAAGGATTCTCCCGGTTTGTACTTTAAATCATACCAAGTTTCTGTTGCTATTGCATTTTGTCTATGTATAAAGTTTACCGGTAGTTGATGACCCAGAACTATTTTTAGTTGAATTACCATAGGCACTTATCTGTGATTGGTTCCATTTTATCTTACAGATTGATTTAGCAATGTTTGGAGGAGAGCTTTTATGCCAGGTAGAGCTGTCTTTCTTTCACTTCAGTTATTTTTCCCTTTGCTAATTAAACTTTAAGTGTTCCTCCTGTTGCAGTTACTAAGTTTGGATATTTTTATTTGTCTGATGCTTTTTAATTTCTATTTTTTCCTTTGGTATAATTGCCTTTTCTTTTTAGATTTCTATGAGCCACACTTTTATGTGACTTTGTCTGATTGTTTTGTAGCCAGATGCATTTTTGTGCTCTGTTAATGATGTGAAAGTCAATAATACAGTTGATCAGAGGCCACGGAATGTTGTTGCTGGTGTAGAGGTAGGATGATACTGAGAGTTAGCTTTCTGTCCTCTCTTCTTTGTGTGTGTGTGCTTGCACACACCATTGGCCGGCTGGCTGCCTGGCTGCCTACCTCTGCCTCCTAGACCTTATGTTTTTCTGATTTGGATTTCATGCCTCTTCACTTGTTTTTCCCTGAATTTTCCAAATAATCTATATAAATTAATGCTTCAATTCTACTATAGGGATTTCTGAGACAGAAGCTAACTGGACAGGGGCTTGCATTTATTCTCGCTGGTGGATCTGGTATGCATTTTTTCATGTGTATGTATATATATATATACACACCCTCTAGAACTACCCTTGTCAGGATCTCTAAAGAGTTTGGCCATCTCTAAATTCTGTGATAATGTAATTGGACCTGAATATTGACTACCTTTTAGTTTTTTATAGATTAGAGCGTGTCTTTGCTGGGTCTGGTATTGTGGCTGTGTTGTCACGCCTTAGTGTTGTTATCTGTTGAATTCTCCAGGCTTGCCGTTTGGCAAAATTCTGCCCCTCTTTGCTTTTTATTATATTTACTGTTTTTACCTTTTATAGTTGACTGACTAGCACATTTTGCTTCTTGTATAGGTTTATAGCTTTTTTTTTCATGTTAATATAAAAATATAGGCTTATAACATTTTTTGTGTCAATATAATATAGTTTCTGGATATTTTATCATTTAGACTAATCAGTGGAACTTCATTTCCTTTTGCTATAGTTGTGCAGAAAAATCTTGAAGTGGGTGAGGTACTAACTGTTGATGTGTCTTGCATTGTTGGTGTCACTACCTCAGTCAGTGCCCAAATCAAATACAATGGACCCATGCGAAGGGTGATCTTTGGGGTAAGTTACTCCAATTACTATCTCTTTCTGCTCTGTTTATTTGCGCTCACTCTGCATGTGTGCTATTCTTGTTTAAGATTTTTGGTTCTTTGTGGATTGAAACCTCCCATTTCAATAAAATGGCTGGCTAAGCAGCATGGAAGATATTCATAAATAAGATGACATAGAGAGCTATGTAATTTGAGCACCTTAGACATTTGTGGCTGCTACTGAAGGGACAAACCATTCTTCTATATTGATGTTCTTGCAACTTTATTAGATAGTTTGACCATAAGGAGTTCTTGACCTTGAGGCATTCCAGCGGTTTAAGACAATCTAAAATAACATGTTGCCAGATTCACACCCTTTTGGTATTTGTACTTTTATACATTGTTTGATTGTTAGAACATTCTGTCCATAACAATGTTGAAATGGCAGGGCGACAATCTGGTGACAGCTGTTCTAACGGGACCTGGCATTGTCTTCATCCAGAGCTTACCGTTTCACAGACTTTCTCAGCGCATTGCGAGGTAATTTCCTCTTGAAAGAAACATGAGAGGAATGTTCTTTAAAGCTAGAGTCTCACCCTTTTATTATTAGTTACATGCAATTTTTTCTTGATCCCCAGGGATTAACTAATTGAATGGTGTTCTTGTTTGCAGGGCGGTTACATCACCAAACATGAGAGAAAATCCAAAGATCTTCGTTCAGATAGCCATTTTCTTTTTTCTTGCCTATGTTGTGATTGTATCTTCATTAATCTTGACTGATGTATGAAT
The DNA here is from genome assembly GCF_011075055.1 of Mangifera indica. NCBI lineage: Eukaryota > Viridiplantae > Streptophyta > Magnoliopsida > Sapindales > Anacardiaceae > Mangifera > Mangifera indica. The sequence continues at coordinate 4,522,866 of NC_058139.1, forward strand.
TTTGTTATAGAATATTTCCTCTTTATCATCAATTGTTAAACTGCAGTTTAAATTTACCAGATATAATCCGTTATATAGTAACAGTAACAGACGAATTCAGATATTTTTCTTTCCAGCCAGCAGATGGACTTTTTATAATTCAATTGATGTCTTAACATATTACAGAGGGGACAAATGATTAGCACTTTCTTCTTATGGCTGGGAGATATTCTCGTAGATATCTAATTTTCTCATCTTCCAATTGAATTATATTTATTTATTTCTTTTAAATATATATATATATATATATATATATATATATATTATTTTAAATTAAAAATAAAATAATATCTAATTATATGATAACATATATAAATATATATATGATATTATTTATATATTTTTATATTTTTTCGTTAAAATGAGGAGCAGTACGGTTGATATTAGTAGGGCCCTAATAAAAAATTAGTGATATTTTAAATGTTTTATCCAGTCATAAATTCCTTTTTATTTTATTTCAAGTGTTGAATTTTTTTCATTCATTAAACCAGCAGGAACGGATTGGGCCTATAAGTCAGTGGGCCAAAATGGTCATATAAAAATAGTCCATTCTAGCGTTATCCAGAAACATTGCGTCAATAGACAGCGCGAGTATAAAAAACGCGCTCTAAAAGCGAGTGGGACAAGCTAGCACTTATGAATACTATCACCTATAAATACGCCAAGAACCCATACGAGCGTTGAACATTAATCAATTGTCGAGTAATCAAGAAACCAGAATGATCTCCCTCACTTTCTCCTGAAACCCTAACCCTAGTCATTTCAAATCTTTCATCTTTGAAAACCCTAACCCTGTGCGACAGACTTCGACTTCGATTTTTGCTCTCATGTCTTCTTGATTTCGTGGCTTCTTATTTGAATACAATTCAGCAGTAATTTTTCGGCTGTGTCGAAGTTTCGCGTTTTGCTTCAAAGATCATCCTGATTGATCGTGGATATCACTTCGTCGATCGCTGATTAATCAATTTTTCAAGATTCTGTTCGGGGCGATTCTTTTAATTGAAACCAAGATTTGGGGGTTTCACAATCTTTCTGTTCGATCTGCGATGTTTTCATTGAATTGAAAGAATCGTCTGCGAATTTCTCGTTTTCTGTACGCGAGAGGGAGGTTTTCTTGGATAATTTGGGATTTTGAAGGTTTCAATCTCGGATTGAAGAAATTAGTAATTTGCCTCGAGCATCGCGTGAAGAAAGATTCAGCGGGATCCCGTTGCGCGAATTTGATTGGTTCGATCTTTCATTAGTTACATTGAAGAAAATCAGAAAAAAATATTAAAGAGAGACCTTTGCTTTTGTACTTTGTCATATATATATTTTTTGGTTTGTTCGAGTTTTAAGTTAAGTTGAATATCAGGCCTTTTAAATTTTAAGGCCTTTGATTATATCGTTCTATTAGTGTTTTCTTTTCCCCATTTTCATATACTCTATTACAATATTTTATCAAATCAGAAAAAAAGGAATGGCTGTTTATTACAAGTTTAAGAGTGCAAGAGATTATGATTCTATCGCAATGGACGGTCCATTTATATCAGTTGGTACTTTGAAAGAAAAAATTTTTGAATCAAAGCATTTAGGCAGGGGTACCGACTTCGACCTCCTGGTCACTAATGCCCAAACTAACGAAGGTTGGTTTTTGCTTTCCAGTGATACATTTTAATAATTGGTTTTTAATCTTCATTCCTTAACAAAATTTTGGTTTCAAATAGTGAAAAAAGTTTGGCTTTCTGGGTTTGGGATTTTTCTTAATCAATGATGATAGCTTTGCTGTTTTTGATTATGTGCCAAAGTCAAAGTCATTTGTCTTTTGGCCTTTTGCCTCAAATTGGTAGTCATGCCTAACTGCATTTAGATCTGTAACAACAATGTTGTCTTAATCAGAGATTGGTTCTGGTTTATAATGAACCTTGATCAGAAATAGTTTGTGATTTATAATGAAATAATGTTTATATGGTAAGTGGGCTACAAGCGTTGGCAATATCAAAAGAAAGCACACATAGGAGTACTTGGGGTGGTTACTGGATAGAGCAGAAATCTGAATTAAATGTTATGGCAGATAATTCTGTCTTCTCTTGAGTGGTTAAGAAATAGTTTTTCAGTCTTGGGTAGTTAGGTTGACATTGTTCTGACTGAGAGTTTAAGAGAATTGTGTATTATGGTGACATTATGTTAAATTCATGGGTCAATATCTTTGTTGTGTTTTATAGACTTCTTTCTCTCTGTTTTCCAATTTCAGAATATCCTGATGAGGCAATGTTAATTCCAAAAAATACCTCTGTTTTAATTCGCCGGGTTCCTGGACGACCTCGCATGCCCATTGTTACCGAGCCAGAGTACTTTCTCAAACCTTTAAGTTAATCTTTTGGTTGTTGTAGGTCAAGGTGATAATAGATGGTTATGAAGACTTTTGCTGTAGTAGCATTAGGGTTGCCTGACCTATGAGCCCCGATCCTGATGATTCAGGCAGTGTTTTATATATTTTATAAGTAAAAACATGTTATTGTCCTTGATGTTATTTGTATTGTCCATTTTCTGTAAGACAAATTCTGGGGGCTTTGGTGAGTTTACTGAATATATACTATGCAGGCCTAAGGTGGAACCAGTGGTTGAGGAGACACACCTAGAAAAGAGTAGCTTCCAAGCTGCTGATTCCTCTGTCATGGTATATGTAAGCTCTTATCCTATGATATTCCCATGTGATTATATCAGTTTGTTATGAGTTGATGACTTGATCTCTTGTTCATTTAACTAATATCGTCTTAAATGAACTCAGAATGAGGACACTGAATGGGATGAGTTTGGGAATGATTTGTACGCAATTCCTGAAGCACCCTCTGTGCAGTCAAGCAATCCACTGCCAGATGCTCCACCATCAAATAAAGCTGATGAGGACAGCAAGATTAAGGCTTTAATTGATACTCCTGCCTTGGACTGGCAGCGGTGAGATCCCATTTGTCTTTTTTCTGCCTTATTGTTAATTGTGATGATTTATTTTATTGACTGCTAAAATGATATCCAATGCAAATTAAGAATTGTCTTTTTTGATGATTTTACATTATATTTTATGTTAACTTTTTGGATTGGATTTGCAGGCAAGGTTCTGATGGTTTTGGCCCTGGTAGAGGCTTTGGAAGGGGTGTGGGAGGAAGGATGGGTGGACGTGGTTTTGGTGATTCTCTATGACTACATCTCTATTTTATTTCATTTTATTTTAGTTTACATAGAAAAGGATAGTCTTAACTGAATTTGTTTGCACCCTATATCCTGTGCCCCGCTCTGGGCATGTGTCTTTCCTTTAGCATCTTTGTGTGTTTATCTGCCCATTATGTTTATTTTGGCATATTTGAACTTTCATTTTCGTTTATTTATGTTACCATAAGTATACTACTAATTTGGCTGCGCAAAACTGATTCTGGGTCAATCTTCTGAGATCTATCAGGTTTGGAGCGTAAAACACCTCCACAGGGCTATGTATGCCACAGGTGTAAGGTGCCAGGTATGCTTACACTTAAAAATCTTGTTTATTTCAGTTGTCCCATTGTAAAACACCTATTGGGTGGTTTTAATTGCGATGCATCAATGCATTAACTTTCATCTGTCTGTAATGACCTACATCTATAAGATGGGGCATGGATTTGAGTCTGCTATATTGAGTGGTGCATACACCCCACATTTGAATTTGAAACCTAAAATTTAGCTTAGCTGTTGTTTGAACCAAACATCTTCAAAATAGGTAACCAGCTCTTGTAAAAAATGTAGCCTCTGTTGGAACTTATTGTTATAGAAATGGAAAAAGAGCCTTGGTGATGTGCTTGATAGCTTCCTGATTTTCTCAGCAATCTTAAATTTATTTTCAAACTTCTAATTTGTTATTTTTGCAGAAAGAAATTAAGGTATCCAGAGGGTTGATTGTTTTCAATTAAGGCATCTTCAACTTTTTACCTTTTTAGGGTTAACAATGCCTTTAAATAATTTATTCAACCTTTCCGAATGCTTTGAAAGGCTTGTTAGGAATTCTGATTTCACTATTTTTTAAACTTTTTCAAAACTATTTATATATAAGATTTGAAATATGATTGATTTTTAAAAAAGCTCATGCCACATACAATGTGTGCTATGCTTTGCATATAAAGAACTTAGAAGCCCTGCCTTCCTTTTAAAACATGGTTAAACAGTTTATTGAGAAATATTCTCAGTGTATTGATATTTCTTATTCAGGACATTTTATTCAGCATTGCCCTACTAATGGTGACCCAAAGTATGATGTCAAAAGATTTAAACATCCTACCGGTATTCCAAAATCAATGTTAATTGCTACTCCAGATGGTTCATATGCCTTGCCAAGTGGTGCAGTTGCTGTTTTGAAGCCAAATGAGTAGGTTTATGCTGCATTTATGTTAAATTTTATCTTTCCCTTTGACAGAATTCAGTTTTGTGCATATCGATTCATTGCAACGTATTGAAATATATACAGGGCTGCTTTTGAGAAAGAAATTGAGGGCTTACCTTCCACACGTCCTGTTGGTGATCTTCCCCCTGAACTCCACTGTCCATTGTGCAAGGAAGTGATGAAAGACGCTGTGTTAACAAGCAAATGTTGTTTCAAGAGTTTTTGTGATAAGTGTAAGTTCCTTGTCATAATCTTGTATTTTACGATTTTATCACTTAAGCATGATGAATTTTCTTTTTGTGTTCTGAGATTCCTACCTATTACTTTCAAATATTTTCTCTCTCTTGCTCCTTGTTTTCACTGCATTATTATCTATGTTCTACTTATAATTCAGGCATTAGGGACCACATTATTTCAAAAGCAATGTGTGTATGTGGGGCCACAAATATTCTCGCAGATGATCTTCTGCCAAACAAGACACTTAGGGATACGATAAATCGTATTTTGGAGTCTGGTAACAGTAGTGCCGAAAATGCTGGAAGCACTTTTCAAGTTCAAGGTCTGTATTAAGATGCATGTCCTTTCAGTTTCACCATTTGTTTCTGGTTTAACAAAAATGGCTTATTTCATTGTTGTCTTACAGATATTGACCTTTTATTTTTACCTTTCTAATTTAATGAAAATGACTAATTTCATTGTTGTCTTCTTATAGATATGGAATCTGCCAGGTTGCAGCCTAAGATTCCATCTCCTACTATGTCTGCTGCTTCAAAAGGAGAGCAACAGCCATCACCTATTGTAGAAGAAACTCCAATCATGAAGGAGATGGCGGAGGGAAAAGCTGTTATTGCTCCACAGAAGGTCCTGGAAAAGCCAAGGGCAGTAGCTAAAGCACCTGAAGTGTCTGAAGCCACGCTTGAGTCAATGAGTGTGAAGGAGCCTGCATCACAAGGGAGTGCCCCACTGGCAGAGGAGGAAGTGCAGCAGAAGATGGCTTCTGGGGAGGCAGGTAACTTTGTTATTCCATCAAATCTTTAGGTGTTGCAGCAATGTTGGGTGGAGTACATCACCTTCTATTCAATTTTCATTTTATATAATTTGCGTACAAAACAACTTAATGTTCCTTGTAATGCTAAACTCTAGAAGAGCAGAGCATGTGGAAAGAAAGTTTTTTGGTGGTATAGAAATATTGCGTAGGTTGACTGTTGAAAGGCATGAATGTCTAACTAGCTCTGATTATTGCTTTATCAGGAAAGAAGAAGAAAAAGAAGAAGGTTCGCATGCCTGCTAATGGCATGCCTCCAAATGGTATGCCTCTTCTCTTCTTTGGGACATGTCTGATGATTTTAGCAAATTCTCTGAATTGTTTCTTTTTCTGATTGCTTTAGAAATTAATCTGGAAACCTTCAGTCAACTGTGAAGAGACTTTTGTGTTTTATAAAGTGTTATTGACTGATAGAAAAATTTTTGGATGCCTTGCAGACATACAGTGGAAAACCCCTCAAGAACTTGCGGCTGAGAGTTATATGATGCCTCTTGGTCCTGCAGCTTATAATCCTTACTGGACTGGCATTCAACCTGGGATGGAAGGATATGGAGCTCCATTTGGTGGTGCCATGCCCTATATGGGTTATGGTATGCCCCCCTTAGACATGCCATTTGGAGGTATCATGCCCCAGGACCCTTTCATGGCACAAGGTTATATGTTGCCCATTGTTCCTCCTCAGAGGTACGCCTCATGTGAACTGTTATGAGTGCATGTTAGCAAATTGTGGCCTTTTGTTATGGATGCCATATTTACTGAATTTGGATGCATTATTGTGCTGAATATTGATAGAGGTTGTATGTGAACACACTAGATGTATTTTTTTTACAACCATACTAAGCACTTGTTCTCCTAAAATTTGCAGGGACCTAGCAGATTTTGGAATGGGCATGAATGTTCCACACCCTGTGATGAGCAGGGAGGAATTTGAGGCCCGGAAAGCTGATTTACGGAGGAAGCGTGAAAATGAGAGACGAAGTGAAAGGTAATGTTATCTGAAAAATTAGTCTTAGTTGCAAACTTTTTCTACTTTTGTATATCATGTTTGTGTTAGCTACCGTATGTTATTTGGTTCAAGAATTTAAATATTTCAATTGATCATTATGTGAACTCTTAGCCTACTGCCCTACAACATTAAATTCTGTATGAACATGTCTTGATGAGCCTTGGTTAGCTAGTCGGCCCTAATGTTAAGAAGAAACCTGAGCCATATTTTGTGTAGATAAATGGGTTAAACAGGGATTTCTCCTCTTTCTCCCTCTTAAGTTTGATGGGAATGTATACAGCTAGCATTGGCAACCATTTGTGTTTTGCTTGCTATCTTTGTATCATTTTATAGATCAAATGTGATTTATTGTATAGCATCACTGATGTTATTAATTTTAAATGTTAGCTCAATATATATGGCATTTGGTTCCTTGCTACTGTTGCTGCAACTACTTATATTTGTTTATTAATGATATTGATCTGCTGTCTAATAATTTTACTTTGCTACAGGGAGTTCTCTAGAGAGCGAGACTATACTAGGGAAGTGAGCAGCAATGCCGATGTTTCTTCCATGAAACCAAAATCTGTATGTCTTTATATTTTTCCAAATTTCCCTCTCTTATCTCTCTGCATACTACACAGTTGGTTTCTTTCATGGTTTTGAGAAAAACTAACTGGCTAGATAACATCACCAAGGCAAGATAACAACTTTTTCTCAACTGTCAGAAAAGGGAAATAAATTTTTTCCACTGCTACATTTAGGATTAAATAATCAGAAATTTTCTCCTTGGACTTTAGAAGGGTTTTAAATTTATTGGTTTCTTTCTCTTAAATCTGTCTTTTCAATGATGAAGATATCATCCCCAGTGTAATGAGAATTTGTGGGATAGGATGGAACTTGGATCTTTAGCCACTATCCAATCTCTGAAAGTTATAATGTTTCAAGAACAAAAATATATAGAATTAGAAACATCTGAACTAAACATTGTTACTGCATTTGATAGGGTATGTTTTATGGTACCATACAAGCTTTGTCACCCCGTTGATTAATTTATTCCAACTTTCCTGGACGGACATTTTACTTCTTGTAGAGTTGTAATATTGGCAGCTGTATCTCCCTTCTGTTTTAAAAATAAATTGCTGTTTGCTGTTAAGGGCTGCTGCTGCTTTGCTTTGTTAATAAAAGAATAATGGTGGTAATGTTTTCAAGTTTGTGTCATCTTTACTGATGTGGACTGGTTTGGGTCAGTTGCTGCTGACTAAGCATTGACCTGGTTTGGGTCTTCATCAGTTTGGCTAGTCGGTTGAACCGGTGATGTCAACATGACCCATAAGTATCCCTCCCTTGCTACTTTGCCCTTGCCCACTCCACTGGATTGCCACAATTGGCTTCGTGTGACTGCACAATCCACCCCCACCCCCCTTACTCCAGTAGATATGTTGTTGCCACCCTGTTCTCTCTCCCTCTTTTTATATTTTTTTGGGTAAGTTGTTGCCACCCTCTTCCTTTGGTTGTGCCACCCTACTGATGCCATTGAAGCACTGCAGTTGGCTCGCTTAATTGCGCTACCTACCTACTACCACCACCACCACAATCCTTACTCTACCAAATCTGTCACTGCCACCTTGTTTCTTTATCAACCTGCCACCAAACCTACGCCATCCTGCCAAATCTCCATTGAGAGACTTGCTCTGTTTATCTTTCTCCACCAGTTCTACAACCAAACCCTGTTCAAACCCATCACCATAAATCTCTCCTTCCAAGGCCTTCTCATTGCCATTGCCAACTTCTATGTCACGCTAATCTCAGATCCCATCTTACTTCTACCTATGTTTTTAGACTGAGACTGGGTGTTGATTTGGTCAAGGATTGGTACTGGGATTGACTGGTCTGATTGATTGGTTGGACATTTTATGTCAACATGACATAAAATTTTAAAATGATGTCATGTTATGATGACAACTAGATTGATCTGATTGGGTGGTTTAATTGTATTATTTGTCTGGTTCAACCTCAAGTCAGTCGAGTTCAATATCTAAAAGGGCCTTTAATTATGCCTGATACTGGTATTGCATCAGTTTTCAGTTGGATCAGCTGCTCCAAGGTTTAAAACTCTTTTAGCAGCTGCAGTTTTTAAAATGCCTTAATGTACTACCATAACATAATCGAAATTTCATCCTATTTTTAAAAGAATCGGGAAAAAGCCCAAAACTGTTGAAAAATCTTTGTTCTCCTGTATCATTCTAACTATGCGGATACAAGGCGTAGCCATGCTGTTGGCGTAGATCTACTTTCTAAGGACACAGTGTTGTTTTAAAAAATTTAGAAGCTCTTTTTTTTTTCGGTTAAAATGGTTATTAACCGAGTTTTGAAATATCTTGCAAATAGTTGTACATAATTATAAAGAAGTCCAAAGCTGTTTGTTTTGTTGACTCAACATTTTTATGTGCTTTTGGCCGCAGAAATCAATTCCTCAAGCTTCAAGTGCTGATCATAACCACCACCGCCACAGGCCTGTGAGGTTATCTCCAGAACCACCACCACCTGCACTCCCACGGCCATCCAAGAGAAAGTCGGATCACCATCGTGACCGTCATTATGATTATGACTATGATCATGACCATGAACGTGAACGTGAACGGCACTATCATCATCAACATCACCGCTCAGAGTCCTCTTCAAAGCCTTCCTCAGAAACGGTTAAACCCACTTCAATGTCAACGTCAACAATGTCTGCAGCTGACAAAAAACACAAATTGAGTGTCTTTTCTCGCATTAGTTTCCCCGAAGAAGAAGCTACCAACTCTAAGAAGCGGAAGCTCTCTTCCTCTTCTTCAGCAGCGGCAACAGAAGCATCAGTCAAGCCATCCTCTAATGGATATTATGAGGACTACAAGTCATCTTCTGCCAAGCTACATAAAAGTGGTGGTGGTGGTGGTGTAGACTATGAGTCGAGTGATGATGACAGGCATTTTAAGAGGAAACCTTCAAGATACGAGGCATCGCCACAACCACCGCCAGCTGCAGAGTGGGAGGAGGAGTCGAGACACTCGAGAGGCTCCACCAGGGAGCGTAAGCATAGATAGATTCTGAGAGATTCAGATTTTTCCTCTTCTGTGAGTGGGCCGTGGTCTCTCTCTGAAACTTGTATAAAAGTTGTACACGGAATGCCCTGTTCCGGTCATTCATTGAGAGATGATGTTGTTATTCATGCTCTTCTCTGCTTTGAATAAAACCGCCAATTTTATCGAGTTTATACATGCTATTTCCTTTCATTTATTTCAGCATTTTATTCTTCTTTTTATAGTCCTTCTCCAACAATTTAATTACCATTTCAACCCCATAAGTTATATTTCTTGACTAAATGGTGCCACTTGTTATTTTACGCAAGCCCGTCATTTCGCAACGGCAAATGAATAGAATTAGAAAGGATGCATTTGATAGACGTCATTACTTGAAAATAAATCTATTCTTTTGGGCAATTCCCTTTCGCTATGAGTTGAGATTGGCGGCTCGACTGAACAAGCTTGGGTTAGTTTAAATTCGTTTTGGCATAAAGACTCAAACTGAGCAAGCTTTAATAGAGATTCAAGATCGAATTCTCAATTCAATTAAGTTCAATATTATAATTTAAATATATAAATATATAAATATATATATATATATATATATATATATATATATATATATATATATTATATATTTATAGATGATTAACTTAAAATTATTTAATTTAAAAAATTATGTTTTTTAGTAAAATAAACATAAATTAAAGTTGTAGTAGGTTGAGAAATAAAGATATTAAATTTATTTATAATAGGGGAATTGAATTCTTGTTTATATTTACAGTAAATAAATAAAGTTGTTAAAGTGTATCTTAGGGATGACAATAGAAAGAGGCAGGGAGGAAATTTTAATTCCTGTCTCCGTTTCTGTAGGAGATATCAATCGTTGTCTTTGTTACAAGGATAAAAATGATTCTTTGTCTCCTCTTCGCGAAGAAAAATTTCCTTCTTATTCACTTCCCTTCCCATCCCCGCAGGGAAAAATTCTCTTCTCGTACTCGAAAAAAAAAATCTCCTCCTTATATCCTCTAAACATAATATTATGTTAAATAACAAAATTAAATAAAATTAAAACAATCTACTATTTCAAATATCACAAATTTAGTATATTAACCATTTTAATATGCACAACAAAAATATAAATAAATTTAAAAAACATAAATAATTTAAAACTATAAAGATATATTAGTATTTTAATTAAATATATTAATATAAAGGGATAAAAATGAGAGCAGAAAAGAGCAGGATAAGAAGGGAACACATGTATCCCCATCCCCAATTGTGAAGATTTTTTTCATTTCTGTTTCCACCCCCGTCTTCATTTCTATCATAAAATTCTCTCTCTGTTAATGTTAATGAGGGCGGAGCCTCTAAAATCATATTAAAATTATTATCTCTAGTGTATCTTTTCAATATTAGAAACTTTTGCCCTTCTAGTTAGTGAGTGAGTATATTTTCACTATTAGCACCTGCTTTTAAAGGCTTGTATGACTTTTATATAATAATTTCTTTTTGAATAATTCTATATGTACCCAAAATTAATACCCAAAATGATACCCATTGATGTGGCAGCCAACGTGACAGATGTCATTTCATGTCCCACGTTGACAACTTACCACATCAGCTAAAAAAAGAATAACAAAAAAATTAATGAAATGTCTTTTTTTTTAAATAAAATAAAGATATGGCACAATCTATTAAATTTTTTGAAGAAAATTTTTCCCCTGATGTGGCAAATTGCTAATGTGGCAGATGAGATGTCATCTGCCATGTTGGCTGCCACATCAGTGGGTATGATTTTGTGTACCAAGCTTGGGTACATGTAGCTTTGCTCTTTATTTTTTGTTTGGATGGAATTTATAGGAGTGGAAGGGTATATAAAATGTATAAAAAGGGTTTTTTTTTTTTTTACAGCAAAATGGGTTTTGAATAATAATGCATATATAAATCAAATTTAATAAAGGCAAATTCACATAATAATATGAAATTTTAAAATGAAAAAAAAATTATATCATTCAATTATATATTATCATATTAATTTGTATATATAAATTAATAAAATTTATTTATATATATTTTTATTCTATTAAAATAGTACATAAAATGTAAAGGTGTTTATAAATCAACAATCGAACCGAAATATAAAATACCTGAAAAAACTAGTTCGAATATGTAATGGTAAATTTGGGGAAACTGGTTTTAAGGTTCAGAACCAATTTGTCAGTACTTGAAAATTGGTATATGATTATGAGCTAAGCCAATATTCCTTGGAAAGTAAAAAACCTAGTCAGCCAATCACGGCTCTAGACACTCTAATAATAATCATCTGTTCTCGACACTCTCTACTCTACTCATTTTCTGAAAACAACTTATTTCTAACTCAAACTCAGCTCCTCTTGCTGGATTGATGGCCGATTTCTTTTGCACATCAACGATCGATGTTGCTAATGAGTTTGGGTTACCTTTTTATTTGTTCCTCCCTTACTGCAGCTTGTCTCGACCTTCTCCTAAGCCTCTTGAGTAGGCATGAACAAGAGGCAGAGACTTCGAAGAATTCTCCGCCTTCTGCTAAGCCTCCTGATTAGACATGATCAGGAAGTCAGTGGATATGAAGAGTTAGGAGGCCGATTATGTGTTCAAGAGTTATGTCCATCCAATTTCTAGCAGAATTTTGTCTGTGTTTATGATAAACAAACATGGTGGCTACACTGCAGTTGTAAACCACGCAACAAGATTAAAGAAAACTAAAGGGATTATTTTGAACTCATTCACAGAGCTCTAATTCTTCCTATTTATGCAGTTCAACCTACGATTCATCTCAAGAGTGAGAGTGAATTCATCTCAGAAGGTACACATCCCCATGAGATCATGAAATGGCTGGATGATTAGTCTGACTCATCAGTTGTTCTCTTGTGCTTCGAAGTCGGGCAGCTTTGTAGAAGAGCAAGTGAAAGAAATTGCAGGCAGGCCAGCAAACTGGGGTGAGGTTTTTGTGGTCACCGAGAAAGCCACGACCACCACCAAAGGGTAAATTTGCAATGCCCAGTGAGTACAAAATCAATCTAATATAATATTATTTGGTTTGGTTCAAAACCAGTAAACAATTCGGTTTCGGTTTTTGATATTTTTCTAAACAAAATATAGTTCGGTTAAAACAAGAAGTCAAACCAGTTCAGTTAAAAAACAAAATCCGGTACCAGCATAACTTCAACATCCGCAAATTAATGAAAGATCATCAGCATCAGTTCCCATGATCACTTACATAAGCAAGATAACTCAATAACGAGAATCAGCTAAATACCAAAACCAAAAACAAGGTTCTAGGTTCCAACATCAATGAGAAAAGTCCTGAGACAACTTACTAAAATAGATAAGAAGCATTTCAGCACCTGACCAAGGGTAATTATTTCTTTTTATAGTTTAAATCCCAAGCATCTGAAAACACAGTTTGACACCTACCCAAATGCTAGTCTATGAAAACCTGCAAAAGGAAAAAAAGAAAAAAGTGAAAACGAAGAACTGAATATTATCTAAAACAGGCAAAAATCCAAAAGACAGAAGCCTTCAAATTAAAACAGAGCTTAGAAGTACCCAAACAATCTTTTCACAAAACTACGTTGGATTGTATAACAAAACAGAGCATAGGTTGAGCAACCCTAACTTCTTTATTTTAAAGAGTCAATTACTTGAAACTCATAGCTCAATACTTATCCAGAAAAATATTGTGAAATTCCTTGATGCCCCCACTACTAGTTGAAGGAAAAGAAAAAAAAACCTACAATCAAAAAGGAAAAAACCTACACAATTCCACCATTAGTATTGAGAGTCCAAATCCATTAAGATGAAGCAAATGTGGTCAAAGAACTCAGTATATAAGAAGCTATGTGCTATACCAACTATAAAACAGAATTTAATAAAAGATAGAATAATAATATATCAACAAGAATCAACCAAATCACCTATGAGCATCAAATGAAATGCAGATAATACATTAAGAAAATAGAATAGACTATTCAATTTATAGGTGAAAGTTTTGCTTAGACTCAAAAGGCAAACAAACTTTACCCTTTCCCCCACCCCCTTTCCCATATCCTGTTCCTCCTTTCACGATTGTGAACACATCAAACTGTCATCACACAATTTAAGCAACACAATACACCAATTTCAGGACTCCTAATATAGAAAACATAGCCAAGAAACAAATTGTATCATTCAAGAAACAACTTAAATTATTATAACTGATAGCTTAACAGTTACCTCAAAAGTCCCTGAATCAAATTAAAAACTATACAAACTTGGATCCTATGAAACAACATCAATTCACATCTTTTTCCGAACCAACTTTTCCCAAAATAACCCTTACAACTTCTAACATGTTTCCCTCATTTAGAACTATATATAAAGCTAAACATTAGCAGTCGAGTAATTTGATTTTTAGTTTAACAAAACCAGTTTTTGTATTCAAATAAATGGGCTTCTGTTGAAGACTGAAGAGTGATTACTTGACATGACACTCAGAAAAACTTTCAATCCCATTTCAATTAGATCATTTCTCATGTGAAATGTTATGTTTATAAGTGTCTATTAAAGCAACAATCGATGCCAATCGCATTAATTCTAACAACATCATAAATTCAAAAAAAGTGACTAAAATTTTCAAAAGTTACCTTAATTATGGCTGGGAATCATTCCGGTCTTTCGTGCGTAGGCAAAAATCCCTCCAGCTTCGATCACAGGCCCAGCATCGCCAATTGGCTTCAATTTATACTCCTTACCCGTCGTGTGATTAATCAGACGGCTCTCAGCCATCTCAATTGTCACCAGATCACCCGTGCTACACTCTTCACAAAGCCTTCCCTCCGATTCCAATGGATAAATTTCCCCCGTAGCAACCGAGTTCCTGAAAAATATCCTCGCGTAACTCTCCGCAACAACCGCCGCAACTCCAGCCGCTCCCAATGCCACCGGCGCGTGCTCACGAGAAGACCCGCATCCGAAGTTATCTCCCCCGATTACGATTTTGTATTTTGTTTTGGTTTCATTTTCGTCAATGAAGCGCGTGATGTAGGTCGAAGGGAGACCGATTAAAGCATAAGAGCCGAGTTTTTCGTATTCCTCGGGCTTGGACGGGACTAATGTGAGGTATTCGGCGGGAATGATTTGGTCAGTGTCGATGTTGTCGCCCACCACGTAGCAGAGGCCGTGAAATGTGTTTGTACTTGCGTTGACAGCTTCATTAGTACCGCGTGAAATCACGGAAGAGGCCCGCGGAACTTTGGAGGTGGTTGAGGCCGTGAAAATAGCTGGTGAGGTGGAGGCGGCGGTGGGAAATCGAAGTGAATTTGAGAAATGATTGATAAAGGGCTTGGCTTGGGTTTTGGGTGTGGGTGAGGAAGTGAAGGTTTTTGGATAGAAAGAGATTGATGAAGCCGCCATTTTTGATCGAAGAACAAGAGAGGAAGATAGGAGGCACCGATACAAATAAAATTCAACCAGTACCGGCTGTTAGGGCTTGTACAGTGAGGCTGCGTTTGGAGCGGGAGAAAGGTGGACTGATTTAGTGTCTGCTGGGTATCCGCATTATTGGATTAAACAAAGTCTGATGACATGTTTAGGATAAATTTTGTGATACTTTACTGGTGGATTATAATATTACGGGAGAATGACTATTTTCCACTTGAATTCAATTAAAATGATAAATTGTCTCGGAAAATAATATTTTTTCATCTTTCACTGAGTACGGTTAGCCAATTTCCTTAATTTTTAGAATATATTGATATTACAAAAATATCATATATTTGAGTGTTTTGAAAAAAAAAAAAATGGGAAAAAAAAAAACTTTGTGTGGGAATTTAGTCTGTTATATCTTTCTCTGCGATGTGACAAGTAATCTTATCCTGTTCAAAAATCAAAATAACGTTCCCCAACACGTCCTTTAACCAAGTCACGTGATATAAGAACTATGAAGAACAGCAATGGACTCAGACTCAGCCCATTACTCTGGAGAATCATAACTTGGACGTTATGGACCATAAACCCAAGAGGCAACAGCGTGTGGAATGGATATCGAGTTTTTCTGTTCGGGCACACAATTTGAATAGACGGCCCAGATGTCTCTCCTTCATGATTTCTCTTCCTTTATAAGACTCAGCCTTACAAACTCGAGCCCTCTTTGCAGGCGAAAACCCTAGTCAGACAGACAGCGCACTTCAGCTCTGGTCCAATGGGTACTCTCTTCTCTCGCTATGCGAATTTCTGCGTGACTATATTTACTTTATGGGGCTTCTGAACTTAATTTGTCTGCTGTTTGATACTTCGTGATAAAATGGTTTTTGTCACTCCCATTTTATTGGTTTAATGAGTGATGGGTTTTATTTATCATTACGAATATCTATGGATTTGTAATGGGTTCTGTGATTTAGTTTTCGTGAACATGCATGCATGTTTTGTCTGTTTCATGGCTGAAGTGCAGATTAAGCACAAGAAAAGAAAATGAAAACAAAAACGATTGTTTTCTTTTTTTTCTTAATTATTATTATTGGTTATGCTTGAAGTTAAACTCTATAATTATATTTTGGATTGAATATGCAGTCAATGGGCTGGTTTCCTGAAATTTATTATGCACAAAAGAAAATTGATTTTCGAGCCATAAAATACTGTGACTGTCTCTAAAATGATACATGTTATGGTGGGAGATAAATGTTAGTAGTTTTTGAATCATGATTGAGTTATTTTTCTGTTATTATTTTTTTATTGTGTTCATGGGAACAGGGGCGTACACGTATGTCTCAGAGTTATGGAGGAAGAAGCAATCTGATGTGATGAGGTTCTTGCAGCGGGTGAGGTGTTGGGAGTACCGCCAGCATCCTTCTATTGTTCGGATCACTCATCCCACTCGTCCTGACAAGGCCCGACGCTTGGGTTATAAGGCCAAGCAGGTAATGTGTTGGTCCTTGTTAGGTTCTAGTTACAAGTCAGAAGCCTTATTTTTATTGTGCTGCACTGATTTACTTTAGATCATTATCTCTGAACCCATCATCTGTGGTTTTGGATACTGACATGCTAATTGCAATCAGAATCCATATTGACAGTTTTATTTAGACTAGAAAATTGCAGCATTTCACTGACTGGTCTAATTTTGTTTTAAGGGAGATTGAGTTGGAATGTTGCAATTAAAAGAATCATAAGAAGTTGTCTATTTTTGTTTTGTTGCATATATAGACCATGAGAGCATTGGAAAGGAATATAATTTTTGTTTCTGAACCACTATAGTGGCTTGTTTTGGACATGTGTCATTTTTATTATTATGACCATTGAGCTCTAAATCATGATATTATTTGTTTCATTCTTGCTGGTTAGGCGGCATCTTGATGCATATTCATCGCTATACGGGGTGCTTATGTACAATGATATGGTGCTTCCTGAGACCAGCTAAATTAAATCAATAATCGATCATCTGACCAAGTGGATTCTGTTATCTTGAATTTCACTTTTGTCTCGATCCGATACACTATTTTGGTACTTTTCAAATTCTTGCATCACTAAGATCCATTAATTAGTCTAATTCATTATTAAATACTTTATTTCTGTTTTGTGATGCTTGCATAAGTTATAGTGTGCATATTTTCTGTACTTTTCAAATTCTTGCATCATTAAGACTGATTCATTGGTTTAATTCATTATTACATACTTTATTCCTGTTTTGTGATGCTTGTATCAGTTATAGTGTGTATATTTGCAGCTACTATAATTAATATTTGTAATGTGTTGGTCTGTTGAGCATCTTTGTTATTTTTGTTGAGACCTTGATACTAATGTTTTATCTTTAAGAAGTCATCGGCCAATTTATTTTTGTAATTTGAATTACTTTAAAGACTTGGTAATATGACTATGGTTTACAGTAGTGTTTGTGATACATACTTGTTTTTCTTGGTCTATATAACGCTATTTGTGTATGTTACTTTAGTTATTGTGCACAGCAATTTATGATATAACAATGAACTGACTTGTTATTAACCAATTCATTGTTCTGTTAATACTCTCCTCTTTGTAGAAGCAGTTCATTGGTTACTTTTGTTCAGTTGATGAATCTGGTTAAATTGCTTTCCAGGGTTATGTCATTTATCGTGTTCGGGTTAGGCGTGGTGGGCGTAAGAGACCTGTTCCCAAGGGTATTGTGTATGGTAAGCCCACCAACCAGGGTGTTACTCAACTGAAGTTTCAGCGGAGCAAGAGATCAGTTGCTGAGGAGCGTGCTGGTCGTAAGTTGGGAGGTCTCAGGGTTCTTAATTCATACTGGATCAATGAGGTTTGTGTACTAATGCAAATTTATGATTGTGCATCTAACCTTATTTTGGAAAGTTGCTGGTAGGATTGGACTCGAACCGAGCCCATTCGAGTTTGAGCTTGGCTCGAACGAGCTCGAAACGAGTCAGTCCTATACGAGCTCGAGCTCAAGCTACTCGCAAAATTTTAATACAAAACAACGTCGTTTTGACCAATATGTATTAAAATGACGTCGCTTTAATAACAAAAAACGAACCGAGTCGAGTTCGAGCGGGACTTTCACGAGCTCGAACTCGAGCTCAATTATATGTAAACCGAGCCGAGCGCTCGGCTCGAATCCAACCCTAGTTGCTGGATGTGGGTGTTTTAAATGCCACTCACTTTTTTCTCAATGCAACTCATGTTAACAGGATTCCACTTACAAGTATTTTGAAGTAATTCTAGTTGATCCTGCTCATAGTGCTATCCGAAATGACCCAAGAATCCATTGGATCTGCAATCCTGTGCACAAGCACAGGGAACTTCGAGGCCTCACTTCTGCAGGAAAGAAGTACAGAGGTCTAAGAGGAAAGGGACACTTGCACCACAAGGCTCGTCCCTCTCGCAGAGCTACCTGGAAGAGGAACAATACCCTTTCCCTTCAACGCTACCGTTAATTGGAGCCTCTGCTTGATATACCATCATAGGTTAGATTGTCTGGAGGACTTAGGCATGGTTGTCAAATTTTGTTCTTGATATTGAAATACTTGGAGCTTATCATATCTGGAAGTCTTACAATCTTAATTATGATTCTTGATTTTTCACAATTTTGCAGTGAAACAGCTATTTTAAGATGTGTGGCTATTTTTAATAGTTTTTCAAGGCCATATCATTCACTTTTATATCCAATTAAATTCCCACTAATATGGTAACTTCTTGTCTAACTACAAACGTGCCCTAGCCAAACTTGAGAATATTTCAGCGTCTCAATGAGAAATATCTCTTCCTGTTGGGGGCATATTACTGGGGTGTTTGAATGGTAAACTTCACGGCCTTCTATCGGGGGGTTTGAATGGTAAGCTTCATAGCCTTCTATTTGTGTAATTCTCTTTAAGACTCTGTAATGCTTGTCGAATTGCATCCTCATCTTGGCTGGAGTACTTCAAGCATAGAAGACGTTGAGCAACGTGGTAAGCCATCTGGAGCTGATTATATTGCAGACAGTTTACTTCCATTCGCTGTACCTCCTGGACATTTTCAAACTAAATGCAGTTTACGAACAAGGTCCAAAATTGGGTCAAATTTGAGCCTCCTCATGTTCTATACTATGGCGATCCAAGGACCTAATGTGTATGTAGTAAACATTTTCTTCTTTTCAAATAATGTCATGATAAGATTTGTAAAACTTTCAAATGCCAGTAATCAGAAGATCGTGAATCAAGAAATAGCATAAGGCAATTACTCAATATAAATCACCTTGGCAGTGATCCTTGCCGTGATACTCTTGGCCATTTCGACCACTGAGCTTGGAAGTCCTGCCACTTCTGCTAGTAGAAGGCCATAGTGTGCGATATGTCTTTGCCCATCAGTGAGTTGAAACTGAATTTTAAGTAAATCACCATCAGTCAGCAACCAAAATCCTATATATTAGAATTGACAAGACAAGATAAAGCCACCTTGAAATCTAAACGGTTGTTTCTTATATCAACATAGAAGTGAACCACTTTCACATTCGGATACATGGTTGCTAATTCGGACAGATTCTCCATGTGTGTGGCAAATATTGTATACCTGTTGATCACGGCAGATAAAAACTTTGCAAAGGTTTGTTTGTCTCAAGTGATCTTAAAAATTTTGAGAATAAAATAAAAAAAAGCAGTGCAATAAGTCCTCAGATTTTATATGCTTTTCAACTTTTACAATAAACTTAAGACATGGTAGTGGAAAAGTCCGGATAAGTTATTACGCTTTCAATGATAAGAGGTGCTCACAGCAGCTCCATGCAATTGCAAATCCATCAGAGGAAGAAGTAGCCCTCCCGAGCTCATCCATTACTATCAGACTCCTACACAATAACAAATATTTTTGTAACTATTGTACATTCCAGTCAGTTCCAACCATCATATAGCCCCTTACCTTTGGGAGACATTCTGCATGACAAATGCTGTCTCTTTCATCTCTGTCATGAACTGTAACATGCAAGCAACCAAATAAATTCACTCTATTAAAATAAACTTTTCAAATTGAATAGGCACCAAAAATTAAGATAAGAAAGAACTTCATGTGCACAATGGAAAGAATATAACAGAAAGAGAATGACAAAAGAATGATAGTCTTCTGACAAATTCGTATATCTTTAAATAATTCGTTTTATTGAAAAGTAATAGGCCTCTCAAGATGTATGTTTGGTCATTCTTAGGTTTAATATATGGGAAACATCCAACTAAGGTGGAGAGCATGGTGAGTTGGCCTAATCCAAAAGACATTAAAAGATTGTGGTACTTCTTGAGATTGCTTTACTGTTTTAGAAGATGTATAAAGGGGTAGAGGATGATTGCTGAGCCACTTGATTCTTAAAAGAGGCTCTCAAAGGATCAATGATGAGGCTCTAACAATTTTAGAGGAGATGCATGAAAAAGGTAAAGGGTTTATGTGACAACAAGAGAGTGAAGGAGAAAAGAAAGTTAGAAAGGAAGGATTTAGTAGGGAAAGGAGGAGAGAAAAAAGTATTTTGGATTAAGTTTGTAATGTAGCAGTGAGGCTTCCGACTCATTGAATTATAGAGATTATCCATTGTTAATAGAGATTCTATTGAGTCAGTAAATAAGGTACAAAATTTCAAAATCAACTGTGATTTATTGTGTGTTGGTTCTTTTTGGTTGGGTTTTTAAGGTGAAGTGTGTGTGGAATGTAATTTAATGACTACAAAAAGACAAAACCAAGATTTGTTTTTGTTTTTTTATATTATTTTCATGTGTAAATAAGATTGCCCAACTCTTATTGAGATGTATTATGATTCTGTTGCCCAATATCACCCAACTTTTATTGAGATGTATTATGATTCTATTGCTCAATATCACCCACCAGCCTCTTTTGCTAATAGAAGAAGCACACAGACGCTGCCCATCTCAAGATATCGCCAAAACTTATTAGCCTTAAGCAGGAACCATCTAATTACTATATTCAGTAAGAGAAAACCTAGAATTTGAACAATCAAATTATAAAGCTCTTCCTAAACATTTCAAGTACAATCAGGTCTTGTGAGGAAAAAAGGTTCAAGGTGCAATATTGATGATATACGTCTTAGATTTTAATATTGGAAACAAACAAGCTGAACATATACGTCAAGGGTCTTCATTAAACCCTTCCATACTTCATACAACAGTGGCATGTAGCAACCCTTTAAACAACTTTTTCCGTGCCAAATTAATTAGGCTTTGTGATTAACCATCCAATTCATTGGCTAGCAAAGTCCAATAATTAAATAAACACTACCAGAAAGTCTAATGAGGTTCTAAATGAAAAATACTTGAGGTAAATAAAGGAAGAATCACGTACTAACAAGACAATCTATTCCCTCTTATTTCAATTAAGAATAGAGATGATATATTAAATAACAAGATCTAACAATTTGCAAAAAAGGAGTTTAGAAATCATACGGTACTAGAGTTAGATTCGAGATTATCCATTGCACCCATCCTTGTAAATATACGATCAACAACCCTTATGGTTGAGAAATTAGCAGGTACATAACAGCCTATCTGAGCAAGAATAATAATGAGACATATTTGTTGAAGATAAGTGCTCTTTCCACTCCTGAAGGAAACAAGAGATAGTATCAAAACAAAAGCAAAATAAAAACTCAAGCCAAATTATTCTTTTGTGAAGCCAAAAATTATCAATCTAAAAGTTTAAATGGAAGGGATTTATTATGAATAAAGTAGCTAAAGTTTAAATTTCAGTTGAGGTCACCCCCTGGAGAATCCAGACGCCTAAGACATAATTTAACCGTGTTAAATAGAAAATTTACCCCCACGTTTTGCACTCAGCATTTGTAAATCCCTCAACTACTCTAAATTCGAGCCATGGGACGGATACATGAAGGGAGAGGCCTCACATTCCATTAATCCCAGATAAAATTTATTTGGCCAATCCATCAACTCTTCACACTAATGAGCGGTGACATTTACAGTGAGTAGTACTAGATCATCAGCTCACCAATCTTATAATGGTATGTGATACGAACCTTAGGAGAAGCACACCTCAAAAGCTAGCTATTGAGATGGGAGAGCCCAAGGCCATATATACCCTACATTAGTTGTCCATACTTTCCAATGTGGGATCCAAGTCTCATACCTTGCATTTAGGATCGTAACATACCACCACGCTCCGCAGCCCCGGCGCCCACGCGGTCTGACTGTGCGCTAGCTCCCTGCTAGCCCCGGGTGAACATTGCAATGCCGGCGTCACCACCCGCGCCGCACGATTGCAACTGAGAGACATGGTGATGACTCTGATACCAAATGATAAGAACCTTAGGAGAACCACATCTCAAAAGCTAGCTATTGAGATGGGAGAGCCCAAAGTCATATATACCCCACATTAGTTGCCCATACTTTCCAATGTGGGATCCAAGTCCTATACCTTGCATTTAGGATCGTAACAGTATGCAAGTGAAATCGGGTGCAATGGATGCCAAATATCAAATAAAATAAAACCATCTTGTTATTTTAACCTTTATCTATGTTCCAATAAATCAGTTCTAAAAAAACACATGGTGCACTAAATGACTTCAACTCATGCCAGGAAAAGATTACAAACATACATATTTGGGCCCATGACAATCAACATGTTTGACGCTTCTGTTACAAAGATATTGTTGGCCTACAAAGGAAGCAATTGTTCAACTTTTAAGAGCATGGCTGTATTGAAGTAAAGGGAGTAGCAAAAACTTCCTATAAAGAAGAATCTAAATAAGCAATAAAATAATTAAAAGATAAATCAACATACAACAAATTCACTATGTATGCTCTCTAGGATAGGATGTCTTCCAGAATCAATTGCAATTGGGCCATTCTCTGCCAGTAGCAGACATGATGAAGCAGTTAGTTACATTAGGGCAAAGTAATATAAATTAAAGAAAAATTACTAACCAGTAAATTTTGGTCTAGTATATCGGTCAACAGGCTTAGTTGATATTGTATGAGCAAACGAATTGACAATCATATCCAACAGGCACAAAACCTCTGCAAGCAGCGTGAGCGCAGAAACATCCTCCGTTATTGAGCCTACCAGTGCTATATATTGTATAAAATTATTGTAAGCAATCAAGTAATTAATGCAACATGCAACAAAGTATTTTTTTTTTTAAATTCTGATTGAGAATCTGAGATTGATACAGTTTAACAAAACGTAAAAGCAGTAATTTAGAGGATATGATAATTAAAAAAACTGGGAGGATATGAATAAAAGTATTGTTATGTTACATCTTTAAATTTTATGGCCTAGCATGAGATAAGATATGCATAGAGAAAAACATACATGAAGAGATATACGCCAGCTAAGTGTGATAACAACCATGATTGCAAATCCCTCATTATCCTCTCTCACAAACCCTCACTGTAATAGGTTGCTAATCCCCTCAACCCCAGCAAAAGCATACGTGAAGAAAAATATGCCAGTCAAGTGTTGTGGTGATTATTTCCCTCAAAACTAACGTTTTAGAAGCATCTAAGAAACTGAAAAAATGGGAAATCGATCAAATTCCAGTAATGTGAATTCACATAATATTTCCACCCAGCAACCAAATATTTGGGTAGTAAAATAGCTGTTGCTTAATGAGCCTATGCTTCAGGGAAAAAGTTTTAAAAAAATTAAGCACTTTACAGAATCAAAAGTCCATTAGTTTCAATGGAGTATGGAGCTCAAGATACCAAAAATATAACATAATAAGTCTATCAAAACCTTCGAGGCAAACTTCTGTTCGTACATAACACTCCCCAGCTGCAGACGTATTTCTGACATTCAGCTGAAAATTTAGTGAAATAAAGAAAAACTTGTGAAGATAATTTCAAGATCCACAAAGATATCATGTAGAACCATGTGTGTATGCATGTGTGTGTGTGTGTGTGCAATAAATATAACACAGATATTTATGGTGTCTTACAATCAATGAAAAAGTTCTAGGCACTTGGATAAGTTCTTATCATGTTAAGCATTAGTCCTCATCAAATAAAAAGCAAAAACCAATAATTTATCAAGAACTTGAATAAAAAGCTTTCTTTTGCAAACCGTTTTGTATAATTATTATCAAAATCAGATAAAGAAAGAGCTAATGGCATGCAGCAATGTAACAGGGTGAAAAAAACTGGATCTTATTATTTCAGTTGTCTCTAAGGATGGTTTATCTTCTTCTCAGTATGTTTTTCCTTTGAATATACATGAATAAATCATCAAAAGAGATATAGCGCACTCATTCATCATCTGTGTACACTGATTGAATATATAAATTTAAATAAGATTATTAACTTGAATAGATAGATATAGAATTATTCAAATAATGATAAAACTTACAGAAGCGAGCTCTAAAGTTGAGCAATGTATATTGTTCCCATGCTTCACGACCTGAATAATGTCTCAAAAGCATATTACAATAAAAATTAACAAATGAGGAGATATTTCAATAATAAAATAAGAAAAACCTGCATACCTGAATGAACTTGCTTGGAAGCTTTCCTTGAATGTCTTTATGTGGAATGCTAAAGTAAAAGCCTTGTCTATTGTTAAAAGGTAGCTTCAAATTTGGCAGCTTGAGCTCTTCACGATATGTGTTTGCCAGATTATGTATAGCTGTTAGTTAAATTTTTAAAAGCTTTTAGATTGCATAAAATGACATCCCAAAAGACAATACAGAAAAAGGAAAAATAAAGAAACAAAACGAAAAAAAAAAAGATAATAAAAATCAGTGCCAAATGACAGAAAGCAAAGTTGAACTACATAGCTAGTATAAAAACCTTCACTAGTATCACAAAATGATCTCCGTGCAATATCTAGAAGACCATCAATTCCAGCCTTAACAGCAAAACACTGCTGTGTGCGAGCAATGAAAGGAACCCGTGCATGCAGCACATCTTCATCAATTACATCTCCAATTCTGAATGATATAAATTAAGCTTCTCAGAAAAACTTGTTTCTGATTACTGAAAGCTTGATGCTATTGTTTACTGTGCAATACATCAATAACATGTTGTCTTAAGACACTATAACACTACAATCGACAAAGTTCTAAAATACTTATAATGGGAATCCCGCAACGAAAATTGATTGCATAATGATACTTGAATATTCTCAATAGAATGAGCTAATTAATTTTTATTCCAGTGAGGTAATACCATAAATAAAATAGAACTTAAGTAGAATCAGATAGTATTATGATCACGAGCACCATCATCAGCATCTTAATCGTCTAAATTTGTTAAATTGCTTAGGATTGAGATATATGACATCCCCTTATTTCTTCTATCTAGTTTTGTTCATTCTCTAAATTTTGTAAGGTTTAACTAATAGACTTGGGTTTGAGTGAATCAGTAGATATCAATGGAGCATGGCTTCTAGACAGGATGAAATTTAAAATAAAAAGCAAAAACCTCCAACCTCATTTGGTATTGATGATACAGCCGAAAAGAACTAAGACTTTAAGGATTATGGATTTGCCTATTTTGTAAGAAAAAAATTGAAAAACTAAAATGAATGTCAGGAAAACACAGGATATGTTTTAAATATTTGATAAGCTAGAGGGAATCTCCTGGGCCATGAAAGAGGCCCGACTTGAGGAAATCCATGAAAGGCAAACATAATGTACTAAATTATTGAAATAAATATTATTCATAATGTAAATATAACTACATAGAGAAAACTTAAATTTCTGCTCAAAGGATTATTTGTTAGTAGTAATTTTAGCCATTTAGAATGTCAGAACTCAGATCAAAAGACAAGGCTGAACTCTTAAAATTTCAGACAGATAGAGAGACATATAACCCATCAATCATATCAGGTATGGCAACACACCTCTTTCTGATGGAAGCATATATCTCGTTTTCACAAACAGACTTGTATATGTTTGCCAGAAGAAAACTTTGTGCATCCTTAAGCACCTAAAATATTTTTAAAATGTGGAATTGAGAAATGTTTGAGTTTAGTTAGAATCATATCAGTATAAAGGAAAACAAATATTTAAACCTTTGCGAGTGAAGGCAAGGCATCCAAAGCTGTTTTGAGCAGAATAATGCTTGATATCAGTATTTGGCTCTTTCTAGCATTCTCAGCATCCATGACCTTACTAGTAACTTTCTTCTGCTTGAAGCAGAAGTGACAAAGTACCCTATCTGAGAGAGTATATAAGTTATCTGTTAGATGGATAACAGAAGTGGACACTAAAACAAAGAATCTTGCATTTGTTTTAGCTATTCCTTTCATTCTCTTCAACTTACCAATCTCTTTTGGAAACTTACGAAGAACCTGGGAGAGTCCAAAGAATAGTTGTTCATTGCTCATCAACTCATCCTGGAATCAAATATTGAAAAGACATATTATGGATTTAAAACAGATTTGTTTGAACAGTGCCATCGTGACGTTGGAGAATTAAAGCAAAACCTAAACTGAAATAGACAAATTTGAAGTAATATTTTACAAATATAAAAAGAATATTCATAAAAAGTTGACAAATTTTGAGCAGATAGTTGCTTATGGAGTAAGATTATGTGCATTAATAATGAATACTAATTTGTATATCTATAACGGTATGTTATCAAATAAATGAATGTTACTTTATCCATAATTTAAATTCATTCAATCACATGATGACAAGTTATCAATAGTATACAAATTAATACCCATTGTTAGTGCACATGATTTTATTGTTGCTACTTAATCATTTTGGCAGTGAGACCTTGTGCAATCAAATAAATCAAAACAATATTATATATACTTATTTTTTACTGTACACATCTCAACAGTATATTTCTTCCCCCGGGTTCTTACAGAAAGCAAATTGTGTGTTGCAGATCTAAAGAAACAAATACAATTTTGCATCTAACAAAGAAATTCAAGGATAATCGAGAATGGTTTAGGAATATAAAGTGTCTTCTCAGTTAGACAGCTCCACCAGCAAACCCCAAATGTAAAACTAACCAGACAATCTAGACGAGTGTTGATAGTTTCAATGTCTTTTAAAGGCTGCAAAAGATTGGCACGGAGTAGTCTAGTCCTGGAAAAGAAATCCCAAAGAACACCAAATTATCAAATTTTAACAAGTTGTGTTTCCAAAAAGGCAGGAAATAAGCTCAGTTGCTACATGGCTACTTGATGAATCTGAAATTTTCCATACTAACGCATGCTCAAGTTTATCTTGTGAGGAATAATCCTTGAGAAATATTCATGCAGTAAGTGCTAAAATTATAATTTTAGAAAAATGTTTTTTCTTAAAAAAAAAATTAAGTTGGAAGCAGTTGATAATACAACTTGCTGGATTAGCCATCTTATGTATAGATAACAGACCCTCCAATAGTTTTTGTAGTCTTGAGCATATGGAACAGACTTCTTTTCTTGTTGCTTGAGCCCCAAAGGGAAAAATGAAGCGGCTCAACAATTTCCAGATTCTGGACACTGCCATAAAACTCAACTGTTAAAGTACCAAAGACTTACAAACGAAATTTAAATGTCACCTTTTTCTATACCGATTAACATTTTTAGAAATCTGATTTATGTGATGTATACAATAGGAGTAGCAACTGAAATCTTTCTGAAAAGAAAGCAGGGGTACCTGGTAGCGTCAATATTCATGTGGTCAAATGAACCATTAAAAGTTACCTGACAAAGAGAATTCAATGAGAAAATTTAAGGTTGCACTTGTATAATTGATATGTGGATTATAAAGCACATACCAAAAGTGAATGGTTTGTAACAATGACCCCTTTCTCTGCTTCTATCCTGTGCATGAAATCGATGCTTAAAGTTTCAGAAACAAACATATGCAGATGCATGGTAGTCTTCAAACAAGAAATATACTAGTTTACACCACTTTCTAGTAGCTGTAGAAAGATCCATTGAACAAGCAATGGAGGCAAAGTGACAACTTCACACTTTTATTAGGGTGAACTTGATTCGGAACTAAAATTTTTTTCTGTTAAATATGTAAAAAGATGAAGTTAGTACCACTTTATCGTAGCAGCAGCAGCAGCCAGGCAGAGATAATACTGCTTGTAATATGTATCCAAACCAAGTGCTGAGGGCTCCTTGGCTGCTAAACTTTTAATCAGCACAGCACCCTGGGAGATTAATCACAATGGCAATTCAAGCAAAGAAATACATCTGTCAGCACTCATAACCTAAACACCAATGAAGCATGAGAAGTATTTAGTATAACCTTGGTATCGTCAAAGCAACCACGAGCCATAACAACCTACATGAATCAACATAATTCATAAAACATGTTAAATTTCTCGTCGTCCACATGGAAACACAGGCATATGATTACTTTTGCTCAGAGAAAGAGACTAGAGCTGCAAATTGTAATTATTAAGGGAGACCACCTTCTTGACTGAAGCATAAAATCTATCCACCAGTTCTGATACTCCAACCATACCATCAGGTGCCAGTTTGTTCGGAGAAATGATGATCACCATGGGATCGTAAAAATGCAGCAAAGTTTTTGTATTTTGATATGAGCTACTGGTTTCAATATACTGAGAAAGATGCAGTGTAGCCGACCGCAAGTCAAAAGCAGCCACCCCTACCTGTTTACATTTTTGTTAGTCAGGAACTTTGCTTCTTCATTTCTTCTGGAAGATTATTTAAAGACATATTACCTATTCAAAAAAGAAATTTTCAGAGCTCCAAATAGGAAAGTATGGAACATATTATTCATAAGCTTCAAAATTCCAAAGAGCAGCTTCTAACCTTTTAAAACTTATCAAAAATCAAGTGAAAAAATGACAGTGTATAGCATGTAATATTAGTGCCACTAAAAGTGGAACAGGTTTCAGTCAGCAAGACACCATGTACCCTGTAACTTGGTAACAATTCTTAGGAACCTGTATAGTAGTTGTAAAAATAAGATCTCTTTCTTTCCAAGAGGAATTAATTTTAATTTTATGACAACAATATCACCACCAGTAATTTGTGACGGACATGAAGTTCCTACCATGAATATTTTAGCCAATCCTAGCATGATTTAATTTTATGTAAAATGCAGAATTCTAATTGTTTGTTTTGTAACGAGCTGGTACTAGCTCTTGAAAAATTGTGCACAGACACAATCCGAAAGCAACAACGCTGAAACAATTGAATATCTTCATTTACATATTTAAGTAAAAAAATCGAATACAATGCAAAGTAACCTTCATCTTCGTAAGATCTCTGCTAATTTTCCATCTTTAAACAATCACAAAAAAAGCACTGGTAACACGAGTTTGTGGTGTTAATCCAATGCTACAATCTCATCAATTTCCGTAGGTTTTATCGGGAGTCAAACAGAGATTACCTCTTTAGCTCTGTTTTCGATGAGACCGGTTATGAAGCTCGACCTTTCTCCTCCTTCGTCTTCCATCTGGCTTTCTAAGTGGAGAACGAGACCAGAAAGTGTGAGCAAGGCATACCTATCTGGTACCTGTTTATAAAGAGACGTTATATGAGATTTGTGTATTCAAGTGTTTCTTGGAGCACAAGGGTGCCCGATGCTCGGTTGAGCAGGGTGCGTGTTTGCTGAAAGAAAGAGTACGGAATAGAGTTTAAAATCTGGCGGGAACTAGGAAGCAATTTTTTTTAAGATTAATTGTTTTTAAATTAACACTTCAAATATTGGATTTGATTTTATTTTTTAACATTTTAGGCCGGCAGATCCCCTGATTGTAGGAAGGCCGAAAGATTTCTTCACACTCAAAGTATAGTAAAATTTTAAATTTTTATTTTTTAATTTTTAAAAATATAAACATTTATTTATAAGTTAATTTTTGTTAAAAATTTTAATTTGAATCAAAGATAAAACCGTTATTTACTAAAAAAATTTAAAAAATAAAAGTTTTATTATATTTTCTTTCATAGATTTAAAATTTTCACAATTTTCTCTCAAACCTAGAGTTTCACATTTAGACAATGATTTTTTAGCAAACAATAACCGATATCTCTTTTTTATAGTAATGTCTCTCACTCCGACATTTTCCCTTTCACCAATAACGTCTAAATTCGATAGAATCTAAACGAAATCCAAACAAAGAATCATCATTCAAACGAAGTTGATTTATTTAGACAACAAACATCGTCGATTGAAAGGAGAGACATTATTGAAAAAAAAAAAATATTAGCTATCATTCATCAAAAAATCATTGATGAAATTTAAAACTCAAATAGAGAAAAAAATCACTTTTGAAAATTTAATTTTAAACAAAAATTATTAATTTTTTAAATTAATAGATAAAATAATATAAATTTTTATTTTTTAAATATTATTATTAAATAATAATTTTATTTTTAATTCTAATAAAATAAAATTTTAACAAAAATTAGTTAATCGAGACTTTTCAACGCAGCCCGTGTGAGGAATAAGTCTTTGGGCCTTTCAGAACCTATTCACCTGTCAACCGCAGTTAATTTCAGTCCATCCAAATTTGGCTTTGACTAATTTTGACCGTTGAAATCCCTGTTTAAATAATGAATACATTTTCAACTTAATCATTAATCATCCACTATCTTTAACAAAAAAAAAAAATTAACAATAAATATCCAGCTTAATTAATGGAACGATCAACAAATAATTAAAAAAATCCAAATGAAAATGATCATGAATATTGAAAGAAATTAAAAAAATTATCAATAAACTAGACATCCAATACGACATTCTTTCATATTCAGCCGCAGTTAAAAGATCACTAGGCACTAGGCATGGAATCAATACTGAAAAAATCCATTGCCCTGCATCACTGCCAGCATAAGTGCTTCCGCAGATGGTTACCAGATTTCTTAATCAAGGCCATGGAATCATTCAATATATATTTGGGCATTTTCTAAAGATGCAGCAAAACACAAGCTCCAAATGATTGAAAAAGGAAATGCTGAGTATTTTTAAAACAAGCCACCAGTTCACACTTCAGACTCGTTATTAGGTAAGGCATATATTATGTATACAGCAGCTTTTCATTTGAGTAATTTAGCAAAGGAGTGAGGTTTACAAGAACGATCAATTCCGCTGTCATATTTTTAAAACCATCAGGCTTTGCAATTACGTTCACCTAAGACTTCATCGATTGTTACAAATCGACCCTTCTCAATTGACAGCTGTGCTGCGACTCCTATAGCAACTGAAATCAAGCCATCCTGCAAATCAACTGCTGGAGCTTTTATGCCTTTAGCTCTGATTGCTGACAAGAAGTTCAGATGTTCCAAATAGCTAGAACCATGATGCAGACCATCATATCTGAATAATGAAATTTTTATTTAAACTTTGAATAATGCTCAAGTGCATGTCCACAATATGTAACAATTAAAACCAAGAAGAAGGACACTTACTTTATCCGGTTGTCTTCAGCTTTTACAGTTTGGACACCATCTCTCCCCGCCACTCTTGTACCATAACGAACAATACTTTCAGGAACAAAGGCCTCCCCCTGTCACAAACTCAAAAATTGAAATATATGATTATTAGAAAACATATCCTCCTGCATTTATACAAACATATCATTAAATAAAGTGAAAATCATAGAGATGCAGCTACTGATTGAGCAGAAAAAAGAATCTACAAAAGGAGAGTAGGACTCAAGAAAAGGGTTTACCTTTCCAATGTCACCAACAACAGATATCTCTTGCTCATTCTTGCTCCCTTCAGCAAACATACAAAGGTCAAGCATTCCTCGAGACCCATTTTCAAACTCAACAATAACATATGCATTGTCAATAATGTCTGGTACCTGAAATATAGAAAAAGTTAACAGAAAAATATCAGACGGGCATAACAGAGGAGGACAAGAAACAGAATGAAGTTAGATCTGAAACCTGATTATCATTCTGTTTTAGAGCTAACCTTCCAGAACAAAAGATTGCGGAAAAGAATAAGTTTCTTTAGCAAACAACAGAATTAATTAAAAAAAGACTAAGAGTAAATGTAAAATTAAATACATAATTAGGGTGCAGTTAATAAGACATTAAGACTAAATTGTAAACAGATTGTTCAAATTAGAAGGCAGTCTTCTGTTATTAACTTTTAATTAAAAATTTCCTGCTAGACTATAATCTGTCCAGAAACACTAACCGATGGATAAACTAGAATCCCAACTCTCTAAGTTATATCAACTGTATGGTCTATTAATGAAACCTCTATGACTAACAACTTACCTTTCCATCATATATCTCATCTTTGTGGTTGACAGCTATAGCCCCAGAAGCCATCACACGTACAGGATTTGAATCTGCAAAGAGCCTCATTAGATCAAAGAAGTGGCAGCACTTCTCCACCAGTGTACCCCCTGAGTTGATATTGAATCGATTCCAATTATTTACCTAGAAAAATCATAAGTCAATGAGTCAAAAGGCTACAATAGTAAAGAACATAAATTTGAGTAGAAGTTACCTTGACTAAGAAAGGAAACCGATGTTCTCTGATTGCCACCATCTTCACTTGTCCAATGGAACCACTCTTAACAATCTGTATCAGTTTAGCAACAGGTGGCATGTATCTGTACTCCAGTCCAACATGTACCAGTACATCTGGCCTT
This sequence comes from Mangifera indica, assembly GCF_011075055.1. Taxonomy (NCBI): domain Eukaryota; kingdom Viridiplantae; phylum Streptophyta; class Magnoliopsida; order Sapindales; family Anacardiaceae; genus Mangifera; species Mangifera indica. Next base: position 4,555,417 of record NC_058139.1, read on the forward strand.
TTCCTTGCAGCATCTACAACCTGATCTCATGATACACTAAAATTACTAGATTTAAAACTCAGGAAGAGATAGTCAGAATATGTGTAATAAATAAAAGGCCAAACGACTATTTCCCACCCAAGGTATGCTACAATCTCAAGTTTTTACCTTTTAACTATGGAAACACCAAACACCCACCCATGAACAGTTAAAATTAACGGTAGTAAGGGTAAAATCGTCATTTTCTCTATAATATTAAAAATAAACTAAAATAGAATCTAATTTGGCCCCCCTAAACTTTAAAAACTAAAATTTTCCCCTAACCTAAATCTTAAAAAATCGCAGTTTGACCCTAGGGTTTCGTTTTGAAATCTCTAGCGACATCTCCAACTCCATTGCCGACGACCTCTCCCTCCACAAGCATCCTCTCCTTCCAGTGATCTTTTTCCTCCTATTTGGACTCCTGATCGGCGTCGGAGAAGCCGTGGAAGACGAAGAACTTCGTCGGGGAAGACGAAGCAGTCGTCGTCGTCTAGGAAGACAATCGTCTTCCCAGACGAAGACAAGACGACTCGTCGTCCTCTGGGAAGATGAGTCGTCTTCATCTGGGAAGATGATCGTCTTCCCAAACGACGAAAACGAGATCGATCCATCTAGTCTTCGTCGTCTGGGAAGACGATTTCTCTTCTCAGACGACGTCTCTCTGCGTCGGATGGGTTGGGGTGGAGTTGAAGGGGGCCATCGGTGGAAGAGAAACCGTCAGGAGGGGGAGACGACCGACGATGGCGCCGGAGAAAGTGAAAGGGTTTGGAAACTAAACCCTAGGGGGGGAAATGCGACCTTTTCAAACTTAGCTTAGGTAAAAAATGTTAGTTTTTAAACTTTTAAGGGGGAAAATGAGATTAAATTTTCAGGGGTTAGGGTTTCGTTAAATTTAACCGGCCATGGGTAGGTGTTTGGTGTTTCCATAGTTAAAGGGTGGAAACTTAACATTGCAGTATACCTTGGGTGGGAAATAGTCGTTTGGCCTAAATAAAATCCCACTACCACATTGATAAAGCAATTATCTGCACAACAAAAATAAATAATTCCTTCCTACTTTTTATCCATCTTATATTGAACATGTCATTTCAAGTGTTACATTTAGTGAAGTATTAACATTTGCATATAAGTGATGCAGAGTGAACATTGATTTTGTCAAATCATAATTTTTTAAATGAGAATAATTAGATATAAGGGATTTCTTCCATATAAATTTGCAGAGAAAAGCCACTATTAGTCAGTTGCAGCAAAAGAAAGGAAATCAGCATTGGCAATTCACACTTTTTCAAATTGATATAAAGTAGAGTCCTTAATACCTGGATAGAGCCCACATATCAAACAATAAGGTGGTATAACAATTCTTCAAATGCATAATATACTAATGTTACAGTGAAATACAATGTTGCCTGTTTGACAGCATTAAAACATTACTGATATTACTTCATGACCACCAATTCAAATGGAACCTAAATCTATAGAGTAGAAAAAAATCAACACCAGTCATATTCAAAATGAGAGACAAGACACACTGCCTCCTTCATGTACCACATGGCTTTTCCATAACATTTGCTATATTTCACCTTAAGGCCTTATTTCATTGTCCACAACTTTTTCACCACATTATATTATTTCATTACCTTCCTGAAGCACAAATAAACACGATCATGAAAATGCAATACTCTTAAATAGGGGCATATAATTTAGTAAGAAAGCTTCTTCCAAAATTTACACATGAAAGGCGACTTTGTGCACCATTTATGAACAAATTGTATCTCCGTTTAGATGCACAATTCACCATAAAATTTAAAATCCAATGAGATCAAAATATTTTCTTCTGAAATTTTGTACTGGGACATGTACTAAAATACAACTCCAAGCTATTATACATGTTATCAAACACAGCATTAACATAAATAATGATAGTTTGTAGCAACCTTTTGGCAGTGCTCAACTGTGGTGCACAATGGCTTCTCCACTAGTACATGATGGGGTTTTGGGTGGTTGATAATGTCCATTAAAATCTGGAAATGCGTCATGTTTGGCGTTGATACAACCACTACATCGCAAAGCCCACTGTCCAACAACTCTTGATGCTCTGAAAAAACCTTCACAGGACACAATTTCAAATTCCACTATATCTGCAATCTAAATTCTGCTTTATGTAAAATTCATCAAGGTAACGGTTGAATAAGAATTAGTAAAGTCGTTAAAAGCTTATATACAAACACCAATAACCTACCTTTATAGGCCAATTAAATGAGTGCGCTAATTCTTGGGCGAGTTGTTGAGAGGGAAGATGAGGGTCAGCTATGCAAACAACAGCTACACCTTCGCTGCGAAGATGGTGGAGATTGATGAGATGCTCTCTTCCCATCATTCCTACACCTATGATCCCGTATTTCACTGAATCTTTAGCCTCCATGATTTCTTTTCTTATCCTCAGTTCCAAAGTCCCCTGGATTACTATGACTTCTCTCGAGTCTCAGGCCGTCCACTCATAAGCAATGAATAGTCAAAAATCTACTCGATCGATGACTATTTTTGTAATTTAGTTATTTCGTTCTTGTCTGCACTGGCACCATCCACCTTGTATTTTTCTGGCGCTACTAGCTTTGGGAGCTACTAGCGATATGAAACAATAGATGGTCGCATGTAACATTAATGAATGTTACGGGTTTGAATAAACATTGGCCAATGGACTATTTCCCACCCAAGGTATCTTGTCTTTCCAAGTTTCCTCCCGCTAATTTTGAAAATTTTATTTAAATTTTATTTACCTACTCATAGATTGTTAAAATTAACGGTTTAAAGGGTAAAATCGTTATTTTATATATAATATTAAAATAAATTAAAATTTAATCCAGTTTTCTCCTTAACTCTTAAAAACTAATTATTTCTCCTCTAGGCCAAGTTTTGAAAAATACATTCCCCTAAGGTTTAGTTTTCAATCTTCGATGCTAAATCCGACGTCATCACCAACGCCGAAGCTTTTCCAACACACCACTATACTCCGACGACCTCTTTTCTCTCCCTTGAAAAGTCAGTCGGCCCAGATCTGATGTCGTCTTGGTTTGGGAAGACGAAGAGTTTCGTCGCCCAACAAAGCTCTTCAACTTTTTAGGTGAAGAAGACACTAGATCTAAGCTAATTGGCATTCCAGAGAAGAGAAGAGAGATCGTTGGAGCATGATGGTGCGTCAAGAAAACTTCGTCATCGACGATGGCGTCGAATTTACATTGGGGATTGAAAACTAAACCCTAGTGAGGGGAATGCTATTTTTCAAAACTTGACCTAGGGAAAAATGATTAGTTTTTAGGGGATAGGAAGGGGAAAAGAGATAAAATTTTAAAGGGTAGAGTACTGATAAATTTAACTGCACATGGGTGGGTATTTGGAATTTTTAAAGTTAAGAGAGAGAAAGTGAATGCAGCATACCTTGGGTGGGAACTTGTCCTTTGGCCTAAAACATTTAGTGCTTTTCCTTCGGAGTTGACCGATCCCACCCAAATCTTCAGAAAGTAGCATTGAAAGTAAGGCTAAATGACTATTTTTCACCCAATGTTCATCAGATGACTTTTTTTTTCTAAGAAAGTCAAGCGTTATTTTTAATAATTAAAAAATGATTATATCATTTTATTTAAATATCATAATATAAGTGTTAATGAAAATATTAGTGTCAATTTTTAAAATTTATTCTGAATGACTTAACTTTGGTCAAAAAGAACAATGGGTTTGAGTATTCAAATAAGGTAATTTCAAACCAACCTTTTATTCTCTTTCTTTGTACCATTTAAACAACTTGATCAGCATCAAATCTTAAATAATTCACTAGACAATCTTAGAAATTTAGATATTTAACAGCAATTCATAATCTAACTACTAATCAACATCAATTATTAATCTAATCTAGAAATTTATATGACAACAAATCATAATCCAATCTATTGATCGACATCAAATCTTAATCTAATATAGAAATTAAAGGGCTTGGGGCACAATTGTGAGTAATTGAAATAACTAGATTGATATGGAGAGGAATTTCAAATTTAATTGTTTTGCATTAGGAGGCCTTAAATGTAGTTATTTGAAATAATTCCTTGAAATTTCAGTAAGAATTTGGCTAACCTCTTACAATACAATAGAGGAGATGCTAATTGTAAGTATATGGGAAGTGAACGACAATTTGATGGTAGAATAAACATCAAGGAAGTTAAAAAGTTAACCTTTTTTTTTTTTTTTTTTTCGAGTGGTTGAATAATAAACGACATGTCGTTCAAAGGTCATCTAACTTTTCCGGTTGTGGTGTAGAATGAGAGACAAAAACAGCGGTGTAGAATGAGAGGCAAAACAGCGGTTCATTGCCGCTCTCAGTTTAACTTAAACAAGTGATCAGGGTTTGAAATCGGAAACCAACTTCTGATTGCAGACTCACAAAAGTGACAAAACGGCAGCTTGTCTCTCCATTTTAAACAGTCCTTCGCATTTCAGCGCAGACACAATATCTACCACTCGAAATTCAAGAAGCACTATCCAAATAAACCCTGGCTAAAGAGCATCTTCAGCTAAAGCCACCAAACGGAAATGAAATTTCGATATTCCCATAAAGCGTTTGTTTTTCCTCATCATTTATGGCAATACGAGCGACATCACTGCCGTCAATTTTCTACTTCTTTTGTGAAGAAGCTCTTTACAACGTCTCGAGTTCGAGCGTCTTCTAGTGGCGGCACAAACAATGGTCAAGGTCATTCTTCTTCTTCTTTCAATGTTAGCTGTTTGTTCATTAAACAGACGTACGGATATTGAATTTTAGGTTATCATGTTCTCTACTGGTTCAGCGGTTCATTGTTCACATATTTGTAAGCTATATTCTTATTTGTAGAATATCTATGTTGAACAGGATGCACTGAAATTTTGTATCTAATTTATATAATTCCATAAAAGTATGTGAGAAGAGATTTATATTTTAGAATAGAAATTTAAATTTCTAAAAAATTTATTTGATTGACTATGAAATTACTTATTTTTGTACTATAAGTCATCCAATTTAACCAATGGCTTCTATAAAAGCATGATAACTATGCTGGTACTTTGTCTGCTTGTGGTAGATTTTGACAAGAAACATTGTTGTGCAGGCAATATGTTCCTGGTACCTGGTGCCACAGTTGCCACTTTACTTATGCTTGGTGCTCTTCATGCTCGCAGGCTCTATGATGATAAGAAGGTACATATTGGTTTTGTATTTTTGATAAATTGATATGGTAGTAGTAACTTGCATACCATGCAAAGCATTTTAGGAGTTTTATTGGTTGTATATTTTTTTTACATAATTCAATTTCATTGGTGCTAGATTGAAGAGATACGAGAGAAAGGGGCTGACTTTGAATTCAAACCTGACGTAAAAGTAAATTTTCTGTCAATATCTAAAATGTGTTTTAAGCTCCATACGGATTTCATGTCTAACTTTTACACAACATTGCCAACTTCAGGCTACATTTCTGAGAATGCTACCTCTTCGTGCCATTTCTAGGTTTTGGGGCTTCCTGACAAGTGTGGTAAGCTTTCTTCACAATGTATAGGTGAAAAACTTTTAACTCTCTTAGGCTATTTGTATCTGAGTTAATTTTTGGTTCTCTTGATTTCCTAAGTCATATCAGAGTTCAAATTAGTTTCTGATTCCGATGTACCTCATCTGTCTTGGATTCACCTGAAGATCATGATTGTTTTATGAATTTATATGCTTACTTATTTTCAGGAATTTCCTGTCTGGATGCGTCCTTATGTTTATAAAGCATGGGCTCGGGCATTCCATTCAAGTATGATTGTTTACTATTTATTCTTTTTTCTATTTCTTTTTCTTGATAACTTGATATAGCTATCTCACAAGTGTTCATAGAGGTTTATTCTGATGTTGAAAGTGGTATGATACATGTTTGATCTTTGTTTGTGTAAATGATATATGGATAAAGGCTTTCCTGCTTGTGTTACAGACCTGGAAGAAGCAGCTCTGCCTCTGGATGAGTATGCTTCTTTAAGAGAATTCTTTGTTCGTACCCTGAAACAAGGTTCCAGGCCTATTGATCAGGATCCTAAGTGTCTGGTAACTGGTAACTAGCACCTTGGATATCCATTATATCTGTGGAGTTTGCTAATTGTTCTACACATTTTTTTATTATGATTCATGCATTGCTAGGTAAGTCCTGTAGATGGTACTATACTAAGATTTGGAGAGTTGAAAGGGATTGGTGCTATGATTGATCAAGTTAAAGGGTTTTCGTATTCCGTTTCTTCTCTTCTTGGTGCTAGCACCGTTCTTCCCATGATAGCTGAAGGTGAAATGCATGAAGAGAGTAGTGAACAAGAAAACATTCTGGTAGACAACACTAAGAAGTCATGGTGGAGAATTTCATTAGCTACTCCCAAAGTCCAGGACAACATGTCAGCATGGTAATTTCAAATCATATGCTAATTATTGTTTTGATAACAAAGTAATTTCAAATCATATGCCAATTATTGTTTTGATAACAATTATTAACTTAAAGTACATAAAGAATCTGTTTTTGGTTGATTGAACAATGAAATATAATTGTCCGATTACTTTGTAGCATGGTACTATAAGCAGTACATGATTGATTGCTACCTGAGCTGAACATATGTGCAGATTTCATTTGTTTTTAAAATCTTTAAATGCAGTCCAATGAGAGGCCTTTATTACTGTGTGATATACTTGAAGCCTGGAGACTACCATCGAATACACTCACCGGTTGATTGGAATGTTCTAGTTCGTCGGCATTTTTCAGGTAACTGTATTCCTTCATGTTTGTTACACCAAGTAGTCTTTGTTGATGGTTCTAATATACAGGGGTCGGTAGGAGAAAGTCGTTATCGATTATTATTTCTCATATTGAAGGAGGAAGGCCATAAAAGGCTAAAATTATGGTTAGCAGGAGTATGTGTTTGGTTTGTGACCTTCTGAGTTAGCAAAAGAACTTTACTTTTTTGGTTTGGGACGCAAAAGTGTAATTATGTTCTCTAATGATATCTATGTTTTATCTTTTGTGGCCATTTTATCTGTTCTGTGCTACCTCCTTTTCCCTTAAAATAAAGAAATCTGTGCACCCTTTGTTTACAGATGCTTGTACTTTCGTTTGTCAAACTTTTTGTTCTCACTGGACATTCCTACAATGATTTTTTTCCTTCTAATATTTTAATTTTAATTCATGTATAATTCATTATTTTGCAGGTCGCCTCTTTCCTTTGAACGAACGTGCAACAAGAACAATTAGAAATCTTTATGTTGAGAATGAAAGGGTTATTTTCTTTCTTCATCTTATCCTTTTTTTTTTTTTTTTCTTTTTAAAAACCAGGCATGAAGGTTTTGGAACAACCTCACAGTTTTCAATTCTACTTTATTGGTTTTTTGTTTATCTTATTATTATAGGATTTATGCTTGTTTCAGCTCTTGTATTTTGAAATTTTCCTATATGTTATCATTGAAAGAGGAGATTAGGAAGAACCATAATTATGTACAAAGTGCAGATGAATAGAATTGATAAGATGGGAACAGTTGCATCTTATCTTCACTCTATTTATCTTTTAGTCTTGGTTCTAGTTTTCTGTTCTCAGCTGCAGTGGATTGTTTTGTAGTTCAGTATCATTAAATTTCCGGGTACTGATTATCTTTTTATCTCTTGAATATTTTGAAATGTTTCTAATTTTCTTTTTTTTTTTTTTTTTTTTTTCAAATTGCTAATGAGTTCAGATTGCAACTAGTGGATATGCTTCACTTGTCTATCCTATCTTTCTTACTAGATTTGAATTTTCAACAATTAGCTTTGTAATTTTTTGCCTCTAGGTTGTGCTTGAAGGTCTGTGGCAAGAAGGGTATATGGCAATTGCTGCAATTGGAGCAACTACTATCGGATCAATTGAGGTTAGGACCCCTTACCCCAAACCATTGAGCTAATTTTCACAGAAAAAAGAATTTGCAAAAATGACATATGCTTGCATGAGCTCACAGTCACACACAATGTGGAATGAACAATTAAACAATGCTGAACCACTGCGGTTTTATTCATCTCAAAAAGTCAGAAATTCTAGGCCCGAGGTCACTGTATGCCACCAAGACAATTCGTGCATTTAGTGATTCTCCCATTTGAGCTTCTATCATTGACTTTTGGTTTAAATAACTATGGCAGCTTTTCATTGAACCAGAACTCAAGACAAACCAGCCAAGAAAGAAGTTATTGCACTCTGAGCCTCCAGAAGAACGGGTGTATGAACCTGAAGGTGTCGGAATGTTGGTTAAGAAAGGAGATGAGGTTAGACATGCACATGGAATGTGGACTTTCTGAATTGTGTGCTTGTTGATTTATTTTAGTTCTGGAAGTGAAGAAATCTGGTTTTTGGAATAATCCTGGACTCTGATGGGAGTTTTTGGAGCACGCCAGTATAATTTAATAGATTTTAACTAATAGCACACATTAATTGATAGCATATTTGATTTTTTTGCTGGATTAAAATATAAATAAACTAATATTTAAAATTTTGTTCTAACTGTGTGAATCCTTTTTCCCAGTTAATTATAACTGCGAATTCCAAGATATAAAGTATATCAATCTTTAGCAGAGTTATATTTATTCTCTTAACAATTATTGTTCATATTGAGAAGAATTAGATTCGTAGTTTTGCTAATTGTAAGTTATTTATATTAAATTAGTAAATGAGGTTCATAATTTTTTTTGTCCTCCCTGCTTCAACCTATCCAGGTGGCTGCCTTCAACATGGGATCAACAGTTGTGCTTGTCTTCCAAGCCCCAACTTTGAAATCACTTGAAAGTAACAATACTTTGCCACAGTTCAATTTTAGTATCAAACGAGGAGATAAGATTAGAGTTGGCGAAGCAGTGGGAAGGTGGTGAGATTCTTGCAACTGATCATGGTTGTATACTGTTGAATTTGTATGCTGTGAATATGATGCTCTTCTGATGGGCATGGTTTTAGATTATTTATGCCCTAGTAAGGGGGGAATGTTGTTTGTCCCATAGGTCCCTTGTTCAGCTCAATGTTGAACAAAGGAAAAGCTCCATATTGTGGTCTACAAAATTCTATTTGGCTTGACTAGGCATTCAATTGGGCCCTTTGTTTTTTTTTTTTTTTTTTGGAGAATCCGATTGAGCTTTATAGTTCAGAGAAGCAGAAATGTTTGAATGATTTATGATCTAATTGTTAACAAATGATCTTTCGTTTTCTTTGGGCTATTGGCATCCTTTTTATTTGGTACCCTTTTTGTTTGAACACATGAACCAAATCTTTTTGATTTGTTGTAGTTTCTCTTTCAATACCTGATTTATTTTTTGATGAACCAAAAAAATAAGGTTAATAGGGTAATCAAAGACACACCGTAAAAGTTTATTTTATCATTCAAATATAGATCTAAGTAAATAAAAACACAAAAATAAAAAATAAAAAATTAACCCTAATATTTAAAAAAAAGAGTATAAAATTTGTTTAATAATAATTTTAAAATATTCACCATCTAAATAAATTATTTTATATAGATAAATTTAATATCTAACAATTGTCATATGATAAAAATCAATATTCATCATCAAATGAATAAAGTAACTAACATATGTTTCTCCCTTCTTATACTATGGTTGAAGATTCTAAAATCGGATACTTAATGTGTGAGTAATTAGTTAGACAGATGAATATGAGAAGGGTTTTTTTTTTTGTGTTTTTCAAATTATGAGTGATAGCCAATATTATATTGCAACAAACTGATTGGATATATAATTATGGAAACCGATAGAAAAACCTGCTAATTTGCCAAAAAAATAGATAGTGATATGAATTATCAAATTTTTATAATTAAGATAATTAGATATTATTTTTAATGATACGTTAATAGGTCATATATTATCACATCATTATTGTAAATATTTGAAAATATACTTATTATTGTTTTATTGATTTTAATAATGTAAAATTAAAATATTTATTTCTAAATTCATTTTTCAAAAAATAATGTAAAAATCATAAATAGAGCAAATATCAAGATATAATAGACGTTAAACAAGCGAAAAATTGACAAATATTTTAACCACACCTATTGATCCACCAAACATTTTAGACCAACCATGTTCGCCCACGTGTCGGCACGAGATTCCCAATCCCATAGCGGTTTGGTGAGAAAACAAAACAAATGAAAAATTATGTGGCTTCCACTAACCGAACTTGAGTTGCGGTAAGGCCACCAGGCAAGTTCGGGGCTCGGCGGTCAGAGAGAGAAATGACTCTCTTACGAAGAGCTTCTGCAAGCCTCCCTCCAGTTGTTCAATTTATAAACAGGCCAATCCATTCATTGAAACTCACAGGAGAGCCCCCTGACTCCTCTTCCTCTCCGACTCTTACCCATGGCATACATGTATTCCACTGCCCTGTAAGTCTTTTACCTCACCTACTTACTTTCATGCCGCCATTGTTCTTTTGGGTTGCGGAGAAACAATAGTAATTAAATTTCCTAGCTTTCCCATTTTTCTTTATTTTATGAATTGAATAAAAAACAATGTATGTGTTTTCCATTAATTGTTTTATCACCGGACGGTGGACTACTGTTGTGGTTGTTTTGGTAGTTGCTAATTTGAGTTGTTTTATAATTTAGGATGTAGTGGGGATTGTAGCGAAGCTATCCGAGTGTATTGCTTCAAGAGGGGGAAACATACTAGGAGCTGATGTTTTCGTGCCCGAAAACAAGACTGTCTTCTATTCCAGAAGGTCCCTCTATTGGTTTCTTTCTTTAATTTACTCGGAGCATGTTTCTTTTAGTTTTATATATATATATGTAATATTCATTTGTTTACTTAATGATAGTGGGTTCTTTCTTTGAAGAGATTGATTTTGTTGGGAATAGATTTTCCTTGGTTGTTTGATTCTGAATGACAGCAGGAACAATCGGTTACACTTACTTGTCTGATCTTATTATTTAGGTTTTTAATTTGTATAGGATTGGAACTTCGTAGTTTGTATCGTAAAATATTTCTTCTTGTTATAATTGCCATGCATTTTTTGAACTTATGAAATGGATTATGTAATCCAGATATTATACTCCGTTGTTAGGCTTACTGGGTTTTGTATGTATCACCACATTTGTGCCAGAACTAAATATTGTTCAGATGCTAATGAGTGAATCTGCAAGATTTGGTCCCATTCGTTATCACTTTCTTTGAAAATGTCAAGGAGGTGGTGATGGCTTGGATTTGATTATGCATTAGTCTGTCTGATGCTGACTGTACTTTTTGCAATTAGTTGATTATAGTATTTGATCTATCTGAATCACAGATGATACTGAACTCCCATTGTGTGTAATGTGGCAGTGAGTTTATTTTCGACCCTGTTTTATGGCCACGAGAACAAATGGATGAGGACTTCTCCAAGCTGTCAAAAATGTTCAATGCTATGAGATCTATAGTCCGAGTGCCTGATAAAGACCCCAAATATAAGATTGCAGTTCTTGCTTCAAAGCAGGTATGTTTTGTTACTTTGGTGACGAATTTATTTAAGTTCATGATTAAAGCTAATCTGGCTTCTACCTGCAGGATCACTGCCTAGCCGATTTATTGCATGGATGGCAGGATCGTAGGCTTCCAGTTGATATAACTTGTGTGATAAGGTGAAGCTCAAGAAAATTTCATTTTCTTTAGCTGATCATTTTTATTTCATGAGTGCTTATTACAGCCTTATTATTTGACAGTAATCATGATAGAGGTCCAAACACCCATGTGATTCGCATTCTTGAAAGGCTTGGCATTCCTTATCATTATTTGCGGACAACCAAAGAGAATAAAAGGGAAGAAGAGATTTTGCAATTGGTTCAGAATACTGATTTTCTAGTACTAGCCAGGTACATGCAGGTAAATCCAAATAAGTTTCTAAGTTGCTCACCATTTTATATGCATGTTTCTTACCGGGCAAGAAAAAATGCAGGTTAATGTTTTAAATGCAAGTTCAGAATGATATTGAAGGAATGAACTTTTTTTTTCTTCCCTCTATCCTGCACATCAGCATATCCACTTTGAAATTGCAGAAGAATGTTGTAGTTTCTATTCTTTTTGGTATTCACCTCCTAAATTCAGAAATTTAGGCCCATTTCCATTGTGCATTGGCTGGTTGATAGTAGGGGTCCATTGAGTAAAATATATATCGCACACTTTCCACTGTGGAAATAGGATTGTTCAAATTCTGCACTTTGTACAGAACTGTTTATGCAATTGAATCAATACTAGAATATCCATAATTTTTCTGCAGATATTGTCAGGTAATTTCTTAAGGAGTTATGGGAAGGATGTAATTAACATTCACCATGGCCTCTTGCCATCATTTAAGGGTGGTAATCCATCTAAACAGGTTAGTTATTTTCATTTTATTATGATTGAAGATGTCATTGTTATAACAATTTCAGTTTTTCCACCCTGACTCCATAAATGTTTAATTGCTAGATCATGTTTGCAGGCTTTTGATGCTGGTGTTAAATTGATTGGTGCAACAAGTCACTTTGTAACTGAAGAACTTGATGAAGGGCCTATTATTGAACAGATGGTGATTATTGTGTTCTTTTTATACTGTTTTAAGTATTGCATTCATTCTATGGTTGGCTTGTCAAACATTGGTACATGTTCTCATTATCTAGGTTGCTATAGTTGGTTAAGAGTCGCTTGTTTATGGCTGTTTAGGGTATGATCCAATCTAAGATGAAACCTTCATCAAACTAGACCTGGGGTGAGAGAAGTTTATCTAATTTTGGAAATAACATCAACAACATTTTATACATGGCTACCTTTTAAAATTTTGGTACAGGTGCTACTACCCTGGGATTGCATATATTAGTTTTGTTCAGTTGTCTGCTGCTATTTAAATTACAATAAAATCTAAGGTGAAAACCTACTTACAACTGTACATGACATAAGAAGTTTTTGAGGTTCAAGATAAAGCAACAAGAACCCACAGGCCATTTGTTGCCTCCAAGCTGGTTTTATAATTCTGGTTAGTCATGCTAGTATCTCTGAAGCAGGGTGCCGTTGTGGAGACAGTTCTAATGTTTAGCATTTTGTGGACTCAAATTAGTTCTGTTTATTTACTGTTTAAAATTAATTGATCATATACTTTCTAACAAGCCCCTAAACTTTTTTTTTTGCAGGTTGAGAGAGTTTCCCATAGAGATAATATCCAAAGTTTTGTACAGAAATCTGAGGACCTTGAGAAACGGTGTCTTACGAAGGCTATAAAATCATACTGTGAACTTCGAGTGTTACCTTATGAGGTAAACAAGACTGTTGTATTTTAAGGGGAGAGGAAAAAAAGATGGCTAATGAAGTTGCAAAGGCTAGCTCTGTACATAGATTATATAATTTTCTCAAAGTATTCAATCCTGATGTCACTTTAAATATACAAACACATGAAATTTCGTTGGTAAAGTTTTATCTTTTTTCCATCTCAGCAAACATTTTATGATAATCATTTGTCACAGTAATTTGAATCATCATTTTGAAATTCGTTGTAATATTTTTAAACGATGCTTAATGCTCATCCTGGCACCCGATTTTTTGTTCTTTGAATTAATGTTCATCTTTTATAGAATGGGATTAGGTGGTGGCCTGGTGGCTTTGATCTATCAGTATACGGAGCTTTATGTAGTCTGTTTGTGTGTAGGCCTGGTGGCTTTGATCTACCAGTGGCATTAGGTAATCTGCAAAGAGAGATCAAGGATTAGACCCACCATCTCCACATCACATGCGGACCATGAGAATTGTTTAATGACATTCAATCTGTAAAAATCATTGAATCTAAATGTGGATTTGGTTTATTGTTCAATTATATATTTTTAAATGAACTTATCTTCTCTTAAGGATTCAGATTGCAGCTTTAGCTTCATGGAAACTATTTCAAATGGGGAAAAAAATGGAAGTGAGAATTTAAAAGTAATATTACATAAAATAGTGTGAATATTATATGCACATAAGCACAACAAATTTCATTGCTCCTGTGAATATTATGTCACTATAACAAAAGAGTATATCCATACTTTAAGACATTTAAGCATAATATAACACTATGCCTGTCCTATTATTGGACTTTATCCACAAGCATCTGTTAAACTATGTGCTATTATTGATACTCAAAGACTCTAAAGAGAGCTCAGTTGGTTCAAGACTATTTACTTGACGGAGAAGATTTTGAATCCCATCAACCCATCTTTGTTTATGGATTTTACTCTTGCACTTGAACTCTAATAGACCCTGTGCGGTTTTCAGGCCGAAATACACTTCGTCAGAAATTTCCCTTTTTTTCTTGTACGGCCAAGCACTACTTTCATCACACACTCCATAGACAATACCTAGTCACAAAGCAGCACATTCATATGTTAGCTAATGAACAAATTCTGATAGCTGTGATGGATAATAGTAAACTGCTTACATTTGTTCTTCTTGGAGAAGGCTCCTCCTACATGTTTGCTTTTGAGAGTAACTATGACCTGAGATTTCTTGTTGATGTAAACTGAGACGAACTTCCACCGCAACACCCCTGCAAATAGCAATAACAAGAAGTCTAGATTTTTTTTCTTTCAAAACTGAAAAGAGATAGCTTTGATATCCTCAAATTCAAAGCCCAGTTACCTTTTCTGGTGTGTTGCAGAAGTTCACCGGCACAAGGGGGACCATGTTCCTCCGATTGACTGAGAAAAGCATCTGGCCAATGAGTTTCTGCTATACCCTTTTCATAAGGACTTATAGATGCATTCTTCCTTGCTTCTTTTGGCAGTCTTGCTTTCAGAGCTGCTTCTCCTCTCAAGGCTATTTTAATGAAGGAAAATATGATGGGCACCGTTAAAATTTCATTTTGATCACTGATTTATGTAGCTCAAAGATATTGCAACTACCTGTTGCAGCTGCTGCCGTAAGAGTCATCAGATCTCCTGGAGTTTGAATGTCCACTGCTGATCTCACAACAGAGGCCACACGATCATGATCAGCTCCAGCTGATTCAGCTATTTCAATGCAGTGTGATGCCAAGAGCTCAGTAGCCGAAGCTAACGCCATGCCCATTTTCGAGCTTGAGCCTGAGCCATCGGAGGTTCCCGCTGAAGCCACAGCTGCCAAGGCTGCCGCTAGTCCAGCAATAGAGATGGCAGAGTGCATGCGAGCATTTTCAACACGGGCCTTGTCTTTCTTCTTCAACTTGCTAGACGAGAGCTCCTTGTGGTGGTGGAACCATTTCCCAATCGATCCTGTTCTCCGACCATTTCCTGAGCTCAACGTATTGCCCGACTGCAACAGTGAAGAAAAGAATCAGAAATGACTAATTGCTTCAACTCTTCCTCAGCCATTAAAACCATGAAAGTCAAGAAAAACAAGGAGACGCCAAAGAATAAAAATCTCAGGAGAGTAACTTACAATTTGTGCAGCTTGAAGTGTGCCTGGCATTGCAAGAAAACTGTTGCCAAGTGAAAACTGTTTTTGTTTCTGAGCAATAGCTTTTGATATTTCTGAAGCTGAAAGACTCCATGATCTGGACAGGAATTCCATTGGCTCTCTGGGTGTTTGTGGCTGAGGGATAGAAGGCAAAGATGAAACCACTTTCAGTTCTCCATCTTCCTCTGGGACAGAAAAAGAGCCATCTGAATAGAGCCCATTTGCCATTTACTTTCTGTATCTTGTTATAAGACTTTGAATTGCCGTAATCAAATCCCTTTAGTGGCAAGTAGTAGCTGCTTAGACAGCAATATCAGTTGCTTAAATTGATGACCCAAGAGACAACCACTGGCCTTTTGAACTTATAAGCAAGTCACCGCGTAACCAGCTACTTGAAAGTACCTGTTTTTAATTTTTTTTTTTTTCTTGAGTAATTTCTGAAGCAAAGGTGGGTTGATTGTTGAATAAGTATGAGTCAAATGAAGACGACCCAACTGGTGGTCCAGAAAGGAAAATCAAAAGGGAAAAAAGAAACCTCAAGAATTTTGAAAAGATTGATTCACTCTGTCGAAAGCAAAAAACTTAAAAAGCCATTCTCTCTAAAAACACAAAAAAGTCACACTCGAGTGTCAAAAAGACTTGCACGACTAAACCAAAAGCTAAACTTTCATTACAATGAATAGACCCATCATCTTCTCTAACAAAAGCTTCTTGTATATAGAGTTTATAGACCCAGAAAGAACAGTAAGACCGAATAGAATACATAGAAAATTTCAAAATCTAGTTGCTTTCAATCTCCATGAATTCAGTTAACGTTTAATCAATAAAAAATTTTACGGTCTTACAGACAAAACAGAGTTCACAAAACTCGAAAAATATGACGAGTAGAAGGAACAAAATGAGAACATTATCCTGGATAAACGGGGTTGGTTTCTTTACAATCATACAATTAAGGAACATGTATCTATAATAAAACATTTGATTAATTTTAAGTTATATTATTGTCTACTATGAGACGAATTGGGTTCTCTTTTTTTTAATGGGTTTAGCGCCCTATGACTATCGGTTGTTGGCAGCTTGAAAAGAGTGCGCGTGACCGGCCAATGGCTGTGCACGAACCGTGTATGGGCGGTAGGGACGGTTCTGAATTTTCTTTTTCATCTTGCTGATGTTGTGGATGCATGCCAAAATTCATATCATAGATAATTGAAATTGTTTTGTATTTTTTTTCCCTTAGATACGCTTCACTAATGGGAAGCCTTGCATTAATAATTTGCTAAGAATTGTTAATAGATTCAAGTTCATAATAACCATTGTACTTCCCAATTTTTAAACATATATCTCAGAATTTGTACTAATTAATGGAAGATATATACCCAACTCAAAGGGTTCCCAATTATTTGCCTGCATGTACTGAGGATGCCTGGTTGAGTTTCGACAAAATGCAAAGTCAAGGCGTGAAGCTATGAAAGATAACAATTATATTCCAGTAGAAAGGGCAAAACTTTTGGCTGCAGGACTGACCTTTATCATAACATTTTGAGGTATCAAAATCATATATCTCAAAGGCAAGAAACAAGCTCTAGCTTCTTCATAGCTATTTTTAGTGATAAATTATCTCAATGGATTCTCCATCACGCATGTGGTACGTGGTCGGCGTTGAGCTGAAAAACATGCAGCACCCAACAACACAGTTGTGAGATATAAAATGGAGACTTCCGGTGTCTCCAATCAACATATTCTCTTTATTGCCAACCATGGTCATTCTATTTCAACTATACGTACAAAACAGCTCCCTATCATTACAAATATACCAAAAGCAACAAAAATAAAGCTTCTATAGGACTTAGGCAAAGATAGACAGACAAAAGTCATCTCTTAATCTCTGACTCATTAACAAAAATAGTCAACAATTGAGAGACTAGTCTATTAAACTCATCTTCCATCTTCAGAGAATAAAGATTCATCTTTAAACACAGTCTATTAGCCAATGACTTTCGCACATAAATGCCTTCAAGCTTATTCTACAAACCCTTCGGTGTAATCTTGGTTAACACAGTATACTTTATCTTTAGGGCTAGGGCCAATGTATTTGTACTAAAAACCAACTTCAATTTCTAACAAAGTTCACTTGTTGCTTAAGACTAGAAAGCAATGGAGTAACCAATTTGCCAAAACCGAAGCATATTTTAGATGGAGTTGTGAGGTCCATTGAGAAGCCTACCAACCGCGTAAACTAAACAGGTTTTTAACGTGAATAGCTGCATCATTCAGTCGGTTATTCGCTCCAACCAATCCTTGTCCACAGCATTGATGGTCCCAAGATGTTTTCTAGATAGTTATCACTCTCATTTGACACCGCCATTACAAGACAACGATGATTTTCACTTTCAAGTGTCGAAGCTGATTAAGAAACTGATACACTAATTTTGTCTTAAGCTTCCCAGTGCCACTTACTGTAATGTCCACCTCATGCTGTTTACATTTGATTTATAAAAAAAAAAAAAAAAAAAAGGGCCCTTGACAAAACGATTTATCACGGAAATAATTGAGTCAAATTAGGCTGCAAAGGCTGTACCAAATATCAAGTACCAGTCGAAATCGAAATTTCCCTCTTGCCACAAATGTCATATATGCGTTGGCCACCGACGTAATTTGCCAGGCTGCCAGCCATGGCACTTGAACGAACTACACATTTTAATTTATAGAAAATTGTCACATTGATGTTTCTATTTCACAGTTTCTTCTGGTTTGCGAATTTCAGTTGGAAGGAGGGTATTCATAGAACTTATCTTAAAAGCATCTTCTAACTACGGCCCTTACCTTTTTGTAACTGCAAAAAGCAGAGAAGGGGCCCTAGTTTTCATGATATGAGAGAGACATTCAATCTTGATAACATGATTTGACCTCACCAGTCTGTACAAAGTTTTTATATGCTTTCAAATCAATACAAGAGCATATATGATATGGAGCGGTCATGTTTTCAAAAAATCAATCAGATTATAATCGCAAACCCACATTTTAAATTTTTGAAATATTGCAAGTTTGTTTGCATGTGTACTTTTAATTTATGATTATGAAGAATGTTAAAATGCAGTTGATGCCAATGAAATCATGAATTTGTTAGATCAGTAGCTTAAATAAATGTGTAAAATATGTTGAATTGAGGTATGTGAGATTGACCAAAGAAGGAAGGTAAAAAGATTAAACTTTATAAATAAATAAATAAATAAATATATATATATATATATATATATATATATATATATATATATATATATAATTTTTTAAAATTTAAGTAATAGAAAATTATAAATTTTTAAAATTAAAATGAGAAAATGGGATAAAATTTTATTTATTTTAATATTATTAATAAAAAAATAATGATTTTACCTTTATAACTAATAAAAAATTTAAGAGGAATTAGATAATAAATAATTTTTAAATTTTTAAATTTAACTGATGAGAATATGTGATGGACAAAACCTTGGGGGAAGTAGACCTTTCACCCAAAAAAGAAAAACATTGTTAATATGCGCATTTTGTTGTGGAAGCCCAATAGACCTATATGGGTCTAATCAATGGAAACATTTGAAGCTTTTGCAAAGCCCACAAAATTCAATTCAAAGGATTTTTTTATTTGAACTCTTTGCAGATCAATGAGCCCAAACCACGTCAAGAGGGTGGGTGAGTTGTTGTATGAGATTATGAACCTTTGAGACAATCGCATAAATTTTATTTGAACTCTTTGCATTTTTCATGTGTATTGTCAGTCATTGTTAATGACATCATACATTCTTCCCAAAAAACAATCAATTAATTCAATACTTCGCTATTTTAAGTGACACTAAAATAGTTGCATTGGTGTTACTCCACGTGTAAAAAAAAATCTTAAATTAAAACTTCACGTGAGTTCTTCTTATTTGGGAAAAAGTACCACCCACCAACCTCAAGATGACATAAATATATTTTATTGTATTAAATGTTATCCCCCAAAGTATAAGGTTAGTTATCTTTTCGTTACAATTAAATAGTTCATGAAAGAGTGGCATAAACTTTTTCGAATGAAAAAAACATGTATATAGAGACACCTGTTACCAATCGAGAACTCTACTTCTTAGTGGACAACCCACAACTTATCTATTGAATTAAATTATTCTTCAATTCTTTTTTCGTTACCCAAGTTTTTTTTTTTTTTTTGCTTTTAATCAATAATTAAATTATATCATATGACAAAATATGAAAATCTTGCCTATAATTTGATCAAATCTCAAAGGCCAAAGACTTATGCCCACCTAAGATTTGATGAAATTTTAAAATCTTATCTGAAAATTTTAAAAAATTTAAACACTTATTAATGAATTAATTTTTATTTAAAAACTCAGTTAAGATTAAAAATTAAAATTTTTTCATATTTTTTTTTAGGTTTAAAAATCTAATAATTTTTTTACTTAAAATTTGAAAAATAAAATTCTCTTTAGAGTTTGTAATTTTCTATTACTGTTGTTTCTCTAATAATTGAAATTGGCCAATCTTTATATCGATGGTCCTCTCTCTCCCGAACGATGAGAGAAATTATTAAATTTTTAAATTTTTACAAAAATGTGATAAAATTTTTATTTTTTAAAATTTTTATCAAATAAGATTTTACTTTTAACCTTATAGATATTTAAATTTTTAAAAATTAATAAACGAGAGGCTTTGGAATACATCAAACCTTGGGTGGGAAATCTGTTTTAATACACTAAATTTCTGATTGAAATTCTCCCGACTATGTCTCCTTACACACCATTAATTACAACAATACGAACTCCCTCTAATTAATCATACTTTTTGCTATTAATATAATGTTAGAGTGACATCAAACATCATCATCAGGACTTAATTTTGTGAAAAATATTCCGTCAGAACATGCTTATCCTCAATCATATACTTTTAATAAAACAACAACCTGGTTGATTATATGTTCATCAATTACTAGTTAAGCCTGTTGTCTTATGCTCATAATTCCTATATTATCAAATCAAAGGCGGTTGGTCGGCATCCAATTATACTCACTAATCACTCATTGCGGCCCCATAGACGGTGCCGGCTGTGGCCGTTCTTACTTTTGAATTCTCTATTTAGCAGTATAAAAACCTAGGCCATCAATCTTAATCTGAAACACATTCAAGAAATAGCAGTAGCCTGAGTCTTCTTAATTAACAAAATGGTGAAGATAGCTTTTGGCAGTATTGGTGACTCTTTCAGTGTTGGGTCACTGAAGGCTTATCTTTCTGAGTTCATTGCTACTCTTCTTTTTGTGTTTGCTGGTGTTGGCTCGGCAATTGCTTATGGTGAGTTGACTCACGTTGCATGGCAATTAACCATCACAAAATAAGAAAAAAAAAAAAAGAAACTAAAACAATTTCAGTGGTAAATATATATATATGTGATCGATGTTTGAATATTTGTTCGTTTAGGTAAGTTGACATTGGATGCAGCATTAGACGAAGCAGGGCTGGTGGCCGTGGCCGTGGCCCATGCATTTGCTTTGTTTGTGGGTGTCTCCATGGCTGCCAACATCTCTGGTGGCCATTTGAATCCAGCCGTCACCTTCGGATTGGCTATCGGCGGCAACATCACCATCCTAACTGGAATTTTCTACTGGGTTGCGCAATGCCTTGGCTCCATCGTCGCTTGCCTCCTCCTAAAGTTCGTTACTAGCTCCACTGTACGTTATAAATTAATCTCATATATTAATTTTTTTTTCACATTCTTTGTATTATATTTTTTTCATAATAGAAGTTGATTTGATATATCGGAATTGGCAGACCCCAACCCACGGAGTTGCTTCAGGAATGAGTAGCTTGGAAGGCGTTGTAATGGAGATCGTTATAACTTTTGCCCTTGTGTATACAGTATACGCCACGGCCGCAGACCCCAAGAAGGGCTCACTGGGGACGATTGCACCAATTGCAATTGGGTTCATAGTTGGTGCAAACATTCTTGCTGCTGGACCATTCAGTGGTGGGTCAATGAATCCAGCCCGATCTTTCGGCCCAGCTGTGGTTAGTGGGGACTTCTCACAGATCTGGATCTATTGGGTTGGGCCTTTCATTGGAGGGGGCTTGGCTGGGCTTATTTATGGTGACATTTTTATTGGGTCCTATTCTGCTACCCCAATTGAAGACTATGCTTGATTAAGACTTGTTTGTGCTCTTGGTTTGTTGGGTGATTTTCTCACTTTTGGAGGTTTTATCTTTTTGTTTCCTGTGTTAATAAAGAAATGTAAATTATAATCAATTTGCTTTGCTTGTTGATTCTGCTAGTGCAGTGGGTGTTCACAACTTCTTCTATTCATATAATTCCCCAACTTTTCTAATAATCAATAAGTAAATGTAGCCTCAGAATTTAGCAGAAAAATCAGATTTCCACTTATGGGAGATCTATGAGGTTCACGGGATATGGCCTTTTGACTTCAATTTTCAGTATTAGAAGATGTACACTGACTTAAAAAAGACACAGAATTTATGAATGTAAAATTATGAAATATTCTTCCCAACATGTAAAAGGGGCACAAGGGAAAACCTAGAGAGGTCACTAAATCTCGATTTTTGCGGAAAATGTGATTTTGATTTGTTTGGGGTGATTCTATGGTGTTTAGAAGCTGATTTTGTGGCTATTGGGGAAAGGATGAAAATGGAAAATTAATGATGTCTTGAATGAGAAAGCTCCAACCTGATATGTCTTGATGTAATTGAGTGATTTTAAATTAAAAAAATAATAATATTTAATCCAATGATGATACATATAAATGTATATTTATTTTTATATTCAAAATTGATATATATAATATTACTTAAAAAAATAACTGTTGAAAATGGTAAGTCTAGGACCTCTACGTACATTTAGAGAAAATTATTTATTTGAATAAAAAGATAAATCAATGAATCTCTAATAAATAAAAGATATTGAGATAGTGAATTTGTCTAAATAAAAGCAGGATGATAAATCCTATGTATTAATTCTATATTATTACTTTTAATTTATCTTGCATATATGCATATAGGTCACTGAAGTAAGGCAAAAACTAGTGCATTCTAAATTTGTCAGAGAGAAGCCAGGGTCATAAAAGATGGTCCATTGTGTTTGTGCATCATTTGATCATAAATTTTCTAACCCCAGAACCCAGTTATTATCTAGTTCCTCAAATTTACGAACTCAATCTTCTTCTCCTTTCCCTGTTTGTTTTAATAAATTGCAACTCTACACTCCAACGTAGGCTCTTCAATGTTCACTGGAGAACCGAAAATGCAAGTACGCTGTTGACTGAAGACCCACTAGGTATGACTCACATCCACTCCCTTCGTTAAATCTCAGCTCACTAAAAACTCGTAGGAAAATAAGTAAATATATACAATAGCTGATGAATCTGCTAAATTCCATTGTTGTTTGCTAGAGGTTTATTGTTGTATAACAATCAGTTAAAATAAGAATTGATGCTCACTCCAAATTCAACCCAGGTATATAAGTTCTTAGTAGTAACTGGCCTTAGAATTTTTTCTATAATCCAGAATTCCCTTCGCTTGTGCAAACCCCAGTTTGAAACTGGAGCCTACAACAAACTCTGCCATTATTGACTGTGCGAGTGGTCTATTTTAGGAGAAAAAAGCTTACTGGGTTCTTAAATTCGGGCCGTGCATCGTAATAATAACCGTATTGAATTTGTTATCTGCAGACCTTAGGAGGAACAGACAGAATTCTGGCGGGGAATTTACTTGAAGGAAGCCGTGGTCCCAACTGCTTGCAATTTCATTTCAAAAGAATTACATAGTCTCTAAGTCTAACGGCACTCTTTGCCAGAGTACAGAGCTGAAATAAATCATCTCATTCAATGCACTCAACTACCCAAAAACCATCCAATTCAATTCTTCCATCACCAGCAACCTGGTCCCATTCTTAGAAGTAAGTTAATTACTTTCCCATCTTTTTCCTTCAAAAAATTCCACTTCCATTTAAACATTCAAACCTAATTTGCTATTATAGCTTTCCCATTAAAGAATTATTTCTTTCTCTTTCCTCTTTCACAAATCACCAGAAAATATGTGTCGGGTGAATGTTTATAACTCATTAAAGTTCGGTTTTTGGTAGTCTGCGACTCTGTGTAGAAATTATTTTATTTTAGACACAGAGAATGTGAATTTAGAGTAGTTGTGGTAGTTTGTGTTGGGGAGTTTAATCATGAATTGTAAAATGAATGGCTTCAATGTAGAAGAAGATAAAGAGGCAACTGATAAGAGAAAGAATGGAAGTTCTTTGTTACATCCCCATTTTCATATTCAACACAGGCGATCTAAGAGGTGCATTATTTATTTATTTATTTATTTCATCATTGTTTTGGTGGCTGGTGGTGGATTTTATTGTAAGTCATGGAACTTGTGAGAATTGCTTCAAATGTTTTTGTTTCTATTTTTCACTTTATGGAGGATTTCTGTGTGTTTTTTTACCGTATATTGAACTGTTCTTATCTCAATCTATCATAATGATCCATTAAGCTGTTTGGCTTGTTCAAGATTATCTTAACGCTAGTTGGACTTAAAAAAATAATGAACCGTTCAAAATTGAAACATTTATATTTTTTAGATGGGTTCAAACTGGGTTGAACATCAGTAATTTCCTGATATGAAATTGACAATAAGTTGAAGCTGAGTTAATTAAGAAAAAGTTTCTAGAGATCTAGATATAGCACATATAACTGGTCCTTATTTCCTTAGCTTTTTCATTAGCAGGCTAGTTTCTGCTTAGTATTGTGGAGAGTAATGTGAAAGAAAGGATTAGGAAGTAAGGCTACTTGTTTACACAAGGAAAACTTGCCTTAAAATTGTTCTAGAAGAGCTTAAAACATTTTGAGATATTTCTTTCAATGTAAATTAAATTGTATCGTGACAACCATGATTGATCACGTGAATTGTGTTCTTTAAACATTTTTTCTGTATCATTTTATCTTGACTTTTCCTGTTTAACATTTTAGATACAAGTTGCCACAGCAATTTTGGTTTGTTGTGAAGTAAGAATTATTCATAAGTTTTAAGACTTCCCTAATTTTGGTTTGTTGTGAAGTAAGAAATATTCATATGTTTTAATAAATGGCATGGTTCCAGCCTTGTAAATGAGGCCTTGGTGAAATTTAATTTTTGCAACTGACTAAAAAATATTTGTTATGAGACTTACCTGAGTTGAGTTGAATAGCTATAGACTCTGTGGTAGAAATATGAACATTGGACTTTTTTACTGCACATTGTGCATCCTTCCTGACATTTTAATTATGATTCTGATAATCTTTCCTTTCAGTGCTACTGATAGAAGTTTGGATACATCAAAACGTGGAGCTTCACATTCCGTAAAGAAGAAGGAACAGGATGAACCACATGTGAGAACACAAATATTTTTGTTTTGTAATCATTTCATATAACCTTTTAACATGAGAGCCCCAACAATGCTTTGAAGTAGTAGAGGATTGGAAGTTTAGACCGTCAGCTATATATTTGTGACTAAGAAATCAAATAGTGAAAAATGTCTTCTGTTAATTATTTATATATGTTTCTTTTCATTTGAACTTAACAGGCATCACCACTTTTAACAAGAACTTATAGGGCACAGAGCCCTCTTCATGATCACCCTAGTAATATCAACAAGAATGCTTCATCGAACCACCGAGCCTCCTTGGAAAAAGATGTGAGCATTATCATTGAAAGTTAGTTTTATGTTTAAGCATTATTTTGATTGTCTATCACTATTTTCATTGTGTAATCCATTTCGAAATGTATTTTAAGTAGTATATAATTGTAGAATTAAGTAATTGTACTATGCATATTATTTAAGACTTCATGTGTGTATACAAATCTTGCACTGGTGACCTTGTTCACATGGAACATTATATCAAGATCTGTATTTTATTTCCTGTATAACTTTTGGCTAAGGCATGACTTCAGTATCTTCTGCAAATGAATACATTGCAGATTGAGCAGTTGCAGTCACGCCTGCAACAAGAGAAATCTATGCGCTTGATGCTCGAGAGAGCAATGGGAAGAGTTTCAAGCACCTTATCTCCAGGACACAGACATTTTGCTTCCCAGGTAACACTACCAGTGGGAATTCGAGTTCCCAGGACCGTTGCTAAATTGGGCCTAGGCTTATTTTGAAGCATTTGCTGAATGCCACTGCTATTTACTAGTGAGGAAAAGTAAATAATATTCTCCCAACATGTTTTGATTTATATGTCTGTGTCTGCGATACAGAAGAAATTATTTATTTTTACTTCTACTTTTCGAAGTCTGACTTCATGGTTTTTAGTCATGCAGCAACATCAACAGGTAATCAGACTCCTACTTAGCCATTTATGCTTAAAGAACTGTGCCATTGTAACCATTCCATCAGTGAATCTCCATGTTTGATTAACAATCACATGACAGGAAAGATTTCTCAGATCGTGAGATGTTCAGCTTGTAGTTGAACACCTTCATTCAGATGCTTGATATGTGTCATACTTCATCCTATCAAATTTTCCCCCATGACCTAAATTGTAGGACAATTGTAGTGCATAGACCTATAGATGCCAAAACAGATCATCATTTGCACTAATAGGAAATTAGTTGTTCTGAGAATACTTAGTAGCATTTGTTTTCTTCTAAGTTATCAGAGAACTCAGACATTTCTGATTTTGCTCTAAATGGTCGGATTTCATACATAGATTTTCTAATTTTAATTTCAGTGAAGGAACAGTGAGTTTAGGAAAATAATGTGGAACTGTCTGTGTTGTGTATTCCAGACAAAGGAGCTGATTTCTGAGATTGAGTTACTCGAAGAGGAGGTTGCTAATCGTGAGCAGCATGTGCTCTCTCTCTATAGGAGCATCTTTGAGCATTGTGTAAGTCAGCCTCCTTCTGGGCAAAGCTCAAGCGTGGCTTCTCCAGCTCATACAAAGCATGTATCTAAGAAACATCCAAGTATTATTTCAAGTGCATTTTGCTCATCAAAAAAGTTCCCTTTGAGACCTTTGCAAGCTCTTGTTTCTGTAAGTGACTATGGGAAAAGAGCCTGTAAGACTAATGACGCTCAATCCTATGGAAAAAGTGATATTCAGTTTGAAAAGACTTGTTCAGATCCTCTCAAGGTAGGACACGTAAATTTGCTGCTTTTCATTCTCCAAATATGTGTATCCCTCGCTTTTGTTATAATGCTTTTTTTTAGTTTATACTCCTGAATTTTATTAACTGAAAGTTAACAACACTCCCTATGTTCTGCTCTGTGGTTCAAAAGATTTCTCATTCAATCAAATTGTCAGGAAGAAGAAAAGGTTCCAGCCATGGAGAAAACTTCTATGCTACAAACTCTGAAAGATCATCTATATCAGTGCCCAAGCAAGTTGTCCGAGGAGATGGTCAGGTGTATGGCTGTAGTATATTGCTGGCTTTGTGGTGCAGCTTCCACC
The DNA here is from genome assembly GCF_011075055.1 of Mangifera indica. Classification (NCBI taxonomy): domain Eukaryota; kingdom Viridiplantae; phylum Streptophyta; class Magnoliopsida; order Sapindales; family Anacardiaceae; genus Mangifera; species Mangifera indica. Next base: position 4,582,378 of record NC_058139.1, read on the forward strand.
AATCCTGGAAAACATCGATCCCCTCTATTGTCGCGGTCATCAACTAATGTTTTGCTCCCTCGACATGTTTCTGGAGAAGAAAGTGATTGGTCTTGCAAGTCCACAGTTGAAATATCTTGGATATCAACTGACAAGAGCCAATTCTCTCGTGCATCGTATGCGATCAACAATTATAGGTTTGTTCTTTTAACCTATATAATAAAAGATGATAACCTTTCATTTATTGGAAATTTTCCCTTGACTTTTGGAGGACCATTGCTGCATAACCTGAATGAAATTTAGATTGAATGTGACTAAAAAGATGATAGTATTATTGTATGCAAACTATAACATTCAACTTCATATTATCTCAAAACTGCAATCACAATTCATCCATAAGCAAGATAAAAAGAAAAAAAGATATTTGCCTGGGATGCACTCATAAGCATAACTTGAGTTTTAAGACCAGGACTTTCCTTATCAAGCTCAGTTATATGAATCATATTACTTTTTTAATGAACCAACCAGTTATACAGCTGGAAGACCTGCTAAATTCTATTTGATTTTCATTGACAATTTTTTGGGTTATAAAGTCTGTCACTTCTTGCATCTAATTGGAAAAACATATTAAGAATACATGCAAGAATGGATGCATACACTGAACTTTCATTTTATGAATATCCCCTTGTTGATGTGCTGACTTGAATTTTCATTTTCTCAATGTCAGAATTCTAGTAGAACAACTGGAAAGGGTGAATCTGAGTCAGATGGAAAGCAAAACTCGAGTTGCATTTTGGATCAACGTGTACAACGCCCTTGTTATGCATGTAAAATTCACATAACTAATCAGAAGCTCTGTCCAATAGAATTTGAAACTATATATAACATTCTTGGTTACTTTACGCAGGCTTATTTAGCATATGGGATTCCACACAATTCTCTGCAAAGGCTGGCATTGTTTCACAAGGTAGTGCACTTCTTAATTTAAATCAAAGTAACCATACGTGGAAAAGCAAATTTATATGGATGTCACTGTTTTAAGACCAAATTTCCTGAATCTAGAAAGCATTACACTCATGACAGGCTTCGGAGCTCTTGATAAAGTTTATATTTCTGTTTCTTGTAAAGTGTATTTTTATAATTGTACTCAAGAACAAATCTCCACAGCATTTTCTGTTAACTGAATTTCCTTTCTGTTTAACTTGTGAATGAAAATAGAATAATTAAACCACATGTTATAATCTAAAAACTGTTATAATAGGACTTGCATCACAGAGAATTTGATGGTTCTTCTGTATAGTGCAGGCTGCCTACAATGTTGGTGGCCATATCATAAGCGCAAATGCAATTGAGCAATCTATATTTTGCTTCCGCAAACCTCGAAGTGGACGGGTATTCATCTTTCTCATTTAAGACACAACACACTTGCTCATCCAGATAATTCTCCATATAAGTATTGCCATTGTTGATCAATGAGATAATTTACCCAACAAACTACCTGAATTAAGAAAATGCTTATCTTATCATTGAAGTGAAAACTCCTATACTAACTCTTTGATCTGACTTTTGCATATATTACAGTGGATTGAGTCCATCCTTTCAACTGCATTGAGGAAAAAATCTTGTGAAGAAAGGCAAATTATCAGTTCAAAATTTGGTCTTCCAAACTCTGAACCGCTTGCCTGCTTTGCCCTTTGTACTGGAGCATTTTCAGATCCCGTGGTAACTCCTTTGTTGCATTGCTATTTTTTGTTTTGGTTGTGAAGTTGAAGTTGAAATATTGCCCTTATTGATTTCAATAGTGTTTGCATATAAAGCTCTATTTCAGCCTCAAACTTAGTTGATTAAAAGCATAATTGTTGGGCTTCCACAGTTAAAAGTCTACATGGCCTCAGATGTTAAAGAGCAACTAGATGTCGCAAAAAGAGAGTTTCTTCAAGCAAATGTAGTTGTAAAGAAGTCGAGGAAAGTGTTTCTGCCAAAAGTGGTAGAAAGGTTCGCAAGGGAAGCCTGCATTAGCTCAGATGATCTTCTCAAGTGGGTTACTGAAAATGTTGATAAAAAGCTCCAGGACTCGATACAAAAACGCATTGATCAGAAGTCCAACAAAAAGGCATCTCAGATTATTGAGTGGTTGCCTTACAGTTCAAGGTTCCGGTATGTATTCTCCAAGGACTTAATGGAAAAGCCATGGTGTGGGTGTGGATTTCTCTCTTCTTGCTTAAATTCAGGAGGAATCTCAATGTAATTAGCACAAGCCATGAAGCATGGCTAGTCAGCTGGGCACAGATATTTCAAAACACGACTACAAAATCTTGTGATACATCCAAATCTTTAGATGTTTCATTAGCTGATTGGATTAACTTTGACATCTTTATTCTCATAAAGCAACATCCTTTTGGGCTTAAATCATTTTCAAGTTTCAGTTTTTTTTTTTTTAAAACCCAACAGGTTCTTGAATGATTACACCATTGATTCAAGAACAGTAACTAGTGGCTTTATTGCATAATGGAACGGGAAGTTGCAACTTGACATAAAAGTTTCTTCAATGAAGTGTTAACAAATTTATCATGAAAGTTGAAATGTTGAAAATTTTTGCTCATTAAAGAATATTTTATCGATTGAAAAAGTATTAGAAGAAATATAAAAGTAGGTGGAGAGTATGGTTTGGATGCTTCTCAGTGAAAATCAATTTACAAGGAAAGAAGAGAGGACTTTTAAGAATTCTAGATGAAACTTCATTCCGTGGGAAATATGATATTATATAATGTTTTTGATATGGAGGGTGTTATGTTCAGACTGTAACAAAATAATAATAATTAAAAAAAGGGGATTGAAAAATAATTTAGACTTCAGAATTTTTAGGATCAAACCCACTTGTGAATATAGATGAAGAATAATAAAGCCTCTTTATTTGTTGGCCTAACTTATAAGATGAAGTTGTGAAGAAGCACGATGTGAGTAGCCAATGGAATTACAGAATTGGCTGTAGAAAAAAAAGAGAAAAGAGTGGGTCACCTCTTTATTCTATACTGATTCTGGCATCAGAATTGGCAAAATTTCCATTTGGGTGGGCTTCCAAACTCCAGAAACGTAAAATATTTGGCCTCACGTGAACCCTTTCCAATTGGCTCACAAACACATTAATATATTTTATAAGTAGGGAATAAGACTTATTCTCACTCAAGTTTTAGGCCAAAACCTAAATGCCCATCATTCCCTAAATTTTTCTTAGAATTCATGGTTAAATATAAAGAAAAAATTATTAAAAAAATCTAAATTTATCCTAATTTTTTCTCAAATTTTGAAAATTAATAATTTTCTCCTTAGACTTATATTTTCAAGTTCGAAAGATGACTTTCATACATTTCAAAATCTAATTCTTCATCCGCTCCCAAATTTTCAAACCCCCCCCCCCCCCCTCCATAAATTTATGATTTGTTGTTCTTTTTTTTGGTGTTATATCCCCCCGTCTCTGACCACCTCTTTTCCCAAGATACAAACTGTCATTAGCCTCTCCCTCTTTGGTGGTTTTCTGACGTGGAAATCACGTCAAAATCAACCAAAAACGAGTTAGAGATTTAGATTGATTTTTGTTGATTTCATGCCTTTATCAACCTCCTTTCGTGGTTGATGACAAACACAACTATTTCCTCCCCCGGATTTGTCAATTGGAAGCGAGAGGGAGCACAAATCAAAGACTAATCATGTGAACCAAACCCTAATCGTGGGCCACCCATATCTGGGCCGAAAGCCTTGACTAGTGTTGGCTCAATCTCAGGTTGAACATTTGATTGGAGACAAATAAGAAGGTCAGTCAATTGAAGATGAAGGAGAAGGTTAGTCAGGTTTAGCAAAACATGACGTACAAGAGGTGAAATATACAATTCAAAACTTAGGGGCGGCGACTAAAAGATAAAAATATATAAAAAATGCAAACCCTAGGGTGAGGGTGAAATTATCATTTTTTAAACTTAAAATATATGAGTCTAGATAACTTTCAAAACCTAAAAGGAAAAATATAATAAATTTATATATTTTTTAATAATATTATTAAAATAATAGTTTTATCTTTTTATTTAATTGACAATTTTAACATAAATTTAAAAATGACGAATACTTGATTTTTCAAATTCTATAAATAAAAGTTTTGAAATAGATTAAAACTTGAGTGAAAATAAGTCTTTTGGCCTTATACATAATTATAAATTACGTGATGACATTATAAGAATTCAATAATATCACTTCAACTTTATAACAAGAGAATTTAAAAAAAAAAAAAAAAAAGAAGCATGTCCATTCCATGATCTATCAAATCTGATTTATGCATTTTTTATAAAAATGTATTAAATGCAAATTTTATGTCTAAAAAAGGTTGAGTCTTAAGCATTTAAAATTCTGCTCCCTGAAAAGAGCCATGTAAATCTGATCACGTGTCCCTTCACTAGACATGACTTTGGATTTTCTACAATAGGCTCAATGATCACTACACTTAATGTCACAACAACATCATAACCGTTAATTTCATCAGAGCTTCTCGATTTTCGACACGTTTCCCAATCAGTGCTGTCACAGCAATAATCTTTCACAGACGGTAACGTTCACCCAATTGTGTTACTTTTATCAAACGCAAACCAACAATCCACGTGTCAACTCCACTACGATAATACCCGTCAGATTTTTATTTTCATACCCCACTGTATCGTTGAAACTTGATCACCATCACACATTTTATATTACATCTCCCGTTCTCCTGAAAACACACGAGTCTCATTTTCTATTCTTTTGCGAAGAAAACGAAACAACCCCACAGAACTCTTTCTCTCTCTCACTTACTCACAGTCAAAAACGCTCACCTTTTTTTATTCACGAAACCCTAACTCCATCCGCCGGAAAATTTCAATATTCCGGTGAGCGTAAATTCTTCTTTTGTAGTACATGAATTGAATTAATTTATCAGTATTTTTTGTATTTGTTAGGTTAATAAATAGGATAAGATTTTTATTATGGACGTTGTTGAATTAGGGTTTTGTTGAAGCAGATGAAACTACGATTAAGGAGAAGCTGAGGATCAAACGGGCCGGATTTCGTCACCGAATGGAGGGAGGTAGCGTCTCTAGACTTACTTGTTCTGGTACTGTTCATTTCCTACTTTAATTATAAATTAAGCAATTAGGGTTTTTCTGTGTTAGTAGAGCTTAAAAAGCTGTTGCTTACTTTGCATGAAGTGGTGAGTTGTGAAGTTGAGTTTAACAAAGTTCCTTTTTTACGCCTTATTATCCTCGAACTTTTTGTTTGAAGCTAGTTGACTCTTTTGGCGTTTATTTGTGCTTGTGTCACTTTTAAGGTAAATTTATGGCGTTGAAATAGGGTTCTTCTGACAAGTCAAACTATTCTTGTATTTAAGTAGAATTGAATATTAGCAGAGTTGAATTACGTTTTTTTTGCTACAGTTGTGGTGGTAGTTAAGAAGTGTCGATTATGAATACCAAAAAGAAAATGTTTAGTTCTTTAAATATGTTTATGTAATGGCTTCCCTTGTCATAATTTATGAACTGTACTGCCACGCAATATGGAAACCTATCTGTGGACTTATTTTGAGTTTTATTTCTTCTGTGATTACAAGCTAATTGTTGCTCGCAACTTCCATGCAATTTTATACTTCTAGTGACCTTGAATTTATTTTTGACAAAGTTGCAAGACTCTGATTTATACTTTGGGTATCTGTCATAAGTTTGTGACTATCCACTGATCAGATTCACCTCTAAATATTCACTCATGAGACCTGACAGATTTAACCGAATGCAGAAGTTTTATTTATGATGTTTGGTAATTTGAGTTTTATAGTGTTTAGCTCATTAGATGCTTGGCATCTGATTGTTGGAAATATTTGTGCAACATAGAAACCTATTAATATAGGGATATTGTTAACAAGGAGCATATAAATTTTCTATATATATTTATCAGTGTGGCGAACTTCTTTGACTATAGTAATGCTACGTGTGTTGTTTCTGCTAGTCTCTTTGCTTGGATATTCTATGAACTTGAGGACTTGTTCTATGTGTAATATGTGTTGTATTATTATGCCCTTACTCTGTTTCTCCTGCTCACCTTTGTACTGTTGCAGGGATACACCCATGGATTATAATGACAATGATTTTCAAAGCCAGAATCTTAAGTTAGCTGGTGAAGGGAGCACCAAATTTCCTCCTGTTTTACGGCCATATGCACTTCCCAAATTTGATTTTGATGACAGCCTACCTGGGCATTTAAGATTTGACAGTTTGGTTGAGACTGAGGTTTTTCTTGGCATTGAAAGTAACGAAGATAACCAGTGGATCGAAGAATTCTCCAGAGGAAGTAGTGGGATAGAGTTTAGAACAAGTGCTGCAGAATCTTGCTCTATTACAAGGCACAACAATGTTTGGTCTGAGGCCACTTCCTCAGAATCTGTTGAAATGCTATTAAAATCAGTTGGACAGGAAGAAAATATTCCTGGAAAAACTATTACTAGGGAATCAGATGCCTGTGATGAACTGGGTTGCCTGATAAAGCAAATGGAGCGGGGTTCAAAAAATGATGATAGTAGTCTTTCTAAAGCAAGTGAAGCTATAGATGTACAGCCTGCACTACCCCAAAATGAGGCTTTGGGAAACTTTTCTGGGTCAAAGGAGGATGTGGTCGGGGGACAGCCACTAGCTGATGTTAGTTCCCAGAAATATGAATGTGAGAGATCTGTTGATGGAGGTTTAAATGACCCAATTTCAGACACTATCAGTCAAAAGGGAATTTCACCTCCAGCTAATGAGAATGATATAGGTGATGAAATGAAAGTGGATACTTTAGTTGAATCCTCGAGTGGCAGGACAGAAGAAGAATCTGCTGCTTCAAGGATGCAATTTAATAGCATTGTCACTGCTGCCCAAGATACTAACGTAAGCAGTGTGGAGTTGATTGGGCAAGATGTCCAACAACTGAAAAATGATATCAATGAAAATGTAGATGTTTTATTGACAGAGAAGGTAGAACAAGGGTTGGGTTTTGGGCAAGAGGCTGAAATGATTGCTCAGAATTTAGGTGTAAATTTAACTGAAAGAGGCTCTGCACACTCAGGCAACCCACTTTGTTTGGCTTCAAGGATTGAATCTGTGGGAGAAGGACCAGGAGTAAATGCGACTGAAGGTAGCACTGACATTGCAGGAGAACCTTCAGAGAGGATACTGAAGGGAGAATTATTGGAAGGATCCAACGAGGATGCTCAGGGTGGAAAAAGTGGAAATCAGGTCCTTTTGAAAGAATTTGAAATCAGTGATTCATCTAAAGTATATATTCATGAGGCATCATCAGTTCCCTTTGAACATGATAATAGTTTTGAGAGGCCTAGAGTTGACATTAGCAATGCTGATGATTCTAAAGCACCTTTGTTATTGGTGAATGAGAGTAAAGTTTCTGAGGGCAAAGGTGATGGAAGCAGCAGTGGTTATGTAGAAGACCTTTCTACTTTAAATGTCGAATGTTCCACCACTGAACTGCTTGGTGAATCATCAGTAGCTCTAACCACTAAAGGTGTTAATGATGATTCTGGAATTCACAGAGAAGACTCAAATGCTGAAGTCAATGTTTCGTCTTACGTTCAAGGAGACTCCACTGAAATAAATGAAGAAAATATTGTTACCAAGCAGATTGACGTTTGTAAATGTAATGACGATAATTCTCTTGATGTAAAGGAGACCACAGAGTTCCCTTCCAATTCTAGTAATATAGATCGAGAGGTTGGTGGATGCCTTATCATTGATAAAGAGGTTGGTTCCTCTTCTTTGGGTCAAAGCAGCAAAGCAGATGAGTTGGTAGTTTCTCAATCACACACTGATGCTGTTGCTATTGATGAATCAGGTATATTGTGAATTTATCTACTATGGATTTTCAAACACAAGCCTAAATTTTCCTGTAATACTAAGTCTTTATTTTTGCAGCCCTGGAAAATGTTGACTTGGTATCCTGTAATTCCCGGAAGAGTGTTCAATTGGATTCTAGTGGTGCTATTGCCAAAGAAGCAGCTGTCATCCATCAAGAGGTTCAAGTGATGGATGCTTGTAATGAAGAGAGCCAAAACACTCCCCAAGTAGTGCTTAATGAAGTCAAAAATGAGGGCACAAAGGAGATGAAAGCTTGTCCTGCTGTCCCTGGGTCAACGAGAGAGGTTGACGGTGCTGAAGCACAAGTTATCTCTGAAAAGTGTGAGGGAGGAATTGTCAAAGAAAATTATGAAAAGACATCCTCAAAAGTTTCTGGTGATTCTTTTGTTTATATAGTAGATAATATTTCTTATTTCTGTTAGCAATCATTTGAATTCAAATTGAAGTCTGATTTTGCACAATATCATGCCCATGCAACCACATATAATTGAATATTATTATTTCTGTCACTTTCCTTGGCTATGCATAGATAGATATGAGAGAGAGAGCAAGAGAGTGAAAAAATGTGAGTAATTGTGAAAGACAATTATGAAAAAATTTCATCAAGTCTCTTGTGGTTATCTAGTTTATATGAGAGATAGTGTCTCTTTTTTCTGTTAGCAATCGTTTGAAGTCAAACGTTAGGGAAATCTTGCACAAAAGCATGGCGTACAACCACATATGATTAAATATTATTCCCTCTATATATATATGAAAATTCTGAGGTGTGATATCTGGAGTAGGGATTGACTATTTCTACACACACATAGATGAATAGAGAGACTTTCATGGTGGTTATAACTTTATTTTATAGAATGTTAGTGATATTCCATCTGTCCGCTTGCGTTATGGCATTTTATGCTTTAAAAGATTGGATACTCGACAAAATACTGTGCTCTTTTTTTCTGGCAATATTTTAAATACGTTTCTGGTTTGAGACTCATGATACTGATGACAAGAAATGATTTTTTTCTCAGATGCAGAACCAATTCCAATGAGCAGTGACATGCTCACTCAACCCTTTGAAGGAATACCCAGTGCAACTGTCCAAAATGATCAGGAAGACAATCATGACATATTATCATCTGAAGACAAGAGTTTTCAGCAGATTGATGTGCCACACACTGATGGTGAGCCCTTTGATGTTATCAAAGTCTATTTTAATAATCAAGATATATTCTTTACACTCTGTTTCCCCACCACCTCTCCTTGATAGGGGAGTAGCTCTTGTGCTGTTATCCTGGATTGAACATGGGAAGGAAGTAAGGATCTTGTTTGTTGGGGTCTTTTGTCTTTTACAAATAGGTTCTGCTTGTAATGACTTCGTTTTTTTTCTTGTTTCATATTAAGAAATAAAATTGTTTACTTTGAAAATTTTTTCTGTCCTCGAATAGATTATTCTCTGGTCCTATTATCTCTTGGAAAACAATTAGTTTCTCCTCTTTAGAGAGATGTATAAGTGCTATCTACTGCAAAAATCTTGGGGTGAATGCATGCTGACTTATCTCTGGGTGTTTATTCTGTTGTAGTTATTATTCATGATTTTTAAACCTGCCATTGTCTGGGTATTATTCATGATGCAGGTGGTGCTTTAAAACTTCATGAAGGTTCTATTAGTTCTACCCCATTCTCTGAATCTGATCCTAAGTTCTGTGATATGGAAAGTGGAAGCAGTGGTGCTGATCTTGATAAGCCTACCTGTGGATCTCCTACAGTTATTAGAGCTGCAGAAGTTTCTCTGAGTAAAAGTGAAAAGAAAGTAGTGGAAGGATCTATGGCTCAGAGCATTCTGGTTTCTGAAGACATAGATGGAGATGCCAACAAATTGCAGTCTGTTTCTCCAAATTTAAAAGGAAATGATGCCTCCCAAGGCGAGAAGAGTTTCACATTTGAGGTCAGTTCATTGGCAGAATCATCTGAAAGAGAAGCTGGCAAGAGTTGGCAACCCTTTTCTACTGTACAAGTTACCACAGTGCCACTGGTAAACTTTCTTGCTATTCAGTTATAATATGTTATAATTTTGTCTATTTGTTTCATCAGTTATATTTCCATATTTTTTTGGAAGATTCATTCTGTACTTTTCTTTGTGAAATTTTTTATGGATTTATCATTTATGTTGTCACTGTTTATATCTTACATTTAACTTTATTATCCTTATCCTGAGTGACTGTTGAAGATTGTAGAGGGATCTCCTTCAAGTTCTGGCATTGGCCAATTGAATTCCTCTACTGTGCAAGACATATCTCGTGGAGGTCTTCGGATGTTAGATAAAGAGAATGTACGTAGTGGTTCTAAAGGCACATCTGAGCGTAAGACAAGGCGGGCATCTAATAAGGGAACAGGAAAAGACAGTGCTAAAAAGGGAAATGCAGTGAAGGACACTGCCACATTGAGAAAATCAGAAAAAGGGGAAAAGGCAAACAATGTGTCCCTGAGTCCATCTGGGATTTGCCAGCTTGTGCAATCAAGTGAGTTGCAGCACTATGGGCATGTGGACAGCAGTAGTGTGAAACCATTTGGTGTTCTTGCTACCTCTGCGTCTACTCTGCCAGATCTGAATTCTTCTTCATCTGCAGTGTTTCAGCAGCCTTTTACAGACATGCAGCAAGTACAATTGCGTGCACAGATATTTGTTTATGGAGCTCTTATGTATGTGCTGGTCTTTTTATTTTTATTTTTTGTATAAATATGCATGCATTTTTTGAACAGATATGGGCTATCTCTGAGATCTGTTTTTTCTACTTGTCAGATAACTGTGTGAACAAGAAAAGTAATAGAATTGAAACTGGTTTGGTGGTCATGATTATTTGACATGTCTACTCTATTGTCTTTGAAATTGTTTATGCAGACAAGGTACAGCACCGGATGAGGCCTACATGATATCAGCATTTGGTGGACCTGGTTAGTGTTATTTGGTTTTCTTATATTTTTGTGCATGTGACATGTAGCACAAAGTTACTTCCTGGCATTCATGTGTGCAGATGGCGGAAAAAGCGTTTGGGAGACTGCCTGGCGTGCATGCATGGAGAGGCATCATGGTCAAAATCCTGTCCTCAATAATGCAGAAACACCCTTGCAGTCACGTCCAGGTATATTTTTTACTTCAAGCTGGTCAATAGCTTTTGTGATGGTTTAATGTAACTTTAACAAAATTTATATCTGCAGGTACTAGAACTACTGACCGAGCCATTAAACATGTTGCAAACCAAGGCAAAGTTTCCTCCTCACCTCTTGGTCGATCTAGTACCAAGGGCACTCCTTCAACAATAATAAACCCTTTGACACCCCTTTCCTCACCACTTTGGAGTATCCCTACCCCATCAGTGGATAACCTGCAATCTGGTGGCATCTCCAGAAGTGCTGTTATGGATTATCAGCAGGCACTTTCTCCCCTGCAACCTCATCAAACCCCACCGCTCAGGAATTTTGTTGGACATAACAGTTCTTGGATTTCACAAGCCCCTTTTCGTGGTCCTTGGGTTGCTCCTCCACAGTCTTCTGCATTTGATGCTAATGCTCGTTTTCCTGTATTGCCTATCACAGAAACAGTTCATCTCACTCCTGTAAAAGAAACATCTGTGCCCCATTCCTCTGGTGCGAAGCATTTACCCTCTGGACCTATGATTCAGAGCATGAATGCTGCTAATGCCATTCCTAGGCCTTCTCCCTTGCTTGATCCAAGAAAGGGCGCTCAATTGCATGGTCAGCGTTCTACTGAACCAAAGTCTAGGAAGAGAAAGAAGGTCCCAGCTTCTGAGGATTCTGGACAAGTTATTATGCATTCTCAATCTCAGATGGAATCAGTTTCAGTCCCAATTGTTACTAGTCTTGTGTCTACATCTGTTGCCATTGTTACTCCTGCCAGTGTTATGTCTAAAGCCTCAATGGAGAAAGTCATCATGCCATTATCTCCGTCAATCTCTACTAGTCACCTTAAAAAAGGGGACTGGGAGACACAACAGAGAGCTACTTTGTCCGAGGATACCCTTTCTAAACTTAAGGAGGCTAGGACACAAGCAGAGGATGCTGCTGCCTGTGCTGCTGCTGCTTTAAGCCAAAGCCAAGAAATGTGGAATCAATTGGAAAAGCAGAAAAATTCTGGTTTGGTACTGGATGTTGAAAGCAAACTAGCTTCTGCAGCAGTAGCAATTGCTGCTGCTGCTGCTGTTGCAAAGGCAGCAGCTGCGGCTGCCAATGTTGCATCAGGTGCTGCTATGCAAGCAAAACTGATGGCTGATGAAGCATTGCATTCAAATGGTCACAGCAATCCGAGTCAAAGTAATGCACCTTCTCTTTCTGACACTGTGAAAGATTTGGGAAAAGCTACTCCTGCATCCATCTTGAAAGGTGAGAAGGCCATAAGTGGTTCCAGTTCGGCTATTTTCGCTGCAAGGGAAGCTGCTAGAAGGCAGTTAGAAGCTGCTTCGGCTGCTTCTAAAAGAGCTGAAAACATGGATGCCATTGTAAAAGCTGCTGAGCTTGCTGCAGAAGCTGTGTCACAAGCAGGAAAAATTGTTGCTATGGGTGATCCCTTGCCTTTGAGTGATCTCATAGAAGCTGGTCTGGAGGGATATTGGAAAGTACCCCAAGCATCAACTCAGATGATTGTGAAATCAAATAATGTAAATGGTGAAAAATCGAACATGGATAACATCAGAGAAGGCCCAGATAACTCCGCCAACAGTTCAAAAGAGATTCCTTTGGGCAATAGAGAAATGCATACCACTAATCAAGGGAAATCACCTACTTTAAGAGATATATCTGGGGAGTCTTTTGAGGAGGGTGCTCGATTAGTAGATGGCTTTTCAAGTCCTGTTGCGGTCAGTGGAAAGAGTACGAAAGGACACAAGGGCGGGAAAGCATCAGATTTTGCTAGAAACATAGGTGGTGTTCCTGAATCTGAGACTGGATCAAGATCTGCCTCCACGAATAATCAGATTGAGCAAGAAAAGGAGGTCGAACCCTCAAAAGAGAACAGCATCAAGGAGGGCTCACAAGTAGAGGTTTGTGAATTTTGAGTAATTGGGAATTTCTGTTTATTTTAAGTAAAATTTTTGCATCTGTAAGTTCTTTACTTGTTAGATTTTTGGACTCTAGCTTGGATATTGATAAATTTGAAGATTCAGCAAGCTCCTTCTTTATGAAGTGAAGTTTGTTCTCACCGTTCAGTCATGTTGTATGCTTATCTTTAAGTTGAATAATTTGGCCGTTTCATCTCTTAGGTTTTCAAGGAAGGTGTGCAATCGAAAGCAGGCTGGTTCACTGCCAATGTATTGAGTTTGAAGGATGGGAAGGCATATGTTTGTTACTCTGAACTTTCCTCAGGTGAAGGTAAATCTTTGTTTTGTAATCTGACCAAATGCTTAAACGAATCAACTGAATACATATTATTTAAATTGAAAATTTCAAAGATAGAAGTTTTGACTTAAATATGGTGCACTTGTTTTATGGATCACTGTGGCAAATATATTATGCTATGTTAATGTTACTGCACAAAGTTCTCTGTAACCGTGATGCACACACGTGGTGGTCTGGGCGTTTGATGGTTGAATCTTGCCATAAAAGAAGGTTCATAGTAGTGTTATTAATCTCATCTTGGCAAACTTGCCTGTGCCATATGACAAGGAGTTTTCACGTTATTCAAGACTGATTCTTTTAGGTCAAGAGCCTAATATGATGTGTTAATGAAAATACCAATTACCCCAAGTCTTCTTACATACAAGGCTTTTCTTAGAAGGTTGGAACTAGAATTTGCTCTTTATCTTATGTATTGATTGTTTATATGTGAAATATTTGGTCTTTAATATGTAGGCTCAGAGAAGCTAAAGGAATGGGTTGTCCTTAATGGGGAAGGAGATGAAGCACCCAAAATACGCATTGCTCGTCCTATTACGGCTATTCCATTTGAAGGTACTAGGAAGAGACGCAGGGCAGCTATGGGGGAGTATACTTGGTCTGTTGGTGATAGAGTTGATGCTTGGATGGGAAATAGGTATATCCATTCATGGTCCTATATCACCAGTACTTTGCTTTATGCTTTCTCTTGATTCATATCCTCTTTTCTGCATGAGATATGAAGTGTATTAGAAGAATGAAGCCAAATTATTGAGTCGGGATTAAATTACGCTTGTGTGGGGGTTGGTACTATTATGTCTGACTTTTAATGTGATACATATTTCAGTAATCTTGCATCCAAGTTCATTTCCCATCAAGAACCAAAAATCCATGTGACATAATACATTTCTGTAATTTTTCAACCCATCATCACTATTTTCTTGTATAATAATTTTGAGCACCATATATGGCTAAAGTAGGTGGTTTGACTAATTATTTTTCATTTTTCTTGATTCTTAATGATGGTTTAGAAAGAAATGATTTACAATTTCTAGCACAGCTGTATTTTCTGTAAATAGTAGATCCTGAGATCCCCCTCCTCCCAACTGACCATCTATAGGATTATTGATTTGGACAATCTTGATTTAATTGCCAGTGCTTTCAATTTTTATCTACAAGTGTTATGCAATTACTCTTCAGCTATCTATGCTTTCTATTATTACTGTGTCAATCTAGCTCATGTATATGTTCTATTCTTTCAGTTGGGAGGAAGGAGTTGTCACTGAAAAGAACAAGAAAGATGAAACATTGTTTACTGTTCGTTTCCAAGGTTTGTACTATTAATTCGTCTTGTTCCATTGGCAACCTTTGAAGGTTATATACTCGCTTTTCTAGAATGTAGTGCTTTTGGAGTGGAAATTAGTGATGCTTGTGGTTCTGCCTGCAGTGCGAGGAGAAACAGCAACTCTTAGAGCATGGAATCTCAGACCTTCTCTCATTTGGAAGGATGGGGAATGGATTGAATGGTCCGCTTCAACAGAAAACAACCAGGCTTCCCATGAGGTTTTATTTTTTCCTTGTGCTTCTGTCTTTGGTATCAATCTAAGATTAACACAAACTTTTCATTTTGTTACTTATACCAAGTCAATACTCTTTTTTCAGGGTGATACACCGCAGGAAAAGCGACCAAGGTTGGCCAATCCTGCAGTTCAGTCCAAAGGGAAGGATAAAGTGTCAAAAGTTATTGGCTTTATGGAATCCATGAAGCCTGATGAGCCAACATTGCTAGATTTGTCAGCAAGTGAAAAAATATTTAATATCGGAAAAAATACTAGAGATGAGAATAAGCCTGATACACTCAGAATGATACGGGCTGGTCTGCAGAAGGAGGGATCTGGGGTGGTTTTTGGTGTTCCTAAGCCTGGTAAAAAGAGGAAGTTCATGGAAGTTAGCAAACATTATGTTGTAGATCAGGCCGGCAAGAGCAGTGGGGCAAATGACTCAGTTAAATTTGCAAAATATTTGATTCCTCAAGGTCAAGCATCAGGATCTCGTGGATGGAAAAATGCTTCTAGAAGCGAACCAAAGGAAAAACGTGCAGCTGTATCGAAACCAAAGGTTCTCAAGTCTGGAAAGCCACCAAATGTTTCAGGTAGAACTATTCCGCAGAAGGACAATTTGGTGAGTTCTTCAATGCCTGCTCCTGATGATGGCGGTGCTGTAGATCACATGGCAAAAATAAAAAATTCTTCAAGGCATGTTGACACCACAACTGGAAAGAATGACCTGAGTGAGTTCCAATCCATCATGTCTACTGCTGAGGGAGCACCAGAGGGTCCAATATTATTTACTTCGATGCCTCTCTCATCAGATACCACATCTAAGAAAGCTTCTGCATCAAATCCTAAAACTGAACGGGTGACTAAAGGGAAACTTGCACCTGCTGGTGGAAAGTTGACAAAAATTGAAGAGGACAAAGTCTTCAGTGGTAATTCTGCAAAATCAACATCTGAACTAGTTGAACCTCGGAGATCTAACCGCAGAATTCAGCCAACGTCACGGGTGAGCTTTCGGACTTTCAAATTCCTCTCTGAAATTTGGTTTCATTTTTTTGCATCCAAATAAGATTTTCTTTTTTTTTTTTGGGTTCAAATAAGTTTTTATGTGCATTTTATGTCTTTCTACCACCGATATAGCCTTTAGACCTTCTATATTTCTTTTGTTCTTGATCCATAGAAGCTCACTTGATGTGTAGCTTATCACTTTTGGAATCTGACAGTAGCTTCAGTGCTGCTTAAAAGATTAAAGTTTTATTTTCATGGAATTCTTCTATTATGATTTGTCGTAATTTATACATTTTTCTCTAATATTTTAGTTTCCAGTGCCTATTTAGCATGTCTCTTTCAAAGCAGAGCATTGTTCATCAAGATATATTGCTTGATGAATCTTGCAATGTTATTTATTTCATTAGCCGTCCTGGAACAGTAACTATATTCCGGTATCAAATACTGGAATAGCAGTCCAATTTCGTTTGCGCCCAATCTTTAGGTTTCGTACTGTGTTAATGATTTTATTGGCTGGTTTCTCAAATTTAAGTGTTCATTGATCTTGTTGCCTCTGCAGCTGTTGGAAGGTCTGCAGAGTTCATTGATCATCTCAAAAATTCCTTCCGTTTCACATGACAAAAGTCACAAAAGTCAGATCAGGAATGTGCCCAAAAGGTGAGAGTTCAAATTTCAGAATTCGCTATAGATATTTTTTTCATGAATGAATTAATGAATCATGGACTGCTTGACTGTAACAGGGAATGACCAGGGGAGCTCTTACAATGGTGGGATTGTGTCGAGAGGAAAGTCAATAGTTACTGGGTGACCAGAACGAACCAGCGTAGTTTTTGTGTATATTTATGATAGTGGAGAAAAGCTAGATATGAAAATTCTTGCTTCCTTGGGCTTAGTTTATGAGATGTAGCCAGTAGATGTTAAATATTGTTTTTAGATTTCTTTACAATTATGATTTGGTTATCCTAGGTCTTACCTTAAAGAGTAGGTTGTAAATGGAAAATTTCCATGTATTTTGGCTTGAAATTACATACAAGCTTTGAAGATCATAATTTTTACTCTTCATGTGAGGCAAAATCTTTCAGTCTGGCCTTCTGATCATTACTAGGATGAATAATCGGGCTGATAAATAATTACCACAGCAAAGTGATAAATGACTAATTTAACCAAAGATCAGATTGAACTAAATAAATTATGTATTTAACGTTACAAGTAAAACTTGTTGACACAACAAAAAGAAAGTACAATAGCATAATTTCGGAATTGCCTACTCAGCTATACCTAGAAAAACTGTTTATGAACAATTGCGATCCATCAAGGTTCCCTTTGTCCTGTACATAATTGAGCCGAGAGACTTACACGTTTGACTTGGCTTGAGCACTAAAATTTTTATGCCAGCACGATTGATATTGCCTAACTTGTTTTAGATCCCCAAAAACAAATTTTCATCTCCGCGCCTATTTCCTTTCCTCTTAGTCAGGAAAATGTTCATCAAACTCGTCATCTACAGTATTTATAATCTCTTTTCCCATGCTGTTATTAAATATTTTTTCACCCTGATTTTCTTCACCTTTGTATTTAACCTTATCACTTGAGTCTAGAGTAACTTGTTTAAAGTTATGATCCCCATTATTCTTGTTTCCAATATTACTGACTTGTTTTTCACAAATACAAGAATCTGGGAATTCATGAAACTCACCTCTTCCTGGTTTCATCTCATCTGGCTCTCCCATGAATCCTCTTTGGCATGACTTTACCTTTCTGGCAAAAGCATCCCAGTCCATCTTATTTCTTGCCATGAACAGGGCACTGAGCCTCTTCGCATTTGGTCTGATGGTCCTCTTATGCCCCATGTATCTCCTATTATGCATCATGTGTGATCAACAAGATTTAGTCACTGATAAATGTGCAAGAAAAAGATAATAAAAGAGCTATCAATAAATGATGATGGAAACTGTAAAGACACAGCAGCATCAAAAACAAAGAATCTGAAATCTAAATGTTTCACTGCAGGAGATGATGCTGCAGTTAAAAAAAATCCAACATCAATTGGACAATTACACAGAAATGTATACCACCAGCTACCCTATTTATAAGATAGAAAAATCCAAGCACAATTAGAATATATTAAATGAATCTAAGGCCTAATATATTGTGTCATGTTCGATTGTAGCTTTAGAGGTAAGCCTAATTTTGCTCAATTTTAGCAGTTAAAAGTTATTCTCTGATAAATTCAGTAATGTGTCACATACAGTCAGTTTATTTTCTACGTAATAAATTGTTTCACTTTGCACAATCATAGCGAAAGCTATCAACTCCTGTCAAAATCAAGAGATATCCACCTTCACAAGTAGATCTTGTGGCTATTCTGTCAAACTCCTATATTATTTTAAGTCAATTTCTAAAATGCAGCTTTTGGAACCAACTTCCAACACCCAATAAAGTTTATTTTAGTGGACAAACCAGAACACTAGCTAAATATCAGATTTTGTCATGCAGTTGTAACTGCATGATAAAATAAGTCTGAATACCAAATTGAGCTCATTAGTACAAACATTGTCAGGTTTATAAAAATCAAATGCTACAAAAAAGAATAGCCACTTTTCAGTTGACACTGGAAACTTTCTGTTCTTTGAGAACAACTACAGGGGCCCCAGTGAGAGAGATCTCAAAGAGCTGAAATTCTAGTTGTTTTTTAATGTGCAACGTCATGTTGATCACCAACCACTAGTGACAACATAGATAAAAATGAAAAATTCAAAAACAAAGTCCTGAAGAAGTTTATCAAGCTGTTACTTGTTCAGCCAGATATCAAATAGTTATTTTGCTACTTGGTTTCAATATCTAGAATACAGACAGAAAATGCAGAACAATCCAACAAGGGATTATCAATGAGCAATACATGTGAGAATTAAAAAATATGTGTGCATACACTTAAAACCTAGTGAATCCCTTCTCTGCAAGGATGAAATCACAGAATTTTTCAAGCTTAGCAGGAATAGATGCAAGAATTATGATGATAGTGTACAATAAGCAGTCTCAAGTTCCATTCATCTAATGACAACAATAACCTAGCTGGTTAACCTTCTCTGTGTTCAAACCTTATTTTCTCGCTGAATCACTAACTTCAAATCATCATGAACAAAAAAAAAAAAAATGAATTCCACTCCTGAATACTTGAATCCACCAAAATGTATGTGCTGGAATTTAATTTCTATTCAGGTTTACTCTACCATACTCAAATTTAAGATTTAGGTCAGTGACTTAGTTCAGTTAGCTCTCCTCATTGCTATATTCCTGAAAATATGTTGTATTCTTGCATCCAACTTTCCAATTCTTGTGTTTTGTTTAAGCAGAGAATTTATTTCTATTCATGATCACGGATCAATATTTATGCACAACTCAATCAACCATAACTTTATACCCAAGAAGCAAAGTTCAAAGTTATATGCATGAGAGCCTGATAAAAAAATATACTAGATTTCTCACCTTCGACCTGCAAGAATTTTGGCCATATTACCATTGTTGTTAGTGATAAAAACATCACTCTCATCACAAACAATGAAGTCAATGGCAGCAAGCCTAGATGAGAATGGAAGAAAAGGTTTCAACCCTTCATTGGCAAGCATCTCCTTCGTATAGAAGTTTGGGAAGAGTTCTCTCAGAGGCCGCAGAGTCTCTTCTCCACCATATATTTCTCCAGAGGCAACATAAAGGTATGTATCATTTGCAAAACCAATTGCCCGCAGCATCAACCCCACTTCATGAGGAGTAAGTGGGCACTTCCCTCGCTTGCGCTCTCCCTCAGGACTTAAATCCTACATAATCAATGGAGAAAGACAGCGTTACCATCAAATTACTTGATATAGATGAAATAAAGAGTCATACAACTTTTCAAAAGCACTTTACACATATTTTTTAGGTGATTGGTTAAGAAATGTATTTGCAACTTTTTAGGTCCAACATTCATGTCTCTTGCAAGAAATGAAGGCAAAAACAGAGGCAAGTAGAGAGGGAGAAGCAGCCACAAGCTAAGAAATTGGAGACTACAGTTGGCAGAAAAAGAATTGGCACAGAAGGCTTTTGCTCAAGGGCAGGACCAGAAATCATCGAGGAGGGACATGGCAAATTATGAGTAAAGTTGGTAGTTATGCTGAGAATAAAGAAGAGGAGAAGGGAATCTTCAGGATAGAGAGGATACTGAGAAAAGTAGAGAGAGTGTTGGCCTCTCGAATGCCATGCAAATTGTTTAGTTTACATTGTTCTATTGTATTGCAATGAATCAAACCATTGTAGACTGAAATTGAATCAATATCAGTTGCTGAGTTTATTCGACAATCTGTCTGTATTCTGTTTAGTGTATTTTTGTATGTTGCTTGATAATTGATTTGAGAGCAGGAAGGCTCCCGGATTGAAGAGTAGTTTCACAGCAGCAAGAAGAAAAATCTCAGGTGCCAATCACATTTCCAATAAAATAAGCCAATAGAAAAAAGGATAATAGAAAGTAATTGTGAATTTCATCAGAACTTTTTGGTCAATAACTCCCAATAAATTTCCAAAGCAAACAATAAAAGAAAATAAGTTATAGGGGACAGTAATCTCACAGGTAATGTTGCCCATCTTTTCCTTATTTCACCAAGCTCATATCTCTCTTTTTCACCTCCACCATAGTAACACCCAGAAAATGCTAACATATCAGGTTCAAACCTGTAATTCATTAGTTTTTGGCACATTAGGAAAATTCAAATGTGTGAAAAGAAATTCATCCTCTATAGCCATTCTTGTCTATATGTGCGTCCGTATACATATAATTTCTGTCTTAACAGACATGTTTATGAGGATGCGGAGCTAAAGTTGGAAATCTACAAACAACTGGAGGAAAATGATTGTCAAAGTATTGAATAATTAATTATTTAGGACATATATTCAAATCCACATAGAATAGAACAAAAATATGAGGATGACTGGCATCTCGCAAATACATGGTAATTTAGTGTTTATAGACATAGCATTACATGTACACTTAACTTTCATAGTTTTTAACAATTGGGACAAACCTCAAGTGAACCGCAATAAAACGTTTTGCCATCTTTCGCATTCTTGTGACAAGTTTCTGACCAAGTCCTTGGATAGGTTTTGTAAATCTTAAAGCATGATAATTTACTCGGCAACGTAACCTCTGCAGCTCTTCATCTAGGTCATTAGCAAGTCTATAATCAAACTTTGTCAATTGCACCACCTGCAAAATATTCAGGGTGTGAATGCAACGAAAATGGAACCTTTTTAACAAATTACTAAACCTAAGTTGATATTTTCAAAGAGTCAAACATTCTAAATTCGTGAGAAATATCCAATTCAAAATCTTAAAAGGAAAAGTCAAGGGGTTGTACTAGCAACTGTAACGATAAAAGTTTTATTAAGCAAATGATATACATTCAATTTAAAACAAAAAATAGTAACAATTATAGATTGTGACAAGTGAACTTACACGTCTTCTCAAGAGTATTGGCAGAACTTGATCCAGATAATATTCAGGGGTTGATTTCCTAGGAACCCTCATAGTGTAAGGTGGTTTTTCCATTGATCGCATCACTTTATCAGGAACTCTTTTTACAATAGTCACATCTTTTGAAAGAGAAGAAATGAAATAATTAACATCAAATATGTTGACAAAGTCACTGCAACAAGAGGAAAATTGTAAGCGACAATAATGAAGAAATCAATTACAATTCAAATGCCACAGCTAGTGATCTATAGAATCTCAACTTACCTATCATCCTTCCAATAGGAATGATGATCCAACTCAGGTACAACTAACGTAGCATTAAGAATACGAGCAACAATCACAGCATCCGTTATCTGAGTTTGAGAAATGATTGTTACAGCCAAATGTAACAAAATCAATTTTGGCAAATATATTGAGAATGATAAGCACAAATGCTTGGGTCTAAGTCTTCAATGACATCAATTTATTTGAAAAGCTAGAGCAATACCACATCCATAACATTCCTTGCAGGACCCTGCCTCAACAGGACCAGCACCGGATAGGAACCTTTGTTATTATTTTTTGTTGTGTGTGTGTGTGTGGGGGGGTGTGGTGTGGTGTGGGGGGTTGTGAGGGTGGGTGTCTGTGTGGATGCGCAAGTAATACATATGGATATCATTGAAAAGACTACTTAGGACTCTACTCAACTAAAATCAATTAATCAAAAGTTTCTGGCATGTTTCATTTTAATAATACAATTGATGTGACAACAAAATCTTCTACTATAAGAGGGAATGATATCTACTACTTACTCCTGTTCTTTGTTGGTTGAGTCCTCCACTTGCTGCAATAAGCAAATAGCCATTTGATGATCGTTCGCTTGTGGCAGCTAGTTGACCAGATTAAAAATGTCAGAAAAAAATATAAACAAATAGACAGATCAGCTGACACAGATAAAATGTCCACCAGTCAAGCACCAACAACAATAAAAAAAATGTTTTTAACACCTAAAACTAAAAGCAGTTGTGTATAAAACATATTTTCCTAAAAGGAAAGCAGGACCATCAAGTAATGTGGATTCAGTAAAATTACCATAGCAAACTGCATGCACTATTGTTCAGCAAATCTACTAAGTAATGGAAAGATGTTAACTTACAAGGAAACTTTTTGCTCCTTTCACTACATCCATAGTAATAATTCGAATAATTCGATTTCCAAATATCGATTTGTGTATGTCGACTGCCAATTCCTTCCTTCTATATTACATAGAAAGTGTTTCACAGTCAATGTAAGCTATGTAGCTCGAGTACTCAAACTAAAAATAAAATTAAAAAAAAGGTAAAAACTTTACCAATTTGGAGTACAAGCTAGGCTTAACCAGTCGCTGAGAGTACCATTCAAGATCAGATGCAACGTGACCAGTAAAAAGAGAAATCAAGCCCAAAGCAAAAAGCATCAAACCACAAACTAAAGGCCACGAGATCTTCCTACGCTGCAAACAATAGGATCGCCATCTGCACAACACAAACTGTTTGTTGTTACCGTTGTGTTGCTGTAACAAAGCCAGGTTCGCGGATATGAAGCTAAACCTCCACGCCTTCACAACGCCCATTATGTCACAATTTCAGCGTCAGTGTCATCATATATTTACACAAATGGCATAGCAATGGAGAGTTCCAGTGGAGTAAGGGAAGAGTGTAAGAGTAAATAATGCGAAATCCGAGGTCAGTGAAATAGTGGATTCTTGTAAATTAGGGTTTAGTATGATCAAGAGAGAAGGGGACTTGGAAGTTTGGAGTGAAAGCTTGATCAGTGTAGACTGCAAAGAATTATTTATGAGAATGTAAAGAGAGAGGGGGAGAGACTTTCCTCAGAATTTAATAAACCTATAAACTATTTGTATCAATATATATATATATTTATATATATATTATTATATAATTAAATAATTTTAAATTAAAATAAAATAATATTCACTTATATAATAACATCTATAAATATATATATTTATATATTTAAAATAGATACATAAATATTACCCTTAATAAACACAAATAGATTTCTATTTTCTCCTCTCCATTCTATTATTAATATTTCCATATTTTACCCAAAAAAAAAACATTTCCATATTTATTTATTATATTATTATCTAATAATTTTATTAAAATTATTTTAAATTAAAAATAATATTTAATTACACTATAACAAGTATTTAGAGAATAATATTAAAAAAAAAAAAAGTATATCTTCTCGTTGCCCCTTTGTGACTTGAAATGGAAAGTGGGAACAGTGACATTGAAGAATGAGGAGGGAGTTGGTTTGTTTGCATCCTGTATCAAATGTTTCTTTCCTAAAGAAAGCATTGTCCACTAAGTAATCGGCACCCACCACATCATAAGAATTGACCCGAAAAGCTGGTTTTGAATTATAAAAAAGTAATTATGGTGTTTAATGATGCTAATTTACTTGTCGATGCGGTGGTATTGTACCGCTTCCATCGACCATATTTAGTGAAGCCCAAAACGCCATTGGTATGGTTGTTGAATGAAAGGTAAAGGCACATGCGTGAGCACCGATGAAGCAGATTTGATGATAGAAAGGCTGGCTCGCCATTTCCCTCTCGTACTTTCATAAAATAAATTATCTACCCTTTACATTTGAAAGAGTTTTTTTCTGACCATATGTTAAATTTTTTTTAATAAAATTCTTTATTTTTTTAATTAGTGGATTAGATTAAAATATTCTTTGTGTTGATTCAATCTAAATAATAAATTGTCTCCCAAAATTTTATAAAATTTAAATCATTGTATAATAAACTTTATCATACTCAGATCCTCTATTTCAAATTTCACTATTATTCAAACTCTTCATTTCAAACTCCATCACCATTTCTCCCGCGCATAAACCATCACCATCATACTTTACCGTCATTTTCATTTGCTTCATAATATTTGATCAACAACACAAATAATAGCTTACATGGAATCAAATTGAAACATTGTCGCTACCAACACAAACAAAGCATAAAAAATACTATGGAAACAAGTGGGAACTTATTTGGGAGTGGCCACATACAAGGTTAGCTTCAATGGAATTAACATAAATTGAAATTTGATTTTTGTTGTGGTGGAAATCGTGGCCCCTAGTGACAGCATAATTGACCAATTTTGAAGAGAGAAGAGTATGATTGTACAAAGGGAAAAACCTATGCAATCTTAAAGGGTAGTCATTGATTCAACATCATAATTTTTATTTTATCTCTCTACGTATCTCTGTTAACTTGCCCTTCTCTCATATTTGTAACTTTGAATATCGTGGTAATTCTTCATTTCATTATCATCATATCTCTTTAATTGATATATCTTTTTTACTATTTCAATTATTTCCTTTAATATTCACATACCTTTTGTTCTTCCTATTAAGTTTTTAATAGTTTTTTTTCTTTTCATCTCTACCAGTATGTTGAGTTTTTTCTTTTTTTTTTTCTTTGTGCATGTGGCAAAAAGTTTTGATCTTACCATGTCCTATAACTGTGTTATATGAATTCTATCAAATCCATATATAACTCATATAACAAAATTATAATAGTTTTCTTCTATCATGCTTAATAGTTTTTTACTTTTTACACAAGGGAGGTGATGATGATTTGCAAAGTGGTTGTGGACTTTTAGGTTATAGGTTTTAAGAAAGTGATTGTTGTGGTGTTGCATGTGCTTGACAAAGCAAAGCCACCATAGCAACATTGCCAATGGTCTAGAAATGCCCACCATGTATGCTTTACTTGTGGTAGAGAAAAACATAAATTGGCATGGAGGGTTTTTATGATGACTTGGGTTTACTAATTCCTATGTGTTGGTGGATTTAGGATTTCGGAAAGAATCGAGAAGTAATAAAGGTAAAAATTGTCTATACTATTAGGTGTAAGTAATATTGAACCTATTTTATATTGTATAAAATGTTTAAAATGTCATTTGTTTGTTTCAATCTTTAATGGTGGAAAATTGGTAATATTAATTAAAATATTTATTTTTTTTGTTATATATATATTTACAATCATTTTTTTATTATATAAATATAGTCATTTTTTAAATTGATTTTATCTTTAAAAGAAGAATATTATAAGGTTTAAAGTTGGTTGATCAACTATGATTTATTGGTCAAGCATTTGATCAATCAATTTTTAAAAATAAATTAGTTGATCAACTAATTTTTTAAAAATAAATTGGTTAGTTGGCTGACTAACCATTCGACTAATTTTTATTTTATATTTTTATCTCATTTCACTATATATTTTAATCTTGATTAAATAAGTGAGTGAGTTTTATATCTTAATTGAGTGAATTTATGTTTAGTTTAATAAATATAAAACTTAAAAATATTTTATATTTTACATTATATATATAAAATAAAAAAGTGACTCTTTATAAAAAAAAAATTTAATCAATATTCCAAAAACATTGCCTTAAGTTCTGGTGGGAAATAGTCATTCGGCCAGTAAGTAATTAATTAGGTATGGGACATGCATGTTCTCACTGTAATCTTTTTGGATTGCTCTATTTTCTGAAAAGACGTGAATAAAAAAAAGTGGGTCCACTGTTATTGATAAATTAAAAGTAATTTAATGTCATTATTACTGTATTATTTTACTTTAAAGTGATATCGATGATGTAGGCGTAATGCACGTGTAACGATCTTATGACAACTGATTAGGGGGAAGATTTTCAAAAGAAAATTGCCCAGTGTATCCACTTTAAGACATAAATCAGTTTTGTGTCCCCTTATATGAGTAAGTATTATTTTTTAAATTTAAAATTATTTAATTATATAATAATTATTTAAAAAATATATTTATATATTTAAAATAAATATATATAATTTTATTATAAAATTATACATATTTATTTTAAATATATAAATAAGTATAATTTTAATATATATTATTATATAATTAAATAATTTTAAATTAAAAATAAAATAAAATTTAATTACATAATAATATATATAAGTGTACATTTATTTGTATAATCAAATTAAATATGTATAATATTACTCTTATAAAAAATAAATAAAAATTATATGCACAAATAAATCAAACTAATTTATACATATAAACTTAATTGACAACATGTAATTGGATGATATAATTGATTTTTTTCTCACTTCAAAATCACATAATCATATACTGTCACATCAAATTATAGAAATAAATTGATAATATTTATTTCTATATGTAGTATTATTTATTAAATATTAGCAATGTGATTTGAAAATCATAATAATTAAGAAACAAGATCAGTCAAATTCGGAGTCAAAAGACACTTTTGCTAATTTAATTTGAATTAGAATCTTGTCAAAATTCATTAATCCTAATGTGAGCTTAATTATGTTTAGGATTATCTAATACAATCTAAATTTATTTGAAACAGTTTATTATTTATAATTTTATAAATATTTTTAGCGTTTCAATTTTTTTTCCTATAGTACTTCAGTCTATTATAATTAAAACATATAATATAATATATTATTTTATTTACTATGACCAAAAATAATTATATACTAAAACTCTTTAAAACTACCAAACCAAATTTCATCGTCATTACCTAAAAATTCAAAAAATTTTTTAAATCAAAATGAAAAATAATGGAAATTAGTACAATTATATGGCAATATATAATTATATGTAATATATAAAAATTTCAACTATTGTTAATAATGGTATATCCCTCAACATTTATTTAATTTATCGTTAATAAATTATATCATGTTAACATGTCTAGGAACATTAAAGTTACCCGGGTTAGTTTAATTTAGTTTTATATCAATTTAAATACAATTTAATTTAGTTTTAAATCATATCATATTAATTTAAACTAAATTTATGTAAAATAATCATTCTTAACTTTTTTGTTTTTCATATCTTATCAACCCCTTATACCTAAAATTATCAGTTTACTAGTTAATGTTTGTGTTATCAGTTAACGTGGGACATTTTTTTTTTTTAAATATATAATTTTAACTGCAACAAACTACTAGCTACGTCAGTGGCTGACGATGCCAAAGTAAATGCTTTGGTAAGTTGAAATTCACACTAGCAATGCGACTTATAAAACAAATAATAATATATTATCTATCAAACAAACCAAAAAAAAAAGTTTTGCTAAATGATTATTTCCTAACCAATGTTTGCGGAATTGACAATTTCTTACACTTTAGTTTGGACAAAGTAATTTTTAATCCCTATATCGAAATCAATAATTAGTTTTAGTAAAAAAACGATATTTAAGTCAATAGTTGCATAAAATTTTCTTCATTTGATAATGCAAATTTTTTTATAATTTTCAATATAAATTGTTATTAATAAGTGTGTATTATACACGATCATTTATAGTAGTTTAATTACTCTAAATATTGTTCCCTCTTTTTCAAATTAATAATTATCTAATAACCGATGTTTATGGACAACTTGTATCAATTATAAATTTGCCCATTTTATGATCATTTATTCTACATGAATGATTCTAAGCTGTTGAATGAGTGTATACTGACCATACACGACCATTCATTTTCTTAAAAATTCAAAATTAAATAATTTACAGTAAGCAAAATTATCATAATACTGTTGAGACTAATTTGTAGGTATTATAAAAATGCTCACACATTGTTGAATTTAATTTTTTCTTTCAGTGACAATGACTATGACAGTGGATTTTCATCAAAATATTAATTTTTTTCATTATTAAAAAATAAAAAATTTAAATTTATTTAAAATTGGGATCGCTTTTGAAATGAATTTGAAGATAGGAATATAATTTACTAAATTGATAAATACTAAAATACAATGAAAACTAAAATAACTGAGAAATTGGGAGAGATTATGCGAGCTTGACTTAAGAGTTGAGAATAATAGATTGAGAAAGTTGAGTGGTGACGCAAGAATTGAATTAATCAGTGTATTTATAAGGAAGTTTTACAAAAATAAAAAAATAGAATTTAAAAAACAGGCCGTGTTAGACCAATCCACGAGCCCTTCGTACAAGTCTCAGCACGACCCATCATAAATGTAGAATTTGGCATCACCTAGAAATCGACAGCCATCGGGCCAGCTTCCCCCTTAGCAACGTCAAGTCAATCATAGGCCCATCAACTGTGCAATCCATGTTTCACTTCACGAAACGAAGGTTTAAAACCTGGTTTAACGCCAATCTAAACTAATCGGCAGTTTGGAATGTGGATGATTCTGATTGGTGGTAAATCTGAGTGTACCTACTGCTTCCACTTATCTTGCAATGACATCATCATACGTTGAGATATCCAACGGTTAGCATCTGCCAAACCTAATATGTCGTGGAGCAAAAGTCGTTGATCTGTTTATCTTCTTTTGTCGGACAATTAAACTTGATATATTGTAACCATAGAACAAAATATATTTCTCGAGAATTGACTTGCTTCATGTTAGTTGAGTGTTCATCAATCATCATAACAAAATAAGGACATGACGCAGGCTTTTCAATTTACAAGTTTTTTTTTTTTTAATTTCTTTTTGCAGTAATCAGTGGATTTTCAATTTACAAGTTTGTGCTCAGTGCTTGTATTTTTACTTGGGGTTTTTCCATATTTGTACTCTACAATAAAATCAAAGATCCTCTGTTATTTACTGCAACAACAGGAAGAAGAAAACCTTTTTATTGAAAAAGATTAATTTAAAAAAAAAAAAAAGCTGATTGGAGATATGAACAAGAAGGCTACGCCACTCATGATGATATTTAATAATATATATCAATGAAAAAGAAAGGCACGGTTGATTATGGAGCGGCTGGGTCACCAGGATAACTTCATTGCTTTGAAAACGAAAGCATGACTGTAACTACATTATTTGAACATCCTATAGTATTATAAATCTGGCCTCAAAAATAGGAGATGTGGTCGGATTCCGTCACTAATATTTCTATACTTATGAGAAAGTCTTCTGCTTGCATCCTCATCTTTGCTTTACGCCTCTAAATAATTAAACTTTTGTTTTGTTTGATTTTTAATGATTTATGGTGTACACATGAGAATATAATTAGGTCAGCGAAGCTATGGAAACCAGAAGTCTTAACAATTTCTAGGATTTAGTATTGATTTTTAGCATCAGGCAGAAGCTAAAAGTCGTTGTTCTAAGTCTCTAAGATGAAATTTTTTCGTGTATGACAAGATATTTCAAGAAAAAAACTTGGACTTGAAAATGATTTAAGAATACATTTAGACCGCCTGATTTGGTTAACAAATTAGCAGAGAAACCTCAACCAAAATTGAACAACCCGAACATTTTCAAATACATCCATTCTGTTCCACTGAACAAAAAACACAAATTATTCAACCCAGATGGCCAAATATATACCAAATTCTGATCGTCAGTTTATCAATACTCCGCTCAAAATATAAGCAAATGGAAACTGAGACAGTGGTTAACCCACCGTATTAATATATGTTTAACATCAGCCATCGAAGTCAGAATCTCAATGAAAAGTCACGCACGGCAGAATCTTCCTAACTTTCTCATCATTTTTCTTGTTGCTCGAGCTTATCTTAGTTTAGTTTGATCAAATTATTTTATTATTAAATCCAATTACAGAATTAAATATTTATATTTGCGATACTCTATAAATTTTTTCCTTATTAATCCAATTGTATCAATTCAATTCCTGCAGCCCCATGATCGAATTCCAAGATAACTGACAACAATATGTTTCCAGTTTTCGGTTATATCTCTATCTTCTTCCTCTCATCCCTCCTCTTTCTTTCCCGCCCTATTTTTCCCGCCAGAATCGTACCCGACTCAGTAACTGTAATAACCGCCAACTCAACCCACAAAACCACTTGGCAGGATTTTGCTCGTTTCCTCGACGTCGAGAAGGGCAGCCATGTCAGCGGTATATCAGAGCTCAAGAAATACTTGGACCGTTTTGGTTACCTATCGGTATTGGACAAAAACTTCACGGATGTTTTCGACTCCGAAATGCAATCCGCCGTCTTTTTGTACCAGAAAAAACTCGGACTACCCGTGACGGGAAAATTGGACTCGGATACAATATCATCAATCATGACTCCAAGATGTGGCGTAAGTGATACAGAGCATAAAATGCATACAACAAAAAAATTTTCATATTTTTACGGTAAGCCGAGATGGGTACGTTTACCGCCGGTAACGTTAACCTACTCGTTTTCAAAGAGTAACATGATTGATTACATGAGTTTATCGGATATTAAGGATGCTTTTAAGGGTTCTTTTTCACGGTGGTCTTCTGTAATTCCGGTGAATTTCACGGAGATAGACGAATATGAAATAGCAGATATTCGGATTAGTTTTTATTCGGGGGACCATGGCGATGGACAGCCGTTTGATGGAGTTTTAGGGGTGCTGGCCCATTCATTCTCCCCCGAAAATGGTAGGTTGCATCTTGACGCAGCTGAAACATGGGCCGTTGATTTCAAAACTGTGAAGTCAAAAGTGGCGATTGATTTAGAATCAGTGGCGACCCATGAGATTGGGCATATACTTGGGTTGGCGCACACGTCGGTCAAGACGCTGTAATGTATCCAAGTCTAAGTCCAAGGACAAAGAAGGTAGACCTAAGGGTTGATGACGTGAAGGGTATTCAGTATTTGTATGGGTCAAACCCTAATTTCAAGCTTAGCTCATTGTTGGAGGCTGAAAATTCTACCAATCATGGGATTTTTCTTAAAAGCAGTTCATCGAAGTGGACCATTTATTTCTTAGTGTCAATATTCTTACTTTTTGGGATTACATAGACGACTTTCATTTTTTTAATCTTTATTTATGTCTTCATACTTGGTTTTTGTAGTTGTAGATACATTGATTGTTCCCACTCAATTCCAATGAAATTTAATGAATTCTTTGATAGATTTGATTCAATACAAAAAATTTCTCTTTATGTATATCATTGTTCCCATCTGGGTATATATATAATTCTAGCCAATATATGTTTACAAAAACATAGGAGAAAATAGAAGAAAAACCCCATAAAAGGAGACAAAGTATGAAGTGAAAAGAAGAGTTAAACTAGAAACGGATAAACCCTAGTCAAAGATAATTTATAAGCTAAGAAGAAAGGTATACATGGTTGGTCTCACTTGCAATTCAAGATAAAATATAACAATTAAGGGTTGCTTCTTCAAAGAAAACGTGTCGTGCTTGTAATGTAAATTCTGATAGTCGCCCATAAGCATGAATATCGAGTTGAAATTAAGTTTCATCAACAATTATGATCCAAAACTCACTAGCCTCAATAATAGATGTATAAATTATACCCTATACCCCACCAAACCCCATTAGAAAAAAAAACGTTATTAGACTCATTGCTTGATTAAATAACTAATTACTTTCTGTTTATTGCTTTTATGCTTATTTTCAAAGTGTATGCAATGTTTTTAAAACTAGATTAGTGATCAAATCGATTATTTTATTGGTTCATGATTCGATCGATTCAACCAAAAAAAAAATAATCATATTATTCAAAAATAATTAAAATTCAAAAATTAAACTCAGTCAAACTCAATTTTTGACTTATTCATCCGATCAAATCTAGTTTTTAATTAGTTTAATCAAGTCAATAACAAAACTTATTTTTTATATTAATCAGACTAGACTTGAAATCGGTTTTTGATTCAATCGATTGAATCATCCGATTCAATTAGATTTTCAAATCATTGAACATATGTGATCTTCTTTGTCTCCACGTAGTTTTTGAATATTTTATTAATTAATTCTTTTCATTTTGATAATCTAATTTAATTTTGATCTCATCTCTCGTATTAATGATGAATAGAGTTTGTCGATGTTATTTTCACATCTCGATCCCATCTTATGAGGATTTTAGTAACAATTAATTTAAAGTAAACAAATCACGAATTAGTGTTAAAGTCGACAACGTACATTAATTGTATAAAAAAGATTCTGCAAATGATTATATCATCAATTTCTTTTAATGAAATTTTATGATCTTGACTGTAGATAATAACTAATCATAATATAAGTGATGATGATAACATAGTGATAAGGTCTCGAGATATGATAATATTTTATAAATTATCAATATATAAGTAAAATTATTTTTTAATTTAATACAATAACAATTCTATCTTAAAATTTAATATAAAAATATATATAATAAAAATTATCCAAGCAAGCGCCTGTTAAATTTATTTTTATCTGAAAAATTCAAGCATTATTTTTTAATTGAATGATGTAACATACTGTTAAATATTATTCCTATAAAAATATTTGAACCGATGATTCAACCCGATCCAATCCAATCGAGGAAACACAAGAACTTGGATATTGTAAAACCCTGAACCCTCGCGTTGCGCCGTAAAGCGTAGTCCAGTAAAAATTTAGTTATGGCTTCTTCTTGCAATAGACTCATCCAAAGATCATCCTTGTCGTCCATTCGATCAGCCATCCGATCCACTGCTCCAAAATCTCCTACCACAAGATCCGCTACCTCAGCCCCGTTCCCTGTTCACACACACTCCTCTTCCTCCCCTACTCGGCGGTTTTCTGTATCCAGGTACACAATCATTCACACCTATTGATTAGGAATGTGGTTTGTGCAAAATTTTTAATCATTTTCAATTGTACTGCTTTGGGATTTTTGATAGAGTTCCGTATGAACTGGGATGTGGGCAATCGTTGTTGCCACTACACAGCGTAGTGGCGTCCGCAAGGATGACGTCATGTCTGAGTACAACATCGAAGGGCTGTCGATCACTTTTACAGGGTACACTCTGCTGCACCTCTCCCGGCCTCTAGTACTTGCTTTTTGTCTTTTTGACTGTGAGTAGTTTTTTTGCTTCTCCTAAATTTTTATCAGTAAAATTATTCATCAATTTTCATTTGTTTTAGCTTAATTGATTTTTTTAAATATATTTAATTATTTAAATAACATTAAATTTCATGGCTTTATCGATAAATTAGAACTGCATTTGCGTGGAATTTTGTGAATAAGTAATTCACATACTAAATTACATGGTTTATTTGAATGTGCAAATATTTATTTGCTTACATTTTAGGTTTATTTGTTTAAATTTGTGAGTTGGGTTTGTTAAAGTTTATAGTTCAAGGCTATAAATTTCACTAACAAGTAACCGATAGCTATATCAGAATGGAAACACATTTCATGTTAAGTCTGTTTTGTTGATTTTGCTGATCACCACAAATTAATTTGGAAGACAAGTTCCAAGGATACCCTTGAATTTGCATTAGTATATGTGTTATGTATCTTCTATTGTTTGCATTATTGACTCCTGTTCGTTTAGTGTTTGGCTTAGTTAATTGCAAAATTAATTTTTGCTTCGTTTCCATTAAACAGTTCTCTGTTCATTGTGCTAGATTAGATATCGATGACTTAATAAACTTTCTCATTGCTTGCTTGTGAGGAAACATAGCATGAAGAGCAACTGATGATACATTTAGGTTCAGCAGCTGCCAATTCTTACTGTTATATATATATTTCTGGTCCCAGTTATGCTGTCAATATTTAGTTAGTGTGGTAGGTATTGCCAGTTTGATGGTGGTATCTGTCTATTCCATTATATTATTGTTTTTAAATTGTTATAGCCTGTAATTGCAGTAATATTATGGAAAATAGAACATGTATCACAGTAAGAATTACTCAAATTCAGAAGGCATAATAAGTAGGAAATTCTTAATGGCTTAGCATTTGCACTACAGAAATTTAGGAAAATTGTGTTGAATAGAAGTTTTTGGCTTGATTAGAATACCATGGTAACATAACTGCTCCTTCTCCCAGATGGAATTGATGGTACGTGAGACTTGTGCTGTTTTTGGAGGTGGGCATTGTCATCTATGCTTTCATTGCTTATGACTAGAAAGAATGTGGAAAACTATGATTGATCAGTATAGATGCATGACTTGATATATTTCACCTTCAGGCCATCTGTGCAATCCTTTGGCAGCAAGTTGTATGATCGCTTAAGGAAATTGGACTAATTGTAGTAATTTATAACAATTGAATCAGTTGAAATTACATTATGAAAGTGAGTTTATATATTTAATTTTTTTGATTAAGTGGAGTGATACTATTTTATGTTGCATTTATCTACATAAATATTTACTCTTCTCATTTTATTCTTTGCATTGTGGTGGTGTAGAGTCAGGTTTGTCAGTTCCAAGGTGACTCATTGGCGGATATCACCATGAGGGTTATCTTCCGCTGATTGGAGAGGCTGCATGCTTGTAGCTTTTCATATGAAAAGGCTTCGGTACTTTATGAATACTGCTTGAACCTTAAATTGATTCTAATATTTTTCTTAGTGGAGAGAAGATATTGTTTCTCACAAATAAGAATTATACCTCATTGTATACAATATTATTCATGAATGTTCAATTGGCTGAAGGTTGGCAAATTTTCTTATCCAACGCCCTCGTCATGATCATCTTTTTTTTTTTGGTTATTTCTCCATTTATTTTTTTAATTTCTTTTTTCTTATCTCAATCCAGTGCCGTTGTGGCTGTGGACGGTATATGTTCTATTCCTATAATAAAATTTGAAGCGAGTAAGCCCAGATTTTATGCTTGGAATTCACAGTTGATGCATGTCCAGCGGTATTTTCTTCTCAATTTCTACCCATAGAAAAATACCAAGAAAAATTGTTAGGCTGGATTTCACAAGTAGTTGACGCTAGAGAGATTACTTTTGCCCCCAAAGAATTCGTTGAAAAATGAGATGTATCTTTCCGAAGGAACTTTATTTGCTACAACAACATCCTCAAGAAGCCTACTTTTCAGCTTTGCCAAATTTACCTTTGATTAATTGAACAGTTTCCGAGTACTAGATCCATTCTTGAATTCTATCAGACTGGTGTCTTAACTATCACCTCACTGCATTAGAAATTGCACATGATGGCATCAACAATATTACAACCAGGGTGTACTGGTTTCAGATCGCCTAATGTGTTTCTTGGCTAATGTCTTATATGCCAAGTTTTAAGCATCCTCATCTTACCATTGATGAATATGCAAAGACATTTTCCACCTCAATCCAGCTACAACCAGCTTCTTTTCTCAGCCCCCTTTCCTGCATAAACTTTCTCAACATACTCACTTCCCTCCATCTGCCATGCCATGCAAATATGTTAGATATCATAACATAAGTATAATCATGGTGACTGTCCAATACAATCACCTTTGCAGCTAAAAACTTTGCAACCTCTAAATCCTTACAAGCTCCATAAGCACCAAGTAAAGCTCTCCAAAGCACCCCGTATGATGCAAAACCCAGTTCATATATCATTCTCCCTGCCTTCACAACCTCTCCTCTCTGTCCTAGGAGACGAACCATGGAACAACAGTGCTTAACTGTTGGTTCAATACCGTAATCCCTAATCATTGATTCAAAGTACTGGTTTGCCTCATGCAATGGAATATCATTATGTGAACTTGCGGCTAATACATTAAGAAATGTGACACAATCGGGTCTTAAATCCCTCACCAATTTCAATTGCTCAAAAAGTTGGATCACCTTGGTCCAATCACCATTGTGAGCATAACCAGTGATCATTGCATTCCAAGTTACCAAATTCTTTTTGGGTAGCAATTGGAATATTGATTCAGCACTCTTCACCTGCCCACATTTGGAGTACGCATCAATCAGAGCACTCCCTACAACCACTGAAGTATCCAAACCTTGCTTAACACTGCAACAATGGATCAACATTCCCCATGTTAAAGCTGAGGCACCAGCAATACCACTCAAAACAACTGAAAATGTATACTCATCCATTTGAATATTCTTGACTTGCATTTTACTGAAAAATTTTAGAGCTTCAGGAAGTAGATTTTTGTTAACGTATCCTGTCAAAATCGAATTCCATGAAGATGAATTTGGATTTGGCATATTCGAGAAAATACTAATAGCCTCTCTTATATCACCAAATTGAACAATGCCATTTATCAATTCATTATAAGAGATTGTATCAGGATTAGGAAGCCGATAGAAAAAACCAAATGCTTGTTCAAGGTTTCCATTTCTAGCGCTTGCTGCTATAACTGAATTCCAAGAAATAACGTCCCTATCAATCATCTCCTCAAAAACCTGGATTGCATTTTCAACAGACCCACATTTTCCATACATATCAATCAAGCAATTCGCAATAACAACACCATTTTCCAAGCCATATTGAAGAATCTTTGAGTGAATCATCGCACCTAGTTGCAACAACCTCATTTGTCCACAAGCAGCTAAAGCCGCAGTAAAGGAGTACGCATTGGCATAAATTTCTGTATCCCGATCAAGTTCAAGAAAGAAGCCTAAAGCCTTGCGATATTGACCGGATTGCACATACCCAGAAATCAGAGAATTCCAAGAAACAACACTTGGTTGAGGAATTTCATCAAACACTTTATGAGCATCACTCAATAAGTAAACTTTCCGATAAAATCCCAATAAAGCGGTTGAGACATACACATCAGAGACGAACCCAGATTTTATAATGTAGCAGTGAAGTTGTTGGCAAGAAGAATCAAAGCCCAGTTGAGTCGAGGCTCGAAGCAGCAGGTGTGTGAGGTTATAGCCGTCTGGTTCAAATCCAGATTGGAGTAATTTAGAGGCTTCATATATGGCAAAATCAGCGTTGTATTCAATATTTGAATTTTGTGGAAAGTTGTTAACATTGTCGTTATCAATGCAAATGTTTGGGCTAATGATATGATATCTTGAGAGAGTATTGGGATGTTTTGTTGAAGGGAAACAACTGCGGAATCCCCTGTTTACAGTTCTTTGCATTAGTGGGTGTGCAGGAACGAGAATTTCGCCAGGCAGGCCGATTGCCTGATAATTAAAGTGTCTTACCCTAAACAAAGGAGCATGAATTCGGTAGAATTAATCAATTTTTACTGCAAATACTTGGTGTTATTGAAAATGGAAATTATAGTAGGAAGAGTACAAAAATACGCATGCCCTTGATTGGACAGTTAGGTGTAGATATTGCTTCCTCTACTAATTTTTATTAGGTAGCCATATATCAATTGTTTTTGTTGTTTTTATATAGAAGATTATTTTTCCTCTATTTATTTATTTCCTCTTCAGTCTTCAAAGACATTTTCAACTTCATTATTTTGCTATCAATTCTTAAAGTCATTAGTTTAACAAGTAAAATTATATATACAAATCAATCGTACAAATTTTAAAAATAATTTGTAATTAGATTAATTAATTAATTTTAAATTATCTAATCAAATTATATGAATAAGTGGTTTGAAAATTTGTATTAGTCTAGTTTGAAACGCATTCATCTGATCGTCATCCTTGAGTGGAAAAGTTAAAAGAAAGAGAGATGAGTGGTAGACATTAAATTAGCGGTCAAATAATTGATTGGTAGTTTATTGGAGTAGAGACTGTGAAGGAGGAGCACGTTACCTGTTCTTCATTAACTTTCTGTTCTTTTTAATAAATTGATAATAGTAGATAGCAATTGGATTAGGATCAGAGCGATAGGAAATATATTTAGGGGGGTTAAAGTGTGACCTTTTAAAATATTAAATCTTAAAAAAATTAATAAATAAAATTGAATGAGCTTGAGGTGAGTTAGCGCCTACCTGGCATTTTTCAGCCTTTTAACGTCGCAACTAAATAAAGGGAAAGCACAAGACTCCCTTAA
Source organism: Mangifera indica (assembly GCF_011075055.1). NCBI lineage: Eukaryota > Viridiplantae > Streptophyta > Magnoliopsida > Sapindales > Anacardiaceae > Mangifera > Mangifera indica. Next base: position 4,620,372 of record NC_058139.1, read on the forward strand.
AATGCGAAGGTCGGGGAGAAGACTGGTAGACAAGCCTCCACTCATGAACGTTAGCTCTTGTATTTTCGATTTGTTTGGTAGAGCCAATAAATAAAGAAAAATGGCGCAACAATTCCCAAAGAAACAAGTTAAAACTTGCTTCCACAACAAACCAACATATAGATTCCGTATTAGATCAATTACATTTACACTGCAACCAACAAAACTCAAACAACACCAAAGAGAGAAGAATGTTCTGAGGAATTACTCAGTATAGAAAGAAGAGATTGTATAATTTTTATCCCAAGAGCTTTGCGATTTCTTTCTTTCTTTCTTTCTTTCTTTCTGGGGAGAGGGGATTAATTAGGATGGCTTGGTGTATTAAGCCAACAATGCTTGAAGATTTGGCAATTGTTAGTGGGTTGATTATAGGTCAATTTCTGTACGCAGGTAACTCAATTTTGATGAGTTACATTATGACCCTTGGTATTAGCTCTCTCTCCATTGTTATTTTCTCAACATTCGCCACTTTCCTCCTCCTCTCTCCTGCTGCTGTTTACTTTGAAAGGTTTTTTCTTTTTTTTTTTGTCTGTTTCACCTATGGTTAATTGAGAGCTCTGTTTCATGGTTTTAAATCAGATTAGTGGTGTTTTGGCAGGAAAAAATGGCCCCAGAGATGGAGTTTGAAGTTGATTTTCCAGCTAGTTTTAATATCTATTGCAGGGTAAGCGGATATTTAGATTATATTCACAATATGTATCAAATGATGTAAACACGATTGCTTTTCTGGGTTTCTAATTTTATTTATAGTGTTCTAAAAAGTGGGTATAGTTTTTACCTGTATTCTATCTCCAGCATATTCTTATTATTCCACCAAATATGAATGTGTTCATTCTTCATTCTTCATTGAATGTTTTTGGCTTTTCCTTTTCTTCGCTTAATCAAGTGTTTTTTTTTAAATCGTCCTCAAATTGATGCGGAAAGAATTAGGTTATAAATTTGCGAACCAGTCATTTAGAAGAGTATTTATCTCATTGCCAAATAAGGAGAATTGTTTTGTTCTTGAGAAGCCTTATTTGTCAAATTAAGAATATGAAATTGATAAATCTTGTATCATAACTACAAAGATATTCTATAAATAGATCTTAATCAACATTTAAATCTTTATTAACTATTCTATATTATTAAGAATCTTTTTACATTTTTTATTATTTGTTTTAAGGTAACATTTTGGTGAAATTTTATAAAAATAACTTTCAATTTTACAGTAATTTTTAAATTTTGTTTCAGGGTAACTTTATTCCAGACTCTGTTCCTGAAAGGCATTCAACTAACTTCACCAGCAATGGCAACAGCCATGCCAAACCTTGGTCCGGGACTCATTTTTGTCATTGCTTGGACTGTAAGGTATCAATTCTTGCTTTTTTTAACTTTATGGATAGTGATTTATTTTTATAATATGTTTCTTTTGACATAAGATTGGCTTACAAAGGATGTTTAAGTATTAAGCAAGAAGAATGTGCCTCGACTGGATAATTTGAAAGTGAAATGGGATGCTAATTTTGTGATTCTGATTACGTGTTTGTTGAAGAACTTTTAATTACAAACAGAAAAAGGGCAATACCCCAAGAACAAGGATAATTCCAAGATCCTTTAACTCTTTTTAACACATATTTGCAATGTTGGTGCAGGATGGAAAAAGTTGATCTAACTTGTTTGCACAGCAAGGTCAAAATCTTAGGAACATTGTTGTGTGTTATAGGTGCACTTATTATGGGCCTAATGCACAGCACCACCCCAGTAGAGGAGGCCGCCAACAGAACAACATTAGTCTCATCAGCCATGATGTTTGATAGGGAAAAGATCATTGGTTGTATGTATCTCTTGGCAGCAGTGTTTGCTTTATCAAGCAATGTTGTCTTGCAGGTAATTGAAAACATACTATATGTGATGTGAAAAATATAGATATACAATTTTCGCCTGTTTTATTAAACATTTTATTTGTTTGCATTGTTTAACAGGCCATGACTTTGGTGGATTTTCCTGCTCCGATATCTTTGTGTGCTATCACATCATTGATTGGAGTGGTAATAACAGCTGCTGTGCAGTTTATTCAAGAACATAAATTGGACTTTGATTGGGAATTTAGATTTCCATATATCGCTTGCTATTCTTTGCTGGTAATAATATTGTTCTTTTCTCGAGACCAACTCTTATAGAACTAAAAATCTCTCAAGTGGTGATCTACTTATAGTTTATCCAAACTTCAATTCGCTTTAATGTGGATGAGCAGGTGGGTTTCATGGGTGGAGCAACTGTAAGCTTCAATGGATGGGCAATGAAGAAAAGAGGGCCAGTTCTTGTGTCCATTTTTGGCCCCATCTCAACAATAATCTCAGTTGTCTTCACTGCAGTTACGGTAGGAAACGCCATTGACATTGGAAGGTATGTTAAATTGCAGGCTTGTACATTTTATATGATCAATGTTTTTATGACTCATTGACTGACTCTTGCCTATTAACCTGGAAATAATCAATGGCAAATGAAGTTTTACTGGCATGATTCTCATGTTCTGTGGTCTCTACTTTGTGCTGTGGGCTAAAAGAAAAGAAGCTTACTCCGACAGCTTAGATGGTGAGTTTGATGCAGAGAAACCTCTATTAAGTTAACATCATTTGTACTTATGTTCAAGTTTATTGAAGTAATAGATATATATATCAGTTATGTACAAGCATAATTGACACAAGATATTTTATTGATTATGAATGTTTAGCTTCTAATAATTCATAGTTATATTTCGGATTGGATATTCTCTGAAGAGCAATACTATGTGTACCTACTTTGGGTACACAAATGTATACACACTTATATGTGTCATCATATGATTGGTTATTGTTTTAATCTTAATTCAAAATTATCCAATCACATGATGACACATATAAATTTTGTGTACCCAAAGTGGGTACACATAGTTTTATTGTTCTCTGAAGCAATAGACATATCAGTTAGGAATTAAAAATATTTCAATTTTGCAAAAGCTAAAAAAGGTTATTCCTACCCAACATTTAGTCTATTGAGGTTTTAAATATTTATTTGCCATTGTTATTTTTAGAAAATATAAAATATATATATAGGTTTAATACGATATATCATCAATAATATATTTCTAAAAATATAATAATATTAATCATAATTTTCAGCACTTTTCAAAGATTGCTTGATTAAAATTAATATAACAATTCATATATAAAATATTTAATTGATCATTAAAGCTAAAATAACATAATACATTACATTCAATCACTATATCACTAGGTGAATATGCAACAAGATTAGTAAAATATTAGTGCCTCAAATCAATCTATATATTAAACATTAAAGAAACAAGTAGTATTATGCACACAATTTTGTGTATAAATAATGATATATCACCATGTGATTGAATAGTTTTAAATTAGAAATAACATAATACTCAATCACATGATAACATATTATTATTTATGCAAAATGCACACACTGTTATCGTAAAGGATTTACAAATATGATAAAATTACAAAGCAAAAGAAGATAATAAAAGTTTACATTTTTGGGAAAAGAAAAATATAAAGAGTTAAGTCTAACAAAAAGAAAAATACTGATTTGATGTAAAAAAAAAATTTTGTTGTTATGAATATAAATTTAGTGTAATAAATGGAGAGGTTTGACTTTTTTTTTTTTTTTTGTTTTTCAGGCAATAGAATAATTATTTGACAATTAAAAAGATGTTTTCGTATTTTAGATTTAGACATCAAAATAATAATTTTTTTTAAATTTAAAAAAAAATAAAAAATGAATAAAACAACCATTTAATATTTTTTGGGTTCAAAAATTTGAAATATTACATTTTATATACAAATTAAAAGGAACAAGAATAATTGGCGTTTTCTTAGAACAAAGAAATGTATTCTATATACAAGAACAAAAGAGCCAATCATTCCTAAACAGGAGGCTATACAAGGGCAATGGTAAACACAAGTGGAAAGTATCTTATTGTCTTTCGAAGGAAACAATTGTGTCATTGTGCGGCTGACATCGAGAGGAGAGGGGAGAAACTTGAAGTTATGTTCTATTCATGCAAGCTGTTTAAATAGTAATATCTCTCTGAGGAAGATTGTTTATTAGAAATGGGTGTTACATATCGAAACTTGCCATATAAAAAATGAGATAGCTTTGGTTTGTACTTATTTTTTTATTGGAAAACATTGAATCACTCTCGCTGACCAATCATTTTATATAAAAAAGGGAAATCAAATCTATCCTAATGCAATATCCCTTGAATGAGTTACTCAAAGTTTTTTTGACCACAAAAGTTATCCAAACAAATCAAAAAGATGATTACACACCTTATTATCAGAATCACATCTAAAGAAGACGTATGGCTAGAAATCAGTTTGAAGTAAGTCTAAGTAAATGGGGAACTTAAATTGTGGCGTATAGGATTTTAACAATAATGTTTATTGTTTTGATAGTAAAAACTATATATATGATTATATCTTTCTAGTCATATATAGTTTAATAGAAAGGAACTTCTTAGAGTCAAAGTTAGTATTTTCATGCATGCTCCAAAATACCAAGGCAACAATGAACAAGCTTGAAGATTTGGCAATTGTTAGTGGGTTGATTGTAGTTCAATTTCTATATGCAAGTAACTCAGTTTTGATGAGTTACCTTATGAATCTTGGTGTTAGCCCTCTCTCCACTGTTATTTTCTCAGCATTCGTCACTTTCCTCCTCCTCTCTCCAGCCGCTGTTTACTTTGAAAGGTTTTTTTTTTTTCTTTTCTTTTCTTTTCTATTTGGTCTGTTTCATTTATGGTTAATTGGGAGATATGTTTCATGGTTTTAAATCAAATTGGTGGTGTTTTGGCAGGAAAAATTGGCCCCAGCAGTTGAGTTTGAAATTGATTTTCCAGCTAATTTTAATATCTATTGCAGGGTAAGTGGGTATTTACATTAATTGATGTAAATAGGATTGCTTTTTTTAAGCTAACATTTTGGTAATTTTTCTTTTTTAAGATGACTTTCAATTCTTTGGCTTACTCTTTCACTGTAATTTTTAATTTATGTTTCAGGGTAGCTTTATTTCTGACTCTGTTCCTAGAAGGCGTTAAATTAACCTCACCAGTAATGGCAACAGCCATGCCGAACCTTAGTACGGGGTTCATTTTCGTCATTGCTTGGACTCTAAGGTATGGAATCTTGCTTTTTATTACATTATGGATAGTGATTTGTATATTTAATAAGTTTCCTTCCCCATAAGATTTGCTTATAAAAAATACGAAAGTTCATGTTGATTGTTAAAATCTTGATTTTATTAAAAATAAATTATCAGAATATTCTTTAAATACCCTAAACTAAAACCCTGGTGTATTAAGCAAAAGGATTGACTGGAATATTTCAAACTGAAATGGGTGCTAAATTTGTGCCTCTAATTACATGCTTGTAGAAGAACTTTCAATATGAAACTGAAATAAGTGAACACCACTAAGATCAAAGATAAATAGATAAATTCCGAGATCTTTCAACTACTTTTTACACTTTTGTAATGTTGGTGCAGGATGGAAAAAGTTGATCTAAATTGCTTGTACAGCAAGGTCAAAATCTTAGGAACATTGTTGTGTGTTATAGGTGCACTCACAATGAGCCTAATGCACAGCACCGCCCATGTAAAAGAGGCCGCCGATAGAACAGCATCAGGCTCACCAGCCATGATGTTCGATAGGGAAAAAATCATTGGTTGTATGTATCTATTGGCAGCAGTGTTTGTTGTATCAAGCAATGTTGTCTTGCAGGTAATTCAGAAAATAATATATATGATTTGAGAAAGGTAGATATACAATTTTCGCCTGTTTCATCATTTTATTTGTTTGCCATGTTAAACAGGCCATTACTTTGGTGGATTTTCCTGCCCCGATTTCTTTGTGTGCTATCACATCATTGATTGGGGTGGTAATAACAGCTGCTGTGCAGTTTATTCAAGAACATAAATTGGACTTTGGCTGGGAATTTAAATTTGCAGAGATTGCTTGTTGTTCTGTGCTGGTAATAATCTTGTTCTTTCCTCGAGACCAACTCTTACAGGACTAAAAATCTTTGAAGTGGTGATCTACTTATTGTTTATCGAAACTTCAATTCACTTTGATCTGAATGAGCAGGTGGGTTTGATCAATGGAGCAACTTTAAGCTTTAATGGATGGGCAATGAAGAAAAGAGGGCCAGTTCTTGTGTCTGTTTTTATCCCCATGTCAACAATAATCTCAGTAGTCTTCACCACGGTTACCTTAGGAGACACTATTGACATTGGAAGGTACCTTAAATTGCAGACTTGTACATTTTATATAATCAATGTTTTTATGACTCATTGACTGACTCTTGCCTATTAACTTGGAAACAATCAATCTCTGAATGCAGTTTTGCTGGCATGATTCTCATGTTTTGTGGTCTCTACTTTGTACTGTGGGCTAAAAGAAAAGAAACTTACTCCAACAGCTTAGAGAGTGAGTTTGATGCAGAGAGGCCTCTCTTGAGCTAAAATCATTTGTTTTTATGATCAAGTTCAGCAAGTAATGTATGCATCTTTTGTGTATAAGTATAATTGATACAAAATATTGTATTGATTATGATTTGTTAAAATCATTTGTATTTATGTTCAAGTTCAGCAAGTAATTTATATTTCTTTTGTGTCTAAGCATAATTGATACAAGATATTGTATTGATTATGATTTGTTAAACAGTTTATACCCTACCTACCTAATGGCTAAAGCTTTTGACTTGCAATAATTCATAATTATATTTCTGATTTGATAATTCTCTGAAGTAACATATACAATACAAGATATTGCAATTTCACTAAAAGAGATTATTTCTACTATTTAATTTTTTTGGCGACAATGATAATAATATATATATTTATTTATTTAGATAAATAACAATTAATGTGTTTTATGGTAAGTTTAACAGGTAAAAATCATGAAATCTCTATACACTCAAAAGTACTTGGGTTTAAACTTTAAAACCCTTTGGATAAATAACAATTAATGTGTCTCATGGATAATTTAACAAGTAAAAAATTATGAAATCTCTATACACTTAGGGTGCGATTGGTTGGTAGAATTTATTATTATCTTGGTAATCTATCTTTTATTCCCTTGTTTGGTTTGTCAGTAATAAAAGATTACAGTAATCTTCTATTACCAATGCTGACGTGACAGGTAATATAGGCGGTAATCTGATTACCACCTTCACCTTAGGTATTTAAAGATTACTGGGGTAATCTTGAGTTTATTATAGAAAAATTATTATTTATTAATTTTTTGAGATAAAAATAAATTTATTTTTAATTAATATGACAAATAATATAAAAAATATTTACAAATAATTATATTCAAGGGTATTTAAGTAAAATAATTTATTAGTAATCTTTTATTACCTTTAACCAAACACAATAATTATTTATACCTATCAAATTTTATCAAACATAGTAATCATTTATACCCAGTAATCTTTTAAGTAATCTATCTCCAAGGTAATCTTTCTATTTTAGTAATCAAACATTACCTAAACCAAACGCCCCAACTTTAAAATCCATTTATACTTAATAGGGATAAATTTTTAATTTATTTAATTCAATAAGTATGATATTAAAATTTTATCGGTTAAATATAATTAATTGACCGTAATATAAACAAATCATTTTGGATAAAAGTCTTTATTATATATAAAAAAAAAAGATGTTTTAATTTATATTTTCACTAACCTAATTTAGGTTAAGGGTTGACATCTATCTAACATAAGTTAACAATGAAACTCATAAAAAATCAACAGAGTATACATCAAACTAGTTAGAAGTCAAAATTTTTTTTTTTTTTTTAAATTTTTCAACACTCGGAGGCTACACTATGCTCTACATTTACTCTGATAAGAAATATTTGTTTATAATTATAAAGGGGTTTTTTATCGAATCGAGGCAGTCGAAATAAAAATTCATTCTTTTTGATGGTCTATAATTTTTACCTTTGGCGGTAAAATGTAATGGCTGTACTGTAGAGTATTGCTAATTATAATTTAGTCTATTTGGTTTTAGTTTCTAACACTCGGCAATGATATAATAATTTTTTTTTAGGTGAAAGGATTAGTCCCACCCATGACCAAATTATCATTAGAATTTTTTGTTAAAAGTATAAATAAAATCATCGTTTTACTAATAATATTTAAAAAATATAAAATTTATTATATTTTTTTCTAAATTTTAAAAATTAACCATTTTACTTATATCTAAAGTTTTTTAATTTTAAAAAAGTCATATTTTTCTCCCTCCCCCAAATTTTTTTTCACCCCTCCCACCATCATCTCTAACGTTGATGACCTCTCTTCTCCACCCTAAACCCTTGATTGACATATAGGAAACAATATGGGACGGATCTCTTCATTTCTAACAAAAAGATCTACTCTAGATTGTTTTTCATAAATCGACTAATAGTTTAGGATGGAGAGAGGAGATTGTTGGCACCAGAGATGTGGCTGGAGGGAAGAAGAAAAAACCCTAAGGTTTGGGTGGGGGGGGAGGGGGGGTGAATGTGACTTTTCAAAGTTAAAAAACTTTCGGTAGGAGTGAACTATTAGTGTTTAAAACTTAGGGGGGAAATGTATATATATATATATTTTTTAATATTATTAGTAAAATAACGATTTTACTCCTATCTTTAATAAAAATGTTTAATCTCAATTGGCTCATATGTGGGATTTTGTGTTTTTCAAACTCTACGGGTGTAACTTTGAAAACACATCAAAACTTGGGTGGGAAATATCCTTTGGCCTTTTTTTAACTTTCAACATTGTCTTCGAAACTCACATTCGATGTGTTAGTTGAATTACTTGAAATTGATAAATAGAGGATATATGGTTTTTCGTCACTTATTAAATTTTTATAAAATATAAAGAATAAAAATATTTTATTTTCAAAACTATTTTATTCTCAAGTACTGTCGTATTGGTTAGTAATTGTGAGACCCAATTCTTAACTGGAGAGGACACCAATGGTCTCTGCCCTTCCATCCCTTGGATAGATAGAGAGGGGGGTAGAACTTTTGGTTTTTTCATGTTGTCAAAGTTGAACAATGGTTTTTTATGTTATCAAAAAGTTAAAGAGTAATATTATGTATACAAATAATATGTATAGTTTTATGTATAAATAATAACATATTATAATATAATTAGATAATTTTGAATTAAGGATAAAATAATATTCAATCATATTATGATATGTTATTATTTATATATAAAACTATACATAGTATTTATACACGTAATTTTATTGATACAAATAATTACTCAAAAATTTAATTACATACCTTATTCTCATAGATCAGTTTAAGGTAAGTCAACGAAAAACTTAATTTGTGGTGGTTAGGATTTTATAATTATATAAAATTTATAAATTATATTTATAATTTTGATATTAAGATTTTTACATGGTTATATATATATTTTTTAATAGAAACGAATTTGTTATATGATTAAAATCGGAAAGGATTAGCAATTCAATTGATACACCTTGAACCAATTTATAGTCCAATCTAGTTAAAATATAAATATTAATTATATTAGAATTCGGCCAAATCCAATCAAAATCAGTGAATTGAAAAAACTGGTTAAATAAACAAAAAAAAAAAAAAAAAAAGAGGGATTGTGACGGTTGTTTGCATTACCCCCAACAATGAACAATTGAGTAAAATTGTTGGGTAAAATATTGCATGGGGACCCTAGTCTAGCCAACCATAGTTTTGAACAACAGCATGGACGGTGTAACCTCTTTGGAGAAGTCGTTGAACCAAGGTTGAGCCCAGGTGGTCGGAGGCTTCCATTACACACACTGTGTTCGGTGTAGGGCTAGATTCGAATCGAATCGAGCTCGAGCTCACTTGAGCTCGAGTTCGGCTCTGTTCATATATAGTTGGCTCAAGTTCGAGCTCAAGCTCAGCTAAGGCTGACTCGTTTCGAGCTCGAATTCGGTTCGGTTCATTTTTTGTTATCAAAACGACATCGATTTTAATATATATCGGTTAAAATGACGTCGTTTTGTATCAAAAATTTTAATTAGAAAATTTAACAAGTAGCTCGAGCTCGATCAAGCTCGGTTAAGGTCGGCTCGTTTCAGGCTCGATCGAGTTAAGTTTGAGCTCGAGCTGGCTCGGCTCAAATTCAGCCCTAGTTCGGTGTATGATGAAAATCAGAAGCTGCAGGTGTAATTACACCAAACTTTCCAACCACTTGAACTTTGAAAGAGCAAGCTAGCTAGCTAGGCAAGACAAATCAAAAGTATGCAACTGTGGCTTACGGTAGCTGAATTGAAGAGCATGCATCTAAAAGAGTTTGGCTTATTAGTTGTTTTGAAGTTACACATAGTTGCCAATAAGAGGTAAACAAATATTAATTAGAGAGAGAAATGAGACTTAAATTACTTACCAAATAGAAAAGAGATGACTTGAATTCAATTAATTTTGATAGGGTAAAACAAATGAATTATTTATAAAGTGTCTCTAATAGGAAAAGAGCCAGATGAGTAAGATCAAATATTCTATTTTCAAATACATATTATTTATCTTTGATGCTATTAAAAAAATGTATACCAATTTGAGAATAGGTTGGATCGGCCAACAATGAACAAGCTTGAAGATTTGGCAATTGTTAGTGGGCTGATTGTAGTTCAATTTCTGTACGCATGTAACTCAATTTTGATGAGTTATCTTATGACCCTTGGTATTAGCCCTCTCTCCGTGGCTATTTTCTCAACATTCGCCACTTTCCTCCTCCTCTCTCCTGTTGCTGTTTACTTTGAAAGGTTTTTTTTTTTTTTCTGTTTTGTCTGTTTCACTTATGTTATTTGAGAGATCTGTTTCATGGTTTTAAATTATATTGGTGGTGTTTTGGTAGGAAAAAATGGCCCCAGAAATTGAGTTTGAAGCTGATTTTCCAGCTAGTTTTAATATCTTTTGCAGGGTAAGCGGATATTTAAGATTCTATTCAAAATACATAAAATGATGTAAACAAGATTGCTTTTAGGCTAACATTTTGGTGAAATTATTTTAAGATTAACTTTCAATTCTTTGGCTTACTCTCTCACCGTAATGTTTAATTTCTGTTACAGGATAACTTTATTCATGACTCTGTTCTTGAAAGGCGTTAAACTAACCTCGCCAGCAATGGCAACAGCCATGCCAAACCTTGGTCCTGGATTCATTTTCGTCATTGCTTGGACTCTAAGGTATCAAATCTTGCTTTTACTAATTTATGTATGTTTCGTCATTTTCGTCATTTGTTTATTTAATATGTTTCCTTTCACATAAAATTTGCTTACAAAAGATATGGAGTATTATGCAAGAAGAATGTAAATACCTCTTGACTGGATAATTTGAAACTGAAATGGGTGTTAATTTTACGCTGCTAATTACATCCTGTTGAAGAATCTTCACTATGAAACTGAAATGAGTCAACACCACTAAGATCAAAGATAAATTCCGATATGTTTTAACTACCTTTTACATAAATGTAATGTTGTTGCAGGATGGAAAAAGTAGATCTAAAATGCTTGTACAGCAAGGTCAAAATCTTAGGAACATTGTTGTGTGTTATAGGTGCACTTACAATGAGCCTAATCCACAGCACCGCCCCTGTAAAAGAGGCTGCCGATAGAACAGCATCAGTCTCACCAGCCATGATGTTCAATAGGGAAAAGATGATTGGTTGTATGTATCTATTGGCAGCAGTGTTTGTTGTATCAAGCAATGTTGTCTTGCAGGTAATTCAGAAAATACTATGTATGATTTTGAGATATGTAGATATACAATTTTCGCCTGTTTCATCATTTTATTTGTTTGCAATGTTAAACAGGCCATCACTTTGGTGGATTTTCCTGCCCCAATTTCTTTGTGTGCTATCACATCATTGATTGGAGTGGTAATAACAGCTTTTGTGCAGTTTATTCAAGAACATAAATTGGACTTTGGCTGGAAATTTAAATTTGCAGATATTGCTGGTTATTCTATGCTGGTAATCATATTGTTCTTTCCTTCAGACCAACTCTAAAAGGACCAAAAATCCTTGAAGTGGGGATCTACTTATTGTTTATCCAAACTGCAATTCACTTTGATCTGAATGAGCAGGTGGGTTTCATCAGTGGAGCAGCTTTAAGCTTTAATGGATGGGCAATGAAGAAAAGAGGGCCAGTTCTTGTGTCTGTTTTTGCCCCCATCTCAACAATAATCTCAGTGGTCTTCACTGCGGTTACCTTAGGAGACACTATTAACATTGGAAGGTACGTTAAATTGCAGGCTTGTACATTTTTTATAATTAATGCTTTTTCAACACATTGACTGACTCTTGCCTGTGAAATAATCGATCTCTAAATGCAGTTTTGCTGGTATGATTCTCTTGTTCTGTGGTCTCTACTTCGTTCTGTGGGCTAAAAGAAAAGAAACCTACTCCAACAGCTTAATGAGTGAGTCGAAGCAGCAACGTTTCTCTTAAGTTAACAGCATTTGTATTTATGTTTTTAGTGAAATTACCAGAGAATAAAGAGGTTAGGGTCCTAGCCTAGGCAAATATTATCCAGCGTGGGAAAGAGAATATTGACGCAACTAAATATTAATTAGAGATGTAGGCATGGGCTTTCTTATCAATGGCCCATTTCAAATTTCAGTCCTTTCCCATCCATACTGATTTTAGGTGGGTGGAAAGCAATTCATTCTTACTGGTGTACTATTCATGCAATTTTAGTTTTCGAGCTTTCATTAGATTTATTTTATAGGGCTCAAATAGGATTAGATCCGACTCTAATCGAATTTAAAAAGAGTAAAACTTATTTTTAACTCATTTTTAAGGGTTTAGTTTGGACTAATTAAGTTTGAAAAATAATTTATTTGTGTTCGATTTGGATCCATATGAACAAATTGAACTTTTAATACAATCAATTATTATTTTGCACCCAAGATTGGTTGAAACAATAAATTCCCACAGATTCCATAAAATAATTCAATTTGTGGCAAGATGTAAAGGTAGAATAGTAATTGTGTATGTTTTTTCAAAATCTGTTTTAAAAAAATATTGGTGGATAATATAGTATTGGTAAATTGACCTTTTAATTTACCAATTCTAGTGTATGTTATATTTTTATTTTTATTTTTTTTTCCAATCGAACTCTCTACTTCATCAATTATTAAATTTACTTCCTTCTGCCAAATTTTAACACGACGTTTGATCCTTACATACATTTTTTTCAACAGCATCAACCTTCGCCTTCATATTTTGAAGCTACTCTCAATACTTGTACCAGTACTGAAATTGATACCCAGTCAAAACAGTCCAAAAACTTGCCAACCGGGAGAACGACGCCTTAGATGACGGGTGGAATCCTGAAAACCGAACTTTGCACATATGAATCAAATTTATGGGCATCCATAAAATTTAGAATTAAGGTTTAATTACATAAAAATTCTCCTATTATTAAGTTTCTTTTTATTTTTTCGTGTAAAATAATTGTAGAACTGTAAAAGTGAATGTTTATAATTCATTGTTGTATCGCTTTTAAGGTTCCTTGACGGCATGAAATTTTTATAATTTCAGAAACCAAAGTTTTCCGTTATTAAATAAAGAGCAATACTATATGTACCCATTTTAGGTACACAAATGTATATACACTCATATGTGTCATCATATGATTGATTATTATTTTATTTTTTATTCAAAATTACCCAATCACATGATGACACATATAAATATGTACACATTTATGTACCCAAAGTGGGTACACATAGTTTTATTGTTAAATAAAATTTAAGCCACTGATGTCTTTTAATTCTAATTAAAAGAATCTTCGAAAAAATAATATTGCATATTTTAAGTGAATTTTCAAAAATTAATCTCGAATGATATAATCTCTTACATAATATTAATATGAAAATAATTACATTTTCGTCGTCTTAATATCATTTAAAATGAAATTATATAGATATATTTTTGAATATAGATGAGATATTATTATATAATTGATTAATTTTAAATTTATGATAAAATAATATTTAATTATATTATAATATATTATTTATATATTCAATTATATACCAAAAAATATATACACATAATATTATTTTTTTACTCAAATAAACTTTTTGAAATATTTATTTTATGAGTAATAGGAAAATGAAAAAAGGTGGAGGATGGATGGTTGATGTGTAGAATGAAAGCACATATTGCATGCATGCATACTAGATAACATAATTCTTGTAAAAAAGTATAATAAAATTATGTGTATATATTTTTAAATATATAATTAAATATGTAAATAATATATTATTATATGATTAATTTTAAAATAAAGATAAAGTAATATTTAAATAAATTATAATAAATTATTTATTTATTTAAAATAATAATTATATTTATATATAAATACAAATGTATTATAATGTTATTAAAAAATTAAAAAAAAATAATATTTTATTATATGTGTATCATTGTTTTTGCTTATATAATTTTATTGATCTCAAAATTGTGGATAATTGTTTACACGTGGCGTTGCTGAAAGAGATGTGTACAAGAACACAGACGGCACGGCATGTAAAGTAATGTAAGAACTGTAACCGTTATCCGCTTGTATCTATTAAAGCTGGCCTCTTCTCGACCCACAAACAAAACAAAACAGAACAGAACACTCCCTTTTCTGTCTATAAAGACGGCATTTACTTCCCAAATCACACCAAGACAGTAAGACAAACACCCTTGGAGACGAAAGTGGACCAGTGCCCTAATTAACCCACGGTTGAATCTCCGTCTTCATATATTAATTAATATTATAACCACTGATTATTTTGGTAATTATGTTATATATTCATTAATTATACCATATTTAACCTCAACGTTATATTTCAAAGTTCATTGAATTGAACTTGTTTCGTCATAATTATGTAAACAGAAAATGTATAAATAGTGGGTGAGGTGGATGCCATTAATTTTCTGCACGATCACACGAAGTTTGTAAGAAGAATGTAGTTTTATTGATTATGATCCAAAGTAGCTAGCAAGTGTGGGGCCGGCATGCTACTGTTAACGGCAACGTTACAGGAGTGACCCTTATTTTTTTAGTCAAATTCCATTTTTATCAGGTTTTATAATTTAATTAGGAAATAAAATAAAATTATTTTTTCTAAGTGAGTAAGGATGAAAAATATTAATCATTGGATGAATAATCAAAATTCAAAGAAAAAGGAAGTGGAATGGGTGGCAGTTAGCACATCTGATGACATGTCTCTACACCAAACGAATTAAACAGTCTTCAAGACTCGCATAACTGTATAAGCAAGCAAGCAAGCATCAATTTCCACAAATACCCTTCATTAAATATGAAACCTCAATCTAACAGAAGCCCGTTAAAAATAGCTCCTCTTTCACGCTGCTTTTACTCCTCTTTGATCAGTTCTCATGTTTACTTGTGAGATGAGACATCCGCTAAGAATATTTGAAGTTGAAATATATTTGAAAAAGGAAAATGAAATTGATGAAATGATACAAAGTGAAAGTGGTATATAAATAATTAAACAGAAAAGTATGTAATTGCCAAACTGGTAATGTATGGAGAATCAGAAAGCGGTAAAAAGAAAGGCCATTTTTCAAATGGGCAAGATTTGCATGTTACTTGTCCCTCTTTCCCAATTCATGATCACACATTTTTATAATTTTTTTGGGCAATCTGAGGAAAAAAAAAAGATTAATTATGATAATAATATTGTTTTTGTAAATTAAATGTAATTACAACTGTTCTTTTTCATATTTTATATGTAGAGTCATAATTTTTGGGTTGTGTGTCTTTTGGTGGAGGAATGCTTGTCACCTACTCCTTTAAGTTCCCAAACTCTCTATACTTTGAGAGAAAGAGAGAGAGAAGAAGAAAATTAAGTGTTTTCGGTATCTGGTTCTGCTGCTCTTGTGTTTTGTTGCAATGGAGAAGCACAAATGCAAGCTTTGTCCAAGGTCTTTCTCTAATGGCAGAGCTTTAGGTGGTCATATGAAGGCTCACTTGGCTGCTCTTCCTCTTCCTCCAAAGATTCCTCTTTACCACCAACAGCAGCAACAGCAAGTCGTTGATTGTACTGACTCTACTTCGTCTTCTTCTTCGGGTGAAGAACGGGAAGTGGAAGATGGTAAAATTGGACAAGAAGGAGAAGAGAAATCTTTGGGTTATGGGTTGAGAAATAATCCCAAGAAAAGTTTCAGACTTGCAGATCCTGAGTTTTCTTTTGCAGTTGATTCTGTGTCTGTTGTTGTTCAAGATAGAGAGAGTGAGACCGAGTCAAAAAACCCAACTCGGAGACGATCTAAAAGAACCCGAAAAATATTCACTGCTTCTTCACTGTCACAGGAGGATCAGAATACAAAAGTGAAGAAACTCAGTTGCAGTGAGTCACCAACCGAGCCGGAGCCGGTAAGCTCAGTCTCTGATACTTCTCCTGAAGAGGATGTTGCAATGTGTTTGATGATGCTTTCAAGAGATGTGTGGATGAGAAGCAATGAAGAAGAAGGGGATGAAAATGGTAAAAAAAGGGAAAGATCAGTAAAGCATCGATGTGAGAAATGCAAGAAAGTGTTTCGATCTTATCACGCATTGGGTGGACACAAGAAAGTTTGTGAAGTTGCAGAAACAAGAAATGGAGGTAAAGTTTCGATCTTTGAGTGCCCATTTTGTTTTAAAGTATTTGGGTCAGGTCAAGCTCTCGGTGGCCATAAGAGATCTCACTTGTTGCCTTCATCAACTACTGCTGCTGCTGCTGCAACTGCTACTGTTACACATTCTGCTAAATTTGACAACACTTTGATAGATCTTAATCTTCCTGCTCCATTGGAAGAAGACGACTACAGTGTGGTTTCGGATGCATAACACCGCAGGTGGAAATTTTTACATGGATCTAAGCTTTTAATCACTTCGTTTGTGCAATTTAGGTAGAAATTTTTGTTCATGTTTATTGAATTTGAACTACTTTCTGGATTCTCAATAGTTGCAATTACTTTGGATTTTTCATCAACTAGTTTGACATTCACATAGCTTTGTCTAAGCAGTAGCAGGGCACTCTGCCAGGGAACTCATTCTTTGAATCAAAATTGTTGTTGTTGCTTTAAGTGAAGCAATTGTCACTGAAAGAGGTAGATTTAGCAGAAAATTGTTCCATTTTTCACTTCATGGCTAAAAAAAGAAATGGAGTTTTCTTGTTATTGTGGACCCAATACAGAGTTTGGCCTCTGTTAATGCCTGAGTGTTCAATTCTGTTAATGTTATGTTATATTACTATCCATGTTTCCAGCTGTTGTCTAAACTCTAATGTCTATCTCCTAAAGCTTACAATTTTTAATTATTTAATTTTTTATATTTGAGGTTTGTCTACTTGGACCTGAAATCCCTCTTTCTCTCTCACACATCTGTTTTGTTTTTCTGTTTCAGTCAGTTGGTTGTTTTAGCTTTAAAGTAAAAAAATCAATGATGAACCAGACTCATCTCAATGGAAATGGATCTACTATCTGATTAAAGAAGGAATTGGGTTTTATTTACCTGCCTTGAAATGAACGAAAAGCAAGTGCCATGCTGTTATTAGAGAAGAATTAGTCAGATTAATTAAATAATTAAAAATAGAAAAGGACATGTCAGTCAATAAATGATTGGTGTTTAGGTTCCTTTCTTTCATGCAACACATCTCTTTCTCCTTAAATTGTACTGGGGATTAGTGCTCAATTTAACACTATGTTTTTTCAACCCTTCTAATTTATGGCTAATATCTTTCTATTTTTAACATTTATAATTGTCAAAGTTCTTCTTCTAACATTTATAAATTATAATGGGTAATGCTACTAATAAAGATAAATTCAAGTTTATCTATGAAATAGGGTTAGTGTTAATGCTACCCAAAAGACATATGCATCACACATTTTTGCCATATGAGCTCTTCTTTTTTTTCTTTTTTTTATACAAATTTATTTTATTAAATGTTTAAACTCAATTGGTCATTATCTTTATTAATAAAATTATACGTATATATTTTTTATACATAATTTAAACATATAAATTATGTATCATCATGCGAGTTGATGATTTTGAATTAAAGATAAAATAATATTAAATCATATAATAATAAATTATTTATATACCTAAATTATATACAAAAAAATATGTATTTGTTGTATTGCTCTGTCTTTACTTTCCCTTTAATCCCCTTTTTTATAAGATGCAATAAGCTTATGCTAATAAATTACTCGTAAAATTACTACTTAAAAGGGAACGGCTAATTTGGCCATTCTTTCCACTTTTCCTGTTAAATCATGCAACTCTAAAGAGGGGATTTTAGGTGATGTTACTTGTTTTAGAGATTAAGTTAAGAAAATTGCCTCTAATCGAATGTTAGGGGCTTTGAATTTTTCATTTGAAAAATTATATCATTTTTGGGAATTCAATTAAAAAATAGTATTTTTGGAATGTACCTCAAGAAATATCAAATAACCCTATTTCCTAATTTTGATAATCCATTTTTTATCGATTTCTATTGGTCATGGATCATCTTGAGTTCTTAAATTAAAAATGATATTTTGTTTATAAAAAGATAAAAAGATCCCAAAAAAATATCTTCAATCTGTCAGGTCATTTTGAGTTTTCAAGTTTAAAAGAGTTTTTTTTTTTAACGAAAGTCCTTCAAATGAATTTACAATAACCCATTTTTAATAACCATGAATGGAAATTATGTAGTGGCCGGCAGTAGAAAAAATGAGGAATAACATTATATTAATGCAAATGGGACCGCTATTACAAAGCAAATGCTCAAATTTTAGGCATGATAAACGTAGTGGCCCTAGGGAGTAATAGACAAAAATTTCCACACATCCAACGGTGGAAAGAGAGGGTAAATGGGTAAATAAGGAGATTCAGTCAGCGTGACTTGTGGTGGTAATGCTTTATGAAAGCTGGGAACAAACAAAGACGTGATGAAGTGGCCGAACTTTTCCGGTCAACTTCTCCAAATCATTTTCTTAGAAATGTCAGTGGGTCCCATTGCTAAACTTAATTTTCCTACGTGGAAGTTATTTAATGAAATTAAAAAAATTGAATTTTTTTAGAAGTAAAATAATTAATTAAAACATGGTTAGGCATGTGTGTAGAAGGCGAAAATGTGGTTATTGGATGGCGGTGAAGTGAAAACGCAGCGTTTAAAGGAATGACGTTAATTTTCAGTGACTGCCTTTCTAGCCAGTGGGCGATTCTTTTCCCTCATCACAAGTTAATGTTCATGTTCTGTTTATTTAATAGATACACACATGGCGCAACCAATCTTCAAAAGTATCACATAGCAGCACCAAAGAAGCGATGCCCTGCATAATTAATACATAAGCTTATAATTATGATTTGATTTTGAAGCAAATATTTGTTCTTATCACGTAATTTTGAAGTGTAAATTTTTAGAATAAATTTTTTTGGATCTGTACGTCAACAATAGTTTTATTATTTATTATCTTAGTTATTCTATGATAATATCAAGATACTCTTCTTAAAAAAGTAGAAATTGGACCGATTGATTTCTAAGATTTACAAGTTCTTATCTAGAGCCTACTTAGTTTATTCTTTTTTTTTTTTTTTAAATTTATTATTTTAAACTCTTTCTCTGTCTACTGATCTCAGATTCTTTTTTTTTTTTTTTTTAAACCATCTCAAATATTAAAAACTGAAACAAGAAATTGAATGGCCACCCCGACACCAGCGACGACAAGCCGCAACTGCATACATACCGTGTAGCACTGCGCCAGGTCGCACGGTGATACTCCACAGTGCGGTGCAGTGCTGCGTCACGTCACGAGTTGCTGCTTGCTTCCTGCTCGCCTAGCTGGCAGTGTTGCTCCAGGACCAGCCTTCCAAGGAGATCTCATATTATTCCTTTCTTAAACTCTTTCAAACCCAATAGGAAAAACAAAAAAAATGTATCAAACCCATTGACTTTCCTTCCCTAATCTGAGCATCTCTCCTAAAAAGCATCAGCATCTGAAATTTCTTTATTGTTTGTGGTTTTGATTCGTTGGTGAGTCAGCTCTGGCGTAATAGAATTGTTTTGGATATTAAAAAAAATGCAGTGGGAAATTGAAGTCATTTTAATAAATCTCCATATAAATAAATAAATAAGTATAAATATATAATATATACTGCTGAAAAGAAATAAAAAACATGCTGGCCTCATGAAATTTACATTTATATTAATTTTCACCAAATTTAAACATACACTAAAATTATTGTGTTCAAATAGAGAGAAATCAAGAATGTTGTAACGATATCTCAAAAAATAATTTGCTTCCTACGCAATTCATGAAATTTATACCAGCAATTTACATATGCTATTATTGTGCTAAAGTATTTGATAATTAATATGTAATTATAATTATTTCTTGAAAATTCTTAGCTACAATGAAGGTGCCATTATTTGACCAGTAACCTAATCACCCCCCTTGACTATATTCTGCTAACTCATTATATTATGAAGACATTAAATATGTATAGGCATCATTGCTCTCTTCCTAATCATATACCCTTTTCTGTTTTCCACCATTTATTCCTTCTTATTAAATTATTAATTTCAGCTCCATATATATATTGTAAAAATAAAAAAATAAAATAAAGTGACGTGGACATATTATTTATTTCAACTTAATGAATTAATTTTATATTTTCATTATTTTCAGCAATTTGTATCATGTTACATGGTATATTAGATTTTGTGTACTTATTTTGTAACATAGTGTTATTTTTAGGCATAAATATTGGTTGGATTTATTTGACATTTGAGAAAAGGGGAAAATGACCTTAAACATTACATAGGCTATTTGTTTTAAGTTCATGAATTTGAATTAGGTACTTTGATCTCAACCCCTCAAAGGTTAATCAAATAATAAAATTTTCTTTGAGATCTTATCAAAAATAATGTAAATTTTGTCATTATTAAGCCATTAAATTTTATAATAGCACTTATACAGAAAGTTATATCGAATCCAATAGAAAAACAGAATCAAGTAATGGTTTGTAAGTATTATTATAGAGGACTGGTGTTAAGTTTTAAAATATTTTCAAGAAATTAAGGTGATGCGAATATTATTATTACTATTATTATTATAAAAGGCATAAAGAAGAGAATTGTTTTAAGAGGGCATGATTGTGAATTGCGAAGAGAAGTCGAATGGGTGGGAGGGGAGCCCTAAGAGTCATGACAAGCATGCTGTGAAGGACACAGCAATGCCCTCCGTCCCTTTTCTCTTTTTGTAATAACGAACAATAGTCTACCCTTCAACAATATTCACCTTTATATAAATATACACTATAGGACAAATTGAAGATAAATAGTTTTTTATGTGGTTGGTTAAAAGATCTAGATAGTTTATGTCTATGGTATTATTATAATTTCCTTAATGTAGGATTATAGAGTGAGCGAAATAATTTATTTAAATATATAAATTATATACTAAAAAAAAAATATATATATAAAATATTATTTTTTTGTATTCATAATAATAAGAGTTAAGAGTAACGTAAACTTAAGATAATGTGTACTTTGACATGATGAATATTGTTGTGGTTTGATATAGTTGAAGAGTAAAAAAAGGATTTTTTGACAATAAAAATACATATTTTAATTTTAATAAACTATTATTGTAGTCGTGATAAATTTAATTATTATTTTCTGTTTTGTTGTTTTCAGAAAAAGAAAAGAAAAGACGTCATTCTCATAGTTTGTCCGTAAGGCTGGAACGACACTTATTTTCTAAGTGGCAGTGTCGATTGGAAATTGTATATGTGAGTTGACTTGAGAAAGAATTTTATCTAGATAACACTTATAATTTATTTTATATCCATTTTTGAAAAAGACTAATATTGTACATATTTATGGTGCACATTTTGTGATAGAAATCGTCAGTTTTGATGTGTTTTTCAATCAGGATGTTTGGAAGATCTTTGTAATTTTTCAGTCATGTTGGATATTTTAGGATTTACAAAATGAGACTGAGTGTAGATTGAAAGTTGGTGTGACAATTGATGTGTTCATGATTTGTCTTATTCTACGAGAGTTTTGTGAATTTCTCATCATCTGCCTTAGGACTGGATTCGAACAGAGCTGAACTCGGTTTGCAGTCAGCTCGGGTTTGGCTCGGCTTTTTAATGACAGGCTCGAGTTCTGTTCGACTTATTTTTTATATCAAAACGACACTGTTTTGTATATATATATAGATCAAAACGACGTCGTTTTGTATAAAAAAATTTTTAAAAAAATATACCGAGCCAACCCGAGCCAGCTCGGGCTCGGCTCGAGCTCGATCGAGCCGAGCTGAGCCCGGCTCGTTTTGGGCTCGAGCTGGCTCGGCTCGAATCCAGCCCTAATCTGCCTGGCAAAACTAATTAAGTAAATATTATTTGGATTTAACATCGGATTGAATTAACTGATTTAATTGGTTGAATCGTAAATTAATTTCAAGTTTGATTTGATTGATATTAAAAAATAATTTATTTATTGATTCGATCAAATCTGATTAAAATCAGTGAATAGTCAAAACTAGTAGAATTGAATTTGATCAAAATTTAAGATATTTTTGAAAAATTTAATTATTTTAGGCTAGATTTGATGAATTTATAAATATTTGTACGAAAAAATAAGTTTAAAAATAAAATAAAAAAAAAATATTTTATATATATTGAAATGTCTTCTATAGGTAATAACTTACAGAATTATTTTTTTATGTATCATAAGATTGAAACTTTTTTATTTTGATTATTTTATTAAAATCAAATAAATAATTATTATTTTTAAAAAAAATATATTCTAATCTTTATAGATGTATATATCTTGATTGATTTGATTTGATTTTATAAATTTATAAATAAAATCTATTTATTATAATTTAATAATAAATTGACCCAACTGATTTTTGATCAAACTAATCGAATAATAAACCAGTAAAATAACTAATTTGATCATTTGGTCTATTTTTAAAAACATTGGGATTTAGAATGTTATGTAAATATTACTAAACATTTGGCTGTTTTACTTTTTCTTTTGGGAGCATAGAAGTAGTGTGGTTTGTTCCCGAAATTAATAGGACAAAAAAGAGAGAGAGAGAGAGAGTAAATGGTGTTGGGTGTGAACATGTAAAGAAATATGAATGCATCCACCACACTTTTGTCTTTAGAAGGTGTTGCAGATAGCATATGTTAATACTTCTTTTTGTATCAGAGAAACAGCGATCCTCTGTTTGGCATTAAACTTCATTCACGCTATAAACACCATGATTTCACACCCATTTTAGGTCTCAATTACTCATTCATGCATGCGTTTTTAGTCATGCCAGCCAGCCGGCAACTGCCTTGCATGTGATGTGACACTGCCACCGCCACCTCCCTCACATTCAACCAAAAAGACCAACACCCATTATTTCCCTCAATCTTCTCCCAAAACATCAGCCCTTTTACCCACTACACCCTCTACAATTAATATTATTAATAGATTATCAGATTTCAGCCTTAGCTGGTCTCACCTCTTTTATAGAAATCTATCAAACTCCAATTTAATATTTACATGTGAAGCTATATAACATGAAGCAGAAAAAGATCTCTCAGAGAAGAAGAAAGCACGTGCTTGTGCAACCAGAATTGGTCAAGGGATTAGATTAGATTAGATTAGATTGGATAGGCAAATGGGTAGCCTGCCTAATTGGATTAATGTTTTGGCTCCTTGTAGCTTGGCCACGGCAGCATATTCCAATTGATACAAAACACATCAAATTTTGTTAATGTCCTTTGACCATAAAAACACATCAATGTTGTTGCTTGCTGCTGACTGCTGAGGCCGATCCATATATACAGTATTCTTGTTGTCTTTTCGGAGAGGGTACATTTACATATAGGTCATAAGTTACGTGTATCAATTAAATTAATGGCCATGCCTTCTTATTAACCTACTCTTAAGTGCTAAAATTACTATATTTGATAGTAAATTACTATCTTCCATCCAAGATTTGGCAAGATTATTTCCTAAACTATGAACACACACCCAAAAAAGAGAAGAAATTATGGGATTAATGGCATCCATCTCCGTCAAAATCATAATTAAAGAGTAATAAAGTTAAAATTAAAATTGATTCCGACAAATATTCGCCAACTAAAGTAATTACCCAATCATTTTTACGGGAAGAAGCAATTATTGGTGACAAAAACATTAATTTATTGATACGTATAATTTATTTTATATAAAAGGAAACCGCATAATAATAATAATAATAATAATAATAAGAAATTGATAATTATTGTTGGTAAGTAAGGTTAAGGTAAATTTAATTTTCCATAAAACTCAACCTGACGTCAATTAACCACGTAAATGGTCGTATGCATGGCGGTAAAATTGAAAACAACGCAACCAAAGGAAATTAAAAAAATAAAATAAAATAAAATTGCTCTCTTCTCTTGTGTTGGTGGTGCGAAATCCAGGGCTTCATCTCTGTCTCTGATTCTTTAATCCTAAATTTTCTGTAAGTTATTTTGATTTCTTCTTTTAAATTTATTCTATTTCTTCGTAAAATTTTCCTTCTAAGTTCCCCTTTTTTGTGGATTATGTAATTTCAGTTTTAGAATAGAATAGAATAGATCTTCAAAACCTATATCTTGCCTTCTCCTCTGTGTATGTATATCTGATTTAGGGATCTCGACTTACAAGCAATCTTACAGCTCACACTTCGAGGTACCTGTGTAATTTTTGAATAATTGGAGGGTTTCTAGGTTTCCATTACTGTATATCACCAACACTTGAGGATTGGGTCGATCGATGGCTTCGAATCCTCCTCAATTTCCGGCGGAGGATCAGACGGATGAGGATTTCTTTGACAAGTTAGTGGATGAAGAAGATTTCGGTAGGCCCACCCATATCGCTACTACGTCTGCTTCCTCCGCCCATAAATTATCGGAGTCGAATGACTCCGATTTTGATGAAGCTAAAGCTTTTGCGAATCTGAGTTTAGATGATAGTGGAATTGATACGAAATGCAGAGTTGTTAGTGAATCAATCGCAAAAACGGAAAGTGAATCAGAGGCTGGTAGCATAATTAAGTTGAATAATGATAGTGATAATAAGGATGGGACTGAAATGGGGGATGTATCGGATTCAAGTGCTACTAAGAATGGTGGATCTGTGGTTAAGGAGGTGGGATGGAGTGCATTCAATGCAGATTCTAAGCAACGGAATGGGAATCTTGGTTTTGGTTCTGACTCTGATTTTTTCAGTGCTTGGGAGGACAATTCCAGGGAGTTTTCTGCACGGGTGGACGAAAGTGTAAATTTGAATGCTAATAGATTTGTATCTGGAAATGAAGTGTATAAGGCTGCTGGTTTTATAGATAATTCAGTTAATTACGATTCTCATGCTCTAAGCCAACAGAGTCAGGTTAATGGAGCACAAGAGATGGTGAATGGGCATGGTATGAATAGTAGTGAGTATTGGGAGAATTTATATCCAGGGTGGAAGTATGACATGAATACTGGGCAATGGTATGAGGTGGATATGACAGCAAGTATTCAAGGGGGCTATAATGCAACTTCAGGTAGTGATTGGAATGTTGTTTCAGAGAAATCAGAGGTATCTTACTTGAAACAAAGTTCTCAATCTGTCGTGGAGACTCTACCAGAGACTAGCACTACTGAGAGTGTGTCTAACTGGAATAGTCAGGTTTCTCAAGGGGATAATAATGGTTACCCGGAACATATGGTTTTTGATCCGCAATATCCTGGTTGGTATTATGACACAATAGTTCGAGAATGGCACACATTGGAGAGTTATGATTCAGCTAGACAGTCGACAGTTCAAGCTCTTGATCAGCAAAGTCGAAATGGGGTTGCCTCTACTGGTACATATTTGGACAACAGTAACAGTATATATAGTGAATTTGGGCAAGCTGATACATTTGGGTCACAGGTTGATGGCAGCCAAATCCAGGGTGGAATGCAATTTGATAATTATGGGTTGCAGGGCCTTGGCAACCTAGACCAACAGGGAAGCTGGGATCATACTTACGGTAACTACAACCAGCAGGGTTTGAACATGTTCCAATCTGAGACTGTCACTAAGACTACTGATGCTTCAAATTTCAGTCAGCATCAGCAGGTGGATACTTTTTATGGTTCAAAGGCTCCTATGAATAACCATGTGGATCAACTGAAATCTTTTAATAAAATGGGGACAGATGCATCATATGACAAAGCAAGTCATGTTAGTGCTGAGGCTAATGGGGTTGTTGGGTTTAAAAGCTTTGTCCCTAGTGATAACTTTAGCCATCAATTGAATCAGCCATATGTGAAGCAGAATAAACTTATGCAGTTTTCAAACAACTACTATGGTCTCCAGAAAGCAGTAAATGCTCCACAACAGTCATTTCAGAGTGGCTACCAGAATTCTTATGCCCCAAACTTGGGAAGATCGTCTGCTGGTCGCCCTTCACATGCCTTGGTTACTTTTGGGTTTGGTGGGAAACTCATAGTGATGAAAGATAATAGTTCTCTCCACAGCTCAACTTATGGAAGCCAGGTTAGGACCTAAAATACTCTCTCAGAGTTTGTTTTGTGATTCCTTTGTTTGCTACATTTTTAATTTTTAATTTTTGATTTTGATCTCGCTTAAAGGCTAATAAGTTATGTTTTATGTGAAGGATAATGTAGGAGGGTCTATATCTGTTCTGAACTTGATGGAAGTTGCCTCTGGCAATGCCAGTGATTCTAACACTGGAGCAGTGGCATACTTTCGTGCGCTATGCCAACAAGCCTTTCCAGGTCCATTGGTTGGTGGCAATGTTGGAAGTAAGGAGTTGAATAAGTGGATTGATGAGCGGATTGCAAAATGTGAATCTCCTGACATGGATTACAGAAAGGGTGAAGTTTTGAAGTTACTTCTCTCTTTACTTAAAATTGGTTGTCAACATTATGGAAAACTTCGATCGCCTTATGGTACTGACACTGCATTGAGGGTGAGTCAAGTTGTATTTTATTTGGTGATGGTTTTATTTATTTTATTTTTGAAATTTCCCTTTTTTCAGTAGAATAATTATTGTCTTTATGTTTCTATATTTCCCCCCATTTTTTAATGTGCATTGTGCAGTTCTTCCCATTTTTCATGCTACTTTGAGATTGGCCCTAGATTGTCAAATAGCTATACGCCTTATTCAGTATTCTTTTGTATTGGCCTATTGGGTCATGTTTGTCATTTGGCCTTTTTCATCTATACTCTCTTTCATTTTCTTCTTGGAATTCTTATAGACTGAAACATGTGCCCCATTTAGTAGGCAAGTAGCTTATTCTCCTTTTATAGCTTGGCAGAAATGAATCTATGTCATCATTGATAGAGTTGTTGTATTCAGTTCCAAGAATCTTTGAATCAGTGACTGGATCAGTTTGTATTGTTTATTCTCAGGTTCCAACTTGTGAAATTTAAATGAAATAAATACCTATACAGATACTGCTTTCAAGATTTGCGTCTTTTCTGTTTCTCTTTTGCCATGGTGTAGCCTTTGATGACTGTGCAAACTTCTTCAAGCCAGTGGAGGTGAATTTATTCCCAAAAAAAAAATAATAATAATAATAAAAATGTTAAAAAAATTGAGAGAACTTAAGGGGGTTTTAAGTTATGTTTTTATTTAAAAAAATTATCTTCAAAAGTTATCATTATTTTTATTTGTATGCTTTTAGGGTAAATGATATACCGCAAAAGATCAACTTATCATGTGTAAGCATTGTTTAACCACAGTATAATAAAACAATACAGGAAATATCCCAGTGATGTATGGTAAAATAAGTAAAATACAAATGACCATTTTGTAGTTTACTGGTCAGTTAATGCTGTATGTTTGAGAATGTTCTAATTTATGAATATACAATTTTAAGCTATGTGTCCTTTGCTTCTGTTGCGGACACCTCCCGATTGTGGATTCTTTCAATTGTTTTCCCTTGGCACTAATTTTTCATTTCCTTGAAATATTATTCTTTGAGTCATCAAGATAATTAGTTAATTTTACATCTAGTATTCTTATTGGTTCTATGATTATGATAGGAGAGTGATGCTCCAGAATCAGCAGTTGCTAAACTCTTTGCATCTGTAAAGAGGAATGACACCCAGTTTGGTGCTCTTAGTCAATATGTGCAGAATTTGCCACCTGAAGGACAGATTCAGGTATTCTATGCATCACAATGCAAATGTTTACTATTTCTCTACAGACAACTTTATAATTTTTTTATTCTGAATGTACTTGTGAATTTGTATTTCAGGCAACTGCATTGGAGGTGCAGAATCTTTTGGTATCCGGTCGAATAAAAGAAGCTCTATTACGTGCGCAAGAAGGTCAGTTGTGGGGACCTGCCCTTATCCTTGCATCACAACTTGGTGATCAGGTTTGCTTTATGTTCCATGTTTTTCTCTTATGAGATGATCTTATGCTTCATTACCAATTTCTGGTGCTTGTGCCCATCTGTCTCTGTTTTTATTTTATCTTATGTGTGGTTCTATTTTTGTGTGCTAATATGGGACCTGGAACAATTGCAGTTCTATGTTGACACTGTGAAGCAAATGGCACTTTGCCAGCTGGTGGCCGGATCACCTTTGCGGACATTGTGCCTGCTAATAGCTGGGCAACCAGCAGATGTGTTTACCTCAGACGTGTCAGCTAATAGTGGTCTTCCTGGTGCTTTTAATATTTCTCAACAACCAGCACAGGTAAGATATTGATGACTGAATTGTCTGTTCTTGCATTTTATTTTATAAATAGCTTATTGATTTAATTTTCTATGCTATGTTGGGGATTTTATTTTTATATATATTGTGCAGCATAAAACATACAACAGGTTTATATCTGAGAAAGAGAAAGTTTCTAATTAAGAACACTCATAGCAAAAAGGAGCCTTTTGTAGGTCGTTTTGATATGGGGCTGCACTTAGTTCCTGTACACAACAATAATTGTTAGATAATAAGCTAGAAGAATAAATAAACCTGTATTCAATCCTGGCTACCACATTGCTTGAAACTACTAGCTTTTAATGAGCTGTTGTGTCTTTATCATCTTCTAAGGATTTACAATTTTAGTGCTGCTAGCCATAAGAGTCTTAGTGTTTAATTTTTAATTTTGATGCTGCAAGCTGCAGTCGGGGGCTAATGGCATGCTTGATGATTGGGAGGAGAATTTGGCTGTTATAACTGCAAACAGAACAAAAGATGATGAACTTGTGATTATTCATCTTGGAGATTGCCTATGGAAGGACAGAAGTGAGGTGTATATATATCATTTTACATTACATACTCTAGCTTGCATTGCTTTTGAATTTTTTATTCTGGAATCTCACTTGAGAGTTTTATTTCAGATCACTGCTGCCCACATCTGCTACTTAGTTGCGGAAGCAAACTTTGAGTCATATTCAGATAGTGCAAGACTTTGTCTTATTGGAGCAGATCACTGGAAATGTCCTCGAACATATGCTAGTCCAGAGGCTATTCAGGTGCTCTTGGAATTTATTTGGCTCTTTGGCAATGCTCATTTAAAAGCTGTGGTTTTTTATGGGTAAACATATCAGTGGGCTTTTAGTTGTTTCTTGTATCTTGATAGCTTCAGCCTTTGTCAGAGACATACATACCTATGTGTGCGCACAAACCTATGTGACATATCACTCTCATGTTGGACACAAATAAATAAATCACTCTTCGTCAATTTGTTTTCTGGATTATGCTTCTTCAGAAAATCTTACTGAAATGATTCAATGGCTACTTGGACAGAGGACTGAGTTGTATGAATATTCGAAGGTGCTGGGAAATTCTCAGTTTATCCTGCTACCATTTCAGCCGTATAAGCTCATATATGCAAACATGCTTGCAGAAGTGGGAAAAGTTTCAGAATCTTTGAAGTATGTTTTATGACTTTAATGTACCAAGTAATTCTGCATTTAGTTCTCTTGATGTCTTGAAATTAATTCAGGTATTGTCAAACACTATTAAAATCACTAAAAATGGGTCGAGCCCCTGAAGTAGAAACATGGAAGCAATTAGTGTTATCTCTTGAGGAGAGAATCAGAACCCATCAGCAGGTATTTTCTGGCTTCCTGTATTTCATCTATCTTTTAGTTATTTTTTCTGGTCATACTAAATAAAACTTGTCCACAGGGTGGATACACTGCAAATTTGGCTCCAACAAAATTAGTCGGTAAGTTGCTCAATTTTTTTGATAGTACTGCACATCGTGTTGTTGGCAGCCTGCCACCCCCTGCACCATCAACTTCACCTGGAAATGGTCAAAGTGTTGAAAATTATAACCAGCCTATGGGCCAAAGAGTTAGTCAATCAACAATGGCCATGCCATCACTAATGCCTTCTGCTTCAATGGAACCAATAAGTGAGTGGGCAGCTGATGGCAACAAAATGACAATGTCTAATAGAAGTGTCTCAGAGCCAGACTTCGGTAGAACCCCAAGACAGGTATGTGATTACCTGGAAAGAGTACTCCATATTCATGTTTAACTGCTTGAGTTAGACATGCATAATTTTGTATTTATGAAGTCATCATCACATCTGGCAGGATCATGGTGATTCATCAATGGAAGCAACCTCATCCAGTGCACCAGGCAAATCATCAGGCTCAGGTAGGGCATCTCGATTTTCTCGTTTTGGTTTTGGCTCGGGGCTTCTACAAAAGACAATGGGTCTAGTCTTAGGGCCTCGATCAGATAAACAGGTAAGTTCTGGACCTATATCTTCATGTTACATTAAGTCTTACTCCATGATATTTTCAAGGAGAAAATGATGGAAAATGTATATTGGTCAGTTGATTGTTTGTTTGGATTTGTATTCCTTTTGAAGGCTAAATTAGGTGAAAAGAATAAATTCTACTATGATGAAAAGCTTAAGAGGTGGGTGGAGGAGGGTGCTGAACCTCCAGCTGAAGAAGCTGCCCTGCCACCCCCTCCAACAACTGCATCCTTCCAGAATGGAATCTCTGACTACAACTTGCAATCTGCCTTAAAGAGTGAGGGCGGCTTTCCAAGTAATGTGAGTCCATCAATCAGAACTCCTTCTCCATCAGAGCATTCTTCAGGGATTCCACCTATTCCAACCAACACCAATCAATTTTCAGCTCATGGGCGTAGTGGTGTTCGATCAAGGTATTCTAATTTTTTTC
Source organism: Mangifera indica (assembly GCF_011075055.1). Classification (NCBI taxonomy): domain Eukaryota; kingdom Viridiplantae; phylum Streptophyta; class Magnoliopsida; order Sapindales; family Anacardiaceae; genus Mangifera; species Mangifera indica. The sequence goes on from NC_058139.1 coordinate 4,651,637, forward strand.
TTACTTTATTTTGAAAAGCCTTCCCAATTCTTATTATGGTAGACATATTGCTGAGGTACCCTTAGAAGATTAACGATTGAAATTTAATTGGAAATTGACTGGGAAGAATGAGTCAATTGCTTTTTTTGAATGGTCCCATAGTTCATTTCTTTTCATTTCTTCATTTGGGTTGGTAGGAACTATGTAAGAGTTGTGCCATGGATCTTTTTGAGAAATTGTCTGTGCTTTTTGTGTTTTTCTAGTATTGAGTATTTGCTGGAACAATCTGTTACCATCTCTGTTGATGGATCTAAAGATTAGGTACCAAGTTTTAGACTTGAGTGATAAAATGTCTGAAAACAGTTTTGAAACTAGAGGATTAAGAAGAATTTATTTTTTAACCAATTTCAGACAGCCAAGTCTTAGTTTTGGGTTGGATGGTAAATTTCTCTTCTGAACTCTTGCATATTTTGCTGTGAACATCTGTGAAGAAAATATATATATATATATATATATATATATATATATATGTACACATACACATACATACATAAACATATATATAATAAAATTAATATAATATTGTTAACAAGGTTCATAAGGGTTGATTGAATAAGGGTAAATATCGTTTGACCTTATGTGTTATGACTTGAAATCAATGAAATTTTCTAATTTCAAGAATAGTCATACGCCCCATAGATCCCTGTTTTGGCCCTGAGGGCGGTAAAGGACTAATGTTTCAAAGAGGGAGAAAAATGGGAAGTCAACCAGATGTTTGACTATTATCAAAATTGTTGGACCAAACTGACTTTTAGGCATACTGAGGAGTAAGTCAAATTATCCTTGACCTATATTTTCATGGTTTGCCACTTCTCTGAAGTTGAGATGATAATAATGAATATGATTGAAATTTAATTTTCTTTTTTCATGCCAAAGTCTTTCACCTATTAAATGATAGATCCGGCTTTTTATAGTGGGTAAAGTTTCTAGTGAATTTTGATTAAAATGTAATGTTTATTCTTGTTTGACAGGTATGTGGACACCTTCAACCAAGGTACTGCAAGCCCAGCAAAATTCTTCCAGTCACCTTCTGTTCCTTCTGTCAAACCGGCTGTTGCTTCAAATGCCAAGTTTTTTGTTCCAGCCCCTGTAACGTCAGCTGAACAACCAATGGAGGCTATTGCAGAAAATGTTCAAGAAGAAACCGCAAATTTTGAAAAGCCTTCAACATCCACGATGAATGACCCATCCCAGCCTAATACATCATCAATCACTAAACAAGGTTTCCCAATGGATGTCATGACAAATGGCAATACCAGCCTTCCACCACAGACTCGACGAACAGCATCATGGAGTGGAAGCTTCAGTGATTCATTCAATCCGCATATGCCTCAATCAAACGGCCAAGGTGAGGTGGTGAGCATGCCGCCATCATCATCTATGCCTGGTCCAATGAACGGTGGGAGTTTTGGGGATGACCTTCATGAGGTGGAACTTTGAACTAGAGTTATGAAGATGTAAATATCAAATTTTTGTTGCTTCTGGCCAATACTACCATATTCAAGGACACTACGCTGCTCATACACCTTTTGGATACAAAAAAAAAAAAAAAAAAGGCTGGTGGCACGCACTGGAATCAGTGGATCGGGATTGGGTTTGGTGGTCCCAGCGGATGCTTTTTTAACGTTACTCAGAAGCGACGTCTTGTATGTATTTTCTGAGTGCCACCATTGTTGATGAGGAGCCGGTTTCTTTTTTGGTTTTGAATTTGTTTTTATTGTGACTATAAGGCAAAGAAAGTCTAAATAGGGCGCACTAGTGTACAGTTATTTGTTCATTTGTTTTAAAACAGAAACGTCCCTTGAGATGGAAGAAAAGCCATCAAAGATATCTCGTTCGGGGGAAAAGGGTAATGACCCTTGAGATAGAAGAAAAGCCTTCAGAGATATCTTGTCGGGGGGAAAAGGATAATATAATGTAATAATTTCCTAAAAATCAGATGTTTCGTCCTTTATTTCCCTTGTAATAATATTCTATCGATTACTTCAGTACTAGAGGTGAACCAGATGCTCATGTACGAGTCACCATGAGATATTTACAAGGAAGAATACTATCTTTCATTTCCCTAGAAAAGTATGAGATATTTGCAAGGAATAATATAAGGAAATCAAGGTTGGCTGGGTGGCGAGAGAATTTCCCAACATCCCTGAGCTATCAAACGTTACAAGGCTCTTGAATATTAAATTCTATCTCAGTCAAGGAAAAGTTAAATTAGAAGAGCATATCCAGGGAACTTAAATCTGCTTACCTTTAAGTATGTACAACGATAACATGCAGTAAATTTACAGCCAACTTGAATGACATAAAATATCATGTGGGAATATATAAAAAAAATATAAACATGCAGTAAGTTTATATAACTTAAATGGCTAAACTCAGCCAACTTGAATTATACAATCCTTCACACCCTACAGTGTACAAAGGAAACATGATTATGAAGAGAAGCAACTAAGAATGACGAAAGACAAAATTCCTGAGCAGCCTCGTCAATCATTTTATCACAACTTTAAGTCAATGTAATTTTGCAATTAAAATTCAGCAGAACCAGGAGATCGAGGGAACGGTATAGCATCTCTTATATTTTCTATTCCAGTTGCAAATTGCACAAGCCTTTCAAATCCCAGTCCAAAGCCCGCATGAGGAACTGCACAAACATAATCAACGTGAAAAACCAAGCAAAAATTTTGAAATAATGATTTTAAATATTTATAAAAGCATTTTATATGTTTATTATTCACAAGCTCCAGAATATCTATCTATAAAAAAAAAATTAATAAAAGAAGAAATAATGAAGGATTGCCAATCTTTTCTTGGAAATGCCCAGCTACAATAGCTCCAAATATCTTATATAAGAACCCTAACCTGATCCATAACGGCGCAGATCCAGATACCACCAGTAGTTTTCTTTATTTAGCTTCAATTCCTCCAATCTATCTTCCAGATATTCAAGCCTTTCTTCTCTCTGGCTTCCACCAATAAGCTCCCCAACCTGGAAAAAGTAACCAATAACAAAAAATTAACCTCAGCAGTTTGAAAATAGCAAAGAACGAAAGTATATACACATTATAAAAAGAATAGCAGCACACATGCCACAAGCTCACTCACTGCTTCAACATGTCATTATAAGGATACAGAATACAACGATTTTGCTCGCAAAGAATAGCATAGAACAAGAATCACCTATATAACCTCACTTTTAAAATTGTTTTAGTTTTCAATTGTGAAAATATGGTGGTAAAAAACAAAAAATAGATAAAGGAATCTAGCTATTCTTATATGCTATTCTTATATCTTTTCTATTTCTATCAGTTTATGTACATTAAGGAAAAGCCATGCTCTTCAATCATCGTGTTTAATACTTTTCAAGTATCTAGTAAAGGTTGGCAGAGGCAATGAAACTGCATTGTAAGACGAATTGTTATGATGAAACAGTCCTGTTTATTGATTCTGTTCTATGATGAAGGAGCTAACAAAGGTTTTCTGACTTGTTAAAACAACACACCACAAGCTGATTTTCCTGTGCAAAAATCTCTGCTACCACTTGTTTTCAGAAATTAAAAAAAAAAAAAAAAAGAACAAAGGAAAAAAGAAAGAAAGAAAGATATTTATATCCTTTTTGAACAAAAGAAGTACCGTAACATAATGTTCAATACAATTGGACTTCATGAGGGCAGTATTTTTACCTACATAAATGTGCTTAAGTTTACCTGATTATTATTGAAGATACACAAAATAAGGCAAAGCCTCATGCAAATTCCAGATGGCAAGAATAGAGCAATTACCAATATTAGCCTGGAATTGTATTAGTCATCAGCGTTTATTTATTTAGCTTGCCCATTAGGAAAAAAAAAAAAAATAGAATGCCATGTCAGGTAACTAACTACAAGTCAAGCATTAAAAACTTGAAATCACTAGTGGTCCTATATTCAAAAGTTGAGGGAGAAAAAAAATTGTTAGGATTAAATAATAATATATATAATTAGGATAATATGTCTGAATTGAAGATGAGTATAATAAGACTGGATATTAGAAAAATATATTGGGGTAGCATAGGAAGAAAAATAGTCTTTGAGTTTAGGACAACCTTCAGCTGATTGGGAGGCTATGGCATTTGAGAGGAGCTCACACTTTGTAGCCAACATTAGCATTGTTCATATTGGAAGTAAATATTTTTCTTAAAAAGGTCCCTAAAAAATTGGTATCAAAGTATTGAGTATGAGGATGTGGAGGTTTGTTATCATATAAGATGAGAGTGGAGATGGAGGAAGGCCTGACGACTAACAAAACTAGAAGCTCAAACAATGTGGGAAAACAAAATTCACCTCCATTGCGAAAGCAAAGAGGAAACGAATTATGACTGTAAATACAAGTCATGAAATGTCTTAGTAGTGAATAAAGACAGATCGGTCTTGATGGTGTATGACGAGTAATAAGAGAAGAAAGAAACTGATCCTATCAAGATGATGTATTCCAACAAAAAATCGACTAGTTCCAAGAAAGTTATTAGGTTGACCAAGAAAGAGAATCGGTAAAATCTGGGGTTCAATTGGTTGAATATGGCAATTAGGAGGAATTAATAAATTCGGGGGTTCAATTGATAGATTCAGATATGTTTCAACTATCAAAATCCATTTGTTCACCTGATGATTTAATTCAATTGGTGACAGAGACTAGATGAGCAATGAACAAAGAAAACGTGAAACAAAAAGAAGAAAATGAGATGTTAATGGAGACTGATATGAACCTTAAGAGAACCATACTTTGAAAGCTAACTATAGAGATTGAAGAGCTTAAGGTTATATAAACCACACGTTAAAAGCTCATACTTTCTAATGTGGGATCTAAGTCACATACCTTGCACTTGAGATCCTAACATACCACCATGCTTCACAGCCTCATCGCCTAAGCAGGCTTGGCTATACGCAAGCTCCCTGCTAGCCCTAGACAAACACTATAATGCTAGCGTCACCACCCATACCGCATAATTGCGGCTGAGAGACGTAATAATGAATCTGATACTAAATTATATGAACCTTGGAAGAATCACATTTTAAAAACTAATTAGAGAACCCAAGGTCATATAAATCTCACATTAGAAGTTCACGCTCTCCAATGTGAGATCCAAATCTCATATCTTGCAATTGGGATCTTAATAGAGACGCACCAGGCTAAAATCAACGAAGACGATGCTGGAAAAAAGGAGGAAGTACAAGGTTGACTTTTTCAATCACTAGTGGCAATTGAAAAAATGGCAAAATAAGAGCAGTTTTTTTTCAAAATGGGTTAAAAATATGTAAAGATGAAAAAAATTTGAGCTGGTTGGATTGAAAACAAAAAGAACAAATAAAACAAAACAAAAATTTCTCAATTTTCCCACCTTGAAGACAAGGTTGTTTTCAAAGGAGTGGGTAATATTAAGATTAATAATAATAATAATAATAATAATAATAAAGAAGTAATAATTAATAATATATTTAATTAGAATAATGTATTTGATTTGAAAACAAGTACAATAAGATTGGATATTGGAAAATACATAGGGGTAGCAAAGGATGAAGAAAAAAATATTGTCTTTAAATTCAAGATAGCCTTTAGTTGATTGGGAAGCTACGACATTTGGGAAAAACTAACACATCTTGTTGCCAACATTAGCAGTGCTCATATTGGAAGTATTTGTTCTTTATTATGAGGTCCGTAACAAAATTCAAGAGAGGACCTCTAGTTTACTAGTCAAAACTGTTTTTGACACAATCTAGCATGTACAGTTAAAATAAGATAAAAACATCATTACTCGAGGAACCAGCATATCCATGGCTGCCACAGTTTTCCCATCATCATTCTGCCGCATATAAAATGCCTTGATCTCCTGAGGTTTACATTTAAGGAACTTTGAAATATTAGTTCCAAGCATGTTCAAGAATTACAACATATATCTGCTACTTTCAACTATAGAAAGAAACAGAAAAGGAGAGGGTGTAGCTTGCCTTGGGATAGTCTCTGATTATGACAGGGCATCCGCCAAACGCCTCTTCAGTTATATAACGTTCATGCTCACTCTGTAAATCACATCCCCACTTTACCTAAAATAAGGGCATGACCCATTAAGTGTAAGTAGTTATTATCTGTATAATTATTTCAATTTAATGGTGTCACAATTTCTACAATATGAAAAAGCACTGAAGTAATTTCAACCATCATTGCATCACATTAACAATTCATTGCAAAAATATTATCAATGTAAAGGAAGAGAAAATGGAACTTCATGTATGCCACAGGAAATAATTAATATAGGAGCGTTTACACTTGTGCTACCTTTATATGAGAGAAATAAGAAGTAGCTCAAAAATGCAGATGGCAAGAAAAATAATTCTCCGTGTAAATATATATCATAATGGATCCTCTATTAAGCATTTCCATAGAACATCCATGATAAGAATTTGTTTTTGCCAACTAAAAGATACTGGTAGGAATGGTTTAGCACACCCTTAAGGTGCAGTAATATAATCTTGTAAACTGAATTTGCATCCATGGCTATTACTTATTAGACCAATTTGCACAAGGTGACTAATATACATTACCGGGAACTCAAATTTCTTATTTGCTCTTAGAAGGACCTCAACTGCATCAGTATAAGTCAATTGAACAAAATCTCTCTCAGCCACAGCCTATTAACAGGATAAAATGCATCCAAATGTCAAGGGATTAATAAAATTATTGTATATTTGAAAGATTAAGGTCCAAAGTAAAAGCTTATAAAGACCAAGTAAAGAAATCAAAAAAGTGAAAAGTATTATGTATACAATAGATAGGTTTAAGAAAGATAAGTTACACTGGGAGCTCATACACTCAATCGATCAATGATCCCTTTCTCAATCCAAGTGTTGAAAAAGTCCATGTCTTCTTTGCAATTATCAAGAATATGTCTCACCTTCCACACATAAGGGTATATGTCAATCTCTCATTCAAAAAGATATAACTCAAGAAAGTGTATGTGTGCCAAGCATGGAAGATCACAATTTATTCACAAAATTTAAATTTGACAACAGATATGAAAAGTAACATACTACATACTGGAGATAGGCAGTTGCGCAGGCCATGTCATCATTCAGATCAGCAAATGCTAGTTCAGGTTCAATCATCTTGACAAAACATAAAAGAGAATAAGAAAAGAAGATTATAAGATACTAATATTGAGAAAAGATATAAGAGTTTGAAAAAGTACAAGATCAAATAATCCACTAACCCAAAATTCAGCTAAGTGTCTTGAAGTATTAGAATTTTCTGCTCGAAATGTGGGGCCAAATGTGTATACCTGAAAGTATAGGAATTTCATTTGTTTAAAAAGATGAGTTCATTACTCATCCAATTTGTGATTTAAAAAAAGACAAGTTTCAGATAAGAAAGAGATACATCTGAAAGGGCAGTTGCATATGTTTCAGCATTAAGTTGGCCCGAGACTGTCAAGAAGGCTGGTTTTCCAAAAAAATCCTGAATAAAAATATAAAAGTAAAATTAAATTAGAGGCAGCTGAGAAAAATAAATATTTGTTTTCACCATCTCCAGAACTATCCAGAATCCATTCTAGATGCAAGAGAGATCAACCAGGATAATTTCCGGAAAAAAAAATTTCTTAACCATAAATACAAGTGCAACAAGTCTTCCAAGAAGCAAGCAAACACGCTGTTTTAAGGTAGTTCACGTTTGCACTATTCATATGGTTTTAAAATTCCAAACATGTGAGAAAATGATTGCTCTGTAGTCATGTAATTTCAAGATCTCTACTCAAACAAACTAAATACCAAACCATTTTTATTTCTAAAAAGTTTTAAGCTTCATCTATTCCTCAGTTGTGGACAATTTGGAATAATAACTTTTACTTTCCATTAGAACTTCATTTGGGTATCAAAAGTTTCAAATGTATTGGTTCTTTCTTATTATCACAAAAGTGCTTTATTGTGCTTCATTTGCTGTGTACTTCTAAGTGAAATTAAGTATGAAAGTGAAACATACTCACCTGTGACCAGTCTATTAAACCTTCCTTTGTTTTTGGAATGGCATCAGCAGGAGAATCAGCAGCTTCTCTTGTGCTTGGAATCTATCAATAGAATAGCATTTACTGAGAGAGATCTAAAGAATAATTTAACCCTAAAGCAGCACTATGAGACAACAGCAATTGCAATTAGTTATGATCTCTCACTGACTTTCTGTGAACGGTTACATCATGCTGAAACAAAAATTTCTCCCCAGGGAGGCACTAATTAAAGCAAGTATGCACATAGTATACAAAAAGTAAGTTTTTCATGAAAGCATGCATGTTCGATATATGCAAAGATATTGTAAATAATACAAAATGGAATCAAGGCACATAAGAGATACAAATAGGAATGATTGATACTACCATATAGATTGATTTTGCTTTAAAAAAAACACTGAACATAAACATATATAACAATTAATCACTTCAAAACACAAAATTATTTTGAGCACTAGAGCGTACCAATGTAGTCACACAAAACTGTTCACCCGCTCCTTCACAATCCGAAGCTGTAATGATAGGACTAGAGATCCAAACAAACCCATTTTCTTGAAAAAACTTATGTGTAGCATAGGCCAGAGCATTCCTTACTCTAGCAACCTAAAACCACTTCCACCAGTTACTAAAAAGAGAAATACCAGAAGGATAATAGTTAATCCAGCTATTGTAACAAGTATGCCAAAGGCATGTCAATACAGAGACCTAATCCAGGCTTTAAGAAGGTTTAGGAGAAAGAAACATGATACAAGTAAAAAAATGAATGTAAAACCTACCGCACCAAATGTATTTGTTCTAGGACGAAGATGTGCTTTAGTTCTCAAGAATTCCCTACTGACTCTTTTCTTCTGAATGGGATAGGAAGGATCACTTTTGCCAACCTAAGAAAGAGATTAGCAATTAGAATCAATGCAAAAGATTTTATGAGAAAACTAGCGGCCAGAAGCATATAATTTACATGATATTTGACTCAAATATAAAATATTAAACTAATATTTCAAATAGTTATCCATTGTTATCTTTTTAAAGCAGAAACTTCATCTCCTCTTCAGTATAAAAATTTGTAGCACAACTTTTGCTCAGCTAGAATTACAAAAATATCATACCACAACAATCTTCTCGACCTTCAATTCCACTTTTTGCTTTGATCCTTGGCTTGCCACCACAGTCCCTTGTATATATATTGATGCCCCAGTTGTGATCAAACCAGACTCTACCTATTAACAACCATAAAACAAATTAAATTTGACTGATTAACAAATAATTCAATAAAAAAAATAGGTGAATTCATTCCAAAATTGTTAGTTAAAATAGTAATAATACCTGATCATAACCTTCAGCATCAGACGTCATCACACATTGCATATTTGACAGGCACGAACCATCATTAACCTATTAAACAACAGATAAAATAAAATAAAATTGACCTTTAATTATAAATTATATTAAAATATAATATAAAATAAAAAACGAAACTTTTAGCACCTCGATGAATGTGACGCTGCTCTGGACCCGAAAGGTCCGAACCCAACCCATCACAACAAGTGGCTGGCCGACTCGACCTATTCCTTGGTCAGTTCCACCCTTTATATCGACAATCTTCAACTTCCTTCTAAACTCCCCAACTTTACTTCCCATTTCGCCCTTGCTATTTTCCATCAATTCCGGTTTCGTCCTTTCGCCAGAGTGCAGAGCTCTGGAAATCACGGAGCAGAAGAATCTCCGGCCAGCAGTTGGGTGGCAGTGGAGAAGTGACGGGAAAAAATGATGGTGTTTGGCTAAGGATTTGGGGTAAGAGAAGAGTAACCGGAGAGGAGTGGCAGGTGCAAAAGCCGCAGCCATTTCGGCGGTGGATTGAAGATTTCTACTCTACTGGTTTATCCAGCTGTTATCTTGCAGCTAATAAGAGTGGAGTTGAGACCTCAAACTCATTTTTTTAATTTATTTTGGAGAATATCAGAAACCTTCCTTGGAAGTAGAACAATTTCCAGAGGACCACTATTTTCATTTGAAATTGAACAGCCATTCAATATCGTAATAATTGCAATCATCCCCCTGGATTTTTTTTTTTGACATTTTTGTTGAATGAGTCTAATAAGTGGAGTATATAAATTTTATTTTTAATTAAATAAATAGTTGATTACACCAATCTTATTTTATTTTTAATTTAAAATTAAAATATTAAAAACGGAATACACGTAATCCACGAGCCAAGCCTTGGATGGGAGACTATCGTTCGCCCATAAAAAAACTAATGATCTCATACATGCTATAGAATTCTCTTACCATGGACTTCTCTTCTCGTTCTCAGCCCCAAAATCACCACGAGCCTCAACAACAAATTCAATCCTACGATTCTCCGCAAATCCAATTTAATTATTCTTACTCCCAACCACCAAATAACGTTTATCACGATCAACCTGATTACTCCAATGCCTATCAGAGTGCGCCGCTTCAGCACCTACCGGAAGCCGCCGTATCCAATCCATTGAGGAATGAAGTTGCGGTTGCGCAATTCAAGGAGGCGGATGGGGCCAACCTCGACCTGCAACATCCGAGCGCATACTATCCGGCTTTGAATCCAGCTGCGGCAGCTGCGGTGGTGGCTTTGTCACACCTGGCACAGTTTGCGGGAACGATGGACGCAGCGGAGAGGGCGGTTGTCGGGTTGCATGCCATGGTTAGGCCGGCTCCATTGCTTTCATCGGTATGCGCATTGTTTATTAATCTTACTGTATCGATTGTGCTATTGGTAATTTTCTTTTTAATAATTTATTGAATCATTGGTAGAATTATATATTAGGGAATATTATTATATTAGGGCATTGTTTAAGGAAAAACAACAATGAAAAGCCACATAATGTGAAGGCAATTTAATTGAACATCACAATTTAAAATAACATTGAAAAGCCAAATATATTTAGCTGAATAAAAATTGAGATCCAATATATGACTTGGAAGAATTAAGAAGTTAAGGTGAACTTTAAAATTTTACATGAGCCAATCAACCGAGTGATATGGAGCATTTGAAAGGGGAAAAAATATTCTTTGAACTGCAAAGAAAAAAATCTATTTGTTTTCCTTCTCACTTTAGTGTAACAGAAGAGTTGTTGAAGGCAGAGGTAGTGGCACCTCTGATTTTCAAATGACGCTCTTGGTTGTTTATTCAGAATGTAGTTCTTTAATGGTAATATTTGAGCATATAAATGGGTTATATAAGTTTGAAGTGGCCTGAAAAAGTTTTGTTTTGAAATGATAATGAATAGAGAATGGCATTGACCAGATTTAATTATCATCTGTTTCAAGCTCTTTACCTGATTTTAAACCCATTTTCTGTTCATTTACCTATTTCACACACATTATTGGATTTCATGCCACATTTTAAACTTATGTTTGAATACAAATACAACAACAGCAATTAGTAGAACAAGTAATTATGAGCTTTGTTTGAATTTTAGAGGCACCACTAGCATAGTATTCAAGAAGTCTTTTGTTAATTTGAAGTGTGGAGGAAGATGAATGGTTTGTTTCCTTTGTGCTTTAAAGTGCCATATTTTAACTCTAAGGCTTTTCTTTCAAATGTCACATGCTACTTGATGACTGGGCCACACAAATTTTTTGGGGTTGACTCTTAATTTCTATATGTAAGTCAAACATGGATTCTTACTGTTAGGATTTAGGGTTTTTGGGACACATGTCCTAATTCTATGAGTTAGAGTTTAGTATATACATGATAATTACGGTTGTAAAAGGGAAGTTAGGGAAGAAAATTAGGGTTTGGGCAATTTAGACTTATTTGGGAGGTTTTGGTGCCTCAAATGTCTAGAATTAGAAGGCCCGGACTCCTCATTCTGTCGGTGTATCCACCATAAATCCCCACTTTATTAATAAAAAAAGTTTATGTTTATTTGTCATGTTTATTTGATGTTTTTGGGTATATTTGGCTGGGTATCTATCAAAAGGTGTTAGAACGGTGAAATTTGGAGTTTTTGATGCGATGATGGCATGGAAGGTAATATGAAATGGTGATGAAGTCGAATCGACATTTAGGTTGTTGGCCAAAAGACGAAACAACGAGGGAGGAGGTTGTGAAAGGTGGATTGGCAAGGGAGAAGGCAAATTGTTGCTAGAAAAGAAGGATCGACAGTGGAAAGTTGAAGCATCTTGGTGGAAGCTTGGGTGGAGTAAATTGGCCAAAGGGAAGTCAAATCAGCTAAGTGAAGTCGAAAGAGATGGAAAGGTGCCAAAATGGGTGTGGGGAGACATATCAGCTCCATAAAATGGTGGGGAAGTGGGAGAGTAGCGGTAGAGGTTATCTAGAAGGAGAATGGTCACTATAGGAAGATGAATCAACGGCCAAAAATTGTATGGGGAGTTGATTTGTCACTGGAAAAGCTGAGGAAGATGAAGCAACGCATGAGAGAAACTAAAACTACTGGGAAATGGTTGGAAAGTGGAAGAGCGTAAGGGGAAGAGGAGGAAAAAAAGGAAAAAGAAAAAAACTTTCCAGAAAAATGAAATTGTTTGTTATCTTCTTTGAAAAAAATCAATTTCCCCACCTTCAAGACAAGGTAATTCTCAAAGGAACAAGTAATGTTAAAACTTGGGGTTTTTTGAGATACGTGTCCTAATTATAGGTGTTAGGATTTAGTATCTAATGATAGTTAGGGTTATAAAAGGGAATGAAAGAAGAAAATTAGGATTTGGGCGGTTTAAGCTGTGGACAACATTTTAGGTTGATTTGGGAGATTTCTAGCGCCTCAAATGGTCAGAATCGGTAGCCTTGGTTCTTCGAATTATCGGTTTATCTACTAGTAAATCCCCCTTTATCAATAAAATAGTTTCTATTTCTTTAATTTTTGAGTTTGTTTGATGTTTTGGGGTGAGTAGTAGCTGGGTATCTATCACTTACTTTTGACTAAGCTGACTGTACTAATTGTTATGACGTTACAAATATGACCTCTTTCATTGTTATCTTTAATTGTCATGTATGGTTAAATGAAAATTTTCAGTGAGCTTCAAGTCTTCTGATATTTTTGCTAAATTTTTTGCAAACTAGTGACACTAAATTGGTAATTTTGGTTGAACTCTAGAATTTGAGTGGTTGGTACTGTTTCAATATATGAAGCATAATTAGAAGTTAGAGAGAGCTTTGTTTTTCACTTGAAATACATGGTGTTAAGTGTGAACTTCTTTAGTTGGTGGGCATTGGCTTGCTGGCTGCCATTTTAATCTGGTTAAACAACTTTGTAGCATAAGTGTGAAATACATTTGACAGTTAATATATATGTAGTGTTTGAACTAACCTTTTAGTTTTTAAGTGGACTGAGCTTGAGCTACTCAGTTGGAAATGACGTGTGAAATGAGCTCAGCATCAATAGGATGAACTTATTCAATATGTCAAACAGTATTATTCATTTAATTCCCGCTTGGTTGAAGGATTCTATATTAGTATCTTTCTCTCTGTATGAGATTATTTCTAATTTAAGAACGACTTTCCGGTACATGTTCAACACATTGTTGCGTATTTATTTATTTTGTATATGGCTTGTCTCTAGATTTAAGTGATGTGCCTGATGGAACCTTTGATACTCTAACAATCATTTTGAAACCTATTTTGCAGGCAGGTCAGTTTCCCTACATGGATGGTGGCAGACGGGGTGGTGGGGCATTCAGAGGTGGTGGTCATGGAAAATTTGGCCACCGTAATTCTCCATCTTTTTATCAAAGAGGTCGTGGTCGAGGTCGAGGAGGTAATGGTCGAGGTAGGGGTAGGGGTAGGGGTGGTCCTAAACACTTCTCACCACATGATCCTGAATCTTCTGCTTCTCAAGAAGCAGAATTGAAAAATGAAAATGCAGAGCCCTCAACTGATGCACCTGAAAAAGCAGCTGTATTGCTACCAGATTCATCACTAGCTGCGGCACCAGAGAAGGTAGTGCCAAGCCGGCAACCCACAAACGCTGCCTGGTGTGAACTTTGTAGAGTTAATTGCACTAGTTTGGAAATTCTTGAACAGCACAAGAATGGAAAGCGGCATAAAAAAAACTTGCTAAGGACTGAGGAGTTGAGAAAAATAGTCAAACCAATCACTGAAGTACGGAATGAAGAAGAACCTGTGGCTGAGTCCAGGATCGAAGCATCTCAATATCAAGAGTTTGAGCAGGGTGGTATTGAGATTGAATCAGTGGAAAATATAGATAAAGAAACTGTACTTGATGAAAATAAAACAGAGGCTGATGATCGAAATAATGAAGAGGGGCAATCTGAAGTTCCTGCAAAGGACTCTTCTAATTTGCAAGCTGGGAAGCCTAGGATAGATTTTGATAATTGGAAGTGCGGAATGAAACGCAAGATGAAAGGTGCTCGCGGAGGAAAGCTGATGAAAAGGTTTGCAGGTTCAAGGCAGCAAACGGAACCTCCCAAACCTAAAGTGGTGATTCCACTAATATGTGACTTGTGTAATGTCAAATGTGACACACAGGAAGTTCTTGACCGCCATCTTTCTGGTAAAAAGCATATTGCTAAGCTTAAAAGGTTTGAAAGTCACCAAGCTATGTACGGGCCTATTGGAGTTCAGTCTCTTTACCCTCCTAACCCAATTGCACAAACTCTTTACCATGCTCAAGGCCATCATCAACCACCGGTTTATGATTCTAAGGGCTTATTTCCTCCATCTGGTCCTTACATGCCTCCGCAAAGTCAGCAACCTCCAGTAACATCAGCTGGCATGAATCATGCATTTCAACAACACTATCCCATAGGTCAAACAGAAACTGCCGATGCATCTGGTGGTCACAATACTGTTTTAATGGTATCAGAAACTCAGCAACAGGTATCGACAACACAACCAGAGATCAGACAAGCTTCTGTGATGGAGGCAAATGATCACATAGTCTGAAGTTTAGTAATTTGTCCTCTAGCTGATACTCTGTCGAGCGAGTGAAATAATTAACTTCCAATTGTATCACCTTCACTTACACATTCCATCAAATGGTGGGATGGATGGCTGTGTTACTTATTCCTCTGTTAATGAAAAATTTCCCCTTAGATTCCAGAAAAAAGGTTAATGGTTCAATTATATTGGTAGCTTAGTGAGAGTTGGCAGAGTAGTTCTAAATTTATTTGTGCATTTCGTTATTGAACAGAGACACATAAGTAGCTCCTTCTCTGGGTCTCGGGATCTTGAGAATCAACATTTTTGGTTTAAAAGTGGAAAAAAAAAAATCATTATTGAATTGAGTAAATCACATTGATCCTATCAAGGTTTGATAGAAGAACAAAATTGGTTTGAGATTTTGGAAATAATACAAGTTCTTAAGTTTGATAAAATTATAAAATTGATTTGAGATGTTAGAAATAATGTAAGGTTTTTGTTGATAAATAATAAGATGATAATTTGATAATATTTATGAACTATAATAATATGATTTATTGATAAATTATTATTCTATCATACTTTATATTTAACTCTTTAATAAATTAGACAAGTACTATTGTTTGTTGCATTATAAAAATATTTTTAAGAGATTTGGTAAAAGTAATTTTATAATTTCAACGTTGTAAGGCCGAAGAAAGAAGGGGCTGTTGATATTTTATTTCTTTGGCTTCCAATCCATTTAATTTATTTTATAAATTGAATCAATAAAAAGTTGTATTAAATATCCGGTGAATTAAAAAAAAAAAAAAAAGTTTCAGACTTGAGAGGTCAAAAGAGTCAAAATAATTCTTGTTATTGATGGTTGTATAAATTGTATTGAAGCGGTGCCAGTGTTATCTCAAGAAGTTAAAATAATCGGGTATTTGACGAGGAGGAGCAACAGTTATGGCCGACCACTCCGATGATTTAGACCAACTTCTCGACAGTATGTTGTTTCATTTCTTCCATCTCTTTAATTTTCTTTTTTATCTCTTATTCCTTGTTTCTTAATTCAATTACTTGCAGGTGCTTTGGATGATTTCCAGAATCTCAATCTCACTCCTTCCCCTCTAACTCAGAGGTCTCTCTCTTTTTAATATACCTAATTATTCTTGTGTCTCTGTTCGATCCAAAGCCTCTTCCTTTAATCTATACGGCTTTAATTTTATGGCCCTGCTTCTCAATTTTGCTCAGAAGCTTGTATCTTTTGATTCAAATTTCAAGTTTTGAACTTACAATTTATACAATTGGTGGTATTTTGGATATCTGAATTGGCACAATAGTTTATGTGTATGTGTTAATCTAATTCAGGCTACATGATTTTTTTGTCTGCTTCATAAATAAATGTCTTTTCTTTATATTACAAGCTTTAAATTCGTCTTTTCTGTATAAGTTTTTTGGTCTAAAGATTCGACCTTTTTGGTTAAAAGAGTGTTGAATCTTTTAGCTTTGGTTTGCTTGTAGGAGTGGAGAAGGAAATGGCGCAGAGAAGAAGCAAGAACATGGTTCTTTGCCAACTGGAGTACAAGGGTTGGGAATGGGATTACCTGACTTGAAAACCAAGAAAAAGGGAAAGCAAAAAGTTTCAAAAGATTCCCATGTTACTGAGACTCTTGATAAGCTCAGAGAACAGACGAGGGAGGCTGTGAAAGACTTAGAATCAATGGCACAGCCAGGTGGATTTGATTTCGGTAAGGATGGTGTGGTTGAAGATTGGGTTAAGCAGTTTGAGGAACTTGCTGGCTCTCAGGTATTTCTTCAAATTTATTTTATTTTTATTGTTTATGAGCTTTAGTGGTTTTATTATATTGCAAGTATTGATCTGAATTTCATGTCATTTGTGTTAGTGCTGCTTAGCTTTATTTGGGTGATTGCTTGTACAATAAACAGTCTAGACAGAGTTTTGATAATTAAAAGCCCTTATGGAATTGGTTTAAGCTGCATATCAAATTCATAGGAGAGACTGAAGGGGGTACCAATTTGTTTGCACCAGTAGCATTGCTAAATTGCTTGAACTGCACAAAGTAAAATAAGGAAAGGAAAATGAGTGAAGGTAAGATTATTATTTAATTTATAACCTTGTTCTGGAAGGAGGCATGTTAATAACTTGAACTATCTGAAGCAAAAAACAAAAATTAGATGAGTGTGAGTTTATTGTTTAATTGAAAGCCTTGTTGCAAAGTGGGCATGAACAATGAAATTGATTACTGGTATTTTATCCCATGTCACCTAGAGCTACAAACTCTTCCACGAAATTATTGATAATGTTCAGTTTTTTTCTTAATGGTTTTGGTTTTGGGTTTTGTTAGTTGTGGAGCAAAACTTTGCTTTTCCTAATGGATAATCTAGTAGCTTGATGATGTATAATTTCTTCTAATTTTTCAGTCAGACTGGAAGAGCTGCATTGTTCGTTAGTTTGCAATTGAAATAATCTTCACCTTTGAATTTGCTATGCATACACCTATGAAGAAAAATTTCATGTTGACTGAATGACTCTTGTTAATTAAGTAATATGTTTTTGTAATTTACATGCCATGTTGTTTGAAAGTGTGATTAAAATAGATTGTTTTTCTACTTGCTATGCTTCTCTGTTTTGTGATGCGTGAGAAGATTTGAAGTGCATTAATGAGCTTTACTGTTGCTTGAGTCTCCAATGTAAAAGTATTAATCATCCATTGGGGATTGATTGAAGTTATTTGGAGAGATTTGCAGGGCTTATGTCATGATTTCATGATCCTGATATCATTGTGACTCATATGATTAAAACTGGGTACATTTATGACCTGAAATTAGCTATTGTTCCTTTGTGTATGAGAATTGAAACTGGCAACATCTGCAAGGAGGCATAGTTAGCATCAAGTATGTCAAAGGGAGGTTGTTATCATAATATAGCCATAAATTTTCCACAATTTGGATGAAACCTGTCTATTCCAGTAATGTTAGGGTGCCTTGAAGAACAATTTCGTTCCACTCTCTTCCTAATGCTGTGTCAGATGTATGTGTTAAATAGTTTTTTAGATCTCACATGTTAATATGTTTCTTTTCAATTTTCTACCTCTATTTTCCAACTTTGTTCTTTAGATCTCACATGGCAGTAGAAACCTTGAGGAATAAGTGGTAACTTAATTCTTTCTTCTGCCTAGGATATGGATATGGAATCTATTGTGGAGACCATGATGCAACAACTTCTGTCTAAGGAGATTCTTCACGAACCCATGAAGGAAATTGGAGAAAGATATCCAAAGTGGTTGGAAGACCATAAAGCCAGTTTGAGCAAAGAAGACTATGAGCGTTTCTCCCACCAATATGAACTTATTAAACAGCTTAATGAAGTTTATGATAATGATGCTAGTAACTTCACCAAGATTGTTGATCTCATGCAGAAAATGCAAGAATGTGGCCAACCACCAAATGATATTGTTCAAGAGCTTGCCCCTGATTTTGATTTAGCTAGTCTTGGCCAATTGTAAGTGCTCTCTTTATGATTAAAAGCGATGAAAATCATTATTTATTTGCAATTTTCTAGCGCAAGTGTCTATTCATATAGGAATTATAACTTTTGTTATTTTCTTTCTTAAGTGCAAGACATGTCTACCTGAGCAATATTTCACAGTGGAGGAATCAGAAGACAGATATAAGCAAAACGTTTTTTTTTCTTTTTTCCGGTTTATATCATATTAAATTCTAGGAGTTGACTGTTTTAGCATTACAAAGTAAATTAACTAATGAAATGTAGTATACATTCTTAGTTGGAATGAGGAAACTGGCTCTTCCTGAGCTTCAAATCCCCTTGGGCTCAGGCTGCATGCTGCAGGATTAAGATATTGGTTATGAGAAAACTGGGAATGGTTAGGTTGAAAGGTTTATCCTTGAATTTGTGCTGCAAAAACTGTGGGACAAATATTGAAATGAGAAATTACCTGATGAGTATGTTGGAGAAGTCATGCCCACAATTCCCTTGTCTGAGATGTTATTATTGGTTTTTCCTTGATGTGAGGAAATGTCTTTGAGTTGTTTGGCTTTAGTTACGTTATCTCTGAATTTATGGCTCACCAGATATCACTCTTGCAGGTCTCCGGAGGCACTGGATTCTCAGCCAAATTGTTGTATAATGTGAAGTAGGCGTCAAAGTAAGTGGGTACTCGGAGCTGTTGTTTGTCTCTGTATGATGCCATATATATTCTTTTAATATATATTTGAGAAAATAAAGCAATTTAACTTTGAATATCAGTACCTTGGAGAAGCGGGTGATATTATTTGGTGATTCTTTAGGCATAGCTGCTCTCATCCAAGAGGGTTACACTGATATATATTTATATGTTATATCCCCGTGGAGTACTTTTCCATACTCCGTTTTCTGATGTGATGATTTTTCATCTTAGCTATATGGTAGATTTCACCACCCAAGAAATTTACATAATAAACAATCCCTTGCCTTCATTGATAATTCAAGATAAATTGGTACATGGCAGTTTATTTATTTCTATATATTACATGCAGATGCAGTACATCTCAAAGAATAAACAAATTAATGAAATGGGCAGTTAACAATGAATTTATGAAAGAACAAATGAATGTAGTTAGATTTTTAAAAAAAAAAAAAAAAAGAGGAGAAGAGCAGCATGAATGTGAGTTTTGTCTAAGCATCAGATGGTGCAATCCAGTGTCTGCCGTTGACAAAACTTTTCCTTATGAATGGGTGGGCCGTCTCGAAATCCAGCTCTCTGGCCCATGAAACTCCTCTCACGTTAGCTGCACCTGGTCCCCAACATTTGTACACTCCAAAAA
This sequence comes from Mangifera indica, assembly GCF_011075055.1. NCBI lineage: Eukaryota > Viridiplantae > Streptophyta > Magnoliopsida > Sapindales > Anacardiaceae > Mangifera > Mangifera indica. Next base: position 4,671,415 of record NC_058139.1, read on the forward strand.
ACGCCGTCCTGTAAGTTACCATTCCATACATTCAATTCAGTTGAAGCTGAAGCCCCTGTTTTCTCGACTTGACATAATAATTTGCCCAACCCTTTACCGACAGCAATAATAAAAACGCCAAAAGGTAAAAAGTAAAATTGTGACTTAATGTGCAATCCCATTGCTCATCTCAACTCAGACTGTCTGCCCTAATTTAGATTGCTTACTGTAATCATAGTGATATTTAAAGGCATGTTTTTGTTGACTAATCGTTGCACCATAATTACACCTATGATTTCCTATGCGGATCAAAGATTCTCTGTTATATATTCTATAACATTGCTTTAATAAATTATGGGAGTTTAATTTGAGGGAAATGTTACTTGTTTTTGTTGCTGATGTGGTCCCAGTCATCCCAGCCACCATGAGCAACCAAGTCATCAAAGTAACTGTATGAATATACGATCCTGGAGTACTGGCCCATGGCTCGACCTACGTAAAGTGGGCCTGTTCCCGTCACCTTACATCTTACAAATGCAAAACCCGTCTTCTCCTCCGGTGACTTCCTGTCATGTGCCGCTATCGATCCAAATCTTGTGGCTATCGAATGTAGCTCGCAGTCCTGTTCAATCAACAAATACTCAATATCTCATCAAAACAAAATTATCCCAAGTCTCAGATTTCAAAAATTTTACAAGGTTTTGTTTCCATACGACTATTCTTATCAACTGTAAACGAGAATGTCACATCAGTCTGAAGTAAATAAAAGAATTATATTTGCAAAAACATACTTTGATGATTAATATGTATTCTCCTAGAGAATTACAATAATAATGCTGTTTGAAAACTTTTTCAAAAGAGTAAGGGGAAATGTCGCCGAATCTTGAAAACTTGTTAAACTTCAGGCATGCAGTAAATTTTAAAACAGGATCCCACTTCCTTTGATTATGTTGGATTTCCTCATGCTATTATGGGAATTAAAACTTTCACATAATTTTAACACTTTACAGCTAATGATAGAACGGTGATTGCGGTGAACGGGCATTGAGTATTGACTAACCACAGAAGGTTGAAAGCAGTGATAAATAAAACCTCAAAAGCATTGAAATTCATGCACTTCTACAGTTATATAAAATGAGTTGTCTATTTAATTTTGAATATTTAATTGATTATTTAGATAATAAATTATTATGTTATTAAATCTAGTTTTATTTTTAATTTAAATTTATTTAATTATAAAATAATATATTATTTAAATATCTAATCAAATACCAAAAACTACTGGGTGCACGTAGGGCTTATAGATGAAAATTTTGATAGCTTTATAATATTAGGCAACTAAAATTCACTTCCTGCTTATTCAGGCAATCTGGGTATGGGCACCACTGATACTGACACAATAGACGTTAGTTAATACAAAAGCTCTTGTCCTTTTTCGACTTGGTACAGTAGAGGATACCAGGGCAGTCAGCAGAGCCACAGAATTAGGAAACATCCTTTTCATTCATTAAAAACCCACCATGTTTTCTTGTCAGATTAATTTATCTCAAAAGCCCGTGACTTGGTACTCTTGGTAATATTTATTTAATTAGACGGATAATGAAAAATATTGCATGCTCATGAACTAATTAACTGAAAAAGACAGCATATGCTTACTTTGTACATAGAGCGGCCATTCCCGAAAATGAAATCTATAGACCCTTCAATGTAACACTCTTTGAAGTAATGCCTTCCTGCGTCGTCACAAAGAGTATCTTGTGCACCAAAGAATCCACAGCCAGAGAAGTAGGCCTTGTCGCCTGATATCCTAAACGCCGCCGCTTGCCACCCGTGCATTCCTGGCAGTGGTGCCGGTGCTGTGTTCTATACATTTATTTAAACCATCCATAAATTTATGCGCATAAATTTTTTATATATATATATAATGTACTTTATGGTTCACAGTGTGTACTTCCATTGATGTTAATATTTCGTACCTTGAAGCTAATATTCCTAGCGGAGAAATAATTAGCAAAAACAGTAACAGAAGCAGTTTGGTAAGTACGCAACTGTTGGCCATCGGGCCCACGATCACATGCTCGATCATGCCACTCAATCACAGTCGATTCCCTCCCCGCACCTTGAAACGTGATGTACGGTTTTGTCACCGGCACCATCACTTTCTCTCTGCATATATCGCAAATTTCATGCATGAACAAAAACTTTTTCTTTCTCAAAAGTTGCATATGCATGAATGTAAATGATAAGCAATTGATGAATTATAAGGCAAACTGTGAGAATGATTTAGTGGAAGAGAATTACACGTAATATCCAGCACTTATTTGAATAAGTACGTTCATTGTATTGTTTTCTGGGACGGAATCAACGGCGTCTTGGACCGACTGGAACTGCCCGAACCCAAGAATATCCACCGTGATCACTCGGTAGCCGACGGGGCCGACCCACTTATGATGGTGCCTGGTTGAATTGGTGATTGAAGAAGCAGTGGCAGTGACTGAATTTGTAAGTAGCAGTACTACAAGAGACAAGATAGAGGAAGAAATGCAGCCGTAGAAGAACAATAAAGAAAATAGAGACGCCATTAAAATAGCATTACAACTATCAAAGAAGAGAATGATGCAGAGAGAGATGGATATAGCGAATGTGTCGCTGGTAGCGTTAGAGCATCAGGGGAGAATATATAGTGGAAGTACATGACACATTTACAAGATGATTAGAATGAACATGTAGAGAAACTGAAATAATAATTTGGGTGATTGCAACGGTCATTTTTTTGTGTTCCCTCGCTACTGCTAGGGACACTGTAGTTTAATTAGGGGGCTCTTGGCTGCATTTGTTTGCAAGTCTCCATGTGGGTTCCGTTTTCTTTCGGCTTTATATTACTTTTCAAAGATACTTGCCTAATCACTCTCTGTATTTCTGTGTTCGATATTTTCCTTTAATTTCTATATATATATATATATATATATAGCCTTTAAAAACTTATGCAGCTGGTCTTCATTTTGCATAGTTTTTTTAAATATAAAAAACATTCATGTTTGACAAAGTGTCACTGAGATTACTGTATTCAGAGGTGAATTGAGGTAAGGGCTAGGTTGGGGGAGCTGATAATTGTGGAGCATCTGCACGATGGAACCTAATTTAACATGGCCAAAAGACTTGTTCCCACCCAAGGTATTGTGAAAGTTCAGAGTGATCCTTTTCAATTTTTGAAAATCCAAACATTTATCCATATGTAAAATTTCATTAAAAAACTCAATTAAAATTAAAGATAAAATCGTCATTTAACAAAAATTTAAAAAACATAAAATTCATTTTATTTTTCTTCTTAAATTTTAAAAAACTAACAATTTTAATTATATTTAAAGTTTTCAAACTTTGAAAAGTAACATTTTCTTCCTTTGCCCCCAACCCAACCCAAAAAACTATGGTTTTCTTTCTCCCCTAAGTTTGGGGGGCAATGTTACTTTTCAGAGTTTAAAAACTTTAAATAAGTGTAAAGTTGTTAATTTTTAAAACTTAGAGGAGAAATAAATGAATTTTATGTTTTTTAATTTTTTATTAAATGACGATTCTATCCTTTAACTTTAACTAAATTTTTTAACAAAATTTTATTCATAAATGAGTATTTAAGTTTTTAAAAATTAAAAAATGATTATTTGCAATTTTCACAGTACCTGCAATGGGAACAAATTTTTTGGCAATTTAACATAGGCCAAAGGACTTATTCCCACCCAAAGTATCTTTTAATCTTAAGTTTTTACTCTTTAACAATGAAAATCTTAAATACCCACCTAGAGGGGTTAAATCTGTCAGTTTTAAGGATAAAATTATCATTTTATTTGTAATATTAAAAATAAATTAAAATTTAATCTTCTTTTTCTTCTAAAACCCTAAAAACTAATCACTCCCCCTATAAGTAAAATTTTAAAAAATGACATTTCTCCCCTAGCATTTAGTTTCAAACTTTGGCGTCATTGTTGACGGTCTCTCCTTTCCAAAGTTTTCTCTTCCTTCAGCAATCTCTCTCCTCTCAGTTGGACGCCAGATAGGTGTCGAATCAAACAAGAGAGACGAAGACAAAGATCTCAAAAGAAAACATTTAAGAAGATGAAGAGTTTCGTCTTTCTGATAAAGTTCATCGTCTCTCTGACTTGATTTGACGTTGATTAGGCGTTTAATTGAGAGGAGAGAGATCACCAGAGAAAGAGAAAGTTTCAGGAGGGAGAGACTATTAGTAATGGTATCAGAGTTTAAAAACTAACTCCTAGAAGAGAAAATATCATTTTTTAAAATTTGATATATGAAAAATTTTATTTATTTTTAGAATTTAAGGAGAAAAAAAAATAAAATTTTAAAAAATTAAAATTTCATTAATTTTAATTATTTATAGATAGATAAATAAAATTTTAAAATTTAAAAGATAGAACCTTATTATTAGAGGATATTTTGGATGAAAAATAATCTTTCGGCCTTTAACAAATAAGCCTTTTATGGTTCAAGTTGAACGGTAATATTTGAAGCGTCCAACAAGCCTTGGTGGGGTGTGTGTGGGTGATTGTGATGGTCCAGGCAGCAGGCATGGCTTAATAGTATTTTGTATTCTTGCCTTGCATGTGTTGCATCCATTTCTGCCATTTCTGAATTCTGATCCCAACCACTGGACCCCACTTTAATTTTTTTTCGAACGTTGGGACTCTCAAACCCATAGCTTCCCCGGTATAGGCAACAGACTGTTGCGGACAGACTCTTGCTTATCACCCCCACATTAATTATTATTTTTACGTTTTTATCAGAATGTAATGTGTCCGCCGCGATTGCGGAGAATTTTGCTTAAGGGTGGTCCCACGGTCCCAACTGATGGCAGTGAAATCAGGGACATATATAGGAACTAAAGGCTTGGGCTTTGGTGGGTCACATCCATTGTTTTATATTCTTTGGGCCCACCTTAACACTTTGCAAATCACACCAACCCACTATAATTAAAATAGTGTTTGATTTCATCCAAACTTAATCAAGCTAAAAATTAATTTTCATTCCATGAGCTCAATTCAAATAAATTCAAATTTAAGTTTAAGAATTAAATATTTTCAAATTTATACTTAAAAGGTGTTTATCTCATCAAACTCATAAATATAAAAAAATTTAATATAAATTAATTAAAATAATATTATTTTAACTAATATGTATCAAAACAATATTGTTTTGATATCTTTTTACTCAATTATATTATCAAACCGAGTTTTTGACATTGTAACCAAGCTCGATCAACTTTGAGGAAAGCAGCTTGCCAAACTTGAGAGTTTGAATCCATCCCTAAATCTAGTTGTTTGAAGTTCGATTTGATTTGTAATGAAAACAACTTATACACATTCAAGAATATTAGCGGTTGTCATGAAAAGCATTTGGATGATTGAAGGAACAATGTGTATGAATATATGGTTGCTGTTCTAAATGAAGTAAGCTCAGGGTCCGCTGTTCTAAAATGTATCAGCTGTTGTACAGAAGTGAAAAATTACAAGAAAATACAAGATCCAGGAAAGACCCTGCAGAATCAAAACTTGCCCATCACCTTCTCCCACAAAAAATAAAGCAGCTACTTGCTCCTCAGTACAACTTGTTAAATCCAGGAGCTGGTGTAGACTCACCCAATCTTGGGAAAAACGCTTCCCTCTCAAGCGACACTTGTAGACATGCCGTAATCTTAACAAATGAATCCCAAACAAAGGGTGAGCTGCACAAAGCGTACCCAAATATAGCCAAACCTCTTACAATACCGTCTGAATACCAAGGAAATGCCATGACCAAAAGTGACCCAAATATCAACAGCAATGGAGACAGAACAGGGAGCATTGGCAAGAAAAATGAGTTGATTGCTATAGAGGAAAGTGCAAATGTGCCTAGTAAGTATAATGACCAGCCTAATAATGTATGCACAGTTGTAGGTACAAGAAAGAAGGGAACTATGTACGCAGCAAGAATGCACCATATTGCTACTAATTTCAGCCCTGCTTGTATCAATGAGACACTCCTGTCAATGCTTCGATAGCAAAGCTTAGGGATGTTAGGCCGTGCCAGACGCGTCACTGCTATTATTCCCAGATAAATTACTGTTTGAATAAGCACCATTGGCATCTCTGCGCTATACCTGTAAATTTTTAGCTATGCTATGTCATGTGATGGAGTAAAGACACAGGAGAACAAACTGGAAATAAATAAATGAAAGTGTATGCTTTAGTTACCCGAGAGTTTGAAGGCGAGTATTATGCCATGAAATGCCTAATGGAAAGATAGGATATGACCACCAATACCATGGCTTCAACCATGGCGCACCAGGAAATGTAATTACACTATTTGGCCCGCAGGGTACATTCCATCGCAGTCTAAGATCTGGAATATGATTTTGGTAAACTCATATTTAGTTTAGGACAAATGTAGTGCAAACTTCACAAGCATAGTATGTCTGTTTTACTCACAATAATATGTGGCATCCATTTGATAGCCCAAAGGAAGCCTATAGTGTCCATTAAGCTTGGTGGCATTGTGGGGAGGATGGAACATTGGCTGATCAAGCAAGTCAGGGAAATAGCCACCAATAAAACCCTGGTCTGCACCATCTGGATTTTCTCTCCCAATTTCGATTTCATGAACCATTTTCTTGAACACTTCGTTTGATGGCTGCAATTTCATATTCATAGAAATACACATAAAAAACCGTAGAAACGGTTTGGTTTTTAAGATAATAAATTAATGAATAACTTCAAATAAGGGAAAAAGAAGCAACTGAATTTACCTGCAACACAAACAGGCCTGTATGGAAGATACAAGGGTTAATGAAAACAGCACAAAACTGTCCACACTGGAACAATTCATCAGTTTTCTGAAGAAAGAGGTTATCAGAATCAAGCATGACCACCCTTTCATAATCAACTAGATTCCAGGCATAGAGTTTGTTCAGTGACAACTTGAATCTCTTGTCAGAATGTTCATATGGGTTATTAAGGTTCTCCACTCTCACCACCTTCGCACCATCTTCCTGTTCCCTAGACCGAAAAACAAAGTCATGGTAAACTCTCAATGTGTACCAGATACAGTTAAGTTTTTTCAGGATTAATATTAAACAATCTGGGCAAGAATATATACTAGCTATCACAAGTTTCTTTTTCTTAAACAAGGAAATTTACGTATTGATCACTTCAAGAAAATAAATAAAAGTTCCTTTTTATAAAATATTTTGCCTCCAATAAATGCTCAAATAACGTAATTAATTGATACAAATACTTAGCCTACTCCCTCTAACTCTACATGGGATGCCATTGCCGTGAAGAAATCTTCCCTCAAACTAGTTAGACTTGACATGTGGTAAGTTATTAAAGTCAACTATATAATTTGACCAAGTAATCAAACATCCAGAATAAGATCAAAACCACGCGTCGGCACCGTACAGCTGGACATAAAAAATTTTCAATAGAAAGCAAGTAGAAAAAAATATCATTCATTTAAGGGTAATATTATATATAAATATTTTTTTTTTATAAATAATTTAAATATACAGATAATGTGTTATTATATAATTGAATATTATTTAATCTATAATTCAAAATTATCCAATTACATGATAATACATCATTTTCATATATATAAAATATGTATACATAATTTTAAGATTCTTTCAAATGGGAAACATGCCAATTAATGAAAAGGAAATTAAGAAAGCTATTTTTCCCCAACTTATAAACTACCATAAATATTTCCAACGTTTTAAATAAGATTGGAAGCTTTATTTATCTTTTGGGTTTAATATGGACCTGGACAGGCGATAGGCTATCAGTTTTATACTATCAATAAAATATTTTTTATATATATATATTTTTTATACATATATAAATAATATATCATCATATAATTAAATAATTTTAAATTAAAATAAAATAATATTCAATTATATAATAATATATTATTTATATATATATATATATTATTATATTATAATTTTATATATAAAAATATATATATATACAATATTGCTCTTATTCTATTTACATAGTATGCTACAAACCACAAACAAACCAGGACTTTTGAAACGACAAATAAAAAAACATTAACCGATTAATTTATAATTTGTATATACAAGGAACGAGAACAAAGCATACAAATGTTAATGATAGATGGGTGATGACAATATTAAAAATATTATTATATTTTTCCAAAATACAAGATAATAATAAATGATCCAATCTTTATCTTTAATAAAATGACATATTTGTCTACATTGATTCAGGCAAAAACAGGGGCCCAATAAAGTTTAATTGTGGACGGTCGGCACATGTATTTTCACTACCCCGCTAGTGTCACCTAGACACGTCCATAAAGGTTACTTTATATGCCAATATTTAAAACCCAAATGGTTCGAAGAAACCGAGAACTCAACTACCCTTCATAGTCACGAGAACAAGGCTACCTGGCTTTGAAATTAACCAAACTTTCTTAATTTCTACACTCAAATAGAAGAGAATTAGTCTGCTTTGTTTTTTTTTTTTTTAACTAGTAAAATTATTTGAGTAGGATTTTTACTTAGGGTGAATCGATGACTCCAAAGTAAAATTTTGAGTTTAACGACCGAAATGTCTCAACACAACGGAGAATCAAGAATTATGGATTCACGAGTCATTGAAATTTTCTAGCTACCAGCATATTTTTCCAACTTGGTGGAGGGAGAAGATAAGCCTGAGAGTCTTTTTTTTTTTTGCTTTTCTTCAAAAAGGGTAAATCAGTGAATGAAGGTTTTAATGAAAGGAGAGAATTCCATTAATGGATTAATAAGACACGCCAAGGAGAAAGGGGCGGAACTGACACTCAGAAGCCACAATACCATTAACTTACTGGTTAATTACTTGACAATATTAAAATGAATGTTGAGTTAGTGGTTTCATGCACTGACCTTTCTTTGTGCACCATCCTAATTCAAATCCCACTCTATTGATTTAAGTAAATTTGAAGCCAGGGTGGGGGTGCACAGCAAAAATTTCCAAACAAAAAAGAAATAAATAAAATAAGAATGAAAATTATACAAGAACGAAGACTGTTGGGGAGACTTACAAAGCTTGAACCCATCGGGGAGGAACGTCGACGGAGGCAATGACAACGAGATCAGCGTCGACGTGGAGTCTGGCCAGCGATCTGATCAGGACACGTGTAGCCACGTAGAATTCGTAGTCTCTCGGCGTTCCCATGTACATCATGGTGGCGTATGCATTCTTGTGTGGCTGTTGTATTTGCCGGATCACTTCATGCGCCGTCGTCGTCGTTGTTGTTGCAACGAAGGCCAAAAACAACAACAAAACCCTCAGAAATGTTGAAGAAAAAGCGTTTTTTCTCCTCTCTCTCCAAGCCATTCCCTCTCTCCTCGCGGTTTCGACCATTAAATGAATCAGAGAGCGAACGGAAATAAATAAGCTTTAATGGCACTTGCGTTCCCTCTTTGTGACGCTATGAGCTTATCTTATCAAAGAAATGAGTTTTTTTTTTTTTTGGGCTTATGCGCAATTAGCTACTGCAACGGGAAGAAGGCGCCTTGTCAGAGAATTATATATTATACATACATATTGGTATTTTTTATTATTTTAATTTAAATATCTGAGCTAACCCTACTCGATATCAGAGCCGTTGATAGAAGACACGGGATTGAAAATTCTTAACGGACGTAAATGAAGCCGTGGATTAATCAAGGGTCAATGTTGTACGGTGTAATGAGTGACGATGGACTAAGCAAAGTGGCAGAAATGAGCGAAAAAAATTAGAGTGGGCTCAGCCAAGGGAGAGAAGTTAGGTAGAATGGAACTATTACTTGGAGACTTTGGCAAAATCTGTTACTTGTGCGTTTCTTTTTTGTAATTTTATTTTTTGAAAAAAAAACTAAAAAGGACATTTTTATTAGAAAAACTTACCAATGTTTGAAAATTTGTCTTTATTTTTTCCTTAAAAACTTACCAATACTCTTTACTTTCTTCAAGTGTATTTTTTCAAATAAATATATTATCTTTCAAATATTTATAGCCTGTAAATAAATGGAAAAATAAAAATACTTAGTACTCACACATTTTAGAACCATTTTAAGCAAAGTGACGAATTATAAAATGATGGTCAAAGGAATATTTCTCACCTAAAGTATGCTATTATCTCAAGGTTCTTCTTGTTAATTTTGAAAATCTCATTTACTCACTCATGAACAGTTAGAATTAACGGAATCCTAATCTTTTAAAATTTTATCTCTTTTTTCTCCTCTAACCCCTAAAAACTAACCATTTTCTCCTATGTCAAATTTAAAAAAATAGTATTTCCCCCTTAAGATTTAGCTTTCAATCTTCAATGCCAAATCCTATTCAATCGTCGATGACAAAACTTTCCAGAGGTATCACTATGCTCCGAAGATCTCTCTTTTCTCCTCTGGAATGTCGATCGATTAAGATCTGGTCTGAAAAGTTGAAGAGCTTTATTGGGAGACGAAGTTCTTCATCTTCCCAAAAGAAGATGTTTAGGAAGATAAAGAGTTTCGTCTCCGGACAAAGCTTTTCGACTTTTCAGGTCAGATCTTGGCCAACCGGCATTTTAAAAGAGAAAAGAGAGATCGTCGGAGTATAGTGATGCCTTTGGAAAGCTTCATCGTTGGCGATTGAGCAGGATTTGACATCGAAGATTGAAAACTAAACCTAGGGGGGAAATGCTATTTTCTAAAATTTAGACTAATGAAAAATAGTTAATTTTTAAGGGTTAGAGGAGAAAACTAGATTAAATTTTAATTTATTTTTAATATTATAGATAAAATAATGATTTTATTTTTTAAATTATTAATTTTAATAATTTATGAATAGATAAATAAAATTTTTAAAATTAACAAATGAAAAATTGAGATAACAACGTACTTTAATTGGGAAATAGTCCTTTGGCCTAAAATGATTATAGACATTTGGTCGTACACGTTAGATTTCATTTGTACAACAAGGTCGGAAAAGCAACAAATTAAGTTTGTTTTTCTTTTTAAATATTAAAGAAAATGGGCCACCTGATGCATATATAAAATATAATTTATGAAGTAATTGTCTATGAATGAATAGTCAGATTTTGGTTCCGATGATCCACATGGGATATTCGTTCTTCTTTCTTCTGCTGTCATCAACCAACAAGATTGGATCATAATAAAAATAATATTAATGTAAATTATGTAATTATCTAGTGTTATTCTATTCTTAAGTTGCTTAGCTAGTCAAGCGACCGCCCAGACCCAGCTGTTCTTTTCTTCCTCTTGCTTGCATTGAACCTAAGAAAAGTAATATATAATTTTTAATAAAAAATAAAACTTATCGTGGAGGTAGATGGAGACAGCCAGCCAATTGGATTAGATAATATTGCATTATTAATTGGAGTCAACGCCTTCTTTCATTTCTTGTCCAATCAAACGTGGTAGTAGCCTTAGGCAGGCAAGATTATCAAACATAAACAAACTTCGGTCTAGTCGGGCATGCTCAACTGAGAACTTCTCAACTAGCCAGATATTATCTGCCGTACCACTGTTTATATTGTTTTATGATATGGTGTGCCATTGTATAAGACAAGACAATTTTTAGGATACTTAGAAATAACTTATATCATATATTATTGTTGTATCCACCCATTAAAAAGATTGATGCAATACTCCATGCACTGATAATTGAATAGACATGTTTCACTCAGCATTCAGTTTTATCATCTTCATGAATGTAATTGATTAGAAATTTATTATTATCAGTGGGAGAATCTGAAGACGGAAGAAATAGAGATAAATACCAAGAAGGAAAAACTTATAGAAATCGATCGTCACACTTTATTTTAATTTAATGTCTAATAAAATTATTTTGTGTTTAATTTTTTCAAATTTAATTTATTATATATCATAGTAAAAATTTAAAAACAAAAAAATTCTCATCAATGAATAAATTACGCATGGTTGTTTAGGCACTAAAATCACAATCATGAATGTGAGTTCCCGAAGAGTGAGCTGTATTTTATTATTTTATTCTGTAATGGTTTTCGTCAAACGGAAAAGGAAGGAAACAGTTCGGGTCAAATGAACATAGCTGGCTGGACGCGTTCCGTCAATTTCAAACACGGATTTATCAATTCTGTTTACACTTGAAAAAATCAAACGCACTTTATACTTCCCATTCACCGGTTCCGTCTGCCATTTTGGACTCTAAATATGGTCTAGAGACGGAAGACTCCAGACCAAGGAGCCTAAAAAAGAATAATATATATGCCAGACTACAAAATGCACATCGCCCACATGATTTCAAACACAGGTGCGATCATTCCTAAATGTACTCACATGGCCTCACTAATATTTTTTATCTTCTATGAAAATATTACATAAAAAAAATAATTTACCACCACATATTAAAGATTTACAATAATATTTGTTATTTTATATGCTGTACCTGTACGCACATAAAGGATACCTATCCATTGTACTTATACTTTATTAAAATTATGTGTTTCAAATAAGGAAATTTTATAGGCTAATTATAAGTGATTAGAAAGTGAAAGAAAAGGATTAAGGAATACACAGTAATGCTAATGATATCTCATCAGGAAGCAGAGAAAAAGATAAAATCAAAAGGGTGGTTCCATTTTTGGAGCATATCAATGAGGACAAACAGAACTTATCAGATTAGATCAGTTTTTAAACAATATAATCATTAATTTTTACTATACAACAAAGAAAACCCTTCAATAGTTTTTTAATAAAAAGGAATTATTCTATATTGATATTCCCACTATATCTTGTGATAAGGATAAGAAGAATCAGCGTTGCAATTACTTCTTGTGCTTTCCCAGCCTAAGTTTGGCTTGGATAAACTTTAACAGAACAAATTTCTGCTTGGTTGCCAAGAAAAGTTGGAAAAAAAAATAAAACCTTTCACGAACAATTTTATGTTTTTACAGTATTATGGTGAACAATGGTTGAGATGAGAGAGTGAAATTGGAGGGATTAGAAAAAGAAATATAGACGGTTTAAAGAGGGATACTGATTCTTATGTAATGATAATTTGGGTAGACACGAATAAGGGTTTTTACGAATATAAATCATGAGTTATAAAAATAATAAAATTACATATATAAATAATATATATAATTTTGTTCAATTATAAAATTATATATATTATTTATATACATAATACTACGTGAAAATTAGAGAATGAGTAAATTCCTTGGTTGTACAAAATGCACATACATTTATCATGTCACAAGCAACATTATATTGGCAGTTAAATTACCTTTTTAGAAAGGCTAACTATATTCTTTTTTTTAATCATAAAAACTACCTAAGTAAGAAAGGTTATTCATTTATGTATTACCAAATAAATATCTAAATATTTATTTTATTACATAACTCTATTAAATAGAAAATTTAATACTAATTAAAATAAATTTTATTATTTTGTCATTTATTGCAAGCCCATAATCAATAATTAGAATATTTGATGTCATTTTTATTACATTCATATTTATCACTCTCTTGTCTCTACCATTTCTATCTTTCCTATAAAAATCACATTTCATTCATGTCTAGTGTCTACTAACTAATACGGCAGGTCCAGGAATGGCTCACCGTTTCAGCCTTTTATTCCTTTTTAAATTGGTGGGCTCGACTGTGGCATGAGCCACTTGGTCCATGGATGATCGACTTATAGGGACCAATGAGCCCAGATGGATTTTTCAAGTTCATTGTCGATAGATCCACTGAGCCTCCCTCTCGTCTTGTGTGTATGACTGTAACCTAATTAAGGCCTGGTTGTCCCAATTAATATTCATAAGGGTTTACAATTTCATTATTGTCTACTTCTACTATTTTTCTATAACAAAATTTGCAAAGAAATTCATTGATTTTGAGAAGACAAATTTATGGCAACTCTCTGGAGCTAACCAAACTTGTTTATAGGCACGCAAGAGCTGAATATTTTATAAATTGGGAGTGGCAGAGATCTTGTTTTGGGCTACCCATAAAAACGGAAAAAATACATAAAAAATTTAGATGCATGCTGATAGTGTTCCATCATAAGTATTAATTGAAGGATTGTGAGTAAAAATGTTTATTTTATTAAGAGTGAATTGTACAATTTAGAAAATTATAGTATAAATAATAATCTTATGATAAGGGAATAAACAAATTACAATCAAATAATGTAGCAACATGTAATAGACAATGGAAAGTATATGATTAACAAAGGAAAATGTAGAATTCATTTAACAATCCCTTCTTCAATCATAATGAGAGTTCACAAAATAATAATTGGAGACACAACAAACATAAATTCTTACAAGACAAACCCTTGGAAAAAATATTTACAAATGAAGAGACGATAAAAATATGTCAGAGATGAAAAGCTTTTTAGAGACTTAGATAACTAACTCACAAAAGAAGTAAAAATTAATGTCAATATATCAAATGCAACCATAAAAGACAAGATTGATGACTATGTGGAGAGCAAATTGGTTGTCATAGAAAAGAACAAAGAGGAGTGTTGAACTCATGTACATGATAACGAAACCATCGAATATCAACAACAACATAAACAAGGGCACGATACGCATACTTTACAGTGGAGCAAGATATAGCAACTTGCTTATTGGCAAACTAGCAAACAAGATCACAACTGTCGATGATAGATCACTGTATAAAAACACCACAACCCAATTAATATCAAAATAAGTTAGGGGATGAATGTTGAAGTTACGATAAAAGATTAAGTCATGAAACAAGGTGCCCTTAACATATCAAAATGCACTTGATGACATGCATGTCTCATGAGTTAGGACATATAGTCGTTGAGCAACTAGTTCATAACAAATGTAATATCAAGCCTAGTAAGAGTAAGATATTGAAAACTACCAATATTGCAATAAAGTGTAGCATACAAAAAACAATTCATCATCGGTGGATTGTGATATCTTGAAGCAGATAAAAGACATGGTATAAGGAGCACAAATGTCAATCTAAAAGCATCTTAGTAGATCTATTATATAACATTATTTGGTACAAAATGATGGGTTGTCGAAGGAGTTCTATTTTAAGGAAAAGTCGAGTGAACCCAATTTCAAGCAAGCAACGGTGGAATATAAGGTAGATACACAATTTGTAATAGTTGATAAATCAAAGCTAATCATAACAAAATCATCCACAAAAACAAGCATAATCACAATAGAAGTAAAAGTTTGATGGATGAACATGGAGGAATTAACAATGGTTCACAAATCCATGATCAAGTAGAATGGAGTGCATTTGGTGGTACCACGCATAAGGAATCTATTTTATTGAAACCCAAGGTGTTTTGATGATAAACAAAAAACAAGTAAAAGGTACTAATTTGTTCAATGCATGACTTATAGCATGATCAAAATGGAACAAAATTGAAGAACATAAAGAGACAATTACATGAAGATAAAGAAGGAACCCTAGTTTCAGAGGTAAAAAAATCATAATTTAAAATTGCATAGTACAAGAGGAAATTTGTTGCTTTGATATAATGAAGAATCGTGATTTTTTTTTTTTTTTTGTAAAGATAAACCAATATTTGAGCCAAATTATCCATTTCATATTTAGTCTGAAACTATTTTTTCAATCTAGTCCTAAATCAATAACACCAAACAAGGGAAAATCCTGAGTCAACAGATTGCACCAATTAAATTAAAAGTTTGATTTTACATTCCTCTAAGGACTTTCAAATTTATGGCCTATTTGTTGCAAGAGTGCTCACACTTTTACCACTTCAAATATTTGTGGAAACAATTTTGATTAAACTTGTATATCTCATTAAAACTGAACTTAATAATTTATACAATATTAGAAACAGAATGCGGTTAAACAACATATACTCAATATGGGAAAGCATATAATGGAATTAAGTAATTTTCATTTAACATTAATCGTTTAGAATCTGGTAAATCATAAATACGTATGGAGGCTGCAGTGCAAAGCTTAAACGAAACAAAAGTAAAGCACCTCTTTTACCCAACTTGGCCAAAGGACAATTTCCCACCCAAAATATCTTCTAGTCTCAAGATTCTGTTTCATAACTTTAAAAATCTCATTAATCTACTTATTGATAGTCAAAATTAACAGAACTTTAATCCTTTAAAATTTTATTTCTTTCTCTCCTAAACCCTAAAAACTATTTATTTCTCTCATATGTCAAGTTTAAAAAATGATATTTTTCTCCTATAATTTAGTTTTCAAACTCTGGCACCATGTCGACGACTTCTCCCTCTCGAACTTTCTCTCCTAGTGATCTCTCTCCTCATAGTTGGACATTCGATCAACATCGAATGAAACTAGAGAGATGAAGAACTTTGTTGGGAAGACGAAACTCTTCGTCTCTCCGGCTTCATCCGATGATAATCGAGCATCCAATTGAGAGAAGAGAGATCACTAGAGGAAGAGGAAACTTTGGGAGGGAAAGACCACCAGCAATAGCACCGAAGATGACCCATAGTTTAAAACCAAAATCTTAGGGGAAAAAATATCATATTTTAAAACTTGACCTAGGGGATAAAATTTTAGTTTTTAAGATTTTAGGGGGAAAAAATGATTAAATTTTAATTTATTTTTAATATTATAGATCAAATGATAATTTTGCCCTTAAAACTAAAAGATTCAACCCTTATAGATAGGTATTTGAGATTTTTATAATTAGGAGATGAAAATTTGAGATTAGAGGATACTTTGGGCGGGAAGAAGTTATTTGGCCACCCAATTTTGTTATCTTTATTTTTGCTATTATGATTACATCAATTACGGTATTCTAAAGTTCCACAGAACTTTCCTCCTGAAGTAAGGGATCTGATACCCAGAAGGCTTTACAGTTTTATACATATTATCCGATTCTTTCACACAAGAGGGGAAAAAAAAAGGACTGAAGTTTTATTCACCTGCAAACTACTAGAATTCCACAGGATCAGACAATCCAGATACACTGATCAATTAGATCGAAGTTAGTTGTGAAATGGGCTAAAAGTAGAGAAAATTAATCACACAACTACATGAAATTCTACGTATTTGTCTTCTCCATTGGGTAAAAAAGGAAAATTGATAATGAACAAGTGAGATGATAAATCCTTACCGGAAAAGCAGAGTGGTCTAAAGTGATATGACGGTGAGGGTATGAAAGTTGTCCTCGTCAGACTGTGTGGGCAATGAGCGTCTTGATTGCGTTAACCTCTGCCAAACCAACCGAATAGCTCTCTCCCATCTGCGGCCACCACGAAGAGGTGGTTGATCTGTGCCAAACGCTATCTGACCCAGTTGAAATACGAAGAGCCTACATGCATGGAGCACATCGATGTAAGTTAGACGAACTGGCTTCAAACTGAACGACAACTTCAGCACAAATGGCCATATCAAGCTCGTCAGGATTGGGTTTGCACTACTGGAGGCTGAGAGGAGGTTGAGCTTGGCTAGAGCCAACATATGCAGCCCCATCGGAGCTTCTGAGTTTGAAGATTTTGGTTTACTGGACACAACCAAATGAAATGTTGGTGAAGTCCATCGAGGGTGATTTTTGTCTGTGAAAATTGGGGAGCTTAGAAGTATTTATGTGCTTGAAGGGGAGAAGACCAATGCACCCTGAGTTTTCGGTCAAGCAAATTGCGTCCACAACTTTTGAACATTTGGAAGGCCCAAAAAAACTTGTTACTACCCAATGTATAGTAAAATCTCAGTGACCCCTTTTAACTTTTAAAAATTCAAACATTTACTTATACAATAATTTCTATTAAAATTTTTAGTTAGTGTTAAAATCAAAATCGTTATTTTAATAATATTATTAAAAAAACATAAAATTTGTTATGTTTTTTCCCTAAATTTTAAAAACTAATAATTTCACTTCTCTCTCTTAAGTTTTCAAACTTTGAAAAGTATTTTTCCCCCCTCCCCCCTAAAATCCCCAAGTTTCTTCTCTCCCTCTTCGATGACCATCCAACGAGTTCCTACTTTTTTTCTCCTGTCAGTCGATTGTTCCTCACCATCGAAATGGTTGGTCGACACAGGCAGTGCGACAAAAAGTCGTTGCACTACCATGCATTGGCTAACCACTTTGATAATGAGAAACGACTGATTGAACAGTGGAAAAACGGTGGAAGTTGTCGAATGGTCGTCATATAGGGAGGGAAGAAACTTAGAGATTTGAAGGAAAAATACTATTTTTTAAAGTTTGAAAACTTTACACATGGATAAAGTTGTTAATTTTTAAAATTTAAGGAAAAAATATAAAAATTTTATTTTTTTAATATTATTATTAAAATTATGATTTTACTTTTAATACTAATTAAAAATTTAAAAAAAATTATTTTACAAATAAGTGTTTGAGTTTTCAAAAATTAAAATAAATTATTTTGAGATTTCACTATACCTCGGATGGGAACAAATCTTTGAGCCTATTAGAAAATACTCACCTCAAGCAAAAAGTTGTTCATCAAAATTTGATTTTGAAACCATATTTTCTAAATGGAGATGAGTGAAAGGGTTAAAATCTATTAAAATTAAGAGAACCTGTATAATGGTTTAGACTTCAGAATATGAAGTACAGAGGCAAACCCCGTGTTTAAAAAGCTTATTTCTTACGTTTTGGCCATATAATTATTCTAGCGTCATTTTCTCCCAGTTTTAAAAAAATGTATTATTTTATTCGGAAATCGAAATGATTTGACAGAAACGGGCGAATGCACGTAGGCCCAAGCCAGGTGGTATTTTGTTCTTCAAAGGAAATTTTAAGCTACATATTTGAAGGAAAACGATTTATTCAAACAGTTGAATGGAGCAGGAGAAATTGAAAGCATTGGTATAAGAAATTTGTCATTTAAATGAAAGTAATTTATTTCTTAAAGGCTGTCCAAGTGGGTACATTAATCACTAATTAGTGCATTTTTCTTTTTAATTCCAGTACTAAGTGGGTGATTTACGATGGCAAAGAAGCATAAATTAGAATTTAAGTATAGTTTTATTTATTCTCAATTTTTTCATGCTAAAGCAGAAGAAGGAGGCCATTGACATGTTTGATTGCTTTGCTTTCATAGTCTCGTGGGTGTCATTGGAATATGGTGCATGATTGAGTGGTCACTTGCAGATGAAACAGGATGGTCGTATTGGGTCCCGGAGGAAACTGCCTTGAAATTTCATGATTTGTCTTTAGCAATACGGTGTCTCCAGGTTCATTGAGATAATGTGACAGGAGCAATACCTTTTTGAATATAGTTACCTCCATGTATAATTTTAATTAAAAATTAAAAATAAAATAATATTTAATTTAATAATATTATATTATTTTTTTAGTATAAAATTATACATAATTTTATTATACCTTTTTTACTTGTTTACTCAATCAGTAGCTTCTGGCCAAAATATTTTCCACCTAAAGTTTGACCAATGGATGAATTTTCATTCTTGGAGTTAAGGTTGATAAGTCTTTGTTTTTTCAAAGACCTGAGCCTGGTCCCAATTCCTGAGGGCTCTGGCCCTTCAAAGGACTGGGCCCTAGGGGCCGGGCTTTGTTCGATGTGGCCGCCATTCGCATAGATCTACCTCCACTTCTTAGTTGGTACATTAATAGCTTGGAATGTCACCAAAACAAGCAAACATTTAGACGACGCACATGCCTTTCCTTTCCAACTCTTCAATTCTGTCTTTTTCTCCACGCCGCTCTCGTCCATCTCATCAGCCTTACATTGATTAGTCCATTTCAAATTGATTCCTAAAAAGCCACAATCAATAGTTGGTTCAATTGAGGCCCAAAAAAAAAGTTGCATTTGTTAAAAGACCCATTATGAATCGTACAACTAGTGCCAGAAATGTCTTCAAGGAATTGGAGATGACATCACTGAGTTTTGTTGATAGGTTTTTGTGCTGTAGTTTGGAGTAAATGCATTTGGGATAAGGTTTCATTTGAATTTGGGTGAAACCAAAATGTCAAGTTTGAGGGAACTTCGATTAAGGCTTTGATAATTTCGTGTGTCGTTTGGGATGATTGCTTCTTTAGGAATCATATTATTTTTTTTTTTTTAATTTTTCTAATTTTTGTTTCAAAAATTTCCAAGTTTTTTCATTCTTTTTCAATTCTTTTATAAAATTTATTTTTATTTTAATAATTCAAAATTTTAAGTTTTTTCTGTTCTTTTTCCAATCCTTTCTTAAAAATCATTTTTGTTAGTTTATATTATTTTTTCATTTTCTTAATTTTCAGATTTTAATTTTTTTTTCTTTTCGAGTTTCAATTCAAAAAAATTTGTTTATAGATTATTTTTTTTCTTATTTTTTAAGTTTTTAATTAAATTTAGAACTCAATGACAAAAACACCACTTAATTAAGAGTAACGGTATCTTTTTATGATAAAAAAATGGTAAAAAGACTTACTCCCATCAAAAGTTTAGCTCATTCCCAGAAACCCATTTATGAGAGTTTTAAAATCCAAATATTTATTTATAGATCAATTTTATTAGAATTTTTTGTTAGGACAAAAGATAAAATAGTTATTTTATCTTCCATATTAAAAAATATATAATTTTATCTCATTTACTTTTTGATTTTAAAAAGTAACATTTCACTCTAGCGTCAACTTTAAAAAGTGATATTTCCCCCTTAAACCCTTAGGATTTTATTTTCTTCAACAATAACGATAGTCACCGTCTCCACCATTCTTCTTCCTTCCTCTCTCTATCATCACCAATGACATCTCAAGACAAATAAAGAAGCATTGACATGATAAAACCTGAAGATGAAGAGACTTTGTCAAATTGGCTTCAGACAATGAGAATCCATCATGTTTTCAATCGATTTGACTTCAAAAGAAAATAAATAGTACAATGAAAGCTTTCTCTGGAGCTAATTCAACGAAGAACGCAACACATATGGAGAAGTTAGCCTTTTTGTCTTCAGGCTTCATCAAACTTTGTCGCTTCAAGGATTCTTTGGTTTTTGTCTACCATCATTAGCGACGGTAATGGGAGAAGGATTTGATGACGACAATTTTTCTCGAAATCTGATCGTCGAATAATGAAAAGAAAAGAATATAAACCCTAATAAGGGGAAATACAATTTTTAAACTTTTTAGCAAAAGAAAATTTTAGGTTTTAAATTAAGAAAAAAATAAGATCTAATTTTATTTATTTTAATAATAGTGATAAAATAATTATTTTATCTTTATAACTAATAAAAAAAATTGACTCATGAATGGTGTTGGGGTTTTTAAAACCCCTCAAGTGAAATCTTGGCAACAGAGTTAACCTTGAATGGGCATAAGTCTTTTGGCCTAAAAAAAAAAACATCATTTTTTTTCTGATGAATTTTTAAAAAATATTCTCCTTAGAATATAATAACAAGAAATACAGGGGAAGTGGAAAATTTTTGGAGAAAAATCAACCTCCGGTAGTGATGGGATAATTATCACTTTAAGGCAGCCGTGGCAATGGCCAGGCTTGCTTCAGCTTAGCCTATTAGGCTTATGAGCCGAGCCAACCTATGTATTTTCAAAAACCCAAAGCTTAGCCCATATATAAATAGGTAAGACTGAACCTCAAATGGGCTTACTTATTTAAATAATTTTTTAATTTTAATTAAAAATTTTAAATATAATTTATTTTTTATTTATTAAAATCGAAAACAACACCTCAAATATTTTATTTATAATCATTTATTTGTGATGAAAAAATATTATAGTTATATAATAAAAAATATTATAAGTTTATAATATAATATAAATAAATTGATGTACATATTATATAAATTATAAATATAAATAAAATATATATACTATACTATTTATCTACTCATTTTTAATATCTAAATTTTCTAAATTCTTTTGATATTGGATCAATTTGTAATATTTTGTAATGATAATATTGAAATGAAAATAAAATTATAAATATAAAGAATTATTATTTATGAATTCAGATAATTTTTAAAAGAGAGATAATAAGAGAAAATGAGATTAATAATATAATGAAAAAATAAAATTGAGAGTAGTTGAAATTGAT
This sequence comes from Mangifera indica, assembly GCF_011075055.1. Classification (NCBI taxonomy): domain Eukaryota; kingdom Viridiplantae; phylum Streptophyta; class Magnoliopsida; order Sapindales; family Anacardiaceae; genus Mangifera; species Mangifera indica. The sequence continues at coordinate 4,693,450 of NC_058139.1, forward strand.
GAAGAGTTGGATTGATTTATGTGTAGAAAAATAAATAAATAAATTTAAAAAATATATATATTTATGACATCTACCATACAAAGTAGAAGCTAACTGCTTCTGCTTTGCCTTTTGATTTTTTTTAATTTTTAATTTTTTAAATAATAATGGTCGAGTCAGGTCAGACTGGTTTATAAGTTTAATATTAAAGTTTATGATCCACTCTAAAAAGTTTATAGGTTAGGTTTGGTATGCTACAATATCAAATTGGATTTCATCGTGTTAGGCTATAAATTTGCTCTTCTAGAGGACCAGCCCAATTGACGTTTCTTCCTGAAGGGAAATAACTTTTTTAATAGAATAACAAAGAGGAATGATATGCGGTTAGGGAGGTATCTTAATTTTTCAAAACGCTTGGGGTCTTGCAAGAATTAAACGTGCTGCGCACACAAGCCAAATTCCCCAGCTCCAATGCACACCAAACAAAACCCCTAAAACCCCCAACTCCCAACTCTTTCTCTCTTAGCATGTTCAATCTCCAGGAAAGACCGACTCACTTCACTTCCTTTGTCTTTGTGGGATTCTAATCATTCTAAGAACAAAAACATGAACGACGAAGATACCGGACCGCCGAACAAGGAACTTTACGCACTTTTGCACCTCTCACCGGAGGCTTCCGATGAAGAAATCAGAAAGGCTTATCGCCAATGGGCCCAAATTTACCACCCTGATAAATACCAAGCTCCTCATGTATGCTTTCTTTTCTATATATGCGTATATATTAATTTTTGTTATATTTAAAATTATGAACCAGTGAAATTTTGAGTTTTGCTTTGAATTTAAGTAGTTTGTGTGTGTTTGTTTATTTTGATTATAAGATATTGAGAGTTGTTTAAACATGTAAATAATGATGCTTAAACAGCATTTAATTAATTGATTTAAGTTAGAGCATGCTCAAGTGAAGTTTCGCCAATCATGATTAAATTTATTTATTTACTTTTCAAATTTCATTGTCAGATGAAAGAAATTGCTACGGAAAACTTTCAGCGAATATGTGAAGCATATGAAATATTATCCAATGAGACTAAAAGGCCAATATATGACATATATGGTATGGAAGGGCTGACTTCTGGTTTGGAACTTGGTCCGAAGCTGAATAAAGTTGAGGAGTTAAAGGAAGAGCTTGAACGGCTAAGGCGGATGAAGGAACAAGAGAAAACTTTAGCACATTTTCGGCCTTCTGGAACAATACTAGCTAACTTGTCTTTGCCACAGTTTCTAGAGGGTGATGGCATAATGAAAGGGTGCTGCTCCATTTTTTTTGGTTTCACCTGATTGATTTTTTTCCTAAATGGTTAATGTGCTAATGATTCAGACTTTTTTTGAAGTTTGGAAAAATTTCAAACCTAGATTATAGAGAATTTCTGTACATTCACACATACGTGGTGTTTTTGCTTTCCTATAAGTTGTCCAACTTCTGTACCTAATAACTGTGTTTTGTTAATAAGTGATCATTGTTGAGTTTTACAGACGTGACGGTGTTCTTCATCCTTTCATTACTTCAAAATGATTCCTTTTCTTCTAATTCTTTTTTATAACCTTCCAATTGATAATGCTTTTTTCGTTTATTTCTAAATGAAGATAATCAGTGACATTTCATGTGTTTTATGTCTCTCTAGTTATTTGTGTCTTAATGCCTAATTTATATGGGTCTTCATTGTTTATTTACCCAAATTTCAGGATGGCTATGAGTAGCGAAGTTCATTCACAATTATCAAAAAGCAATACTCTTGCATTTGGTGGGAATTTGGAAGTGAACGAAAATTCTGGTGGCGGAGCTGCTTCACTTGTCCTTAGGCATCAAATGTCTTCTGTTTCATCAATAGAATTTTTAGCTTCAGCTGGTTTACGGGCACTTATAGGATTACAGACAACACGGTAGGGCATTTGTCTTCATAAGTTGAAAATTGGGACATATACTAGGTTCACTCTATATCATTCTCTCATTTTTCAGTAACCTATCACAACACTCAACTGCAACAATGGGTATTGCAATGTCATTGAGAGATGGCTCGATCAATCTTTCTAATAACTGGACCCGCCAACTCTCTGAAACGACAAGAGGAAATGTATGCCAATGTTTGTTCTATTTGGGTTGTTTATTGTTTGTTTATTTTTTTATATTTGGTCATGCAAATATTTTTGAGCAATGAGAGCATGAAGAAAGTGGTGTATGGTTTCAATGCTTCTTGGATCTTCAAGTTTTCATGTCTATGATGTATCCAATTGTCATATTGCTGTTTTTGATGAAACAAAATTAGTAATTAATCAGTGCAACTTTGAAAATATTAAGGTTGAAATACTATGTGTTTTAATGGGATGGAGAAGTATGACATCTTTTGTCTATATTCATACCAGATTGTTTTTGTTGCTAATAATTTTTGAAGTAATTCTTGTTTCTCTTCTTCTTTCCTCCAGATTCAGCTTTTGTTAGGTCAAGAGTCGGCAATTTCTGTTGGATGGCAAAAGAAAGATGAGAGAATGTCTGCTGTTGGGGAGATTAAGGTAAGTTTATTTTTTCTATTCGTTGCCCAAAAATGGTTACACAGATGTACTTATCTCTTTTGGACTTCTTTGGAAATGTCTTTTTAATTTTTCTCCTTTATTTTCATTTTTTAATTGTCTCCCTTTTATTCATGTTATGATACTGAAGGTTGGCACAAATTCCTTTGGGGTATCAGCTCATTATACTCGTCGCTTTTCCAAAAAGTCTCATGGCCGTATAGCAGGCAGGTTTGGAAGGTATACTATCAGAATCTATGTGGACAGTATTTTGTGATGGCAGTCATACGTTATTAAAAGCAACTTTATATTTTGATCAATGAGCTGATATTTTCTATCTAGTGATCCTTTTGATGGTGTAGATAATGACTACTCACAAGTAAAGATAGAAATCTGATATAAGAAATATTATCAAAGAAGTATAGATTTTGTTAGGTATTGCATTTTGAGTTGAGTGTACCAGGGAAAATACTTTCATGGTAAATGATATGATTCTTACCACGATCTTTAGAAAATAAGTGGAATTTCCTCTTTTATAATTTAATTGTAGCTTGTTATGTTTCTACTACTTCTACTGTTTGTAAGCTTCCAAATGCCAACATAGAGAAATTGTCTGCTTCTTAGAAATCCTATAGATGTCAGTAGTTGAGGGATTCTTTTCTTTTTTTTCCCTTTGTCAAAAGAATACTTGGTAATATAGGGGACTGATCATGTATATAAATTGGTTGAAAGTAAAAATTAGCCCTGAGTTACAAGTTACAAAGTGAAATGGTCATGTGATTTTGTTAATTGGAACTCTATGAGAGCCTCTGTACAGGCAGCAGCAAGAGTTTATCTCTAATAGTTATACTTTAATTTGGATTTTCATGATGAGATGAGGTCTTCAATTAGAATGGGTCCTTGTTGTTGCTAATCTTTTGATCATATCTTTTTTTGGCAGTAGAATTTATACCGTCCTACTTTTTGTTCTGTTAAAGTTTTTTAAATAATTATGTGAAAAATTTCTTGTGCAAAAGTGAAGCAGAAATATACCAGATATTCTAGCTTGTTGAGAGTGCATGGTTTTTGTTGTGACTATTATATTGTTGCAGCACTGCTCTTGAGATGGAAGTTGGTGGTGGGAGGAAAATATCAGAATTCAGCACCATACGCATGCTGTATACAATAGGGGTTCAGGTATTTGCCTCTCTCTTTACCAAATGCAAACTGATTTTCTATTGGTATTGTTTATGGTTTTCCACTATTTTCCCATGCAGCAGAAATCCAAATTCTAGGAAATCTGATTGAACTAATGTCTAGTTTGGTCATTAAGGCCCATCATCTCCATAGAGGATTGGTGAGAACTCCACCAAATATATTGTCTAACACAGGTCCTTACTCTTGATGGGTGGCAGAGTTTATTTTTTAGAATGGTATGATAGATTTCTGATTGGTGAGGGAGCTGGAGGAGGTTTTAGGGTGTGTAATATCTGCATGTTAAAACACTGGAGTTTGAAGATGAATTTTTCAGGAGTGCTTGTATGATGCTAGTGTTTGATACAGTGCTATCTCAGGTTAAATAGTTCAATAAATTAGTTTCTTCAATGTATGTGATCATGAGCCTTTTTATAATTTCATTTCATTATTAGGTTTGGTTTTGAAACTATGGTACTGTGGCACCTTTTTTGTGGTTAATAGTTGTGTTACCATATGTATTTTTCATACTTGCAAAGAATTTGAATGTAAGATTTCCATTTTGTGGACTGATTTACTTCTTGAACTGTTATTGATATTTCTTTGTATCTAAAGATCATATCTTTTTGTTTCTTTCTGCAGGGCATCTTTTGGAAATTTGAGTTGCATCGTGGGGGTCAGAAGTTAATTATTCCTGTATGTATATTCTCATCATTATCTTGTTTCGGGCTAATGTATGGCATGCAATGTCATCTTTTTCAACTGTGTCTGTATTGGAGAGGTTACTGTGGGATCAGAGGTTTACAAACTCAAGGATTTGTGGGTATAGAAGTCAGTCAGGCCTTTTTTAGTTGCTTAGTATTGATGCATATTTGTTATTTCTAAAAATGGAAATAAATGTGGAGTAACAATAGTGAATTTGGTTTTAGTTAATATTCAAGGCAGCAATTGGAAGTGTGCCTTAGAAGTGCTGTAAATTTCATTTATACAAAACACACACATTATATCCACATAAAGTCAGGTGTTTGAGATTTATGTAAAGGTTTTGTAATTTGCTTATGGCACATGTATTATCAATGACAAGTACTGGTCAAAATTGTACTGCAAACTCAATATTTAACTTGTAAGGTATGGGAATTTGGGATGTGTGATAATTAGTTATTGATAGTTGAAGGTTTTACGTTATCTCTTTGATTCACTCAAATGTTCTTGTGAACCATAGCTTTGTAATACCATCTGCAGGGAATGTTAAGTAGTTTAATTCCTGTTATATGACTGAAGTTTTTTCCTTTTGGATTTTTTCTTTTGCTGATCTGACTGTTACGTACAGATATTGCTTTCCAGGAATTTTAGTTCCTTATTTGCAGCTGGAGCATTCATAATTCCAACATCACTCTACTTTTCACTTAAGGTTATAACATATCACACTCTTTTTGACCTTCTCTGTTGAAAAGTTTGACCATTTCATTGTTTGTTATCACTTCTTCCTTTCAAATAATTTAGTGCTTTTGCAAGTATTTCCTAAGAAATTCAGATTAATGGTAACACAAGTGGCTTTAAATGATATAGCTAGTATGAGGCAGTTACAATTTTTTCTTGGTCATTTATTTGGAAAATATTGTGCTCAGGATGTGGAAAATGTTTATAATCAAATGATATGGTGTTATTTTTCCTGCCTTTGAGGAAATATAAAAAGCATCTTTGAAGCATGTTAAAATTTTCTGCTCTTCAATTCTTTATATTTGGAAATTTATCTTGAAGATCTGCTTTTATATGCAATGCATATCATAGATATGAGTTTTCAGGTACAATTCCTCCATTATCATAAAAATTTTTGGGTTACTGTTTTCATCATTGTGGATTTGGACCCACCCATTATCTAGCCTAACCTGAAACACTTGGCTGAACTTGACCAACATCTGACAGTTCTTGGCAATTTGTTTTATGAGATTTTGTTATACTTTTATTTAAAATGACACTTCTGGTTGAAATCCAGTTCAGTTCTGAGTTTCTGTTTTTTGTGTGTGTGATGTGAAACTTAACACAATATAGTGTGCTGGACTTTTAAGTTAAAGGATTCTCACCTGTATATTTTTTTGTTGTGTGGGCTTGCAGAAGTTTGTCTTCAAACCATATTATCGTAAGAGGGAAAAGCAGAAGGCATTAGAGAATATGGAACGAACTGCTGCTCAGGTATGACAATCCATATTCCAAAGGTAGTTATGGTTTTTACACATGGTTAAGAGCCACCCTGCCTTAAGATCTGCAAATTCCGATACATTAGCATGGTTAACTCTTTTTTTATGGACTATTACATAACTGCTTATTTTGGAAGATATGGCATTTTTTTATTTTTTGGACCCCTGACTTCCCCAGCTTTTGAGAGGAGGAGATTCCCCTTGGTTGTAGAGTGTAGCATACCTTTTGTTTTTTTATTATCCTATCACAGGCTTCATGCAAACACTAAAAGCCAGAGATGCCACAATTAAATAAGGAAAGCTTTCTGATATCTGAATGGATTTTGGAATGTTGTTTCTACTTTATGAATATTTGGAAGTTCTTGGCCTTGTCTCAAAACCGGTGGGTCTCACTCAATGTGTAGGTTCGGGAGGCAAAGGCGGCAGCAGAAAAAGCTCAGCAGTTATTACAAAACGTGGCCAATAGGAAAAAGAATCGGCAAATGGAAACAGGTGGACTGGTTATTACTAAAGCAGTTTATGGTTCTCGCAAGACTTTGACAAGAGATGAATCAAGAGGATCGAATGATGAATCAGTTTCACAAGTCATTGATGTTACATTACCTCTAAATTTCCTGGTTAATGATTCTGGGCAACTCAGGGTATGTTTCATAGAAATGCTATTGCTCGAGTTTCTTTTCTCTGATATGAATCCAGTTTACATTCTTCTTCTAATAATATAGAGAAGTAGGAATACTGGGGATAAATCGGTATATGTGCTTCTTTTACTCAGTTCTGCATAATCCAAGGACTTATTTTATTTTGGCATATTGTGGGCTATAAATTTGCCATACATTTTAGGATGACACTATACGTACCCATAAGATTACTCTTTATTTACATCATTTCTAAGTACACATCATTGCAGTCTTAGAATTGATTTTTGTCATCAACTTTAAAAAATTTAGATTTTTCTTTTGGATGCATTAGCTTTCATAATATTTAATTTATTCAATGTGTTTGGTTAGCTTCATGAGGGTGTCAAGAAGTCAGGTATCATGGGCTTCTGTGATCCTTGTCCGGGAGAGGCTAAGCAATTGTATGTTGAGTACACTTACAGGGGCAATAGATACGAGGTAAATGGTTGTCCTATCTTTTAGTTGTGGAATAGAGCCATGTAGATGAGTTACTAATTTTTGAAGTACTAATTTCCAATTTGAAACAGGTGGTGGTTGATGATTATGAGGAGTTGGTTATACCCCAGGAAGTACACAGAATCTTAATGTAATCGGCTGGTTACCTGTTGCAATTTTTCATGTAATACATGCCATTTGATTTGAGGTACATAAACTTGTCACCTCTTACTACCCTTCAACTTATTAAATCATTTTTGTTTGAGGGAAAGTAAATCCAATAAAACCATTGTCTAGACTAGTCACAATTTCTTGGTGTATTCATATTGACTGTGAACGGGGAAAGGAAAAGGCCCCTAGTGTATTCCATTTATTGTTTCCTATGAGCTATTGTGCATTACTGTATTTCAGTGCCAGTAAGTTGATGCCATTTTAACGATCAGGATAGACCATGATTTTGAGTTGGGATTCTGTCTCGCCAATAACCCCTCTCCATCATCATTGTCCCCAATATCTCCTTTACCATCTTCACTTCGCAATTCATCCTCATCATATACCCAATCTCACAAATTCTCTCTATCTTTTTGGGCTTCTTTTTGTTATTAACAGCATCAACAACCTTAACATTCTTTTTCTCCACTCCTTATTTCCCCCCAACCTTCTGGTAAACTGGCAAAGCCAAGCTCTTCAAAATTTTCTAATGAAGCGTTCATTAATTTCCACCATCACATTCTCCACAATCTCCATCAAGCCCATTGAAACCGTCCCTACTTCTAAACACTACGAGCCCCTGTCCTCAAATTCAACAAAGCTGACTTGCAAACCTCCTCAATTTGCTCTGTTTTTACAACAGGTTGATACAACCCATCGTGTTTTTGACACAATTCTTATTTGAATCATGTTCAGATTAAATGTTTTCTGACCTGTAACACAAAAATACAGACTAGACCCATTTACATAAACTGCCACCTCTGATTGTGAGAATAAAAATGTAAAACTTTGTAAACATGGACATTTAAAAAGGAGTACTAAACATTTTTGCAACAATTGATTCTATATCCCATTTAGTTAGATGGCGAAAGTACGCCATCAGTCATGTATGCATATTGTCTTATGTTTAACCTGCCATCCATATTCTATATATAAAGGAAATTTTCAAAGCATAAAAATATTACCAATTCACTGTTCTTTAGAGCAGTTGAATTATTATATCGGCCTTGATCTTTTTTGCTCGTAAAATGGTGGGAGAAGAAAACATAGACCTATTCTAAATTTCATTTACTAAAATGAGTCCATACAATAAGTTTATGAAATTGCAATCTCAAGTATGGTGCATAGACTCCATGGTGACAATTTATGGTGGATTAGAAATATAAAATGATAACAGGCACATGTTAAGAGAAAGTGTGTTGAATGTTGAGCGCCCCACTGGATGGATCGAATGAAACTTCAACTGCAGTATTACAACATATGCCAGCCCCTTCACATCCCTTATTTCCAACTGCTACAGGCGTGGACACAAGCTTAACTCCTTGTTTCCAATATCTTTTATCTGAAATGCATATGATGCTGAATTATAAGGGTCCATATATTATTAAAAAAAAATATTACCTAGTAATAAACCAAGGGAGAGGCACATCCATGGCATATTCCAGTCTCAAGACTACTAATTAAGAGGAGCATTCTTAAATTCAACCCATTTTGTAGAGTAAAACTGTACCTGGTCCTGTGGATACCACAATGTTATTCTCTGCATCCATCACCCAATCGATCCAGAGAGCAAATCCATGGCATATCCCATTCTCCAAAAATTCAACCTGCAATAGGGTACACTCTTTTTCAAGTACCTTAATAAGCAAAAATTCAATCTGAAATTCCAAAAAGATATATTTGTAGTCCACAAATATACTAGAATAAACAGTCAGAATATATTAACATTTAAAAACAATTTTTCAGGCCATAGTAAAAATAGTCAGCTGTGATGTATAAAAGCAGTAACAATCAAGTTACTTGGCATACCTGGGCTTTTCCATGGCATGGACTTATCTGTTTTGTGAAATCAAACTCCATGATTGTAAATTCTTCACTAAGTTTCTAGACATATCAAACATGGTTAAATCAGTATGAATAATTCATCATTCTAGACTTACATGTTATATAGCTTTGTTTCTCAAACAAAATTTTACTTTTTCTACATAAATTAATTACCCCAATCTCTCCACACTGCCAGATAAAGAAAGGCAGGCAAGGGCCCTCTTTTGAAGATGGTAAATCACCACATGCTCCTAAGGTGGTATTGACTACTGTATGATCAAAGCCTTCAATATTCCTTAAACTGCGACGACTGTCCCAAAGATCCTGTCGAAACAAAACAGCTTACACCAAAACTATGTAAAAAGAACTACACCTGTTTGCATGTGTTTCCGGGCAAGAAACTGTATGGGTAGACAACAAAAATTTTCCTTATAGTGCAAAAGATAATAACTAACCGGAAGAGACATGGCACAACCCTTTAATATTCCTTTGCATGGCATTATCAAAACATCATCTGAAAGGACAGGATCAAGCATAGTCCGCTCCTTCCTAGTCCAATTCAAAACAAGTTAAAAAATGGAAGTTAAGATAAGTCATTGATATATACATAGCAGCCCATATATCTGCATCATCCTCAGACCACCCTTCTGCATAACAGCTCACTGTTTTGCTTGAAATCTTTTATCCAATGAGTAAATCATTATTAAACAATATTAATTGTCTAAAAAACCACACACAGTGTTTGCATTAAATGGAAAATTCGCAGAAAGAAAAATGCAGACTTCTTTTGTATCAGCCTCAATTAATGAAAAGTCCAAAATTTTAAAAATACGGTCTACTCCTCAGAGAATATATATATATATATATATATATATATATATATATATATATATATATATATATATATATATATATAAATGTTGTGAGTTTGAGAGAAGGCTAGTGTTTATTATATTCAGTTCTTCTTAAACCAAAATCCATTGCAAGCATGTGAACCTTTGAGAGGAAGTTTAGCCTTCAAAACTGAGTTGTACTGTTTAAAGTGCAAGAATTTCATCACAAACTTTCAAGAATAAGATTTGTGGGTGTAGCCTGAGCATTAGTGGAAACTTTGCAAAACAACCAAATTAATAACTGTATTTTTCAATCTCTCCCCCCACAAATTTCTTTAAAAACTAAAGTTCTATCTTCCATAATCCATATGAGGAAGAAGAGTCAAAAGAGGAAAATATAGTGACTCTTCTATTAAGGGTGTCAACTATAAAGAAGAGAGCAGAGTTGATTCAAGCTAAAATCCACAAGTCATCCATTTGGTTGATGACCATATTTGCTTTTGATTACTTCACACTAAAGGGAATTTCTCTCTTAAAGAAGCCTCCAAAGCCATTTAGCTAGAAGATTCTTATTTTTTCCACAATCCCAACTACAAGCCCTCCTTTCCCTCTTGACCAAGAGGAATATTCCACCAAAAACTTGCTACCTTCTCCATATCCTTCCTGAACAAATCTCTCATCATCTTTTCTGTTCTCTTTGCTACACTACAAGGGATTTTAAAAAGGAACCAAAAAAAAAAAAATGTTGGAAAGGTTGCCAACACTGATTGCACAAAAGCAAGCCTACCCCCTCCAAAAATAAACAATCTCTCCAACCCCCAAATCTTTTCTCAATATGTTCCACCACTGCACCCCAAAAGCCTTGAGATCTAGGGGTTATCCCCGAAAATTAAGCACAAATAACTAAGATCTTAAGTACGGTAGCCAATATGCAGATATTGATGTATATGTCACAGACATAAAACACAAAAGACTTTAAGTAATTTCAAAAGTAAATGTGCATACCAGAAACGCAGGTTCTGCCATGGAAGCATGCTATCATTTCCATAATAGTAGGGCTCTACAATTAGTAGGTCAACCTGTGGACAGGACAGGTTAAATCAATTCTATATATTTTTTAGAATCAAAAGAATGTATTAAAGAAAAAGGTTAAAGGAAAGGACAAATTTCATAATGCACAACTAAAAGCCAGATATGAAACCTAAGAAATAGAATGCCACGACCACAGGGTTAAGACATTGAAATATCAGCATTTTAAGACACCCATTTTATCCAATGGCAACACAACCAAGAGGATAAAATGAAAGGCTAAATAAGTTTGTGGCCCCAAGCATGGTTTTGAAACCCAAATTGACCAATTCAACCAGTCTGATCGGGACCCCATGACTAGCCTGGTCCGGGTAAAGGCTGAAAGAGTTTCTTTGTATGAACAACAATTGAACTAGCCAAGCCCTGATGATTTGTGGTTCAATATTTGAGTCACCACGAGTCAAACCATTATGTCAATGCCAACATGCATCATTGTAAAATATTGCAATTGGTGGAACTCAAACCTAAGTCCTAGTTATTGCAAGGCATGCAATGCACCACCAAACCACATTTTCATTTATTTATATATTTTTCTTATTTGTATTCAAACTATTTTAATTTAACAATTTTTTTTTTTTTGTAAAAATTTACAATTGTTGGGACTTGATCCCAACACCCTGCAAATGAACATGGACATCCATGACAAGGGGTGGATTCGAATGAAGTCGAATTAAACTTGGGCCTGCTCATACTTATATACCAATTACCAAAAGCATTTTCACTTTCTATTTTCATAATACTGCTTCAAAGAAACATGTCACTTTCAAGCTCTGAAGTGCATCATTAGAATAAATCAGTTTTCATTATTTTCAACACTATTAAAGACAAGATGAATTCATAAATGAGTACCCCCTTACCTTCTTCTGATGAGTATCATCCAATGTCAAGTATGTTTTCCTCTTTTCTAAAACTTTTATACGATCCATTGAGAAACCATTTGCATCAGAGACAACTTCCAAATACTGAGCACCTTTGTCTCGCAAGCCCGGAAACAACGATAGCACATTTGCTGCTCTAGAAAGATGTGCAACACATATTGTTAAGAAAATACTATCATCTGCAATGATACATAATGGCTGAACTCTCCGCTGCAACTGCAATGAATACAGGTCATACTATAAAAGATGCCAGAAAGTGACTAGAAGAGAAGTACAAAAAATTAATACTACAAAGGTATTCAATAAATTTCGGACGAAGGCAGAGATAAAGCTATAGAAGCAACTAAAATAGTTTCAACCTTCATATTGATGACTAAACATGGGACCTGGATGGTGATAAAGACCAAAAACTGTCTTAGAGGAAAGTATTAAATGCACAAAGTGGGACTGCAAAAGGATTGAAAAGTGAGAAAAAGTTGAATAATCTTAATGATCCTCTTGTTCAACTTACAATTCTTTCTTTCATACTCTGTAACCCACCAAGGATGTCAAGTGTCTTTTGACTACTTCATTTAGATAAGCAGTGTTCTGGAATACCAAGAGAAGCTAGTCACCCCAATACTAAATTGATATCCCAACCAAGTGTCTATGTTAGAGAAAAAGAAGAATATTCTAACTAGTGATTCCGTTTGGTAGGCAAGCATGTTCAGCTATCAGTTGCTCTATGCATGCAAAGTTAAATATAGCCACTTCAGAAGCACAATCATCCAAAGATATTCTGTACTACAAAAGATTAACAATATAAGCCCAGATTTTTTAACTCAATAATGACAGGTTTCCACATACTTGCATAAAAAAAGTCAGTTCATTGATTTAGTAGCATACACACACAAGAGGGAGGGGGAAAGACAGAGATAGAGAGGTCTTACAGCATTTCTTATGGATGTTAACATGGAAAGCCTCCATTCATCATTGCCATAGATTGCAATTCTTTCCGGTGGTAGTACAAGCTGAAAATCCTTAGCATTTACATCACACTGCTTCACCTCAGTTCCTAGAACTCGGGACTTGAGATTATATGATATACTAGTTTCAGTATGAACAGCATGCAGAACAACCTCTTCACCGTTGCGTATGGACATACCATTACCTGGAACAAACCAGACACACTGTTTCCAATGGTCACACCAGTCTCCAGTACCTAGAGGAAAATCAAACCAGCTAATATTGTTACATGGGCATGAAACCAAGAATTTTTTCTCAAGCAAAACTGAATTAATTTTTTCATTAAATTAATAACAAGGAAAACATCTATTGCTCATTTAAGTACATGTTTACATTAAGTTGATTGATTTATTATCAAGAATTCATAAGCACACAATGAAAAAATATCAAATGACTAGAATTTGGTGTTTGCACAATGTTATGGTGTCTATTACTCACTTGAATGAATTGGCAAGCTTATCCATCTAGGTGCAGTTGAATAAAAGATAGTTCCTCCACAATCAAGCTGAAGAATCCACCTGAATACATAAGACTTATGATTATACCACTATCTAAAAAGAAGACTGACAAACAAATAAAACAAATTTCATTACCATGAAACTACAGCATGGACTCTACCGTTATTGATTGCCTTTATCTGCAGCTCAGTTTCCCCATTACTGTCAGGCCGTTTCCAAAAGTCAATTTCAAGTATCTTGAATGGTTCTGACAGCTGGATGAATCCTAAGTTGAGTAGGTATTAAACCACCAGTATGTCCCAAGAATTCTGTGGAATAATGATTAATATCATTACCGGTTTGATTTCTTCTGTTATTGCATCACAATGCATGGCATATTGTTGACGCTTGACAGATATAAGAGTTTCCATTCCGCTTGGTACAAGATGAATGTTGTCTGATGCTTTTGCTTCATTGTTATATAAATCATGCAGCTTCCACAAGAATGTGCTTTCAACCAGCTTAAAGAGGGAAGAAAGTAGAAAAGACAACGATTGAGAAAAAGAAATTTCTACAAGCTTTGAAATAATGAGTAAAGCCCAAATTATAATCCTAAGAGTTAAAGATTGGTAAATAAAGCAACCACAACTTACTAAAAGAAAGTTAACTAGCTTGCAATTTGTGATTACAACAACAAAAGCCAAAAAGTCTAGGATATATTTTTTTTGGGTGGGGGTATATGGACCATGAAGTAAGATAGTGGTATGGATTCATGTATTTAGCTGGCTGCTACAAGGGAAATTTCTTAAAAAAGAGATTCTTCAAAGGAATTAAAGGAAAGCACAGTATTACTTTAAATGTGAGACTTTTCACCATGTTAATTGGGAGCATACAATACAGTTTTAGACAACCATACTTCATGTTACCAGAAAAGTCCCAAAATGATACATTACTACCCTTGTTTCCTATCCAAGCATGGCAATCAAACTGGTCAAAATGACACTCATATCCTGACTTAGAAGAAGAAACAGAAGTTGCATTTTCAGATCCTGCTAGGTAAAAAAAATTCACGACAAAAATGAATCACTTATGCCAACTTGACATTTGACATAAAGGCAGAATAGTCTTCAGAATGAGAATGATCAATGTTTTATGGAAAGTTAATAATGCCAGCATAAGTACTACACTATGCTTAAGAAGGTGCCCAACAAAATGAGCATAAGACACAATTTAAAAAAAAAAACAATTACAAAAAAAAATTGTAAATAAAGGAGAGAAGGATATAAATGCCAAACAATATTCACAATGAAGCCATTCCAGTCAAATACCTGCCCATAAGTAGTAGCTTTATATGGCACTGTTAATGGATTTTCCACCAACAATTTGTCATGTGCATGTTGAAGAGTGGGTATTAGTCCTTCACCCAATAACTCAGAGTCCAGTATCTCACTCACCTGAGATTCATATTGAAATGCTTCATACCCAAAAAAATAAATATTTACTAAAAAAAGTGAGACTATATAAAGCATACAATATATTCCAAACAAATACTCTCATTTGCATTAACAACTTCATTTTCAAAAGATAGAACTGTGCTTAGCAGCCATGTAAAGTACAAAGGTCAACTTTTAAGATGCACTCCAAATGCACCTCATCATATCACTTTCTCTTGATTTCCATTTTCCATTTTTTTTTCCATCAAATTACTGCAAACAGGACACTAGTTTTTCCAGTAACAAAACAAGCAATGATTTATAATTTCTACTTTATGGCACATGGACTCAGTTTCTTTGCATTGTTATTACGAACAAATAAATATTAATACTTACCATAACATCCGCATGTGAACCAATATCAACACCGACTTTTATTTCATCTGACCGCTTGTTGATAACATTAATATTTTTGTTCATACCGTTGAGGTGCAGAACTTTTCGCATCAACTTTACCATCGGAAGGTAAGACTCACAAGCTGTCACCATTTCTTTAGCTTCAGGCGCTGCTGTTAAGTCGCTAGAAGCCATTGCTCGAGCAGCCATCATTGATAACAATCCAGTTCCGGCGCTGCACAGTATTCATTGCAATTCATCCAAAATCATATTAAATTTACAAAAGAAGGGGAATGCTACGATACCAGGATGGAAATCACAACTTCGAATTGGAAACGCCCACATCACATTCAAATTAATAAAGGTTTTACCGGAAAAATATTTGCTTGGTAGATCCATTGTATTATTTTGCTATTTTAGTACACTGCGTATAATACCTCAATATACAATAAAACAGAAAAAAATTATGACATTCATTTTTCTTGGACATAAGGAAGAAGGCGGTACCCGATATCGAGCACGCGGCACGGTTTTATCACTGTCTTGTCGATGGCCAAACGATAGGCTTTGTTCCTATAAGAGTCATTGAGCATGTCGAGATACGACGTCGTAGCAAGAAGTGGCTCTTGCGAAGGCTCTAAACTATTCTCGTCTTCGTCGATGACCATCCATTCGAAATTACCGGAAAGTGGATCGAGTTTAAGCTGAAAGAGTCTCTGGGTCGACATGAGGCGAATGGGAGTGAGTTCGAGTGAGTGAGGAGTCAAAGTCAAACGTGATGTAGCGCGGAGAGACGGAAAAGCGTTTAGGATTTTGGAAAACAGAGAGACCATTAAGTGGAGAAGTGACGATTTGCCGATTAGTAAGAGTTCCTTTGTTACCAGCGTATATATGTACCGTTCTATTTCTCTGAGCCGTCGCCGTCCACATAGAGGAGCCGGTATGAGAAGTCAGTTTTCGAAAATGCAGGGGTAAAAAGGTAATTAAACTTCATGTTATTTTTTCGGTTTTTATTCTATAACAGGTTATCAATATATACCATTACCGGTATTTTTAAAAATAAATAAGAGATGGCGTTGAATTTGATGTCTCTAATTAGGGCAAATGGCGGGAGCAATCTCACCAACACCATGCATCTTCTGTCAGATTGCCCGCAATTCCACTTCTACCACTCTCCTGCACACAGTAAGCTTAGCTTTCTTTCTTTAATTTTGTTCATTAACGAGCATGGCCTGATAGCAATAAATCGTTATTATAGTTACCTTCATTTTTCTACGTCCTGCAGGATGAAAAGGTCGTTGCTTTTCACGACATCAATCCTTCTGCTTTCAGGTTTTACTAATTCACACTCCTTTTCAATAATTATTTAGATTTCTTCAATATTTGAATTGCATTTATATTTGATCTGATTTCCGTTTCAACCTATTTATCTGTATAGCTTTATACTTTTGCCCATTTTATCATTATTTATGTCTTGGTTTGGTGGATCTGATAATTACTTGATTAACATTGGTAAATGCACATCCTAACCTTCGTTTGTGATTTACCACAGTTTCTTCAATAAACACTGGCTATTAACATACTTGAAAGTTTTAAAAATATGTTCCATTTCTTTTACGTCTTACTGAAATCAAATTTTGTATCTGAACGGAAATGTTGTAGACATTACTTGGTTATTCCCGTGGAGCACATTCCAACTGTTAAAGATCTTCAGAGCAGACATGAAGACTACTCATTGGGTTATGAAGATTTGTGTTTATGATGTGAGTTAATTGTCCCTGTAATGTTTTTTGTGTAGCTAATCTTCTATTGTCAATTTTTCCAGTAAGTCACATGTTAAATGTGGGTCAAACTCTTTTACGCCGGGACGCACCTCAGTCTGAACAGTACAGGTATTGCATCTTTTATATGAAAATATGGCTTACTATCATGCCTCTAAAGTTTTCTTTCATGCATAATAAGATTGATTCAGAGAAGGTTTTAGTCTCTCAAATATCTTCAATAACTATTAGAGCACTTTACTGCAGTGCTTTTCTAAATTATAGATGTTTATTTGGAGTCATGTAGGTTAATACAATATTGTGTAGTTAATCTATTGTCCTTGCTGATTTCATTGCCTTTAGCTCAAAATTTGTATGTTTGTAATTGCGATGTTTTATGTTTTATGGGTGCATTGGTATTCTGGCTATGAGTGTGTTATATCATTTCGGCTTCACCTTCAACCCACTTCCCCTGTTTTGGTTATGTGGGCTTCATTGTGGTCTTATCTCGAAACATGGTAGAGGAGATAGGCTGGAGCTTGCATGCTTTATAATAAGCACTCTTCATTCTCTTTCATAATGTTTGCATGCCACACAATGTTCACTGAATTTGAACTGGTTATGACATCCATCACTTATATCAATTTCATTTTAAGAAAACTGTACAGATTATTGAGATGGGTTCATTATCAATTTTACGTTTCTTTATTTGTTCATTTGATTATGTATCACATATTGCTTGTTCCTCTTTTAAAAAAACTCTATAGTAGCGCTGATACATTAATGATAATGAATAATTTGGATGCTGAGGGACATAAATTTTCCCTCCATTTGCTCATAATTTGGACTGCATTAATGAATTACTCCTTGGGTTTATATGCTCTTGGGGTGATTTATTTAACTTAGGTTGTGAAAAGTAGAATGTTGTTCACAATAAATTAAGTGAATCAAAAGAAATAAAGTCTCTGATTTAAATTGAAAAGTTGTAAATTTGGGGCAACCTGAAACTGTGTTTCTTGCACAGTAGTATTTTGGTTGCATGCATTCAGTTGTGAGAAACAATCTTAGATTGTGTGATCTTTTGCCCTTCTGACAGATTTGGATTCCATCAACCTCCAATGAACAGTGTCGACCATCTACATCTCCATTGTTTGGCTCTACCCTACATACCAAGGCAAGTATTTTTGTTGGTAGTGTTTATTTGCTTTAGTTTCCCCCTTATTATCTATCAATACTTTGGTTTAATTCTTGAAGAGTTTGAACAGATGGAAACATCTAAAATACTTGTCTCTGGGACCATTCGGTGGGTTCATTGAAGCTGAGAAGTTGCTGGAGAAGATAAAGCCTTTTTCCTCTATTCCTTCTTAACCGTGGTTGTCCTAAAGTTTTATTATTCTTGTATTAAACTGTATTTCAGAAAGAAATTGTAAGTTTTCTTATGATTCGTTGTTATGCTGACTCTGTCCTAATAAACTTGGGTAATATCCTTAATAATCATATGTACATCGAAATTTTTATTGTGGTGAATCATGTGTGCAGGGTGTATTTAACACCTAAGAATCATCGTTCATGATGTTTCAATTTTGTTGGTTTGGTCAGCACTCTCCACTGTTTCTCCTGTTTCAGGTAACAATACTTGATGTTGTTGGAAAATGTTGTGTATGGTGCACGCGAGGAAATCAAAACCATTGCTAAGACAGGTCCACTAGAGACTGGAATGGTTAAAACTTGGCCCAATTTAGGGATCCAAGAAGCTTTCTTTTGGCAATAACTAATATGGAGTTGGCCTTATTAAGAGTTACTGGATTGGGAGGATTCTTTTTCGCATCCATTTTTCCTTTTAGGCAAATAGGATAGATACTGTTGGAGTTTTCTGAGAATTAGGAAAAATTATAAGGGGGAGCCTCTCTTTTCCTTATATACTGGATTTTTCCAGTTTTCTGAAAGCCCCTTGGACACGATTTTAGGAAATACTCCATCTAATCAGTCACTTTTTCGGATGGAACTTCACTATTTAGGTGGACCTAATGCTATGGCCATTGTGCTGTCCCATTCAATTTTCTACTGGTGTACTTCATTCATAATTGAAAGGTCAGAGACAAGTCAATTAGATTCAATTTATTTTGAAGTTTATTCATGCCAAAAATTATAGTTCTATTTGTATTGGGCCAATATATTTATCCACTGGTTTATCAGAGTTGAAACTGGAAGTTACATTGTTATCAACACCAAGAAAGAAACGATGAGAAAATAAGATGTATCTGACCTGACATTTTTTTTTTATTTCTGTGTTATGAACCTAGGGCTGCCGTTCAATCTTTTCATTATCCGGTTTACTGTTTTAGTTCAGACCATATTTATTAAATATGATCCTTATCCTGGTCTACTGTTTTTTGTAAGACCATGTAGAACTTTTGAATTTAGTTCCATCTCCTTTTCAAGTAGTTCGAGGACCCATACCTGCTCAGCCAAAGTTTCTGATTATTAAAGGTAAAATATTCCAATTTATGGATAAGGCTCTGTAGAGAAATGTGAGAAAGAACCTAAGCTGCTATCAACTTAATTGTTGCATTTAAAATTTCCCTTGGAATTGGTTGTCCAAACTTTTTTTGTTACCTACGTAGTAAATTGTTTGGAGGACGGGCACTAACATGATTTGAATGTGTGTCGCTGACCATTGGAACCTCTAGAGGCAAGTGCCTAAACTTCCAGTGGAAATTTTGGATTTGAAGATTGGGTTTTTGATTGGAAGGATTAGGGTAGATATAACACCATGTTCAATTTTAACTATATTGTAGTATTAGAGTCAATGTACTATGTGATTTTTGTTGTTCATTAATGCCACTGAGCTCATTTCAGTTGATAAAAAAATGAGATGATCAAGCTATATCACCTTTTAAGTGGATACAAATGCCTTTATAGGAGGTCTGTAGTCCTAATATAAGAGTCTGTTCAAATGTTTCCTGTGCAATGATTTTTGTTGTAGTTGATTGAAGACAGCTTGCAGAGACTTGAAAGTGATCTTGTTCATAGTGTGGTGCTGTTTGAACTTACGTCCCCATCCTTGCTACTAGCTAGAAACTTTTGGTCAGTTGCTGAGTTGGTGAAAAAGGAGATACAGTTGATTTGTCCTTCGTAGAATTATATTAATGTGGATTGGGTAAACCTTCCCCTAGTGCTGCCAGTTTGGAGAAGCTGGAAGACAGACTGTAGGGGAAAGAAGGGTGGCTCTTAATTGTGTGATTCTAAAACACGAGATAATACTGGCGAACCAGCAAAGGACGAGAAGACAGTGGTTTTTGAAAACAAATCTTTGTGGCAGTGCTTACCGAATATTTTCAGATAAAAGTGTCCTTATTGAACTCTCATTGGAGCATTTTAAGAAGTTTGATTTGACAAATGTGGTCCACATATGTATTGATTTGATTTTTCAAACCTCTTTGGTTTGGCTTTGTTAATTCTACCAGACACAACGTGACAAAACGTCACATTCTTATTAGGCAAATAATTGCCAATTTGCCAAACCGGCAGGCATCGCAAGTTCTGCTCTCGTGTATGCCCTGTGATACCCATATCAAAGTTTTTAGGTAAATTCTTCATAAAATCAAGTGGTGTGAACTTGGTTAAGTAAATTTTTCGTTGAATATAGGTATCTTTTTGGTATTTTTATATAGAAAGTTTGGTGATCCTTCCCTCATAGATGGGCCCTTACAATAATTTGAAAGGGACTACAGTGGGACGTAGAGAAGACAGACTTTTATGTATAATATATATCCTCCATGATTTACATAAAAACCATGGGTCATGGTTGATAGAAAGACGTGTCTGTCGAACCTTATCTTTTTAATGGCTGCGCTTTAGGACCTACAACTATATTATATGTTTGAACTTCGAAATTTGAACGACCAAAATGTATTGTTTTTATCTGTAAAATATTCAAGACTGGACCATTCAATGATGACATGACATCCTTGGCTCGTCGTATCAATGAATAAAATTACAAAAATATCAACGATGGTTTTGCCCTTAGATATGACACCCTTTAATATCCTTTGTTTATATCAAAGTTTTCGACTCATTGAAAACACTCTAAAAATTAGCATAAGCCCCTAATTGATTAAAAGTATAGTAATATTTTTGTTTTATGATCAGTTCCCATTGAACAATATAATTTGAAGTAGCTTTCTCAAATAGGGAGAAGGAAGAACACACCTTTGTATTATATTAAGGCCAACAGGCTATTTCCCACTCAAATTTTGATACATTAAATATACACAAATAATTTTAATGTAAATAACAAAAAAAGTTAAATGAGTTAAAATAGTTTCCCAATATTTAATTTTGGATAGTCAAAGTCAAAGTGAGGTGACGAGTGCATCTCCTATCAAATTAAACTTTCTTTGAAATAGAGAGTCTTTGGCGGTTGGTAAGCAATGTGGGCTTTGAATGGACCCACTTAAATTGATACCTTAGTCTGCTATTTAGGCCCAGCTCCAGTGCCACGTGTTTCATTTTCCGCATTAGCTTAGCTGGCGTTTTATTGGCATTGAACGGACAAAAAACATTTCTTTCTCAAAGACTGCTCTGTTATTGGAGGAAATGTTTTTTGTTTTTTTCCAATTTTTAAAGTCCTATAAGGAATCCTCTTTATATTCAATTTAGGTAATTTCAAGTATTTTTTTAATTTCTGAATAGGCAGGAACTTTATTTTTTTTTAATGAATTTACTTTAAATTTATCAAGGAATCCTCTTTTATTTTTCTTCTGAAGCAATTCCATTTGAAAGTGAGAAGAATAAAAGTATAGATATTACTGCATGAATAGTAGAAATAATTACAGTTTGACTGTAGAAATCCTCGGTTTTTATTTATTGATTCAAGTTGGGGGCTAACTCGGTTGCTCAGTCAGTCCACCCTCTTAATTGCAAGCAAACCAAGGGATCCAGCAGCAATTTGGATAAGGCCAGACCACGATGCAAATTTAACTTTTTATTTATTAAAATTTAAAATTTTAAAAATTTATTTATTTATTAAATTTTATCAATATTATTAAAAGTAAAATTTTTATTTAAACTTATATTTTATAATTACTCTTAAATTTTAAAATTTTTTTTTATCCCTTAACCTTATATTTTTCAAACTTAAAAAATGATTATTCCCCCAAATTTAGGGTTTCAACTTTATATTTTTCTCATCTTGCGTGTTTTCTTTCTTTTTGAAAAATCATAGCTTCATCCCTCTTCAGTTTCAGTTTTTGATTATCGTCAACATCTTTCTTCTCCATTGTCAACGTTTATCTCCTCTGTTTTTGGCATGCTTCTTTTCTAAGATTGAGCCACTGACGCCCTTCTCTCTCCTATGGTGACTCTTATCAGTGCAAAATAGGGTTGAAATTAAGCAAGAGATCTTGCTTGATTTCTGGCCCATTTTGCATGGATGAGAGTCACCCAGGAGGAAGGCTGGCACCAATAAAGTGAAGTATACTAGACTTGCTCGATCTCAATGGACGATAATGATAAGAAATCAAGAAGGAGGTGCTTAATGGTGACTCAAAGGAGAAGAAAAATTATGTCTCGAGATTACTGGGAAAGAACGAACTCACTGAAGACTGGTACTAGGTTTGACGATGACTCGGTCTCTAACAGATTGGTGGCCAAAGACTAAGGGAATGACAATATTTCAACAATATTTCAAAATCTTAGGGTGATGGTAGGCATAAAGAAAAATATGTGGGGGGTTGTAAAAATTTGTGAAAGAAACCTTATGACCTAGGGAAAGTAACAAGGTTTAAAACAGAAGTAAAAGGATAATCTATGAGAAATTTTTTTTTTTTAAACTTAAAAAATAATATAAAATATCAAATTTAAATAAAAATTATAAATAATAATTTTATTTTTAATAATAATAATAAATTTAATAAATTAATAAATTTTTAATATAAAAAATTGAGTTTTCATCGTACCTTGATGGGACATAATCATTTGGCCGTTGGATAATAATTTCTACCTTACTAAATGTCTCTTTTTTGTCTTAAGATACATTGTAAAAGTTAAATTACATATTTGACATTCCTAAACTCAAATCTTTATGCTGTAACTAGTACAACACAGGTATTTCACAGGTGCCAACTCTTTATAGCTAGTATTATTAATTTAATTCACCTACTTAATCATGCTGATAAACTAATTAAAATTATCAGTCAATTTTTCTTCTTCATTCTTATATAACAATAGGCCACTCATCTCTGTTTCTCACTCTAAATTCATGGCTGCTTTGATTTTTATGTTTTACTTGTTAATTCTGATACCATATTTCTTCCCTGCATCATCTGTATCATCATCCCAACTTGTTCTTCTACCTCTGACCCACTCTCTTTCTAAAACTCAATTCAACTCCATCCACCAACTCCTCAAATCCACCACCACCCGCTCCGCCAACCGCTTCCACCGCCATCACAACAGTAATCAACAAGTCTCTCTCCCTCTCTCGTCTGGTAGTGATTACACTCTTTCCTTCTCCCTTGGCGATTCCAACTCCTCTGTTTCTCTCTACCTCGACACAGGCTCCGACTTTGTCTGGCTCCCTTGCCACCCT
This sequence comes from Mangifera indica, assembly GCF_011075055.1. NCBI lineage: Eukaryota > Viridiplantae > Streptophyta > Magnoliopsida > Sapindales > Anacardiaceae > Mangifera > Mangifera indica. The sequence goes on from NC_058139.1 coordinate 4,716,931, forward strand.
TTTCAATGTATTCTTTGTGAGTCCAAACCCGAAAAGGCTCAACCTTTTACCATTTCCGCCACCGCCTCAAGACTCTCTTGTCAATCCCCTGCTTGTTCAGCAGCTCACTCATCTCTCTCCACTTCAAATTTATGCGCTATTGCTAAATGCCCCCTCGACTCCATTGAAATGTCTGATTGTAAATCTTTCTCTTGCCCCCCTCTTTATTATGCCTATGGAGATGGCAGTTTGATTGCCACACTCTATAAAGATTCTTTATCCATGCCAGTCTCAGCACACAAGTCTTTGGTTCTTTCTAATTTCGCCTTTGGTTGCGCCCACACCACTCTGGCGGAAACCGTCGGTGTTGCCGGCTTCGGTCGTGGCGTACTCTCATTTCCAGCCCAGCTTTCTTCTTTATCTCCTCGACTTGGAAACAGATTTTCTTACTGTCTTGTCTCTCACTCGTTTGATTCTGAGAAAACTCGCCGCCCGAGTCCGCTCATTTTTGGCCGCTATGAAGATAAAGAGAAGGTTGAAGAAAGGGATGAAACTGAGTTTGTGTACACTGAAATATTGAATAATCCGAAACATCCGTATTTTTATACTGTTGGGCTGAATGGAATCTCGGTGGGAAAAAAGAATATTCCGTCTCCTGGGTTTTTAAAAAGAGTTGACAGAAAGGGAAACGGCGGGATGGTGGTAGACTCAGGGACGACTTTTACTATGCTGCCCAAGAGTTTGTATGATTCAGTGGTAGTTGAGTTCGATCGCCGAGTTGGCGTGAGTCATGAGAGGGCTAGCGGCATCGAGGAAAAGACGGGGCTGAGTCCGTGTTACTACCTAGGGAAGATGGCGAATGTGCCAATGGTGAAGTTTCATTTTGTGGGTAACGGTTCGACTGTGGTGTTGCCCCGGAGGAATTATTTTTACGAATTTTTAGACGGTGAAGATGGGTCGGAGAAGAAGAGGAATGTGGGCTGTCTGATGCTGATGAACGGTGGTGATGAGGAAGAGTTGAGTGGTGGGCCAGGGGGTATTCTAGGGAATTACCAACAGCAGGGTTTTGAAGTGGTTTATGATTTAGGGAAAAAAAGGGTTGGGTTTGCTAGAAGGAAGTGCGCATCTTTGTGGGAAAACTTGAACAAAAACTAGCATACGCATGGTTGACTTTGGGTTAGGGGTCTTGGCATTTTGACTTATGGTGAATAATAATAAGGGGTTTAGAATTTGATTTCAGTCACACTTCATTTTTTGCTTTATAAAATCCACCATAGTTTATACAATCACCTTGCCTGGCATGTGTATATAAATGTAGGTGGATATTTAAAGCAAAATATGAAGTGTGGGCAACGAAAGTAGAATAGATGGGGTTTTATTCTATGTTTAAATTGTATTCTAAAAAGGTTGCGAAGCAGATGTCGTTTTGATTCTTTTGAGTAAAAATTGTGTAATTGTTATTTGGTCTTTGTCACATCTCCGTAAAGTTAAGGGGGATCAAAATGTAAGGCTTTTTGTTCTTATCCACTGAGATGGGATGCGTTGAGACAGTGACCCAGACATGGCGCGGGTTAACTCACTCCTGCAATGGAAACCAGCTGTCTTATTGTATGAGGTGGACCCTATGTACCGGATTATTGATGTGGAGGTGCTTTCAGTCATCATTCCTGTGTAAGGGGCATTTAATTTAAAAAGTATTTTATTATCAAAATTAATATAATAATTTAAAATTTTTTAAATATAAATAATTATTATATTTAATAAAATTTCATTAATAAATATTAATATATAATTTTATTTAAAAATTTTAATTATAATTATTTTAAAATATTTTTTATATTATTTAATATATTAATAACAATAAAATTATTTTTACTTAAAAATTTTAATAAATACAATTATTATTATAATAAAATTGAGATTATTTAAATAATTTTTAAAATTTAAATAATAAAATTTATTAAAATATTTTATTAATTATAAATAAAATAAAATATAATTTATCAAAAAATAATAATCTTCTCAAATAAATATCCATAAAAAAACTATATAAATCCCCTCATCGGTAAGCTCAATTTTTACACATAAGTAAAACTCTTCTTTTTAATTTTTTAAGTATCCAAACAGTGGAGGATTACATAAAAACCTTTAATAATAGCAAATCCCGTAAAGAAAATATCTTTTCTAATTGATGTTCAACAAGCATGTAGTGATAGAGACAGGTTTTGCCAGCGATTTTGGAAGCAGTGGCGGAAAGTGGTTCTGCTTCACCTAAACCATGCAAAAAAACCAAAGCCCACTTGTTTTTTTATGTTGTTTGGCTGAAACTCAAAATTCTTCTTTTTTTTTTTTTTCAGATAAACCATACAACTATTATTATATTATTGTTTTAGTAATTGATTTTCAATTATAATTACTTTCTTCAATTATAATATCTTCTAATAATTTTTTTTATTTTTTTAATATTAGTAAAATTAATCTTTATTTTAAATAATTTTTTATTATTATAATAAATAATATTATATATATAACATTTTTAATATGTAGATTATATATTTTATTTTTAATTTAAAATTATTTAATTAAATAATAATATATTATTTATATATTTAAATTATTTAAATTATGAATATGTTACGTATATTCTTCCAAAGTAAGGCGTCATAGTACGGCTGTTGTCATGCCTGTGACAGTGAGTGTTTGGTCACAGCCAGCTGTCTCCATTCGTGTGCTTCTAGATTCGTCTGCACTCTTTAACTCTCCGGCACTATTTTATTTCTTAGGACCACAACCAATAATTAAACGTGGTAATAATTAAAATATACTAACTTTGAAGATTTCGTTTTCAGACCCCAAACTCCAAGTATGCGGTCCTTTCACTGCCATATTCAACTTACATGCCATTTTATCTAATCCCTTCAGAATTTAGATTTTACCTGAGGAGACCATACGATTAATTTTTTTCTTTTTTTATTTCAAAGGAACATCAGAACATGTTTGGTTGGCAGTACTGGACCGCATTAAAGGTTTTAAAATTAGAACTGTGTTTGGCTTAGTTTGATAGAGGGAAATTGTTCTGGAATTTTAAAAAACAAAAAAACCTTAATACAATTTCTTTAAATTTAAAAAAAAAACGTTCCTTACATTTTTCGTACTTAAATCATGTTTCTGTCTCCTTTGAATCATAATTTTTTAATAACTAACGTTTTGGAACAAACAATTTTTCTATTGAAATGAGTGTTTTAACTGTCAAAATTACCTTATTACCCTTAAGTGATTGTTGATCAACTTTGACTGATTCTCGTGACATAGAATATGCATTAATTCTAAGTGGATGAACATTCATATATTATTTTCAATATATATATTTTTTTTATGAGATTTCATCCATTTCCTAACCAATCTCAAATTTTTTTAAAAATCACAACCAAAGCATCCCTAATTTACAATTTCACTAATAATGAAGCAACTTAGACTAAAAAAACATAACATTCACAATAAACAAAATGAATAATGTAAAGCCATACATTAATTTTCCTTACTTTGTATTATTTATGAGTAATATTATATGTATATATTTTTAATATATAATTTTGGATATACAAATAATGTATCATTATATGATTGAATATTATTTTATCTTTACTTTAAAATTATCTAATTATATGCTGATATATCATTTATTTACTCTAAATGTATATTTAAAAATATGTACATAGAGTTTTATTATTTTTTTACAGTTCGATGAAAAAATAGATAGTCAGATAGGGGTAGGCCTAGATATGATCCAAGTCGGCTTAATCTCAAAAGTCTATTAAGCTTGATTTAACTCTACTCAAATTCGTTTGATTTAAATTTGGATTGAACTTGCGCTTAAAGATTTGGCTCATTTTTTAACTGAGTCAAACTCAAGCTAGGGGATGTTTGGCTAGAATTAGTAATTTAAATTCATGACTCGAATTTACGGTTCGAATTTAATAATTCGAATTTGTGACTTGGTTTGACTTGAATAAAAAATTTTAAATATTATTTGGGTTAAACGACTTGGTTTTGTCAATGAACCATGAACTTGAGTCATGAATTTAAGTTATACATTTGAATCATCAATTTGAACGATTAATTCGAGTCAAACCAAACTATAAATTTGACCAATTGATTCAAGTTATGAAATCAAACCAAACTCGAACTAAATCGAACTGAGTCATTTTTCATCTGAACTGAACTAGAATTAGACTATTTTTCATTCAAATCAAACTTGAGCTAAGAGATATTCGGACCCGATCTGAATCTACCTCTAGATGGGGGTATATAGAAACACTCTAACTTATTTTTGGATATAGGCCCATGATAAATTTCTCCCTACTCTTTCACGGCCCAACCACATCCCTTCAATTATCATTAAAAAATTCAAACATTTTTTTATTTTTTCTCAAAATATGTTATATAAATTCAATAATTATAATACATGTATTTACAAATAAGAAAAGTAACAGAATTGACAGTTAGGGCTTGGGCCCGCTCTTTTCCCGCCACGAGAGAAAACTTGATTCCTTAATTACTCTTCAACTTCAACACTTGCACCTTCCTTTTCAATCCACCATATCTGTTGTTGGAATTGCCATGCTCGTTTCTCTTCTCTCTCTCTCTCTCTTTTTTTTTCTTTAAATTTTTCCACAGTTTCTTGTTACCCGTTCATTCCACATATGCAAGAATCAAATTTATCCTTATATTCGATTCCTCACCTTTGCTTCATTCTTTTCAAATTATTTTCTTGTGGGTCAAGTCATCGGATTGAATTGCTCTCCTCTTTATGCTGTCTCAACATCGGTACTTCTTCATATTTCTGAATTGGGCATTTTCTTTTTCTTTTTTTCTTCTGTAGTTACCAAAACTTTTCATAAACTTAGTTGATTAAAATTTACAGAAACTTTGTTGAGATTTGTTCCTCTTTTGTTTAACAGTTTGGGGACAGGGCAGAAGGTTTGATGATTGTTAAGATTAGGCAATTGGAAGAATTTAAACATTACTGTCATATGTTTAGCATTTTCATTTAATACTTATAGTTGCTTATTGCAATTGAGTTGGGTACACATGAATTACGATGGGGAGATCATTATTCATGGGGATAGTGAAGAAGGTGAGGGATCAACTCCAAAGAAATATATTGGGGGAAAAACTAAATCTATGCATCCACCCCTTGAGTCTAATTGGGTTCTCCCAGCTGAAAAACAAGACAAACATCGTTCATCAACAAATACAGGCATTAACAAATTGTTAATTTATCCAAAGAAGGTTCAACGGTCGCTGAAGAGAATTGGGAGGAGCAAAAGCATGAAAAATATCCTCGAAGGAACTCCTGATCCAAAATATGAAGAAATTGTTAATTCTTTCCGTGAATTACTCTTTCTTGAGGGTCAGTTAACAACGAAAGACAATGACTATCACACACTTTTGCGGTAGGGTCAATTGTATTTTTGAGATATATGGAAAATTTGTGTTTCTTCTATGAATTCTTAGTTACAAAATTTAGTTTTTTTTGGTGGGTTTATCACAAAATGGTATTTTTCTGTGGTTTCAGATTTCTACGAATGAGGGATTTTGATGTTACAAAATCAAGAGAGATGTTCTTGAATTATCTCATGTGGCGCCAGGATTTTGGGGTTGATGCAATTACCAAGGTGAATTCTAGGCTCTTATCTTATCTTATACTTGGAAGTTGGAACTATTTTAATACTGTTGGAATTAATATATACAACTATTGTGAAGTTGTGTTCAGAATTCATATTTGGTCTCCAAAGGTATCAAATGGGGTTAAAAAAATTGCTTGGAATATGATAATCACCGATGTCTGTCAATAACAACTCTTCACTTTCTTCAAATTCCCTGAAAGGTGGCTCCTTATGGATATTTTGGATTCCACTTTCAGTGGCATCAAAATCACAGTTTTCTTTTCTAGATTAATCCAAGCTATACACGCTGATCCTCAAAAATACATTTATTTTTAAGTTGTGTGCCTTACTGAGTCCTGTTGAACTTCATCTGAGAAATCATGGACCTGTTAACTATATTCTTTCGCATGATACAATTGTTTTGAACATTCTGCAGGAATTTAAATTTGACGAGTTTAAGGAGGTCAAGCAATGCTATCCTCATGGATTTCATGGAGTTGATAAATTCGGTAGACCAATATACATTGAACAAATAGGGATGATAGATCTAAATGCCTTGCTGCAAGTAACCACAATTGAAAGATTTGTTAAGTATCATGTGTCTGAACAAGAGAAAACATTAAATTTGAGATACCCTGCTTGTTCGATTGCAGCCAAGAGGCATGTAGCATCAACCACAAGTATATTAGATGTGAAGGGAGTGGTGAGTTTCAGTTTACATCTTTTTCATCTTGCAAACTCTTCTCATAGACAATCATGTTGTTTTTGTTCTTTATTCCAAATTAATCAACAGGATTTTGCAAAGATTATTGTAGAATTTCACTTATAGCAGTACTTTCTCTTTTTGCCTTGTGGAACTAGTTCATTCCCAGAGGACGAAAGGTATCCTTAATCACAAACCTTATACAACTATATGCTACAGAATGTTTCCTGAGAGTTGCCCCTTGGTCTCCAACTTTAGATTTATGAAAGAATCTCCTTCAAGGGTCTGAAGTTGTCAATAATGACTTATTATCACATTACTCTACTGCAAGTTAAAAATTGATCCATGAACTTGAAATTTAAAATCTGTTTTTTTAAAGCTAGGAGCAGGGATGTTAATCTTAAGTTCTTGGGCTTATTTTCTGATGGTGATTCAAGGCTTCAAAGCATCTGTTTAACTCCTCTCTACAGACTTGATAGCAGAAGCGCTATAAATTTAAAATCAGTTTTGATTGATTCATTCTCTGTAAGACTATTTTGGCTGGGAGAGAAAACTTAGCTATAAATTTATTCTATATTGAACTTCATTTTGTTGTGAATTCTAAAATTTTTAAGTGCTATCTTGACCTAGGGAATGTCTAATTTCTCAAAGCCTGTAAGACAGCTCTTTATGGAAATTCAAAGGATTGATAGCAATTATTACCCAGAGGTAAGCAAATGTCATTGCTTTTCACTTTGAATAATCTATGAACAAGTAGATGGTTGAATGGTTAATTTGTGAGTCAGAACCAAGGGTTCATGGAAAGAAGTAGCTGTTGATTACCCAACAGCCACTGGGGCACAGCAGGATTGATACTTCTCATATACAATGTAGGACAGTAATATTGAATTTATGCATCAACCTTTTGAGGTCTTTTAGCTCATTTGGAAATGAGAGTGGTGTTGCTTTGGAAATATACAAACAGCCAGTTATAGATAGTATTACTCATTGAAGCTTAAACTATTTCTCAGATTGCCATTCTATTTGAGCATATTATGCTATACTAACTACCAGCCATTTTGGCATAAAACTATCTAGATCTGCTTTGAAAGCTGAGACAATAATTGGTAGATTTTGAGAAAAATAAAAGAAATATTGTTTTCCTGTGCCTGCAATTGCGTAGCAAAATAACTCATTGATTAATAGAAAGATTAACAGAAAAATAAAATCCTTGATTGATATCTATCAACCAAGGAAAATCTACCATACATAAGATAGTGCTTTAGATAACTCCATCCTATATTAATACAAAGGATGATCAATGAAACAAAATTGAAGTAAACAACATTTACAATGTTTATTAGAATTTTAATTAAAGGAGAAATAGTGCATTTACATTTTCCTAGATTTCCAATTAGTTTTAGTCATTGATTCCTTATCTTTTCACTTAAATTGAATTTAAATCGTGGAAGCAGAGATCTACATGGTTAACCTTCTTTGACAGAAATGGTCCTGAGGACAGACCAACTGGTGCCTCTGTTTATGTATGAGCATAAATTGAAGATGATGGGATATCAGGCTATGATAACTTTATCAATTCATAAATTTGGTTATTGAACTTTACAGACTTTGCACCATCTCTTCATAATCAATGCTAGCTCTGGGTTCAGGATGCTATGGAAAGTAATCAAGGCCTTTCTGGATGTACGTACATTAGCAAAGATTCAAGTAAGGATTCTTACCAATCCACAAATTTCATGTACAGTAGGATAAGAATACTGTGTGTACTTGTGCTTTTTCCTCAATAATGCCGTGTTTATTTTGACCATATGCGATTATTAAATTTCAGGTGTTGGGACACAACCACCTTAGTAACCTGGTTGAACTTATTGATCCAAGGTAACATTATTAGTGGATATCTATTTGTTTGCATGATTTTGTATAGATTATTGGTTGTGCATTTAAAATTACATGTTTCTGATGAAAAATATTGGGATAAATAAAAAATATTTTGCAAACATGCAGTAATTTGCCACGTTTTCTGGGTGGAAACTGCACATGTTCTGATTACGGTGGTTGCCTGTTAAGTGACAAAGGCCCCTGGAATAATCCAGAAATTACAGAAATTCTTCAGGTCAATTTCCAGTTTATTCAAGATATTATTGACTGTTGTCAGGGATTGAGGACTTCAAATGAATGATGTCTAACATGTTGTGTTTTGTATCACCTTAATTGGCATGGACTTTTCACTTATATTACAGGCAGTTTCCGCAACAGAAGAGATGGAAAATTATGGAGGAGACAATGATGAGCCTAATGGAGATGCTATGTTGAATCATACGGTGAGAGAGACACTTTTGCTACTGATACACAGTTAGGCCCTGTCAACTGATTCCCAAGAGCTTTCTGGCTCAATTTGCAAATACATCATAATAAACTTGAAATTAGGGATTTTAGTGCATAATGGTTATAGTCATTGTTTCCTCTGCTGTCCTCTTATAGATGCTAGGGGATTTCACAACCCAATTTTTTTTAATTAATGTATTCAACCTTTATAAAATATAATACAGGACTTTCAACAAGTTCAGGCCTCCAAGTATTCGGAAGATGTTTACAGCCCAACAACATGGAAAACTCTATTTGCAAGTTTGGTGCTTTTAACTGCACTACTTTATGTGTTTGGGGGAAAAAAACTATGGCTTGAAGTGTATTGAGAATGTCTGAATCAGAAAAACAACTACATTTAAAGAGTAGATTGCTTTGGGTTGTGATGTCAAATGCAACCCTTGTAAGCAATGTCCAATGTGCAAGTGGCTTTATAATTTTCTTGATAACTGTTTCATTTGTAATGACAAACAAAAAGAGTTTTTTTTTTTTTCCCCATAATCATATATATAAAATTGTTCAGTGTTAGAATTTCCTAGTCAGCTTTCTCTGTTAAAAGAAAAAGTAACTTGCTGGAGTTAAAGGCTTCATTTGTAAACTAAAACACAATGCAGCATAATGTGCAGAATGAAGAAGATACAGGAAATGAACAAATATCAGATATTAAGAAGCTTGCATTAGAGAAGATCCAGGCATTGGAAAGTGCATTTGAGGATACCAAGATGGTCGGTCAATTGCTAATATTAAGACTCTGATTCAATCTGTCTAAAAAACTAATCCAAATCCATTATTGACTGCTTCTGCATGACAGAAATTTCAGAAACTGGAAGCTGCAATTGAGGACACCAAAAGTGTAAGTCTTAAACTATGTCTATTCATTTCTCCCAGTCTTATCAAATTATAATTATTATTATTTGTCATCTTTGCTTTGTTTCCTGTTAACAGGTCTTGAAAGAATTTTTGCAGTATGTAGAAAATATGAAAATTTGAACCAAGAATTGTTTTCAGTGTTTCTGCTGAAAGCTAGGACTACTGTTGTGGTTTTGCTGAGGCACCTCAAGTGCTTTATGTGGGGGTCAAATGCATCTTAATATCTGTTTAATTGACCATGTTTAATTTATTGCCTTCATATTCATTCATATTTCAACTTTGAAGAATCTGTTTGACTCTATCTTCTTAATGCGCTATGGATGGAATAGCAACAAAACTGCCATGATTGAGGAATTGTCAATTTGATTTTGATAAATCATTAAATACTTGTTGGTGTATTTATCAGACCAATTTTGGGGACTGACGTGGCATTGGGAGTTTCTCACACGTGGTCATTTAAATTGTAATTGAATTTAGAGTAGACAAAAATTAAATATAAATATTGAAGAGGAGCGAGTAGAATGCAAATATTTGCGCAAGCGAATTAGTGATCCATTTTTATTCTTCTTCGAACGTTCAGCTGATCACTTGTCTCTCGCTCGCTTAAATCCATCTAAAACAAAAACAAGCACATATTTTTTCGATCTCTCTCCACCGAATCTTGTTTTCAAATACAATTTTTTTTCAACACAATAAAACACAGATCCGTCCTCTGGATCTTCACTTTCCAATCGCAACATTCTTGATTTATAATGACCACGGGAGAGCTTCTCAGCATCGAGCCTATGGAGCTCAAGTTTCCTTGTATGTTTTCCTTCTCGATCTGTTTCTCTTTCGGCTTTTAGGGCTTATTTGTTCTTTTTTCATTTTGCTTTTTTTTTTTTTTGTTGTTGTCGTCTTTAGTTGAGCTTAAGAAGCAGATCTCTTCTTCGCTTCTATTGTCCAATAAAACCGATAATTATGTTGCTTTCAAGGTATGATTTAATTCATTTCTCTGTTATTTTTGCATCTTATAATAAAATACTCTATGTTTTGTTGCTGGGGAATTTTTAGAATTGAAATTTATAAACCGTGAATCTTAAATTTCCGATTTTTCTTAATTTTGCGAAGTTGTTTGTTCGTTTTCTTTTATGAGGTAAATTTATGTTTTTCTTATAATTAGAATGGATCATATATTGTATTTGAATTTTTTTTTTAACCGCCAAATTAACGGTTAAATTAGAATGTAGATTTAGCCTGTCTGAATTTCTTATTGATTTTGTACAGGTGAAAACAACAAATCCAAAGAAGTATTGTGTGCGTCCGAATACGGGGATCGTCCTGCCTCGGTCAACATGTGATGTTATTGGTGTGCATCTTTCATTTTGTTTAAATGTTTATTGCTTTTTGTAATTTCAGTTTTCGGTGACAAGTTGTGAATGTTTGGTTTTAATTCAGTTACTATGCAAGCCCAAAAAGAGGCACCTGCTGACATGCAATGCAAGGATAAGTTTCTTCTTCAGAGTGTAAAGGCAAATGATGGTATAACTGCTAAGGATATTAATGCGGAAATGGTAATTATATTGAGATGATGTTATGCTTATACCATTGGTTTGGTCATTCTTGGAAGTATCATTTATGCAAGTGGGTTTTGTAGTTCAATAAGGAGGCAGGGCATGTGTTCGAAGAGTGCAAATTGAGAGTGGTTTATGTATCTCCGCCTCAACCACCATCCCCTGTTCCTGAAGGATCAGAAGAAGGTTCTGGATCAGACAATGGACATGTGAATGGAGCTGAGTTTGTTAATGTGAGTATTTTAGTTGTCCTTTTTATATGTTCAGTTTAAAGCTTCATTTGCTATCAATTAAAGAAACTGACACCATGCCTTATGGTGGTGAATATAGGCTACAAAATCATTTAGTGAGCGGCTTGAAGCTCATGATAAATCTGTAGAGGTAAAGTTGAAAATTTGTGCTTATTTTGCTAGATAGCTTTGATAATGATACATTTGGTTTTTGTACTGCATTGGTATGAATTGCTTATTTGCAAGAGTCGATATATACTTTGTTCTCCTTTATGGGGAGGAGAAAACCTTATGCTGTTCAATCAAGATGGATTCATTACTAGTCAGTGGCTTTTTTAAGTAGACTAAACAACAACATTCACCTATAAGAACATACAGATTAAGTCTTGTGGTTGAGATTAAAGTGCATCTGACTGGGTTTGTTTCTTTTGTGAGAAGAGTGCCACTTCTTCTCATAATTGATAATCTTTATAACCGTGATGTGTATATCATAAATTTTGTCCATTTCATTGGCTGTTCTATTAGGAAACTTGTTAGTTTCAGATGCAAATCAATCTTGTTTGGTGCTTGCTATCAGACTGAGTTTTACTTCATATTTCTTTTTTTTTTTTGGTTAAATGATAATGAAACCCATAACATGGAATCAGCGCTAGAACTTCTTTTTGCACTCATATATGCGGCTTAATTAAAAACAGAAAAATCAGATGCCATTCGTTAATTTGGGTCTTATCATTAATGTTGATTCTAATTGTTTTTATAAGAGTTAAGTTTATTAGACTGAGCTTTGGTTCTTCGTTGTTAGTGATTTTGAATTCAATATTATCGTATCAGCACTAGGGAATTCTCCTTGTGCTCATTTGAGTATCTTAATTACAAAGTGAAAACATCAGAGGCCACTTTTTTAACTTGGGTCTGTTAGCCTTAATGTCGATTTGTTCTTTGTTTATCAGAGTAAAGTGCAGCAGTTGTTTCCTTTAATCTTGTAATATTGAGACATTTTCTTTTCTTGATGCTTACATTTACTTGCTTATATAGCAAGCCCCTCTACCTTCATGCGATATACTTTAGTACCATGTTGCATTAAAAGAGTCTATGAAATAGTGGTTATATTACTCCTGACAATAATTTTTAATTTTCAGGCAAGATCTCTTATTTCAAAGCTGAGTGAGGAAAAAAATAATGCTATTCAACAAAATAACAAGCTTCGTCAGGAACTGGTGAGGGATTCGCATATGATTTCATATTTGTAGTTTAGACTTATTTCTTTTACTCTTGTCTGGAATTTTTGTTTTTTGTGGTTATATATTCATCTCCTATGTTGTAAGTAGATATGTCAAATCCTTCAGATGGACAAGTAAGCTTTTATATGTCTTTTGATGATTTACTACTCTATTGAACATATATTTGTACGTTTGAGTTGCATCAGCAAAACCAGGAAGATAGGCGAAATAATGGTGTGCTATGTGATGATTCAAGTGTTATTATTTTGTAAATCTTGAGTCTGATATCCTCATGAATGAAAATCTGTCAATAGAATTATGAGCTTGGCATACCAGGAGGATGTTTGAGTTTGAAGGTAGCAAAGTTTGATGCCTTCTGTTCCTGCCCATTGTTATAAAAATGATAAATTTGAACCACAAGTGTTGTGTTTCTGGAGTTTTTCTTGATTATCTTTTGTTTCCAGTCCATATATTATGTTGCTTCTCATTGTGGCTGAATTTTTTGCAAATGCAACTCTCTTTATTTCTACATTTCTTTAATAATTTTTTTCCTCCTGTGCTTTCTTGAAAATATTTGTCTATGTTTTAGTTTCTCCTTTTATATTGGTATTCAAGGTACATGTCACCTTTTTGATCTCCTTTTTTTTGGGGGGTTCCTGGGATATCCCTACTTGTGCATTGATGACCTTAACATCTAAGTCTGCTGGAGAGTGGCTATATAATTTTGTTCTCTTGGGACAGTTTCTAGGAAGTGGCAAGTTTTTTGCTTCCACAAAATGCATATTTTTTTCATTCCTTTGTCTTGAACTCTTTTGATTGTAATCACATGAAACTTTGAACCATGAAAATTGCTTATATGATGAGTTTAATTTGTGTAGGAATTCCTGAGGCGTGCAGGCAACAAAAACCGTGCTGGCGTATCATTCATATTTGTTATCTGCGTTGGTTTGCTTGGCATAATTATGGGGTACATGATGAAGAGATCTTAAGCATCTGTCCACTATAGAGTTTTGCCAGTATTTTTCTCTAGATTTCCCTTTGTCCCTAATCAGAGAAGGTGATAAAAGGGATGAAAAGGAAAAAACTAATGAGCAGACGTGTTTTTGGTAGTGGTTAAATTATCAAACTTTTTTAGGCGCTAGTTACTGAAATTTTAGTGTATTGTGCGTGAGTCGTGCTTTTGTTCACATGCATTCTTTTGTAACTTAAAAAGAATACTTTTCACTTGTGGTTAAGCCTGAAGGATTCTGATAATTGAAATACAAGTGACTTAATAAATCTACTGCTTGGAGATTATTTATTGCTTATTTGCTTTATAAACTTGTTTTTATGTAATTATACCTTAAAGGTAACCCCAATTTTATCTACTCTCAAACAAGTTCCTCTACATAGATTGATAAAACAGAGTTTATTTGATTTCCCATGAGACATTCCTTATTTTGTTCAGAAAGATGAAATAACCTCATATCTTTTAAGGGGTTTTATGACAAACTATAAGGTTTTTAATATTTTTGGAATAAAGTGGAAAACAATCTTAGAATATTTATAAAACAATAAAATAAATCTTGACAAATTTTGAATGCTATATAACCTGCAAAATCTAAAACTAACAAAAAATATATTTCATGTTAGATTGTGACAAATCTGTTATGATTATAAATTATGTTTTAGTTTAAATGATTATGTCTTATAAATGTTGTGTTTATTCATAAACATTACATCTATTCTTGAGAGTGGAAATTTTCTTAAGTTGAATCAAACTTGGTAATGGAATTGTAGATTGAATTAAACTAAGTTTAACTCTTCAGTTTGTTTGAGTTAAGATCAATTTAAGAAAGCTCGATTTTAATCAATCCTATTATGTATCTCCAAAATCATGTAAAACCTAATTAAGATTAATAAGTTTTTTCTTTTTTGGGCTTGATCGAGTTTGCTTTCGTGAGCTCGAGTTTGATAAATTTTTAGGACAGCTCAAATCTTTGGCTCACCGTAAACAAAAGATGGGAAAAACGATGGCATCATGAATTGCTTCTGCTCCTCCGCCGCACTTGCTTTTCCTTCTACGCTCATGCTCAGCTCTCCAATCTTGATGACATTGAGCGTCACTCTGATTGCTCTGTCTCCTTTTCAGGTACCATGGTTCTTCAACTTCTCTGACTTTATTAATTTTAAATAATTAGAGAAAAAGGAAGAAATTTGCATAAAATAGACCACATAATTTCTTTATTTCACCATCACACAAACTGAAATACACACTCCCCCATTTAAGGGAGGGAGAGTTTGTTTGGTTTGGGATTCTTCCACAAACGCACGGATTGATTGTTAAGACATATAACAGGGAGCTCTAGGGAAAGCGGTTGGCAGTCTTCTTTAATAGAGCATGGATATTGAATTAGAGTCTGCCTTTGCTATCCCTGCATGCATTTACCCAACATTATCATATCACTATTTCATCTTTACAAACAATAAAAAGAGAAGGAGAGGGGTCAAACCAACAGCTGCGAGGACGAGAGTGGTAAAAAATGCCGACTTATACGCTTTCTCCATCTCCTTAAATTTGCTTGTAAGCTGAGGCAAAATATACTGCCCGCTGCATATATAAGCAGTAGCTGAGTCTTGATAATGGCAAATTGGGAATGTTTGAATTCATTTATAAAAGATTTTCCCTTTTTCTGATTAGCAGTTATTACTATAATGTATCTCTGTCTTAGCATTGTTTGTCCTATCTTTTAAGAGGTGTACTGCATTTGGAATTATATAGTTTATCTTAATTATACTGGATGCACAAAATCAAGAAAGTACATTTCCTCTTAAATGCACAGTATTATTTTACCAAAAAAGATTAATATTATTATTATTATGGTGCCAAATTTAATTATGATATGAATCAGGTTAGAAACCTCTAATACACACACATGATTATCTCTCTTTTTTCCTTTTCTTTTAATACAAATTCTATTGATACACAGTGCGATTTAGATGACTGGCTAAATGTGTGTTTGCTTAATCCTCAAAAGGTTTTGGTGAAGCAAAATGCCCTGAAAGACTTGAAGAAGAATTTGAAACGGAAACACCCACTCTTCATATTTCTGTGGAAAGGAGAACGATAGCGGAGTTTGCTATGAAATCCCAAATCCCCTTTCACAATCACTTGTTTATTGGGCACATCCACTGTATATTCTTTAAGTCCTGTAATTGCAGAAGAAGCGTAAGCATCTTAATTTACTTGTTTTATCATATTATTTGGAACATTCCATTTCTATATGACAAGAGAATTAAATGCATGAACACTTCACATTCAAACTTGTTTCTGTTGTTTTATGTTAACAGGATTGAATTCCTCACCATTTATCTTTGAAGTAAGTTGGGAGACTCTTTGTCGACATTCAGCGCAGCCCATGTTTGCATTCATCACTATCACCTGAAACTGGAAACATATGGACAATTGACTTAACATTGACTGACCATAAAGAAGTGCTAAAACAACATTTCATTCAAGGTTGCTTTTTTTCAGTAGTATGGAATTTTGAGGATGTTTATTGAATCTTCTTATCCATTAAGGTTTATCAGTCCTGTCGTAATAATCAACTTTTATAATAATTACAGCTCCCCATTGGCCTGCCTCTAAATATTTAGATTCACATATATCAGAAAAAGAAAAGAAAGGCTTCAATGTTTCCTTCACAGAGATTTCAAAGTTGAAAACAAAACAAATATTAGCTTCTTATGATTGAACCATAATCCAACAACCATAGAGATTTTGCATTGAGACACATAATTGTACTAGGAAAAATATGCATTCAGATGAAAAAACGGGTTCTAGCTTACGATAAAGAAAAGAGTGAAAGCCTTGACCAAAAAGAAAAACACAGTAGGATAGGGATGTATTAAATACAGAAGAAGATTGAGCGTACCGTGGGAAGCGTCAGATTCTCAGAATACATAAGAGAGTTGTGGGTTAGTGCCACCATTATACAGCTGCAGATAAGCTTCAATTCTTCTGCTCACATTTTCAACTAAATTTTATCATATACATAAACATAACGCAGCAAGATTAGTTTAATTCAATTCAAAAGTTTTGCCTGCGCTAAGACTCTGAATAAGCCAAATTTAAAGTAGGTTTACTTGTAATTAATGTAAATTAAGACTTCCTCTTTGACATAGTTGGCATGTTATGCCCACCAAACCTGGTGATGCCCTTGCATCCACCTGTATGGATTTGTTGCCTCCATGTTCTTATAATTTACCACTAATTTATAATTATTTTGGTTTAAGATAAGATGGGAATCAAAATTGTTAAATTTTCAACATAGAAATACCAACTAAACAGGCGTGTACGAATGGACATATTGATACTTTAATTACAGAGAAAAGGTGAACGGAATACTTTGTGGACTCCGTCCTTAGTTTTGTTGCCATGGATGAAACAAGTGAGATTGGACCAATTACTTAATAAATATTATATAATTAGAAAGAAAAATGGCATTCCACCGTCTAAAGCAAATGTCTTTTATTGGACCAGGGTCACCATCACAAATTTCAACCACTTTGGGGGTACAGTTGAACTTTGACACCATGAATAGTGCTCAACACACAATTCCCTTCAAATGCACGTGCTAAATATCTTGAATTTGCTTTACAATTGAATTAATGGGTCATCTGTTTCATTAGCCCTAATACAAGATTTCAGCTGTAAGAAAGGGAATTAGTCTCTCAAAAACTAGAAATCCATTGTTGGACAAATTGCACCTTATTTTGACTAATATTGGTGTTCATAATTTCTGAGACCAGTTTAAAATAACGATTGAAGTTACGATTTTTCTAGTTCACGTAACACTTGAAAAAGTTATTCTGTCGGATCAATACTCATATTCTCTGATTTTTTTTTTTTTGAAAAAAAAAAATCTTGTTGCACAAGAAGACAATAGATATCTTTGGTTTACTCTTTTCCCTCAAAATTCCGAATACATCGCCTTTGGGTCTTCAGTCTTCAAATTTCGAAACCAGTTCAGTGATTGGGTACCAAGATTAGGGAAATTCCTAGTAAAGCAGTTTATTATTTCCAGCATATCCCGATCATGAACATCATGTTATGCAGGTGTACTCCAGCATCCACATATGACCTCGCCCGTCTCCCTCCTGATGGATATCCAACTGATTCGGCAGTAACCCGTAACATGAAAAGCCTTAAAAGCAATCCGTTCCACATGTATATCTGGGCAATGATATTGCTCACATACCTAAACTACATGATACAGTTGTTGACCAAATTCAAGGCAAAGCAATATGGTCAAACATTACTAGTTTGTAACCCAGAATCCATCAGAAAATGCAATCACTAAGCTGAACCAACTTTTGCTTCTTGGTAGTGCTGCTAATGATATAAGCTCCGTCTTCTACATCTGCATTTAAACAATTCATCCTATGCCTGCAACAGAAGAGGCCATATGCAGAGTCGGTGCTGGACTAAAATAAGTAATGTAATGATGTTTAGACTTACCACTCAAAGTGATCATCACAGCAAATTGAATTCCAAATAATTTGAAGTCCAGCTCCTTTCCTGCAATCAGTAATAGATATGTTAAGCTATAATCAATTCGAATAAAGAACACTTAAAGAACCTTAATTTATAAGATAACAAAACAAAGCTCCTTGATATTCTTGAAAATCATCATATCAAGGCAATTTATATCAATACAAAGATTCAGATATTACAAATGCAATGAATAAATGAAGAACACAATTGCAGTTATATTGATATATCAAACCCTTCTCTCCTATCAAACATGCCCCTCACCAAATGGAAATCTCTAATTCCAAACAATAAACAATTAAACAAACATAAAATTTTAGCACAAGAAATGCTAGCACTTGGCATATTCCATAGATAGAAGAAGGGGGAAATTGAACAAAATAAAAGACAGTTGTTTTGGTATTTTAGATCAACATACCAAGTTGCACTATACATATCCTTGCACTTGTCAAAGGCTTTGCTAAAACAGTAGTGACAAACCAGAAGATCTGTAATGTCAGTCACCTTGCATGTTGATTTACAGCATTTCACCTATATCAGTTACATTCTGTCATCAGCAGAAGCGAAAGCATGTATCTTAAGTCCAAGACATGACAGTAGATGCATACATGCCAAGGTTTTTCCAAGAAAATAAAGATTATTATCTAGGGCCTTAAGGGAATATGACTTTCATTAAATAATACTACACAATATCTCAATGAAAACCTCACCAGGCGTTTGAGCTTGTGAGAGTAATATTTACGGTGTGAAGATTTTGTCCTGATATGCTCATTTAAATGCCCTGCACTGAAATTAGGTTATCTATGAGAAAAACTTCAAGATCACAACAGATTAATTTAGTTATTAGAAGTACACCAACTAACGTTTCTTTAACACTAACTTGGTACCCATTCCAAAATTTTATGAACAATCCAGCCATATGCTTTTCACAGCCACAACAATAATAATCACTCCTCCCTTAGAATTCATATTTTTTGTTCTCCAACTTATGTATAAATGCAAAGACAAACAGACAAAAGGGGGAACACCCTCATATAAATACATATACTGAGAATGTCACTGACACCAATGGGCTTCTAAAATTGATAGAACTGAAGTTTAACATACAGAGAATAGACAATCAATAATTATAGTATAGGATATCACTTTTGAGTCAGATATAAGATATTAAATTAAATGTGAATATTATTTCATTATTTGGATTAGGAAAATCATATAATCAAATAAAACATAGACAGTAGCAGTGAAGCATAAATTACAAAATTCTAGTCTTTAACAGAAGTTAGCATCCTTACTTGTCACAAAGGACAGTGTTGCAGTCAAGACAAGTAGCCAAATTGGAGGAGCTGCAGCATACATTGCAATTTGCTGATGATAAGGTTTTACTGATCTGGTGGCACCTGCAGATACAACAATAAAATAACAAAGGCCACTAAGTTCCTTGATGTCATTACCCCAGCAAATAGCTGAGATATATTAATAAAAAATTTCAGCTCATAAGTGTAAGCAACAAGCTTGCTTTAAGTATACGCCAAGAAAGTAAACCAAGGTGATGGGGATCAAGAATGAGAGAGAAAGCAGAAGGGGGAGAAGTGATAGAAGAATAAAAGGGGGAGAAAACTTGACAGAAAGATAGAGGGAACAAGATCTTATTCTATAATCAATTGTCCGTTTACAATGAAATAAGCCTCTAAGTATAACCACAGCTTTACATGATAGATAATTATTCTAGGTCATTAAATCAAATATCCTAGAAATCTAGCTACCATCTACAAGGTAAGCAGATCATCTTCTTTAAGGAAGTTCCTAACAATTTAGTATTAGTTGTTTGCACTGATTATAGGAGAGAGTACAGCCTCTCGAAAGTTAGACAAATTTGGGAGAATTGTGGCCTTTCAAATAGCCAGAAGTGGAGAGCACTAGCCTCTCGGATAGTTGAGATTATCCACTTGAGAATATATAAAATACAGCAGAGGGTTACTCCAACTTGGGCATTGTTTTACTATGCCTCCTGAAAATCATATTTATTTGTGTGTTGGTTGTGTGTGCTAGTTGTGTGAGTTGGTTGGTGATGATTTGAACATGTTCCTAACATGACCATCATCAAGAGATCAGAAGAACAAGATTCAAAACTATGGGCAACATTAGACAAAAGAATGGAATTATTATAAACAGCTAATAAAATTGACAATTATTTTGTGGATGTTGGCCTCCATATACCACTCACACTTGGTCCATCAAGATCCATTTATTTTGAGTAAAGAGATTATTTCAACTGTAACATTAAAGATAATCCCAGCCTAAAAAATTTACCCTGTTTGCCTTAAATATATAGTCATCCTACATACCACTCTGGTGAGGTAAAGGTTGCAGGGAAAACTTATTTTTCTGGATCATGTTAAAGTACGTAAGCAAAATACATCTAGAAATAAAAAAAGAAAACACACTAGTATAAGAGGACAACAAACTAGAGTATATTTTACAAACCTTCTATACAACTCAAGCAGATCTTTGGCAATGGGACAGGAATTATTCTGCTCCTAAGCCACATATATGCAGAAGTAACTTTAATAAAGCAAAACATAGGTAATTCAGAGTGCTAAAAAGGGAAGAATATTCAAAAATGCAAGTGAACCATAATAATGAACCTGATTACTTGCCATCACCAAACAATCTTCAGCAAGGTGCCCAGGTCTATTACATTTCCAACTGTAATAAAAATTGCATAAAAAAAGTACACAATATAACAATAAGCAGGATGAGGTGCTGCTGATAATAACTCTGAGAAAGAAAAAATGATAAAATTCTTTCAAACAAGTCCAATCAAACCATAATAATCTTTTCTAGCTGAGAGTCTGTTATCAGCTAGCAAAGATTTTTAAAGTTGAAAATACCATTACAAGGTGTCATTTCATCATCAGTAGCTTCAAAAGCAAAAGAAGAAATTGATAAATTAATTTTAACATTATTCTTGTGGTCTCTTCTTCACTTTAATTTGTTAACAAGTCAAAGTCATCTTATTAAACTTTGGGGAATTGTTGAAGAGGAGGCTAGCATGGGAGCCAATTTTGCCTCTCTTCGCTCCATTAGCCATGTTATGAGGAAAAAGCTCAATTAGTCACATTTAAGAATCTAGAGAGAAGAGAGAGATTTTTCTTTTAATTTTCAAATCTCAAACCTAGTTTTCCTTGGCACCACGGCTAGCCAACTCACCAGCCAATTGGTGCCAAACTGCAGACACTTTCTTTTTCTCCGCTGCTGTCCACTGATGTCACCCAATTAGTCTTCACTCAAATTTCGCCATCACCCACCATTCTCTACCACTATTCCACCACTGCTGTTGACAGTCGACACCTACTATACAACCACCCAGGCAAACCTCCATTGTTGCCGTTGCATCTCCTTCCTGCCTGAGCCCAGCCCCAAGTGTTTAATTTCTACAGTAGTTTGATTTTGTTGTCGCAGTTTCAGGGTTGCAATCAGTTGGGTAATGTTTGTTATTGATATGTTGAGGTATGGAGTTCCAGGATACTACAATTGAAGAAGTTGCTTTGGGTGGCTTTTTTTTTTTCGGTTGGCCACTAGGGTGTATGACAAAATGCCTAAGTGGATGACTTGATTATTTTGTGGAACCTTCCCCCAATATCCTAACCAGCAGACAATTCCTAGCCTTTTGCCATGATTCCCAGCTTCAAACACTGAATTTTCAAGCCACGAGCACATAAACCCACTACTTTGTTTTGCTTGAGAACACACAACTGTCTGCCCTTCTGCCCACACATGCTTGACTCTTCCCCCACCACGTGCCCAGTTGTCTACCACCAATCCATCTACATTTCACACTACCTAAACACTCCCAGTCCAACTCCAAAATACTCTGTGCCCCTTGTACATTGTATATTTCTTTTGTATATATAAAATTAACTTTCCAAAAAAAATTCTTCAAGAAAATTAATAGTTTTTAAGGAATGAATAAAATAGATACATAAATAAAAGATAGAGAGAGAAACATGCATTTATCTTTGCTATTTTATAGAAACTAAAGTTTGAGCAATAAAAGAAGCTGATGTTTAATACAGAAATATACCATTGATATGTACAAAGACTAGATCTCTTTCCCGACCAGTGATTGCTGTTATAATAGCGTAAGCCCTTCTCAAACCCATCTGCTTGTAAGGCACACACATTTCCTGATGATGAGACATCAGGATCTTGCTTGATTAAGGATTCCTAAGAAACATTATAAATAACAGTCACATAATGCGACAACGGGTAATAACCAAGGCAGCAGTTCTTTTTTTTTTTTTTGGCCTTTTAAAGTGGTTGGATAATACTGCTTAACGTTGTAATAAATTAGTATGACAGCAAGTTGGGAGAGAGATGCAACAAAAATATCAAAATTTTGCATGGCTATAGAAATTGCAAAATACCTCAGCAATTTTACGACTTCTCAGAACAGCAGCTTTGCACTCCAGGCTGCAGATATCATCGTCGGTCTATCAAAACAGAGATAACCATACATACACAATGTCAGTAGGCAGATGGAAAAATGTCACAATGTAAGCGAAGACTTAAAAATACAAATGTACCTCATTGCATATGTATTCTCCATATTTACCACAGACTATACAAGTAGGTTCTCCTGGAACAGGATACCGTTGTTCACTTCTGCTCTTAATTTTCTCCACTTCACTTATGTTAGCTACAGAAAAAAAGAAATAGAAATAGACATAGACATGAAGCAAATCAAGGCAAGCATCTATATTTAAATAACATCAAAGCAGCCTGAGCCTTCATTGCACTAAAGAAAAGATTCAAATTTTTCACAAAATTACTAATGAGATGTTTGGAGCTCCTAAATGGATTGGAAATGACTAGTATCAATTGATGCAGCTGACACAGACCAGCAAACTTAGAGCTTATAAATTATGACAGTTTCAATATAGCTGAAAGTTATAATCTATACAACAACATATTGATGGGTCAAATATTCAAGAGCATACCATGGTGGGGAGTATCATCTATTTGTTCACATTCTGAAGAAACACTCTCATCGCCTGAGTTGTAAACACAATACTGGTTAAAATGAGCATGAATATAAAAAAAATTATCAGTTCAAGGTACTCAATGTTTCATTGAATAAAAAAAACCATTGCAACAGAGAAAATGTACAGCACACAAACATAGAATAGAAGTCAAGTTCTCTTAACATAATGATAATGGAAAAAAAGAAAAGAAAGATTTTTGAGTCACTTTTTACTTCCATGTAGAGCAATCACATTACCCTTTATTGATGCCAAAAATTGAAGTAAAGGTTGAATATGAAGTAATGGTTGCCTATGAATGCATTTGAAGTGAGAGTTATAGTGTACAAGATTATGCATTTTGAAAATATCCTCAGTGAAGGACTAAAATTCACATGAAATGCAGTAGGCCCTAGGATTATCATATCACACACTCCTCTTGGAAGACTATGGAAGTTGCAAAAGAGAGAACTGTTAGGAGTCCCAGAGGGGGATACTGCTAGAGTAGACCCTTTGACTCTTTAACCAACCTATTTACTGGAAAAATATAGCAAAACAAGCTCTTAAATCAAAAGAAAAACTTAGAGAGAGAGGTTGGAGAGAACCATTCACTTCATTTTTGCCTTGTGTTAG
Source organism: Mangifera indica (assembly GCF_011075055.1). Lineage (NCBI taxonomy): Eukaryota > Viridiplantae > Streptophyta > Magnoliopsida > Sapindales > Anacardiaceae > Mangifera > Mangifera indica. The sequence goes on from NC_058139.1 coordinate 4,740,709, forward strand.
AGGGATTGTTTATGGGAGACATGCTGATTGTCATGAAGGGGAAATTGACAATTTTGTCCTGTCATTGATGTTATTTGTTCCCAAACAAATCAGAATATAACTTCATTAATAGGTTGTGTTCATTGTTCCAGCTAATTTGTCTGTTCCCCAATTACTTGTGTAGTTAGGTTTGAAATCTATTCTTCTGTGTAATCAGTCTATGATTGGTAACCCTTTGGTTTTTTCCTTTACAGGGTCAAATATAATAATCTGTAAGTGGTGAAAATTCAATGGGAAATGTTGTGTAACATGTGGATGTTTCACCACACGGCACCATAACAAAATGACACTATAAGAATGTCTAATACTAAAAAAGGGACGATTGATTTTATCTTTTTTTCCTTGGTAATATGTTTGGCTCCAAAGGTCTATATATAGCGCCACCATTCCTTCGTAAACACACTTGTATCCAATACAACTTGGTTAAAAAGAAACAAAATCAGCCTTCTTCTTACTTTATTTCAGTTTAACCCTTCTTCTATTATATTATTCCATTTCACTCTTCTAAAATATCCCTTTTAATTTAGTTCTACTACATGGAAGTTCTACAAGGGTGTTAGTGAAATTACCACATGGAAAGAAAACCCTAGGGTGCAAGTGGGTGTTTACTATGAAGAATAAAGCAAATGGGACAATGGTGCACTACAAAGCAAGGTAAGTAGCCAAAGCCTCATTCAAACATCTAGAATTCATGTCAAGGTACAAATGCTCTAGTTGCCAAGATCAATTCTATTCAAGTGCTATTCTCACTAGCAACCGACTTAGATTGGCCATTTCATTTATTTTGCATAAAGAATGTTTTTCTTCACAGGGATCTTAAGGAAGAAGTCTACACAGATATTAGGTTGAACTTTGATGATGGCCTAATATGCAAAATAAAGAAACCAATGTATGACCTCTAAACAATCATCAAGCATGGTTTGGCAGGTTTGCTCAATTTATGTTAAAGCTATGCTATCATCAACGTTAAGGTCATTGTACCATGTTTAGTAAATACTCAACTCACTGGAAGGCTAACAACTCTTATTGTTTCCATAGATATGCCATTACTCTCACAAAAATGACATGGTGGAGATTAAGAACCTAAAGTTAAAGCTACCCAACGTGTTTGAGCTTAAAGACCTAAACTTACTAAGGTATTTCTTGAGAACTGAAATTTCCCACTCAAAGCAAATAATTTTCATGTCACATAGGAAATGCATCCTTGATCTTCTAAAAGAAATTGGCATGCTTAATTCTAAACTTACAAGTACAACAGTAGATTTGAATTTAAACTTGCACTGGAGATTGGTGACACTATCACAAATAGGGATTGAAAAATCAAAAGTTAGTAGGGAGATTAATTTGTTCCGTACTAAATCAAGTATTTCCTTTGTTGTAAGCTCAGTTAGTCAGTTCACATATTCTCCAATTATACCAAGCTCTTACTTTAAGTTCTCAATCTCCACAGAAAAAGTCTCGCAACTTCTAATATAGACAATCATAAAAAACTGCACTAACGTTGCATATCAAACATATCACAAGCAAGTTCATTTTCTTCTATCTTAGAGAAGAAATTATAACAATTAATTTTTCAGTTGCTATGATTAAATTTTAGGCTTGGTACATTAAAATTTTGATTCAATACGTGTATACAAACAAATTTCAGGTGAACTATACCGCCACTCACTTTCATAGCATACCAAATTGACAGCCAAACTAGTAGATCCCTGTCACGACACAAAGAAAAACAACATTTACAACATATTACAATTACAATAAAACTATATACACAAACAATCTGCACAACTTTATACACAAACAATAAAATGTCACCAGGTGATTGATTATTATTTTATCTTTAATTTAAAACTATCTAATTATATGGTAATATCTCATTGTTTGTATATAATGTTGTGTCTATTGCACTGCTCTTACAAATATAATCCACAAAAACTCAACCACAACAATTGAAAATACCAAGACGTCAGTACTTAATTCCTCGTAAGATGGATTCCAACTAACTTCCTTCCTGGTCAATCGAACACAAAAATTAAAAAAAAAAAAATCAAATTATTATAATTTGATAATACAATTAACTGAAAGGATAATAGCTTAGAATATCAAAGTTCGTTAGAGCTCGAGAAGTTGCCTTCGCTTGTCAATGTAATCCTGGTGAGACATATGCCTATCCTCGTCTTCGATTTCAAGGTTTCTATCTGACAGTGGTTTCGATACGCGAGGTCGTTTCGTACTGGTTTTTCTCTCCTCAGCCGGAGGTTGTTCTTCAATTGGAGGTACATTTCCCGTGACAATATTATATGCTGCAAATATAAATGACTCCATAAATTATCTGAAAATAAAACAAAGGAACATAAAGAATTTCCATTGAGTTAAGTTACAAGTACAGATGAGAAATCGAACTGGTCACCTTTCAAGTTTTGAAGAACGGAAGAGAGACTGACGTCCTTTTTATAGGCGAGGGACGGATTCTTGTAGAAATTGCTTCTCGTTGCCATCTTTACAGTAGCTGTGCGTCCTCTATAAATCTATCGAATTCACAAACTATAGGGTGAACAAAAAACTCAAAACAAAGGCGGAATTGGGGAAATTAATTTAATATAGAGCGGGCATTAGGCTCCGCTCATCTTTGATTCAACCGTAAATGGATGATAAAAGGATGAGCAAGGTCAGGGTATAATTGCCTTCATACGATCAATTTTTACAGATCACCTGATCTAGTATTAAATAAAATCACTGATTTTCAAGATTAAATTCTATCCCTATTAAATTTAAATAAGACTAAATAATTTAACTTTAAATTCAACCCAACTAAGTCTCACAAGCTAAATTCTTCATTTTGGGTTTTTGATTTTTCCCTGCAAATACTAGTCTTATCTCAATTATGCACCTCATTCTTAAACATTATTGGTGTTTATTAATTTTGTCCTACTCGAATTCGACCCAAAGAGTAATGCAAGCTAAATTCATTGTTTTGACCTTTGATTTTTCCCTCAATACTAGTTTTATCTCAATCATGCATCTTTTGTTAATTTGTATTTAGGATTTGATTCGAATCAAGATTATTTGAACAAAAAAATAAATTCAATTTGAATAAATCTAAAACAAATACAACTTAAATAAATTTAAATTTTTTAAGCTCAAAGTTTAGAGATATTTAATTTATCAAACTCATAAAATTAAAAAATTTCAATATAAATACATTAAAATAATGTTATTTTAATTTATATGTATTAAAATAATATCGTTTTAGTATCAAATTTAACTTTTAAATAAGATTGACAAACTCAAATCAGATCCACTTAAATTAAGTTGAATTTGAACTTAAATAAATTTGGATATATTTGTGCATCTTGTTCTTGAAAAAGTTACATAAAAGCTAGCTACACAAGACCATGTCAGCGCTTTCAAATATCACTTCATCTTCTTTGATCCTATTGAAACAATTTTTAATTATTAGATTATAAACAATTCTAATTCAATTGTGTTTTGGGATAAATACTCTAGAGGTTAATTATTAATGCTAAAATGTCCAATATATCTATGACGCATTGTTTCGTAGGTATGACCTAACCAGGGATAAAATAGAAACTTTAAAAATTATCAAAAAGATAATTAGATATATAAAAAGTTTATTAAATCTAATAATCTAATAATTAAAGAAAAAACATACTACTGACTTTTAAATTATACCTTAAATAATCTAAAAATATGATTATTTACATAAACTATTTTAAATATATTATAATTAATTATTTAATCTAATAATTATATAATTTGGATTAAATAAACAAATATTTAATAAACTTGTATATCATCCATCTATTTTCATTTAACCACTTTTCCTATACAAATTTACAATCTTAAATGGGATTCACATTTCACAGTCTGTGACCGAGCTCACGTCACGTGCCACGCCGTTTCCCTCTATAAAATAACAAATTATTATACACGCCACTAAGAATTGACATATTGAAGTCAGCTTTGGCTGAATCTGAAGATCATTCTACCTGCCCCACCTGCTTCCATTATTGTAAAAGCAACCTTCCGCATAACCCGGTCTCAAGAAGTAAAACCCACTTGAATGCTTGGCGGGTCCCCGACAATGGACTGTCATCCAACCGTCAATTCACCATTTGTTGGCTTAAACGATCATTCAATAAATAAAACAGAGGTCCAATAAAAAGACAATATGTATGGCCCAGAATAGCTGAGCTGAGACTTTTTTCGTTGCAAAATATAGTCCTCAGCCACAAGCGAGGAAGATAATTCAGAGATTGAAGATTTCAACAAGATGATTAAGGAAGGTTGCAGCCTCGACGGGAACTTGGATGAAGCAAAGTTCGGCGAGCCGTTGCCATTTATTGGCATCTATGTAGCAGCAGCTTCTTTGGCATGCGCAGTTGCTATGGCTGTAGATGCTATCCAGGGCTTTTACTATCGAAAATTTTGGTTTCCCTGCAAATATTTCACTCTTAATGCTACTTCCCTCACAATAATAGCTGTCGCAGTCAAATTTTCAGTGGATCTAAATACCGCTATGCCTCGCAAAGACGACCAGCTTGCCAAGCTCAGTAGCGCGGCTCTATTATGTATAACAATGGGTAATACTATGCCTTCCCTTGGCACCATGGAGAACAAAGAACTGCTCATGAACATTATGGCTCTGGGAATACTTGTTATCACCGTGGTTGTTAATATCTGCATCCAACTGGGTACTGGCGTAATCTTTATTTTCTGGAAAGAACATGCCTTTATTTTGTTTCTCATGCTTGTAATGCTTGCTCTCCTAAGTTTTTCGGCTCTAACTGTGCCGGTGACTAAGCGATATCTAGAGATTAAGTACAATAAAAAGTACCAGTTAGCTCTCAAAGAAGGTTCAAATGAAGCAAATATTCCATTGTTTCAGAAATTGAAAGAAGATCTAATGAAAATTTGGATAATGGCTCATACCAGCAGCCCGCAGTTCGTGATTGGGCGATCAGTTACGTGCGCTGCCTCAGGTGCGTTGTGCCTGCTGGGTGCCATGACTTTAGCACAAGCCATACTTCGATCTTACTTGATGCCCTGGTCATTCCGATTCTGTAATGGGAAGTCCGACTATAAGTGGTCAACCATTGTTGTTCTCGTTACACAGACCTTTACTGTTGGAGTAGGAACTATTGCCCCTGCATGTAGATGGTTCACTGCCATAAACTACAGATGCCCAACTAGAGGGAAGAAGATCATCTGCACTAGGCAGGTCTTCAAAGTAGAGAAGTATTGGATCCAGAAACTGATTGAGCTGAAGGAATGCCCATTAGTTTTTCGAATCCAAAATCGGCATTGCAGGAAGCTTGTCCACTTTGCCAAAAATCAATTTCTTAACATGTGCATAGGCATGCAAACAGGGATTGTGCTCGGAAGCAAAGCTGTTCAACTAATTGCCGTTTACCTTGTAGGCCATATTCTGTTGATCTGTGATCACTGCAGAGAGTTGAAGAAGAAATTCAAACCCAAAAACAGCTTTTCAATCGACTCAATATCGGAATCACAATCCAGCTCAAAGCCGGATCTCAGCCGTTTTGTTTTGCATCTTGAAGGTGAGGATGAACTAGTTAAGCTCATAATGAAGGACAATTGTGATGCTACTAATCACTGGATGCGGATGGGCAAAAAGAAGCAGCCAAAACATCTAATTAAATTGTTGAAACAATCAACGGGCTCAAAAGGATTCAAGGGAGTGCAAGACTTTGACAGTTACCTAGTTCCTCATCTAGACATTGAGGAACCTCCAAATTGTTGGGCTCTTGCCGTAGTGACTCTTGCCAGCATTGCAGTCACACTTCCAAACATCGATAGCCGTTTAGTCAAGCAGTTGCTCTGGGGAGTGCATGAAGGCCTCGGGTATGTGAAAACCATTGAAGAAAGCCTAGATGAAAAAGGAGATTTGATTAACATCAGGAAGGCAGCTGAAGTTGTATGGCTAGAAGTTGATCTCTATCACAAGTGGCTATGTGTCGATCTCACTAAACTGTCCCTGCAAGCAAACAGCCCCAGGGATGTACTCGAAGCACTAACTGATGCTGCAAAGAACAGGTTTGTGGAACACAAGAAGACATACATGACTCAATGTTTCTTTAAGGAAAGCCCTTCAAAGTGGCCCCGCGAGTTGTTGGCATCAAATTCTATGTATAGAATAACCCAAACACTCCTACTAAATTACCAAAGTACAACCAACCAGACAAGTGAAAAATTGCTTGAAGTACTTACTGTCATGATCTCTGATATCATGGGTGCTTGTATCACCAACATACCACGTGCAATATCCACCAAGTGTTTGAGCAGCACTATTGAGGAAAGGAAAAAAAGTGTGCGGCAAACGGTTTTCATTCTTGGTAAAAGTAGAGAGATTCTCAATCTTCTAGACCAATGGAGGCTCCCAAATTTACACCCTGATCAAATGGCATACATTGATGAATGGCGTTCGTTAAGAAAGCTGGAGGACAATTTACTCTCCTTCCAATCTTTGCCAGAGACTGACACAGTTTCTTCCACTTCAAGTGAGTTGCGCCTAACCATTGAGCAAGAGACACAAGCTTGGAGTTGAAAAACACACGTAGCTTGCATTTGGTTTCTAGTCAGTAGTCATTGCAGGCTCGCTGTAAGGAATGTAGAATTCAGTTGCATGTATCATGTTCCGAGTACCATAATGCATAATCCATATACTTATGTAAAAGAGGGACTCACATCCTCTTGATTTGTGAAACTAGAAATACCTATATCATATGTGTTACTTGTACCTGGTAATGCATTAATGGCATAAGATGATCTCAACTATTGTGATAATTCTAGAGGCTGATTGTGTAACCCTAAGCAACAGTCGACAAGATGAAATTTCCATTACCGGGCGATGACACAACAGTGTCATAATTGATGATGCAGGAATTGGACAGGCATAGGATGTATACACCGCTAATTATAGAAAAAGCACCCTATCAAAGCTATGTAATAGGACGCAAATACATGGAACAGACCAGGGTACTTTGATGTCAGGCACTTGGAAGTTTCTTGATATTTAGCAGAACAAAATGACATTGACAAGAAACAACAAACATAAAATACTCATTAAACCATCTTGAATTCCATGATATCTCGATTGTTTAATTTATTCCCTTGTAAGATCCGTGCAGATCCAGGGAAATTTCTTACCTAATTGAAATGGTTGCCAATCTTCCAATAAGAAGATAACACAGACTACACCTTGATTGACAGTGTCAAGAGGTGTGCATTTCACACAAAGGTTGACATTGGACTAGAGAGTGATGAATTATTCATGCAAACGTTTACAGTTGTGCCTGCTTATCTCCAATGGTTAAAAGCAGTAAAAAGGATTGTGCAAAATCACATGCATGAAAGCACTCGAAATAAAGTAAGGTTTGCCTTGGGTATTTTTTATGACCTAGTATCAGTTACTGTTCTCTTTGCTATCAAATAGCGTTAATTCCAATGAGACTACATAGGCTAATTCAACACATAAAGAGACAAAAAAAAAAAAAATTGCACGCTGAATTATAATGACTTTGAAGACAAAAAGAGCATGAATAGCTCTTTCAGTGAAGTAGATTATTAATTAAAAAATGTTATCTGTAGCCTATCTTATTCTTTAAGAAGCCCCAAAGATAAGTCTATAGAGGTTTTTAGACTTCTGGCCCCTCTACCTTCATGTAAGTGTAAAGACTTCTGACGCTTGACCTCAACAGATTTAACCAACTGAACTAGCTAGAACCCACACAAATGATGAGGAAATCTAATAACATCCAGAAACTTCTAATAAGCATGCATACTGGTGACAGTAAAATTCCATTAGAGAAAAACACCATGAACGATCACGGAAGCGAATTTGACAAGGCAAAACTGAAATGCGACATTAAAAAAGAAACCGCAAATGTATGAACTACCTGGTTAAATGTCATGTAGTGTGCAAATTGATATCTCAACAATGTATAGTTACAAGTATAAGATAACCTAGTGTCAAATCCAGAAAGGAGAATTCAATCCTGCTTTGTTATCTACATAGATCCAACTTAGACATAACATATTCATCTCAACCATAAGAATGAAAATTTAGGAGACATATGGACAAAATTAGCTCCTTGTATGCTGCAAACAGATGCAAGCCAAACGATAAATAATTAAGAAAGGAATACAGCTAGCAGAAGATAATTATGATTGAAAAACCTATGTCTCAAAACCTCACAGTTTTTACAGTATCCAGCCTCACAGAGCATACTCTAATCTGCTCCACAGCTGATAATTCGTCCAATTCCAGAACTACATAGTAGTGCCCAAACAGACGGGCAGAAACATCCTTTTATTATGAAATTTCATAAATAAGATATACCAATAGTATTAAATAAAGAAAGATCGTACTGAAGTACAAAATACAAACAACCTCCAGAACTTGTAATGAACAAAAATTATGGCTGTCAATAGCCCTTATTTGGCAATTAAGATGAAAGTTATAACTTTCCAAGTTATGAAATTCCAACTTTTACACTGTGAAGTTCAAGACACATCCTCTTTTCTGCTCCAATACACACAACTGAGCATGTGCATATACAAGGTGCAAATGACATATCTGACAATTAGTAATCCACAAATAAGTAAGTTCTATACTTAAAGATTTTAAACAGTATATGGGTACTCCATTATTCAGTTTTTTATTCTTAAATTTGCTAACTTTCCATGGTCACACTGCCCAAAGAAAGCCCATATCAAATATCAGAGTGCAGATTTTTAAAATAGCATTATACCACCCAAAAAGGATTTTCTTTAGGGGGGTGAATTGATCACTGCTTTGCCACAGGTAGAAGGACACGGTGCACAAATAATCCTATGCACCTGCTCCCTATTTAGAAAGACAGGTTTATGTATGACAAGTCTAAGATTGCAGTCTAAATCAAGAAAAGGCATTGCCAAAGGCCAACAAAATGGAATATATCAACAGATGCTGTGTAAGGAGGTAACATAATGTGGCTGCTTGAGAAATCCCTTCACAGAAATTCTCAAAACCAGACCAAATGACAAATATTGCCAGATGTTGTATTAAGAAGGTATGCATAAATTTAATGATTGGGAACTACCCTGAATAACATACATACAAATGGTAATACTCTAATAATAGCTCAAAGCTTAAACCGCCAAACTACTTTCTCAGCATTATGACAAATTACACATGCTAACGGCTTGTTGAAGAAAAATAAGGAAGTCTCAAGTGCTCACTCACTCAAAGCTCCAAATTCTAGACATTCGAATCAGTATTATCCATATCATAAACTTCCCCGTTCAATTTTATTCTAATCCCATCTACTCTCGAAAGAGTTCAAATGCAACTCATGTCTTTTAAATGATATGACAAATTCGATTCATCACACCATAGAATCGGACCTTCAAATTGATGCAGAACGACAAAATAACACCACCACCATTATAAATTTGCTTGTGAATAAATGCAAAATTAAACTTCTTTAACACGAGTTCTTGAGAATACGCGACTAATTAAGTTGGATAAAATCACATGGATTCCGAACAACAAATCAACCAAACTCACATCCGCAAACTAATTCTTCAATTTTCTATTAATAATTCAATATGTCAAACATAGTTAAACCCAGTACAATATCCCTCTTAAAATAAATAATTGCAGAGAACATGGAATAAACGTAATTCAACAGACATACTAATCGTCTTGGTCAGTCTTTTTGGGCTTGCGATACGTTTCTTCGTAATGTTTGAACATCAAAGCGCCAGTGCCGGCTAGCTTATTGATATTAGGTACGTTGTAGTTCTGAGCCAAGTAGATGCCGAAGACTGTGCCCACCATGAAGTTGAAGCAGCTCCTGACTAAAGCCATAGTTAGCAAGTTAATCGCTGAATGAATTTCAGCTCAAGAGAGACGGAATTTATCAGGTTTTAGGTCAGAATAAAGTTTACTGTTCGTGTTGCCCACGCTACTTTTTTCCTTTTTTTTTTTATTCTTCACCTGGCAGACACGACCTTAGGCTCCAAGGAAATTATTCACCAATCGTGATTGAAGTTGTCACTTTATTAGGATTTATCACGATTTTATTTTTAAATTGTGAATTATAATTTCCATATATTTATTACAAATCTTAGAGATATTAAAAAGTCGAACAAGAACGCCGACTTTTACACGAGCCCAAATAGATATGGCAGGGCTTGTTTCAGGTCGAATCTAGTATGGCTTGTCAAATCTATGGGCCATGTTGCATTTAAGTTCACGGGTCAGCTGCAAACACAATAAAGCCCGTAACACAATTTTAGATCTTTGGGGCCGTGTTTTCACGTCAAAGTTTTTAAACTTTTAATTTTGTTTAATTATTATAATTATTTGTTATTTTTTGTTATAACAAACCCATATTAAATGATTCACCACCACAAGAGTAGATTAGTGGCCAAGGGAGGAAAATACGGCCACATCAAGCTCCTCTGATTGCAGCCAAGAGTGGAAGGAAGAGCGAGGGGGAAGAGGGGAAGAGGGAAAAAGAGAGGAAAATAAAATAGTGGTGGGGGATGAAGAAAAAAGATATCAACGTTAAAGCATACAAAAGATCGAAAAAGACTATTTTACCCTTATATACTTCTAAAATTATTGGAGGCAATTTGATTAAAAATCTGAAAGTTGTCCGAACACTGTAACTTTCAGTAAGTGTAGAGGGGTGTTTGACTAGTAAGTGATAGTTTGTGGAAAGGAGTGGAGCACAACTTGTTTTGATTTTAAGATGAAGGGGCTGTAAATGGAACTAACGCAAAATAGGGCCCGTCGAGTCAAGGAAACGGCTTCTCCACGACAAAAGTAGGTCAGAAAAAGTGGTGAATAATTATGTATATATTATACTTAGGAGTTTAAAAGGAAAAGTTAGCTTTAAGCTTATGTCCAGTAGTAGATATCTGAGTATCTGGGGAAGGTCCAACATCACCATGGATTTAACTCTACAAAGTGCCTAGCACGTGGATCATAAGACTGTTAGATGCTATTTTAATGTGTTTCTCCATAATTATATGATTTTGAACTGGGATTAGAAAGGCTCGTGTGAGTTTATATATAGGCTGCTTGTTCTGGGACAAGACAAGTTCATGTGCAAGTTTTCCATATTTATACAGTCTCATCTGGTTATAATGGGAGATATTGGTGGCTTGGTCCATTCTTTGGAACTGGCAAACGAAGAACTAACTGTTGAAGTGTCCAGAGTTGATAATTATCTGGTTAGTAAGCAAATTATATACGCTGTAATTTTATATGGTTTGAATTAAGCAGAAACTATTCACCACTGCTGAATTATGTATTATAAAGAGAGCACTGTGCAGGCAATTCTGTACACTATTCTGTTGATTGTTCCTTCATTTTCGATGACAATAAAGCATCTGAAAGGTTTTCTTTTAGAAGATCGAAGCTCATGTCTTGACTATATTAATATATCAGAAAGTGTTTTTTTTTTTTCCCAAAATATCGAGAAAAGAGAAAAAGAAAAAGAAATATGCGAAGAAAAAAAGTAAAATAAATATAAAGTAGTAAAAGTAAAAATTAATTTTCCTTGGATAGAAGACAAATCCATCTTGATTTTACACATATTTTATTTCTCTTTTCTACTAAGTTTTGTTACATATTTGAAGATGTTTCCCTATGGATTTTGCATGTGTCTTTTCTGTTTTTTCGTAGGGTAAAGCCAACAAGACAAATTAAAGTTTTGGGTTTAAAGGAAACAGAGAATTAAGGGAGGAAGGGAAATGTGGTCATTTGGAATGTGAAGAAGAAAAAAAAAAAGTAGGGTTAATGGATTATTATTAAAAGTGAAAAGAGGGCAGCCAGGAAGATCGTTAGGGATAAATTGGGAGCGGAAAGAGAGGAAAATTAGAGGAAAAAGGGAAGAAAAGAGAGAGAAAAACAGAAGTGTGCAGCACAGTGGCGCTACAGTAAGCTAGACTTAAAGTCTTAACATTTTCTCTCATTGTTTTCTTTCATCAATTTAAATTTGTTGCAATTTTTTATTATTTGGTAATTCATCCATTTTATTCAATTATCTAGATAAAGTTAAGAATAATTTTTATTTTAATATTTGTTTACATAATATTTAATCATATAATAATACATATAAATATGTATCTATTTATGTATTAAAAATAAATATACATGATAATTACTATTTCAAATTATTTTTATTTTAGAAAGACCAAATTACACTAAACAATATTTTATACAAAAGTAAAAAAGATATCCAAAACTAAAAAAGAAAACTTAACATAAAAAATCAATAAAATTACCTTAAATGCAAAATGAAAAGAATTCTAAAACACAAAAAATTATAAATTTATATTTTTTAAAATTGGGCGTTTCAATTGTTTTGCTAATTTTTTTTTAATTATCTTATCTTATTTAATATTGTTTATGAATTCAATGTAATATTTAATAGATTTTTTAAAAATTCAGGTTTTTGTAATTTTCAAAAGCGTTTGAGTGGGTAATATTGTCATTTAGCTGTCAAAACCGTTTAAAAGTTTAAAAAGTAATGAGAGGGTTGGTGGTTGATAATTCGGATGTACAAGGACCAGATTAATTTTAAATAAGATTAACATAACATCCAATCAAAATCTGTCCGTTGTTGAGATGTCATCATTGCCGTCAGAAACGTGGCATTTTCAAGATGAGGGGCACTCAATTACTGGGCCCCGTCGAGATCTCTAGTCACTTTCATCACAGAGCTCTGCATGGGGCAGTGGGAAGAGTCACAGTCGATGAGTATTGGGGCTAAGGGTAGATATGGAATTAAACATTAAAAATCGAAATAGTATAGGGCCCACCAACGTCAACAACCAAAAATTAAAAAAAAAATAATTAGAAAAACCCAAGCAATTGCATGGTCAACAACAGAAAAAATGGCAAATTAATTTTCATTTAAATTTTGTTTAATAATAATAAATACTAAAACATACAGCCCTTTTTTTTAAATCCAATCATTCCCATGTTTGGTTCAATGCTCATCAAATCAATGACCCATTATTTGGCCTGGACCACTGTCGCACCCCAACCCCAGCCTTACTGTAAGATGTCATCTCAGGCTCACACTTGTATTCGGCTTCATTTTTCAACTCATACTACTTTATAAAAGCTTTTCACAAATCTTTTTTTTTTTTTCCCTTCGAGGAAAAGTGGTTGATTTTAGCTTTTTTTGTGTATGAGGTGAGAAATAATAATTTATTTGTATATAGTTTACTTATAAAGGGATTTTTAAATAGAAACCGACTTTTGGCACCATTTTTTTTAATCGAATAAAAAAATCTCAAAAATAGGAGCTGTGATTAATCTTTGTCGTTGTCCATTACCATCATGTTCTTGAGAATATAATACTAGTATTTGCCTAAACTCCAACATTAATATCATATATTTTTGTAAACCATATGGAAATAAAGAAATGAGGCCATGTGGGTAGATTAGTAGATGTCCAATAAGTAATCATAAAAATTTCCAATTCAATGTACCATAAGACAAGCCTTGTTAGCTCTAAGCCACCCAAATAAACAAAATTGTTGAAAAAGTAAAGGAGAATGAGGCCTTGTACATGCAAGAAATAGAAAATTTTGAGACATAACTCAAGCTAACCATGTTAACGGAGCTGGAATTATTGTTGAGAGGCTTGCAAAATGATCCAATCTTAGGTGTCTTTTTATTTTTTGTCTTCCATGCTTGCTACAAACACTTTAGAATTGTGTTATATTATATAAAGTATGGTCATATAATACTAGATCTACACATGACTAAGGCTAAATGTCAATGCCCAAACTATGTTTATATATTTCTCTAATCAATAGATAGCTAGACCCTGGAGAAGAATGATACAGAACTGCATAATATTTTTAATACAACCCAACTGCTTGCTGCATCTAATCCTTGTTTATGTACCTAACCGGCCTTGAACTAAACAAGGAACATAAATGCTTTAATATATTGTAAAAGATCCATCTCTTACCAATCTGAAGTTCATGCATTTATATGGATTAAACAATGCAGTGTCCTTTGATCATGGTGACACATACTCCCAATGCAGCAATGATATATCAAGCTGCCTATAACAAACAAATCACTCTGAACATCGTAAAAATGAAACAAGTTTCTGCCTTCAAAAGATAAGTTGAATGACAAAAAAAGGGATGTTCAAGAGTATAAATTTAGAGAGATTTAAATCTCTCTAAAGATATTTAAAGATCAAACTCTTGATTTATTTGATATAATAGTTTGTGTGATCGGTTACACACCTATTCACAAAGAAATACTGTTTGATCCAAAGATTTTGATTAATTTGACATCCCACATCAAATCGACAATAAAATTTAATTCAACTTGAGGGGACCACAAAGAATTGGAAGTCCAAAAAGAAAACATACTTAAGCTGTAAGAAATGAAGGATAACTTGCATGAAAACTCCTTTTAGTTAGAGCTAAAAAGATTTACCAAATCAACCACAATTAGCTGGAGTGCATAAAACCACTTGGCACCATATTTACAGCGTGAGAATCAGAAAGAGAAAAGCATACAATATCATAACTCCTCCAAACAATATCATAATTTTCTAGTTTATGTTGAAAACAAGGAGAAATCTTCACAAAGATGGCATTAACTAAGAAATCACTCTCTGCTTGGTAGAGGTGTGCCTCTATTTCACATAACTGATTGCTAAAACAGAATAGTAGATTCTGGAGTCAGCTAAAAGCCAAAGTAAATTGACCCATGGAAACATTTTCCTTGCTTCAGGAAATTCTTATGCCTTACAATCCCACCATCTAAAACTCCATATTCATCAAACTTTTCAGATACAAGCCCAACTTATTAAGTTCAGAAAAAGGAATGTCATCTCCAATGGTAAGAAAACACAATTTCAACAGAGAGTGCACACAGGCATCATGTTAAACAAATTCCACCAGAGTATGCAGTATCAATTAGAATTGCATATGAAATAAGCAGTAAGTATAAAAAAGTGCACAAAACATGAATCCGGTAAGTTCTATTCATTGATAGTTCACATTTGTTGTCCATTATACAATAAACTAAGACCCCCTTACCAGAAGAAATGCGTCTTCTCATACTGAAAACATCAAAATATTATAGCAGCAATATCCATGTCCCAAACAAGATCCTACTACAACTTTCCAGTTTTTTGTAAAACTAGAAGTTCGAGTCTCCTCTATAGATTAGATAGACAACCGGCAGACACTCACAAGCATAAGAATTAACAAGGATTAAACCGGAAATGAAGTACCAATAACATGTTTAAATATAGTTATTCACTTAATATAAAAGTAGAGCAAGTTGGAATATCTTTGTAGATTGTGATTTGCCAAAAGCAATCCCCCTGCTTGCCAAACATATGCTCCTCAGCACCTCCAAGCTGATACTGAGATCAGCTCCCGGCATTGCCAAAAAAGCACAAGTGATGCCTGGTGCTTCTCAACATGAAACCCCCTCACTGGAGTCCTCCTCACCACACATTCTGCCTGAGTTTCAGTGAAGTTACTGAATGTGACAGGGGAGAATCCAGCCGAGGCAATGAGTGTTTTCCACAAAGGCACTCTGTCTGGGATTTGGACCCGCCCCAATAAAGAATTTTCAATCCTCGGCTGAAGAAGGAACTTCTCAATCTTGTTCACGGTATCATAATTCACATTAGCAGCATCTATCGATTCCAATAGGTTTATGTATGACTGAAGGGCATGAAGAACGTAATCTGGAAATGATAGATCATTTCTTTCGCACCCTCTATCTGATGACACCACAATTTTTGGTGAAAGCTGCTTCACAATGTGAAGGAGAGAAGGCAATGCAGAGGGTTGATTCGAATAGGACCAAACAGGAAAATTAACGGCAACTGCCTCATTTTCATTTGATCGAAAAATGGGTGGTGTATAAGAGTTTTGCTCCAACAAATCAAAGTTAACCACATCAAGCTCAAAACTAATGCCAATTTCATTAGCAAACTGTGTCAGGTTGTCACGCATAAGTTCAAGCTCAACAGGATGGTGAGTTGAAGGAGAAGCAAAAGCAGTAATTTTCAATGAAAGAGAACTTCTATTACACCTCATTGGAAGCTCCTGCATAAATGAAGCCCACTGAGCACCAAAGCCAATATCAAAATCCACAATGTGTATTCTGTCAGCATCATCAAGAGCCTCTAGAAGAGCCTGGTTGCAAGTAAAGTTGACAAACTGAATAATAGGAGACACTTCAGAAAACACCTTGTAAGCTCCCATTTTAAAAATAACATCAAAAGGGGTAGGAGTGCGTGGGGGAGGGGCTGGGTTGTTGATAAGAAGTAGCAACTGCAGAGCCTCTTTGAAGTAGAAAGCAGCCCTTTGAAAGGGCTTACCTGCAGGAGAGAGCAGGTGATTGAGCCGCGCCAATATCCCATGCGCGTGTACGAAATTCCCAGTCCCTACCAACTCTGCAGCTTTATAGAGCTGGTCGAGCAAAGCATGTTGTTGACGAATCATTTCTTCACTCCCTGGTCCTAAAACCTTCGGCTTTGTTGTCATCATCAAAGGCTTTTGTTGAAGATGATGAGGAAGAAACTGCACATTTTGAGAAAACCCCATTTGCTGCTGCTGCTGCTGCTGTTGGTTTCTCAGAAACAACTCATGGGCTGGATCAGAGAAGGGTGGTTTGGGAACATGATGCGGGGAAAGGTTTGAACTTGCTCCTCGAGAGTTGTGGCGCTTTGGTTGTGGCTGAAGCAAGTGGGGGAGTTCCTGTTGTAGAGGAGAATAAGTTGAAGGCAACATAAAGTTAGGATTTTGAGACTGCACCTGTTGGTGTTGTTGTTGGTGGT
The DNA here is from genome assembly GCF_011075055.1 of Mangifera indica. Classification (NCBI taxonomy): domain Eukaryota; kingdom Viridiplantae; phylum Streptophyta; class Magnoliopsida; order Sapindales; family Anacardiaceae; genus Mangifera; species Mangifera indica. The sequence goes on from NC_058139.1 coordinate 4,757,625, forward strand.
TCATCAATATTTGTGGATTGAGAATCTGTGGCTTTTCTTCGGGGATTTCAAACTTTTGGGATTGAGAACGTTGGTCAATCACACCAGGGGGCAACGACATTGGAACCATAGGCATATTGTTGTTACCTGATGAACCAAAATTTGCATTCGACATATTATTAGAATTGTTGCTATGCAATCCAACCACTTTGTGATTAACCAACCCAGAAGAAGAAGCAGCAATCTTTCCATTTCCATTCCCGTTGTTGTTAGACGCAAACCCAGAACCAGAAAAAGCTCCTAAATTAGTGACATCAACATTACCAGATACCAAACCACCACCTATTGACTCAAAAATTGAACCTTGATCAATAATCCCCAAATTACTACCAGCATTGCCATCAAATTCAACAAACGGGTTATTACCATTCCCACCACTTTGCAACAGCTGCTTTAATCCAAAGGAAGCGTCGTCCACATCCCCAGCGATCCATCTCAAAATAGACTGTTCCTGGCTTGTTTCGGATAACATGCTCTCCCAGTCATCCAAACCAAGACCGCATCTTTCACCTCCAGAGTTAATCACCTCCAACCCACTTGGAATCTGTTGCAACTCAGCTGCCCACTCATCTTTTCTTTCATTATTTACCAAAGAAGCCACCAGTTCTTGCGGGATAGCAGTTGGGTTATCGTTGGTAGTGATGGTGGTGGTGTTGTTGAGAGAGGATGAAAGAGTGGAAGCAGAAGTGGGTGGACTTTGGCTTCTTCTCATATGAAGAACAGAAGTTGGTTCGTTGTTGTTACTACAAGAGAAAAAGCTGTTGTTGTTGCTATTCTCTTGTTGTTGTTTCTTTTTCCACTTGTCCTGAGAGCAAATCGAAGTAAAATCTTGGATTTCAAACGCCCCTTTTTCTTGTAAATGAAATGGTATGGGTAAACCTCTCATAATATAAACTATCTCCCTAAAGAAAAGTTAAAAGAAATCTGTTGTGAAGAATGAAGAAAAAACCAACATCTGAATGCAATGAGTTAGCTTGTCTAAGATTTGTTAGACCCACAAACTGGTTCCTGCATGCTAATAATGTTAATAAGTGAATCTCTCTCAACTCTACCTCAATAAGAAGAAACCCATGCCATTCCTGTAAAACAGCAGTTCTCCTTTTTCACTCTTCTTAAGACCCACCAGTTCTTTTTCTTTCTCTTCAGCTCCATGTTACCTTCAAATCCATGTCAGCTTCATTTTTGTATCTTCACCTTAAGCAACTTCTTTGTGGTTGGTATTGAACTTCAGAAATTTTGTTTCTTTTTCTTCTTCCTCCACAACTCTTATGTCGAACCAGTACTCTGCACCATTCTCTGTTCATCCATGGATGCGTACATCATAAAAAAGTTAAACAAAAAAAAAAGAGTACCCTGCTCTTCTCCATTTCTCTCTCTCAAGTCCTTATCCCAATTTTTCTCTTTTTTTCTCCTTCTCTATTTTTAATTCTACTGTATCAATTTATCTCTCTCTCCTCCTGTCACCCTCAGAGTGTTTACTGTGCTGTCTTTTCCTTATTTTTGAAGGGTAAACTGGGCACCCCACCTACTGCCACAAGTCTCTCACCAATCAATTGCAGATTAGTCCCTGTCACAGTTTGATTCAAACTTTTAGCTGGTACAGTCAAAGCTTACACGGATTTCATTTCTAATTTACTTTTTGAGTTAAATTTGAAGCACTGCTCACATCACATGAACACCATTAGCGGTTTACCTGAAAAATGCAAGCGAACGTCAAACTTAAACATCACCTAAAATCTATACTAGCCCTGCGTCTAGTTTTAGTTCTGCCGTCTACGCCTAGCCTAGATCTACGCTGGACTTTTTCAGGCTCAAACGTGGACCTAAGTGGGGTTTTTCCCAGGTCTCAATAATCAGTTTATCTGTATATTATTTAAATAATGATAAAATTTGTCATTTGATTTAATGTTTCACACTTTTTTTATATTAAAGTTTTTTCATTAAAAATAATTATGGAATAATTTATGTCCTTTACTCCACCGTTTGGTCGGAAGTCTAGTTAGTAGATATATATATATATATATATATATATATATATATATATATATAAAAGCACATATTATTTATATTTTTATATTATTATTATATTAAATATGTTTAAAAAATTTTAAATATATTAATATATATTTTATATTTTTTTATGTAAAATACAAAATTATCTTTTTTATTTTTAATTATCTACAAAAATATCATTATCATTTAAAAAAAAACTAATAACATTTCTTTTTTAATTCTCAATCTTAATTTTGAGTTTTCCTCTTCTATGATCTATACAAAGATTCACTTTAAATTTGAAATTCAAATAGATTAATTTGTTTATTTTTTTTAATTGACTAATATATTATTTATTATATAAAAATTTTTAATTATATATAATGTTATATTAGGTTTAATAGTTAATTAAATATTTTACATTTGAATTATTATATTGATTTTTTAGATATTCACAAAAATTACTAAAATTATTATGATATTATTATATTTTTAAAAATATATTATTGACGACATATCATATTAAATCTGTATATACATATTCTGTATTTTTTCTATATGCAAATTTTAGTAATATTTTTTTTATTATCCATCAAATTATATTCGTATAATTTATATATTTTTTTCATATTTATATTTATTAACTAAGGTTGGAACATCATTTAGAAACAGTTTTTTTATTTTTTAATATTAATTTCATTCACTTTATTTAAGAAATATTTATATTAAAAAATTATAATTTTATAGGGAGGTGTTTGTTTTTTGATATTTTTAAAGAAAATTTTTTATAATTATAAAGATATTTTAATTTTTGAAGGACAAAGTGAATGAGTTGATGTCAAACAGTACCAAAGAAAGGAGAAACCCCACCTAAACTTAGTTACATGTGGGGCTGCATTATTATTATTATTATTTAGATTAATTTTACTTATATATGATCTCTCTCTTGGGATTTTAAGGTTGGACAGAAAACCATGGTGTTTTTTGCAATAATTATCTGCTATATATTTATTCAATACATTATGGTTTTCATAGATTTTATTATAAATTTTTAAATAATTTAAATATCTATAAGCAATGACAAACCCAAAGTGGGTAAGGAAGATCAACTGACCATTTTTTAGTGAAAAATTATTAATATAAAAATATATAAAAAATTATTATAATTTCTTTTTTACTTATTAGATTTGATTATTTATCTGATGCAATGTGAATTGTTGGTAGCTGAAGAACGGGAGAAGCAAAGAAGTGGCACCAAGGTTTTTTAAGAAGCAGGGGCGAATAATAGAATGTGTAAACATTACGACATCGTTACTTACATGTGCATGTGTTATGGTGTCTTTCAAATTACATAGAATGTATATTTAGTTGTATGCGATACAACGTCGTTTGTGAAATATTAAAACGTTGCGCTTATTGTTGTGTAAATATGCTTGTGAGCAGGAAAACAGTTATGTGGTTAATTTATGCTTTTTGTTCCTCTGAATCTTGATTCTTTTTTCTCTCCTTCTCTGCGTGTGTTTTTGTATTTTTTCCTCAACTCTTTCTAAGTTTTTTTGCTGCACTTTAACTGTTGGCATCAGTGGTATTAGAGCAATTTTGGGCCATGGTTGAAACACGAAATCAGGAGCTTTGTAGGGAGATTGTATAGATGATAACACAAGTCATAGCTAAGGCAGAAGATAAGCAACAAAATCGTCTCCAGGAGACTCAAGAAAGGATGCAATAGTCCATGGACGATCTGAAGAAACTCATAAGTTGTATTAGTCTTCAATAGGCTAAAGTTGTGTCATAAGTTGCTACAAGAAGGGAAGAAGAGGGTTCACGTTCTGTGCCGAAGCCAAGAAACCAGTGGAACCGCCAAACAGGACTTGAATTTCCTTGATTTTATGGTGAAGAATTTGATAACTGGATGTTGAAGGTTGAATGTTATTTTGAGATGGATGACATAGCCGACATTGATCGTATTAAGATTTTCGCTTTGCACTTGGAGGGAAGAGCAATCCAATGGCACCAAAGTTTCATCAAATCCAAACTATGAGGGACAGTAACATGGGATGAATATGCCATGGCTATGAAGGGTAGGTTTGGAAGTTATGGCTATGATGACCCCTTAGCAGACCTGAGAAATTTGAAACAAACAGGGTCTCTCTAGCATTACATGGACTCTTTCAAAGAGTTGTACCTGAGGGCAGGCATCAAGGAGGATCAAACTCTAAGCTTCTTTCTGTCTGGATTGGTAGATTTATTACAGATGCCCGTGAGGATGTTTCAACCAAAGACATTGACAGAAACTTATGCTTTGACCAAGCTAAAAAAGATCACGGTAATAATTATCAAAGAGCAACCAAAACCTATAACAAGAACACCATAAGTTCCACGACAACCGAGACTTGCTAACCCACTCCCTACGAATGGTAATCTTCTTACAAAACCTTATATGTCTGCTGGTTTACTACTCACCCCTAGTGTACCTAAGATATAATAAGTATTACCCTTCAAGGCTGCCACCAGTAAAACTTTTGATGAGAAAAGGGCCAAGGGCCTTTGTTTTTGGTGTGATGAAAGGTACACACCTGGGCACAAATGCAAGAGGAAGCAGACCTATGTTATTTAGTTGCATGTGGAGACTGATGACAATGATAATGTGCAAGATAGTACTAAAGATGAGAAGTCGACAATAGTAGGGAATGAATATAGATTAATGCAATTATCGCTTCAAGCTTTGCATAGGTCATTGGGAGTGGTATGGCCTACAATAACTGCGACACATCATCAGTTATATGAGTTACAAGTGGCCAAGGATGTACAAGAAGAGAAGTGGCCACAAATGGAAGAAATGTTGCAGAAGTTTGCTGCTGTGTTTGAGACTTCTAAAGGGTTACCTCCATCTCAATTTCAGGACCATAAAATGGTGTTAAAGGATGGAGCACAACTTGTGAACTGGAGGCCATATAGATAGGAGGTTGCATAAGGATATCATTGAAAAGATGGTTAAAAAGATGTTGGAAGAAGGTGTTATTAGGAATAGCTCCAGCCCGTATGCAAGCCCAGTGGTACTTGTCAAGAAGAATGACTATTCATTGTGAATATGCATTGATTATCAAGCATTAAATCGAATAATGGTGAAGGATAAGTACCCTATTCCCTTAATAAAAGAGCTATTTGATAAATTGAGTGGGGTTATAATCTTTTCTAAAATTGATTTACGATCGGGATATTGGTAAATTCACATGCACCTTTCCTCCATCGATAAGACAACTTTCAAGATGCATGAAAGGCACTTTGAATTCCTAGTCATGCATTTCGATCTTACCAATGCACTATCCACCTTTTAGAATATCATGAATTCAATATTTAGGTTGCACCTTCGAAAGTTTGTATTAGTATTCTTTGATGATATCTTTGTGTATAACAACGATCAAGAAACTCATTTGTGCTATCTGGAATCAGTTTTAAAGCTTCTGTTGATTCATCAGCTTTATGCCAAGCAAACTAAATGTGTTTTTGGAGCTTCCAAAGTGGAGTATCTTGGCTACATTATCAGGTGTTACCACTGATCCTCAGAAAATTAAAGCTATCCAAAACTGGCCTACACCTAAGACACTGAAACAGTTATATAGATTCTTAGGGTTGTCAGGTTACTATCGTAGATTCATCAAACATTATGGACAAATAGCAAAACCATTAACTAACTTGTTAAAGAAAGAAGTTTTTGGTTAGTCTACGGAGGCGCATGAAGCATTTGATACATTGAAAGAATGACTATGTTTAACTCCAGTCCTTGCTCTTCTTGATTCTAGTGTGTCATTTACTCTTGACACTGATGCTTCTAGTAGGGGAATTGGGGTCGTGCTAATGCAAAAGGGCCACCCCATAGCTTATATAAGCAGAATGCTCTCCCCCAAAAACCAATTCCTATCTATGTATGAGCGAGAAATGCTAGCCATTTTATTTACCTTATAGAAGTGGGACCACTATCTTAGAAACAACCCTTTGTGATCAAGACTGACTACCAAAGCTTAAAATACCTCCTAGATCAGAAGGCTACAACACCTGCTCAATAATCTTGGGTTGTCAAGCTGATGCAGTATGATTATACCATCAGTTATACAAAGGGTTAAGAAAATACAGCTGCTGACGCTTTGTCAAGAGTAGAGACTCTAGAGTTCTTTGATATTAAGGTTGTTATAATACCTGATACCTTAATGCAACAAGCACAAAAAGGTTGACATTAGGACAACCACTTACAGACAATTATTTCTCCAAGCAGTAGCAGCCAAATGTCTACCCTCAGTATGAATGGATTAACAACCAATTACGTCAGAAAGGAAAGTTAGTTATGGCCAAAGATGTTGAATTACAACAACAACTATTACAGCTTTATCATGACTTAGCTGTTAGAGGCCATGTTGGGGTGACTGCCACTATGAAGAAATTCACAGGTGTGGTATATTAGAAGGGCATGTGGTAAGCAGTTCGAAAATATATTAGAGATTATACTGTGTGTTAGAGATACAAAGTTAAGAATGTAACATCTCTTGGCTTGTTGCAGCCACTGCTTATTCCCTCTATAGTGTTTACAGAAATCACCATGGATTTCATTGAAGGGCTTCCAAAATCGCATGACAAATTTGTCATTTTGGTGATAGTGGACTGGCTCACCAAATATGCCCATTTCATGGCATTATCTCATCCATTCTCTGTTCATGTGGTAGCCCAGTTATTTATGGAAAATGTCTATAAGCTTTATGACAACCCCAATAGCATTGTCACTAACCGAGGGCCAACATTCCTTAGCAAGTTTTAGCATGAGTTCTTCAAGTTGTAGGAGGTGGAATTGAAATATTCTACAGCTTACCATCCATAAACAGATGGCCAATCTGAAGTGGTTAATAGGTGCTTGGAAGGATACCTTAGATGCATGGTTAGTGAGCTGTCCTACACATAGTTGCAGTGGCTACTGTTAGTTGAGTTTTGGTACAACACTTCTCACCATTCTAGCATTCGGATGACTCCCTTTGAAGTCTTTTATGGTTATCCTCCTCCTATTCATATACCCTACTTTCCACATGATACAGTTGCTACTGAGGTTGATAGATGTTAAAGGTTCAGGAATCCACAATTCAGATTCTGAAACGAAATCTCCTTAAGGCTTAGTATAGGACGAAACAATTGGCAAATAGAAGAAGATCGAATCATCGGTTTCAGATAGGTGATCTTATGTGTGTCAAATTACAACCTCACAAGCAGCTCACCATGCATACGGGAAACCAAAAGTTTCAAGCAAAATACTTTAGCCCTTTTCCAGTTGTTGATATTATGGAAAAGACTGCTTATAAGCTTCAGTTACTACCTGATGCAATGATACATGATGTTTTCCATGTCTCCTTGTTACGGCTTGCTTATGCACAGTTATCAGCTTCTCATACATTACCTTCTAATATCTAGCTTCAGCGAATACCTTACGCTGTGCTTTATCACAAATTAGTACGTCGTGGTGGAGTTTCAGTCGTGAAACTTCTTATCCACTGGCAGTATGAGCCTTCAAGTGTTGTTACCTAGGAGTTCATTGATACCTTTCGTCACCAGTTTCCATCGTTCTCCCTTAAGGACAAGGAAGTTGAGGAGAGGGTAGTTGATGCAACGTGAACTGTTGGTAGTTGAAGAATAGGAGAAGCAGAGAAGTGGCACCAAGGTTTTTTAAGAAGTAAGGGCAGACAACAGAATATGTAAACGTTACAACGTTGTTATTTACATGACCATGTGTTACGGTGTCATTCAAATTACATAGAATGTATACTTGGTTGTATGCGATACAACGTCATTTGTGAAATATTAAAACAATGTGCTTGTTGTTGTATAAATATGCTTGTGAGCGAGAACATAGTTATGCAGTTAATTCATGCTTTTTGTTCCTCTGAATCTTGATTCTTCTTTCTCTCATTCTCTATGTGTGTTCTTGTATTTTTTCTTCAACTCTTTCTAAGTTTTTTTGCTGCACTATAACTATTGACATCATTATCGTAATTAATTTTTTATATTTTACTTTTATCAACTTTGATATTTTAAATTTTATCTCTAAATCTGTCATTACCTATATGGAATAAAATATTACAATCAAATGGTAAAAAAAAAAACAAAAGAAAAAGAAAAGAGTTCTTGAGATTAAAAAAAAAAAAACAGAAGAAGTATTTAATTTATTAATCAAATGGGTCGAGCCCCAACAAGCCCAAATACAATAATGTAGATCAGATACAATGTTCGGCCCAAGTCCAAATGATAACTCAACTGCATAATTTGACACTTGATCGGCTACAACAACATGATGGAAGTTGGTTGGACACGTGGCAAAAGGTTGCATACCTTCAACAACTTGAACAATATTTCCCACTGGTAGGGCGGTGTATATTAAACGAAATTAAGTAATTTTATAAAACAAAAATAAACGAATATTAATTAAAATAGTTATATATATATATATATATATATATATATATATATATATATATATATATATATATATATAACTATTTTTTTAATTATACATATATAGTTAAAATATAAAATATCTAATATATTTTAGGTTTATATTTATATATATATAACTATTTTTTTAATTATAGATATAATTTAAAATATAAAATATCTAATATATTTTAGGTTTTATACTCATTTAGCTAAAAGTTATTCAGTCAAACATAAACTCACTCAATTAAGACATCAAACTCATTTACTCATCCAATTAAGATTAAAATATGAGATGAAATAAAGTGAAAATATAAATTTTTTTTACAACTTTAACGGTGGAAAGGTTGGCTAATCGGTCAAGCACTTAGTTAACCAATTTATTTTTAAAAAATTGATTGGTTGGATGCTTAGCTTATTGGCCAACCCATCCAACAATCTCAAATCTCGTAATCTCCTTCTTTTAAAGGTAATATCAAATTAAAAAATAACTATAATTGTATAGTAAAAAAAATGTGACTATATATATATGGGCAAAAAAAAAAATATTTTAATTAATATCCCTAAATAAACTACAGGAATACAAGCGACATACTTCAAGCAAATGTCAAATAAGACTTATAATAAAAACAACGTGAGTATAGAGATTCTCAAAATAAACTGACAAAAAATCATAAAGATAAAATAAATACGAAAGTTCTAAAGGTAGTTAACTAGGAAATTATCGTATAACTCAAAACTGAGACAATATCTCATATCTCGACTTTAAAATAACGATTTTGACATAAACTATATCACAAATATCATAGACAATCTTACGATGATGCTTGTAATGTTAATAAAACACTATTATTCTTCTCATACCCAATATGGTATACCATGACGGACAAAAATAACCAACAAAGGAGATGCCAAAAGTCCCTCCTCCATGTTAGGTGCAAAGGTGTCCAATGATGCCCAAGTGAATTTGAGAGATTGACGAGAAACTCGGCCAACCCATGAGAAACAAGCAACCATGTGACTTCCTCCCAAAGTAAAATATCAATGTGAAGGCGAAAAATCCTCGGACTCATCCATAAAACATGAAAATGGCATCCTTTCAGAAAATAATTCGTAAACGTTTTGCATGATGTCCATGATAATTAATATCATTTAAATTCAAACTTGTCTTTTATTCTAATTCATTGAATCATTACCCGAAAATTCTTTTATTAAATAGTGGCTTCTGCCTCTAAATCAAAAACATGGGATTGACCAATTTATAAAATTCTTGAGCAACAAGAAAGATATGTTTTGGGCTCCAAGATTAGCTCAAGCTCGCAAGAGGCAATACAGGAACAGCCTTGACTTGGCGTTTATCGGTCCACTCCAATTCATCAATAGAGTTAGTTTGATTACTAACCCCTATTTAATAAATAAAATTCCAAAAGAAAAATATATAAAATAACAATTTTATATATTGCTGTTTCATCGCAGCAGGAAATAGTCATTTGGCCTATTTTATTTTGTTGCCAAAGTTTGAAATTTAAAATGAAAAAAAACTGTTATTTTATTAACTTATGTTTCAATTATCAACTGAAATAAGTAAACAATTAAGATTTAAAGTTTCATTTTGAATCCAACTACAATTTATCATAGGCCAAAAGATTTGTTCTCACCTAAGGTTAAATGTAATTTCAAACTTATATCTTTTAATTTTTTAAAATTCAAACTTTTACTCACAAGAAAATTTTGTTGAAAAACTTATTTAATATTAAAGGTAAAATAATCATTTAATACAAAAAAATTAAAAAATTAAAGTTTTATTGCATTTCCTTCCTAAATTTGAAAATTTAATCATTTTTCTTTACTCAAAGTTTGAAAAGTAGTAATTTTATCCTCAGGGTTTTGTAACCATCGCTAAAGATGGCAAAGTTTGTTGTCTTTAGCCACGTTGACTTTTTCTCCTGATTTATCTCTTCCTGTTGACTTGTTTTCATCTACCGATGATAGTACTATCCTTTAACAAAGATGATTTAGTTTTTATTGGAGTTAATCATTTTAATCAATGAGTGAAAACAAGTTAACAGAGAGAGATAACCCAAGTGAGAGGATGAATGTGTCAAAAACAATAAACCTCGTTGTCTTTAGTAATAGTTTAAAATATTAAAAGTTAAATTACTACTTTTTTAATTTTAGATAAGAAAAATATTAGATTTTTAAATTAAAAAAATATGACAATTTTGGTTTTTAAAATTATTTTATTTTTAATTTTATCTAAAAATTTTAACAGAATTTTATTTACGAATAGGATTTGAGATGTTTGAAATAAGGGGAAAAAAGTTTTGGCCTTATAATATATGTTAATACTATTATAATTAGTACGGGGAAGGATAGGATTGAGAGTTTTAAAAAATATAAATACAAATACCGAAGCAGTAACCACAGTAAGAAGCCAAGTCATCTTTATTTTATTTTATCCGTAGCCAACCACGACCTTCAAGAGTTTTGATCAGAAAAGCTCTCTCCTTCACTCTTCTTTTCGCTTCGTCGTCAGAAGGTTTCTCTTTCGATTCTATTATTCTCTTATTTTCTTGCGCCTTCAATATCTTTGATTGTGCTGATTAATTTGTAACTTCTTTTTTTTTTCGCTTTGTAATGTGTTTTATCGATCGGTTGGTTTAGTAAGTTTTCCGCTTATTTTCTTGTTAATTGATAGTGAAAACTATTTAAATAGTTGTTTTTTGTGTTTAATTGAATGATCAGAAGTAGTTCGTTGACTGCTCTTTGTTTTAGATGCTTATGACTATATTTAGGATGAATATTTGGTCGAAGCTTTGATAATACTGATAATGGTTGTAAGTTCATCGGGATTGAAAATAATGATATTGATAATAATATTGAAATTTTCGGTCGATGAGTAAACGAAGAGAAGGAGATTGGCTAATTTTGAGTGATAATTTCAGGAGTTATGGCAAAGAGTTACTTCAAGCAAGAACATGATCTTGGTAAGCAATTCTTTTTGTGAGTAACTTGTTTACTAAATTTATTTTTGTTTGTGCCTTCAATTTGCTGAAAGTTCAGTCGAACATAATGATTTTGGCTTCTTTTGTTTCCAGGGAAGCGACGTGCAGAGGCTGCTAGGATTAGAGAGAAGTACCCTGATAGGATTCCGGTGAGATTGTAGCCTGGTGTTGTCAATTTTTCTGTGATATATATGCCATCATTAGGTAGTCCCATTAAAATAGCTTGTTTGATCTTTTTTAGTTGTATTGTAAATAAGTTTCGAATCAAGTTTGTCATCTGTAGATGTTGGTTGTTTTAATTAGCATATGGTTATCTGTGATTGATATTAAAGCATGAATTACAGCAAAAATATAGCTGCCAAATTTAGAAATATTGAGCTTGAGCAGCAACTTGAAGGAAAGTTCACCTAATTTGGGACTACTTTGTAAAAGTTTATGATAGCTTTAAACAGATATTCTGCTACTACTACTTATGCTCTTATTAGGTTTTGAAATAATAAAAATAACTTTTTTGTGTTCAGTGGTGTGCAATGCAAGATTTCATAGTACACATTTCCAATTTGGGGCAGGTTTATTTGATTATTTGAGTCTGTGAACTTAATTTCATGATTTTTGCATAAATTGAATGCACATAACAATTCTTCTTTTGTTGTTTTTCAAGGTGATTGTGGAGAAGGCGGAGAGAAGTGATATACCCAATATAGATAAGAAGAAGTAAGCTTTGCTTCATAGTATTCACTCTGGATTCTCATGTTTTATTCCTTTTATACTCCACCTTTGATCCATCTTAACTTTCCAGATTATAGTGAATGAAAATTCATCTGATTTTAAATTTAGGCATTGGATAAGTTCTCTAATTGTGCATCAAAAGTAGAGAGTGATGTTCAATGTTCCATGATTTACCTCCCTGCTTCATCCTCTATGTATGAGGTTTTCATGTGCATTTATGCATTCACTCATCTGGCCTACATGCATGTGTGGATGCACTAAACATTAAGACAGGCACAAATTCTATTGGGCTGCACGGTGACGCTGATACATATTACAAGGTTGTAAGAAATAAGAACTTCAAAAAAAAATAACCCCATTCAGTTGTTTGAAGTTTCTTTAATGTTCTTAACTCATGGTGATAAGGTAAGAAAAATTTTTAGTAATGTGGTAAATGATGTTTGGGTTGATTCATTCTCATATGTTTTGTGCTGAAACTTGAGCTGCATGTTTTCATAAACAAATGCTTGTCAATGACTAATTAACCTTATGTTGCACTCTTATACTGGTCATTGTTTGGCTTTCCAGCTGAGATGGTTCAGTCATATGTGTCAACCTACAAAGTATGAAAGCCTCTTGATATTTTGTTATCACTATGCTTACTGCCCAGTGTCATCATCTCTGGTGACGCTGTCACTTGGCAAGATATTAACTTCTGCCATCTCCTGGTTGCTATCTTGTCATCATTTGAACCCCTGCAAATGTGATTCAAGCCTATGGCATGTAGTAAAACTAGTCAACCTCATCCCTCTACCTGATGAGCACATTTATTAGCTTCCTTTTCTTTGCTTAAATATTTTATGAAAGGACATTGAATTTGCTGTCATTGTGTGTGAATGTGGTTAGTTGTTATGATTAGTTTCAAATGCTATTTTAAATATCGGTAAGGATTAAACAGCTGCTACTTGCTTAATTCTATACACTAACAAGGTTCTTCCCTTTAAATGTAACAATTACAGATACCTTGTTCCAGCTGATCTGACTGTCGGACAATTTGTCTATGTCATACGCAAAAGGATCAAACTAAGTGCAGAAAAGGCAATATTTATATTCGTGGATAATGTGCTTCCACCTACAGGTACTAAGAGGGTGTGATTGCAAAATTTGTGGATAACTTGCGAACAATTTGCATATTTACAGTGGTTCATTAAGATTCTTTTGTTTGGTTTTTAAGGTGCAATTATGTCTGCCATATACGAAGAGAAAAAGGACGAGGATGGATTTCTCTATGTCACTTACAGTGGGGAGAATACTTTTGGGTGCTGCCTGTGACGTTCTGGCATTACGTGGTTTCTCAGTGTAACCGCATTTAATTTCATCGTAATTGTCTTTTTCGCATCCTCCTGACTATTATTTCTTCATCGTGCATATTTTTATATATTATAAGACCTTGCAAGTGATATTATGTACAGTTATAAAATCCGTATATAAGCCCTAGTACCTTGATAATATCAGGTTTCCAGCTCGTCTCTTCATTTAATAGTAAGTATGTGGTGGTTCTCTTCAGTTCCGTAAAAAATTGCTGTATATCTCATTAATAATTATATGAAGAATGAGATCAAAAAACAAAGAATAGGTCATGTATATTGTTACAACATATCGACGCCCTCAACTTCTTACATAAGTCTTCATCTTCTGTATGTGCTCATCTCATCTGTGCTTATAAGGACAGCTAATCAACCATAGATCCGACTCCTCTCCATGTGCTGGTGGACAGTCGTTAGAAAGGGAAAATGTATTTTTTAAAAATATAAGAATAACGTTTTAAATTATGAGAGAGTGATTTTTAACCCTAAAATATGAAAATCTTATGTAGTGGAATGAAAGAGTAATTTTTTAAAATTAAATTAGAAAGAAATCATTAATTTTTAAAATTAAAGTGAAAAGAAAGGAATACATTTTTTTTATTTAAATAAAATTAATAAATGACTTTTTATTTTGATATTAACAACTAAATTTAATAGATAAAAAAATTTTTAGATTTTTAAAATTTCATAAGTATAAGTTTGAAAATAGACTATACCTTGAGGGGAATAATATTTTTATACTAAGATCGAATTTAATTAACAATTACATACCAAGCTATCGTACTAAAAGCCTTGTTATATTTTTAATTTAAATTTGAAACAAAATTAATTTGCTATTTGCTATTTTTTTGGGGTTTTTCTGGTCACCTTTTTCTTAAAATTTAGTGAATTGAAAATAACAATCCAAATTAATTCATATTCAGAAGGAAATACTGTGGGCCTTTCTAGCTGCATGGCTTCTTTGTATTTGAGACAAATATATCTGTTCTACTTCTTAAACTTTGAGAAAAAGCTCAGCAATGACATAAATATTATATTTTTTAAATTTTAGACAATTAAATTAAAAAAAATTTAAAACTAAAATTGAAAAAAAAAAAAAAAAGCCTTTCAAATAATCTCAAGAATATAAACCATTAAGCAAAACAAAAAGTGCATAGATTTGAATATCAAACAATACTTTGAAGAAAACATAGACATAATTATAGATGGATAAATTGTTTACAGGAACAGGCTTGTGTGGATTTGGAGTGGATTTGTCCCTTTAATGTTGGGCTGTGAAATTGGAGGTACGTCGACATCTTATTGAGTTGGTAAAGGAGCATGTTTGTATTGTGGGCATGTGGTGCAACATAAATTGACAATTGCCTTGCAAAAACAACATAAATTGACATTTTTTGGCCATCCAAACAAACAGTGGTAGACAGAAACCATTGTTGATATGGCATTGCGAGTAGCACATGGATAACATGCCACGTGGCAACCATGGTGGTGGGGATGATCATCCTTCCAATGTTTCATACAGGCGGTGCAAGTGGCGGCTTGGTCATGCACGCTTGTCTCCTCACCGGCCCTTAATCCTTTGTCAATTGGCCCATTTGCATTTGCACCTCTCTCTCTCTCAATTCTACATCTTCTGTATTATTTCAAATTATATATTAATACTTAATTCTATACTTAAATCTGTATATATATATATATATATATATATATATATATATATATATATATATATATATATATATATATAATATAAGATTGTTTATTAAGATAATGATGTATAGTCGCTTTTAGGAGATTATCCATTATGGTGATAGTTATTCATAAACAGTCTATAATTATTCGTCAATCATATTGATTGATGGATGAAAAAATATGATATATATGTAGCAATATGTGTGACTATTTCATTAAGAGTAATACTATACGAACTCACTTTGAATATACAAAATTCTATATACTTTTGTATGTTATTATATAATTAAATATTAATTAATTTTTAATTTAAAATCATTCAATCACATGATAACACATATAAAGTACGTATCGATTTATGTATTCAAAATAGATATGCATAGTTTTATTGTTATCTCATGCTTCACCTAGATGTGGTAGTAAGATTGCCTTATGGAAGTATTTCTCATCCATTCTTGAAAGGTTTTACTTTTACCAAATCAACTTTCTGAAAACCCACAGAGGTAAATTGAAACTTTAATTGCTATTTCTTAAAAAATATGGCAACTAGTTATTACAATTACTAGATTTGGAAGATTTTCTTCAGGGATTTGATGAGGGATGGATGTGTCTACCATTCTCCCCATAGACCCACTTGAATTTTATATATAGATATATATCAAAGTAAACGGATGGAGCAATGGAGTTGAACACATGGGTAGGACCCTGGTTTAGTTAATTTTCAAATTACAAGCCTTTCAAATTCATGAACTTTTACCCAATACTGTATTGCAGGTTTTGACTGAAATATATAGTTAAATTATTGTAACTGTTTGTCTATGAAGATTCACATCCATGGCTTCATGCATATGTTCCAACGGGGCCACCGATTGATTAAAAAGTGAGAGTAGAGGGAACAAAACAGTCCCGCAATATCTTCAATTTTGTTTTCAAGGTTCATCGCCCGAACAGCTGCATGTTCTCTTTAAGAACGTTTTTCATCTAATACAAAACCTCCATTTAATGCCCTTCTGTGCTTCCATCTCTACAAATACCCGATAACCTAACTTCCATACTCCACACAAATCTCACTGTTATTCTAAGAGTTCAACTGGCCTCTGAAAATATTGGAATTTTCATCATGTCTTTCCTTAATCTCCTTATTCTTCTGTTATGTATTTCTGTGCATGCATGCAGTTCCCGCTGTTTGAGTAACATTATCAAAGAGACCCACAAGCAAGGCCATCTCTTTACCAGGGTCATCAGCTGGGCTTATAAGATTGAATTTTTTCTGTTATTTGATGGTTAATTTTTTCAAGCATTATTTGAGTGGCTCTGATTTTCATGGTTTGGTGTAGGATGTCGATAAAGCTAAAGTAGACAAGTCTGTTACTCAACCATGGACACAAGGTGAACAAGAAATAGAGAACAAGCAAAGAAAAATCCATGAGAATTGGGATGGTGAAAACGCTATGAAGACACAGAAATCAAAGGCTTTCTTGAACGAAGAAGCCTCAAAGCGTGCAACCTCAGGTTCAGTTCAAACGATATCATCACATAATCTGCTTAGGTTTACAATAGTGCATGTGATACAAACTTGAAGAAAACCATACCTCAAAAAGTAAGTTAGTTATTGATATAAGAGAGCTTAAGCCTATATAAATTTTATAGTAGAAACTCATACTTTTCAATATGGAATTTAAATTTCATACCTTGCACTTAAAATCCTAACAACATGTTTCACCCGAAAAAATGAAAAAGCTTTTTAAATTGCAGTATTTACCATGACCATAAACCAAAATCATCAAATTGAAGTATGAAACTGTTCCGGGGGCAACGTGCACAGAAAGTCTCTGATTCTGGTACAAGATGTCTCCTATATATACACATAAGACGCAATATATATAGGAATATTAATTGTTACAAAAGATGAATAAATAGAATGCTTCAAAATTGACAAAACTTTACGTACTTCATCTTCATCTTGCAACTTCTGTATTTCTTCACCATTTACCATTATTATTATTAATGATGTTTAAACATATTGTGTCTACAGGAAATAATTTCCTACCTTCTCCGTGTGATTTGCAACTAGTGGCTAAACCAGAGGTAAGTTATATAAAACAGCCTTCGCATTTTAAATCTTTAGATTACTGTTTGATGGTTGCTGGGTGTGGGGGCTGACCAAGACTTATGCGCTATCTTGCTCAAAAAATTCTCTATGGTATGGAATGGAAGTTGCTTGTCTGGCCTTTTTCAGGGATATCTACACTTTGTTTCAAGTTCGAATATAAATTTTTATGCAAGAGAAAACTTTTGCAAGTAAAAATTGAGAATGAAAATATTTTATTTTTAAGCAATCTCAATTCGAACTTGTTGGAATATTGTGGGCTCTGACGCTTGCGGGATAAAAATGATAAAGTTTAATGAGCTCCTATCATCTCCTGTACAATTGTACAGAAGTAGGTTAACTAAATAAACAAAAATAAAAATAGAAACTTTGAATGCGTTTAACTGCACAACTCTGATGAGGATGTAGGAGAGGGGAGTGAAATCTCAACAATAGTAAGATCTTTTTGCGGTTTTGCAGAGGGTGAAGAAGAGCCAAGGACGGTGGCTGCTAGAATCTCCACCACATGAAACTGATGAAGTTGTAAATGCCAAGGAAACCGAGGTTGTGGACGATGTAACTGTAATGGATTATGCTCAACCGCATCGAAAACCACCCATCCACAATGAAAAGTCCTAGATCATCATATTTTTTATGCATATGTTTTTATTTCTTCTTCTTCTCCTTTTATAAGAATTTCTAGTTATCATTAGCAAATGATATTTCCACAAGCTGTTTGTGGTTGTGGGTACTGTATGTTCATATTCAAGAGCTTATTCTTCTCCAGTATGAAAAGTCGCTATTTTCATAAACTAGTATGATAATTCTAATTTTTACTAGGTGGGTTTGTTCTTTAAATCAATTTATTGTCAGATATAATTAACTTTCAATAATTGCCAAAGATCAAAGACAGCTTGAATGAATGGAAGATGGCCCCTAACTTGGTTTGTATTCATGCTTCAAAATTAATGAGATTGTCTACAAACGTAGGCACACTAGACAAGGATGCTCTGTTCTGAGTGTGTGGGTTGGTAATGTGTCCCTGTTGGTTTCTCAATTTCCAGTTAACATTGTTCAACTGAAACCTATGCCCATGTCGTGAAAGAGCCCCAAATCTGATATCAAATCTTTTGTTATCAGGCCTCAACACAAGAAGCGATAAGTAGACATTCATAAATAACATGTAATTTAACACATTATTTTGCATTTAACTTATTTAAGAAAATCTAAAACCAATGATGATAATTAGTCAAAACTTAAAATTTGTAGTCAAAATGTTGCGAGGCCTTTGTTGGAAAGAAAGTAAGTAACAAGAAACAGATCCTTCCAAAAAGATTCGTCCATAGATTTTTGCCTGAATTTTAGCTTCTCTACTAAAGATAAAATTGTGATAGCTGTTTTTGTAGCTATGTCATCAACAACAATTGACTAAAAAGATATAAGCAACAAACCTTGAGTGAATCGCAATCTTCTTTTCTTTCCCCAGACCTACATTTGCAGGCAAAAATGAGAGAAGGAACTACCACTGGAAATATGCAAAATAATTTTTTCTCCAAACATTTCAGTATCTTTTGGAGTAGGTGCACTCGTTTCATTTCATTCCACTGCAACTAACAATGAAAGGTCTGACAAAATTGATAAATTCAGAGGTCTTAATTCCCAACTTCAGATCAATATCCCCACCACCCAACCAGAAGAAATCAGGATTAAGTTTTACAATTGCTTCGTCCAAGATCACCTGAAATCAACAAATGCATAGCTTTCAAGTTAATAACTGTAAAATGCTAACTACAATACTCTCCCTATACAAAAACATAGTTTGATCCAACATAAAAAATATCATTTTCCCCACAAAATTACTCGATCAGCACAAAAAATACATACATACATACATAAATATATATATATTTATATAATAAATCCTAATATTCACCTTCAGGGCTATAGTTTCGGCAGACGTGATATCTAGAAAAGTGGACCAACTCACAGTCGTCATAATGGATGGAAGGATTCAATTCACATGCATGAGCTGAATAGATTGACACACATATCAAATATAGGGAGTTCTCCCATAAGTTGTGTTTGAAAAGCA
Source organism: Mangifera indica (assembly GCF_011075055.1). Classification (NCBI taxonomy): domain Eukaryota; kingdom Viridiplantae; phylum Streptophyta; class Magnoliopsida; order Sapindales; family Anacardiaceae; genus Mangifera; species Mangifera indica. The sequence goes on from NC_058139.1 coordinate 4,777,077, forward strand.
ACCACACCACTCATAAGCAGGATGGGAATATGAATGATATAAGCCCAGGCAATTAAGCTGCAGAGGGGCTATGTGTTCATGCTACCTCAAGCAGCTGAACACAGGACACTGAAGTTGTACTGTGTCCAACTGTCCAGTGCAGCTGTAGTGAAAAAGCCTTATATTAGCTTAAAATAAGACAACTTTTAAAAAGCTCAGAAGTTTGGAAGATCAAATCAAACCGTCATTTAAAAAGAAATATCCTTATTCCAGTTTTGGTCAGTTTTATTAAAATTTGCAGCATTTATTTTAACTTTGAATTAGTAGTCATCCAAGCATCGCTATAGCAAAAAGTAAAATAGCAGTTGAGAACGATAATCAATAACAAAATCTACTAAAAGATAGTGTAAAAGCAAAAATTATTCTAATTAGCATGATGTGCTAGACAACCACTAAATTTTAAGATCGACACCTAGTAGTAACAATTCAACTCTTATGAGACAGCAGAACACACAGAAAAAATTATTGAACAGAGTGAGTAATTACCGGAATGTCTGTTCTCATGCCAATACATGTTACCCCATTGTGCTCATAGCCAGTCAAATTTGCTGAGGTCTCCTCAGGAGTAAGCCTCACTGCATAATAAATAAAACTTTTATCATAATTTTTTAACAAAAGCAAGTTCAAAATTAGTAAACATTTGAAGACGACTAGTTTTCACTGAACATGTTCCAACATGAACATCTACACTAACACATCCCTATAATTGAAAAAACTCAATTATCAATCTGAAGATAAATCAGCAGAATGATTATCATATGTATGAATCAGATTACTCAATATAATACCATAGGTTTTTGTGTCTTTCAAAATTCAGACGTATTGATAATTATTTACTGAAAATCCGAAAGATATGAGGAAAAAAATGCAACTGCTGTCAAGGGTGAATGTAGAAGAGTAAAACAAGTTATAGAATAACAATCCCAATCCCGATTTGATTAGAAATACCCTGTATTATAGTATTTCCCTTTATAAATAATTGAGACACTATGTAATGACCTAAAGATTACATTCATAATAAAATACACTTTTGTGTAGATTGATTGTTTTCTTTTCTTCTTTAGTTAATAAAATTTTCATGGTATCAGAACATGTTCTCTTGTGAATTTGATTTATCTTCTTTGAGAATTGAGGTCTCCCATTATTCTTTTGTATTACAATTGATTTGAAGTTTCTGCTTTCAAATTTCTCTCAACGATGACAAGTGGAAACCCATTATCTATGGGCTATTATTATAAATTTTACCAGTGATATTACACCCACTTGAGGAAGAATATGTGAAGCTACATATTTGATATGACAAAGGCTCCTAACTTACAGCAAGTAATTATGAATCTTTGCTAGCTACTTCGGAGATGAATCATGTCAATATTATGACTTGCTAATAATCTCTGGATCAATCTATTGGTGTTCACTCGGCTAAGTTTCTACCACCAAGGAAACCTGGGATTATGTTAGTAACCCAGCTAACAAACAGACTAACAAAGCTGCAACTTGTAACCATAACTATTTAAACTAAAAATGTAAACCATCAACACCAGAAAGACTATAAAGAAATCTCACAGATATATTATATATTCACAGAGATTTCAGATATTCACACAACAATTCTATTAACCATGGAGATTAAAAGTCTAAACAAGAAAATGACAATGGTAAACTAGCAATTTGAGGAGCCAGGACCTCCCTCAGCTAATGGCTGCCCAGATCATTCACAGAGATTTCAGATATTCACACAACAATTCTATTAACCATGGAGATTAAAAGTCTAAACAAGAAAATGGCAATGGTAAACTAGCAATTTGAGGAGCCAGGACCTCCCTCAGCTAATGGCTGCCCAGATCATTCCTCCTTTTTTTCCTCCCTTTTTTCATCCTCTCTCCTCACTTTTATTCCTCCTTCCTAACTAATTTCCTAGACTTCTGCTCCAAGATATCCACATGGCCCTCCCCTACCATATGAGATCTTCTAAAATCTCTCTTAGTCTCACATTCTTTTCCTGATCAGTTCTCCTAACAGCAGGTCCACATCTCCTACTGTACACATTCAGGGTCAGGGTCCAAACAGATTACTTATCCAAGTTGTATGCACAGTTCAATTACGCAGAGAGATGTTGATTGGAGTCTGAAATCCAAACTACAAGACAAGGTAAAGGAGCATACAAGGTTTTTATTCAATTACTTTAGAATCATCCTAGCACCATCAACATAAAGATTTAAGTAATGGACAATCATCATGACAAATAGCAAGTATAAGAATTAATGGATGTTCAAAACATCAAGGACATATGTACATGGCACAAGTCATAATGCTATGCATGTGCATATATGGTTTCATCCCTATCATTGAATGATGCCAAGCTATGAACGAAAACAGAGCATTTCCACCAAATCAGAAAAATAGAAGAGCTTAAACCAATATTACAACTCATTTTCCTATCATAGAAGAATAGAATGACAATTGCAAGGATGTCCGAACAAAATTCACAATTACATGCTTTACCTAAGATAAACAACTTCTAGAATACATTGACACTTACTAACCATATAAAAATAAATAAGAATTGATGCGAACCATATGGCTTCAGAATTCTTTAAGGAGGGGATTCCACTCTTTTCTTATACGTCCTATTTCTGGACTTTCCCATTTCTATCTTTTTATTTCTTTTAAATAGTCCTAATTATATAAGATTTGTTATTTCTGGTGTGGTTTGCTACCATTATAGGTTTATTTGCTTTCCCAACAATGGTAGGATAATTATATAGATCATTTGTAACCTTGAGGACATAGTCTTTTGATTTAATAAAAATACTTGGTATAAGTTCAAAGTTGAATTATTCTTGTATATTCTCAATACTCTTTAGAATCAACAAGTGTTAATTTTCTGATTTTCCATATTGTTTGAATAAACAAAAATCTTGTTTAATTTTCTTTAATTTCGGGCATTCTTCAAATTAATGGCATTAATATCTATCCTAAGGTGCATCAAGAATCAACTAAACTTGATGAATGAAAAAAAAATCCGATAAAAAACTTCTACAAATTATCTTAAACTTATTACTAATGCCAGTAACACTAACCTTAGGAGAATAACACATCAAAAGCTAGATGTTGAGATAAGAGAGCCTAAAGTCAGATAAACCCCACACCAAAAGGTAGTTAGGAATCACTAATTTAGACAGAATGGCACAGCTGTAAATAAAATTTTATACACAGAATATAAGATACATAAAATTGCTTATTTCAAACAACTATAAGAAGTAGGAAATCAGGAAATATCGTTTGGTGATCCAGAGAAAAATAACTTACAGTTAAATTTCTTTTTTGATATCTTGCCATTGTTGAGTGAGTACAAAAAGTTTTTGACAGTTTCAGCATTAAACCGAGCAGTATACTGCAAAATGTAAAATGTTTCAGCAATAGAGTAAAATGAAATTTGTTAATTAGTGGAAACCACCAAGGTACCTGAACAACCACAACATAATACTTCGAATTGTTGCGGTCACTACAATCAACGACATTGGGCGGGGCTTGTGTATTAACCTGAAAAAAAACAGAAAGGACTTGGGCCTAGATTCATTGGTAAGACAATTAGCCAGAACATCAGAAGATTAGTGTACCAATACGATGCTTTTGCAAAGATGATCGATGGAAGCCGCACCAAGAATGTCTCTTCGAGATTCGAGAGGCCAGTCGTAGTAATCGGCTGGGACTTTCTTGAATAAAAACTCGTTCACACCATTCGATCGAAGAATGTTCGCGAGTCGAGCTTCGGTGTCGCAGACTGAAATTGGTTCATGATTTGGTGCGGAGACGTCTTCGCTTTGGGGAAGGTAAGTGTGCTCCAGTTTTGATAGTCGTTCCAGGATTTGAGTTTGGACTCGCTCCAGCGCCGCTAGCTTTGCCTCCATTGCGCTGCCTCTTCTTCTCACTTTGACCGGAGCGGTCTACAGGATAATCTGGAACGTTCATCTACTTTAGTCCCTTCACTGCTGGCAGGCTAGTGGGCTGATTGTTTCCCTCTCGCTTGAACCAGAATTTATGGGCCTCCAGTCCACGGCTATAAAAACTTAGGATGGTTAGTTATCTTTTTTTTTTTTTTTTAATATAGTATTTAAAAAATATGTAATAATTGCTAATTTATTATTTAAAACATTTATAAATAAAAAGTAAAAAAATGACCTATTTATTTTTAAGACAAATAAAAAATTTATGAAGTATTTTATATCAAGATTTCATGAGCATAATAAAGATTTGAATTAAAATTTATTTCCTAAAAATTCAAATATTTTATTAATTTTGTTAATTTTTGACATTACGTTTTTTAATATTAATTTTGATAATTTAAGTTTAAACAGTAAATAACGAAGTATGTGGACATGTGATCACAGAAGAGTGTAACATGATAATAGATAGAGTTAATTCAAATGTAAAGAGATTATATACAAATTACATGTAAAGTGACTGGCGCGAAATGCTTGAAATAATATAAATATACAAAATTTAAAATATATAAAAAAGAATGGCAAAAGCAATATAAGATGTATATTACATCAGTTTTATCTATAAAATTTGTACATATTTTTATGTTAGAATCATCACTATGGTTAATGTGAGGTCATGTTTTTGTTAACCCATGTGTTTAAAATAACTATGGTTGTAATTATTTAACTCTAGTTACTTTATAAATGCTTTCACGTTAAATACTAAAGACGACTAGTAGTCCAGATATTTAAGGGTATTCAAAATCAATTAATTGGTTTTATAAATGAGATTAAAATCAAATTGATTTATATATTAATTAATTTATAATTAAATTAAAATTATTGACTAACTGAATCAAATTTTTAATTATCTGATATTAAATTAAATATTAATATTAATAAAAATGATTTTAAATGAGAATATGGCAAAAGATTGACTGTTTCCATGAGTGTTGGCTTATAATAAAAATTATTTTAAATGAGAAGAGAAGATAAAAGCCAGAAGTTAATTTGTTGATGCAAAGTTTGTAGTGTCGATTGCTTGCTTTTGGGGTGAATCTTGCTGTAAGAATAAAGAAGAGAAAATTAAAAACCGCGTACCGACCGACCGACTGAGTGCCGGTTGCTTGCTGCAATCTGCAAGCGTGCAAGGGAAAAAAAAGAGAAAGTCACTGTCTAAAACAAAAATAACATTAAAGAGTCGTCTATAATAGGTAGTTGACTTTCATTAACATTAAAAGCATTACAAGATTAAATTTTTATTATAAAATTTATTTATTATTTTTTTAAATTTAAAGATCAAACCGGTCTTCAGATAATTATTTTTCAAATTTTAATAAATTAAAAATCAAACATAAATTTTAGTTTTTATAATATTTTCATTTAATAACCAAATTAATTTATAAATACTTATTTTTTAATTTAAATATCGATTTGATCCCATTTTTGAAAGATTTTGAACACCTGTTAGACAACGCCAGCGATCATGCGATTGCATCTGCCGGCCTTATGACCGGAGATGCATGGACTACTACTATTTCAACAAAATACGCAGCCGTATGAGAAAAACATATGCCGAGGAAAATTACATGAAAAATGTGAAGGGCATGGGCATGTGCGATACATGATTATTGACATATGATGTGAATGTTTGGAAAAATTTTAAAGATTAAAAAAAAAAATCAAAGTAAATTTAGTTTCTTTGACTTTTAAGTTAGTAATTTATTGCGCGTGGTAAACAAGAGATTAAAAAAAAAATCAAAGTAAATTTAGTTTCTTTGACTTTTAAGTTAGTAATTTATTGCGCGTGGTAAACAAGAAATGAAACGTGGATGTAAAAGTCTCGTCCAATCCTTCCAGAATACTTTGACCGTTGAAAACCAGAAACATCACTACTCCGTAATCCTCACTCAGTCTCAACTCAATTTTTTTATTCTTCCTGTCTCCCTTTTTAAAACCGCTCCCCTTCTCAAGTTACAAACAGAACATTATACGTCATCACAATGCAAAAGAGTTCTTCATCTTCCTCTCTTGGCCCTGGAGGCCTTGACCTATCTCAAGCCTTCTTCAAAACCATTCACTACACAGCCCCGCCTTCACCCACCAAGCGTCACATTAAGGTCTCCGTCATTGGCGCCGGAAATGTGGGTATGGCTATTGCCCAAACCATTCTCACCCAAAACCTTGTCGACGAGCTTGCTCTTGTCGATGCTAAACCTGATAAACTCCGCGGCGAGATGCTCGATCTCCAGCACGCCGCTGCTTTCCTTCCCCGTACCAAAATCCACGCCTCCGTTGATTACTCTGTTACCGTTGGATCTGATCTATGTATTGTCACGGCTGGCGCCAGACAGATAGCCGGCGAGTCTAGGCTGAATCTGTTGCAGAGAAACGTGGCTCTGTTTAAGAATATTATTCCTGTGCTTGTTAAGTACTCCCCTGACTCTATTTTAATGATCGTGTCTAACCCTGTTGATGTGCTCACTTATGTTGCGTGGAAGCTATCCGGGTTTCCTTCGAACAAAGTCATCGGGTCGGGCACGAATCTAGACTCCTCCAGGTTTAGGTTCTTGATTGCAGATCATCTCGAAGTAAACGCTCAGGATGTTCAGGTTTTTCTTTCTTTTTAATGTTTATGATAAATTTTATATTTAAAGTTTGCATTTTTCTTTAGGTAGTTATTCAAATACTTGCCTGGTCGACTAGTTTATTAGGTTAGTGGATTCTGAGGTAATGTGTAGGATTTATGCATGAAAAATCTTTGCAGATTTTGTCACGTCTTTTTAACAGGAGTCTGAAATGGTTGTAAAATTTTCCTGAATCATAGGCTTACATTGTTGGGGAGCATGGTGACAGCTCAGTGGCACTGTGGTCAAGCATAAGTGTTGGTGGAGTGCCAATACTGAATTTCCTAGAGAAACAGCAGATTGCATATGAAAAGGAAATGCTAGAGAACATACACAAAGAAGTAGTAGGGAGTGCACATCAAGTGATAAGTCTGAAAGGTTACACATCTTGGGCAATTGGGTATTCAGCTGCCAACTTGGCTCGATCAATCCTCAGAGATCAGAGAAGGATCCATCCAGTTTCAGTCCTTGCTAAAGGATTCTATGGCATTGATGGTGGTGATGTGTTCGTAAGTTTACCAGCTCAGCTTGGTCGTGATGGTGTCTTGGGTGTAACTAATGTTCATTTGACTGAGGAAGAGGCTCAGCGCCTTAGGGACTCCGCCAAAACCATCTTGGAGGTGCTGACCGAATTAGGAATTTGATTCAACAACAACAAACATCATTTAGTTTCTTTTGCGTTTGATAACCCAATGGGCAGTATGATTCAGTTTCAGTTGCTGTTGTAATATTTCTATGATGTGTTAGTATTTGGCTGGCTTCAGTTTAGATGAATAACATTTATACGTAAGGGTGTGTATAATTCGGTTCAAATCATACAATTGAATCGAATCATTTAAAAATTATAGTTTGGTTTGTAAAATAGTTTGATTTAGGTTATAATTTTTCAAATATATTTTTTTTAAGTTTGAGTTACAATTTGAGTGATATATATAATAGAATTTTCCAATAAATAATGATGTGTATAACTTGTTTTTTTGTATTTATTTTATTATATGTATATATTATATTTTAAAAAATTATAATTTAATTTATTTATTAAACAACGTGTGTGTAGATATATATATATATATATATATATATATAATTTTAAAAAATTCAAACTATGATAGACAAATTCTGTATCTATCGTATATAAAAAATTTAATTTACCATATATGATATATTTTTAAAAATTAAAATAATAAAATACTAATAAAATATTATATTGACACGTTATCATTTTGAAAAATATCACAAACACTTTTAATATTTAAAAAATTTTAATATACACCCTTAATGTATTATCTTTTTTTCTAAAACTATACCAATTTATATCAGTAATATATATTATATCGTAAAATATGTATTATATTATATGATATATTTATTGTATTGTATTAATTTAATATATTTTATAATACATATCATTTTTTATTTGTATCATAGAATATGATATAATTATATATTATAAAATAATGATAATTATAATTCAAATCATAATTTAAACTAAAATTTTTTATTTAGTTTGATTAAATTAAATTTTTTTAAAATTATTTTTTCAATTTAATTTAAAAAACTTTAAAAGTTTATCAAACTTCATAGACGCAGTCTGGTCTAAAATTTCAAAGTTCATCTCTTGGGGAAAAAGAAATGCTTTAAGTGGCGGATCCATGGTGGTAAACAAAAAGCCCTTCACTTTCATAAACTTTATTGCCGGTGCTATCAGAACCATGGTAGTTAAATTGTAAAGGCCAAAGGACAATACTCCACCCAAGCTCAAGTGTATTCTCAAAGTCATATCTACAAAGTTTAAAAAATCTAAAGTTTTACCTATGACATAATTTTCATTAAAATTTTTTATTAGAAATAGGGATAAATTCGTTATTTTATTAATAATATTAAAAAATATAAAATTTATTATATTTTTCTCTTTAAAATTTTAAAAACTAATAATTTTATCCCTATTTAAAATTTTTTAACCTTAAAAAACCACATTTTCCTTCCAAACTTTTTCTTTACCTCTCTAACTATAATCTCCAATATCGACGACCTCTTTTTTCTACCCCAAACTGTTGGTCAATACATGTAAAAAAATTTGGAACTGTTGAATGATGAAGACCAATAGATTCCAAATCTCTTTGTTTATAAAGAAATTCAAAGCCTAAATCTCTTCGTCGATGAAGAGATTTGAAATCTCTTCACAGGCAAAAAGACTTTATCATCGTCATTTCTAGATTGTTGGAGAAAGTGGTCGAAAGGAAAGAAAAAAATTCTAAGGTTTTGGGAGAAAAATATGAATTTTCGAAGTTAAAAAACTTTATGAGGTATGAAATGTTAGTTTTTTAAATTTAGAAAGAAAAAATATAAGAAATTTTATATTTTTTAATATAATTAGTAAAATAATAATTTTACTGTTGCTTCTAATAGAAAATTTTAACTTCAGTTAGTCAACAGATATGATTTTAAGTTTTTCAAATCCTATAAATATAACTTTGAAAATGCAATTAAACGTGGGGGTGAAATAGTCCCTTGACCAATTGAAAATCAAATTTAAGGTAATGTATATTAAGAATAATATCTTATAATATAATTTCTAAAAATAATAAAAAATAATTTATATATCATCATTTAAAAAAATATTATAAATATTTTTAAATATATATATATATTTATATTATCTTATTATTTTTTTAAATATATCTATTTATATTAATAATATATATTTACTGTTTAAAATATTTATTATATTATATTAATTATAATATATTATATGATATTTATGTTTTATTTATATAATACAACATAAGATGTTGGAAAATATGATAACATCTAAATTCAAATGTAAATTCGATATATGAATGAATACAAGACATGGGACCTTCAGAGTTGACAACATAAGTTGGATCATCTTCGACAATTTTAGGCCAAAGGACTATTTCCCAACTAAGCTATGCTGAATTCTTAAAGTTTCACCTATAAATTTTAAAAATATCATTTATCTAACTATAATCGATTAAATTTAATGGAACATAACCCTTAAAAATTTAATTTCATTTTTTTCTTAAAAATTTAAAAACTAATATTTTATTCCCTAAACAAAGTTTGAAAAGATCGCATCCTCCGTTAAGGGTTTATTTCAAAATCCGTTCACTTTTTTCGGCACCATCGCCGACCGTCTCTCCTTCTCGACAGTTTCTCTTTCACCGACGGCCCGCCCCAACTCCACCTCAACCCATCCGGTGTCGAGAGACGTCGTCTGGGAAGAGAAATCGTCTTCCCAGACGAGACGAGACGACTCGTCTTCCGCAGATCTTGCCCCTGCTACAACCCTAACATGATCCCCCTGTTTCCGTTGACAACTTCTCTTTCCCCAGCGGCCACACCTCCCGCGTTTTCTACATTGCGGCTTTTACTTCGTTCTCCGCTGTTTCTACTGGAAATAGTTGGTTTCCGTTTTGTGTTTGGACTTGGGCTCTGCTTACTTCGGTTTCTATAGTTCTGCTTGGCAGACGTTTCGTCCTAGATGTTCTTGCCGGAGCTTGTTTGGGCGTGCCAGAAGCCATGCTTGTGTTTCGCTTTTTGAGGTAATTTTTTTCTTATATTTTTTGAGATTGTTCAAGAAATTGAATTCTCCCATTGGGGAATTTTAAGTGAATCACATATTTGCTTCAAGTGTTGTAAATTAAAAGTCTTGATTATGGACCAGTTGATTTAACTGTAATTACAATTCTTGAGATAATTTGAAGAATACATTTTTTTTCTCTGGAATGTGTTTTGAAGCATCTATGAAGTAATATAACTTGTAAAATCATCTGAAAAGATTGCTTTAAAGTCGAGTTCAGTTAAATTGGTCATCGGAGGAATTAGCGGGTTCATCTTTTATTGGTGTTGGAGAAGCAAGGCTTCTCTGTTTATATTTGTCAGGGACCTATGGAAAGCTGAAATGGTTGTTATCTTCTGAGATACGAACGTTGCCAAGTTAAATGCAAAAACTGCCCAATTTTTTTTATGAATTACTATCTTAAGGTTAGACCATCTGTTGAGGGGTATTCTTCTTTCTCAGTTTATCGGCCAATAAGGAGTTTAATTAACTTTTACATTAGACATGCATGCTTATATCTGATATGCTTAAAGTCTTCTTGTTGTGCATACTTTTGAAGAGTTTCTGTCTAGCAACTGGAGGATCATACACAGAACAAAGGTTGTAACCTGTCTCTCTTCTTCGTGAATTATGAACAGATGTTCTGTTTTGTGTAATCCTGCCGGCTCTCCTATTTGAATTAGGAACATATTTCTCTCTTCTTGGCATAGATTATTTGAGTTGAATCTGTAAAATTGGTCTCTTTTGTGTGCCCCAATGTGGTCTTTATTTTAGCTTGCAAATCATAGTATTAGACCATCCAACTTAGACTCATTTATGCCCTATGTCGATTTGAAATCCTAATGAAGGATAAAATTGGCATGCATCGATTGTTTTGAGTAAGGAATATTATTTTTTTTACTTCCATGAATCATATGTCTATAATTTATGTTTGCTTTTTAAATATGTAATATGACGTTGCTGCTTGCTGCCTAGCAGTCAGCCATCTCTAGGATTGTCTGGTCTAGCTAACCAGGACATTCAGCTTGAAGATCAAACTACCAAGTACCAGAAGCTTGTGCCGACTTGTTATGTGAATATCATCCATAAATTGTTACCTCATAAAATTCTTGTCCAAGATTTGGGCTCAGTTCATTGTGGCCCAAACTACTGAACTCACTAGGCTAAAAAATTACTGTGAACATAATTATGGTTATATCCATTTCTTCTTTGAAAGCCTTACTATGCTGATTGGCCTATTGCTTTAGGGTGCTATATGTGAACATTTTGATTTGCACAGTTCATTTATGCATTAAATTTAATATTTTTGTAGTTGAATCGAAATGCTAGTTAACATAGCATTGCTCGATTAGATGGATAAGGATCAGACATACTCCAAAAAAAATTTGCTGACATGTGAAATTCGAAATTCTCCCGTGGAGCTGTTGGGAGGAGTCTGTAGGATCTCTCCTTTATTGAGCAAGGACATTTTTCATGCTGAATACTGGCTTAACTGTGGTCAGATTATGATGGAAGATAGGTGTATATGCCATGTGCATATCATCAATTGTTTTTTAAGACTCTGGGACTCCTGTGGAACGCATTAAATCTTATAAAGCATAAAGTGGCAGCATTCTGCAGGCCTCCTCTATGCACTTGAAGGCCTGACAATCTGCTACTGAGATGGGATTTCGACACATTATCAAAGGTTGTGATTGGCTGCGATTTGCTGAAAGCAAAAGTTAATAATGGAAGGGTAAAGATATTATTGAACTTTGAACAATAATTTTTATGGAAAGTAGATCTTAATAAATTTAATGGACTACTGGGGAATATCCTTTTTGTGATACCTCTTTCTTTCACAGAAATCTCACATGCCAATCTCTATACCGCCAATGCTTTTTAGTGGAATTTCTGCTTGTCCAGAAGTTAAAAAATGAGAAGTAGTTGGCTCAATCATTCATTAAACATTTGCTTTATTCTTGATGAGCCATTTCTGATAAGGTGGTTTAAATTGACGACGTGATTGATCGTGGCATAGGAAATTTGCTAGATCAGCACTGACAGTGATTGGCATAAGTTGCTCTTGCTAGTTGAATCACTCTTGTTGTAAGGTTCTATAACTCTTCCAATCTACCAATGGTGTGAAGAAGATTGGAAGATTAGTGTACCAAAACGATGCTTTTGCAAAGATGATCGACGGAAGCCGCACCAAGAATATCTCTCCGAGATTCGAGAGGCCAGTCGTAGTAATCGGCTGGGACTTTCTTGAATAAAAACTTGTTCACACCATTCGATCGAAGAATGTTCTCGAGTCGAGCTTCAGTGTCGCAGACTGAAATTGGCTCATGATTTGGTGCAGAGACGTCGTGGTTTTGGGGAAGGTAAGTGTTCTCCAGGTTTGACTGTCGTTCCAGGATTTGAGTTTGGACTCGCTCTAGCTCCGCCAGCTTTGCCTCCATTGTGCTACCTCTTCTTCCCAGTTTGACCTGAGCGGTCTAATCTGGAACGTTCATCTTCATTTAGTCCCTTCAATGTTGGCGGGCTAGTGGGCTGATTGGTTCCTTCTCGGTTGAACCAGACTTTATGGGCCTCCACTCTGCGTCTATAAAAAATTAGGACGGTTTGTTTTCTTATCTTTTTTTTTTTTTTTTAAATAAAAAAGAAAAAACTGCCTATTTATCTTTAAAACAAATAAAAAATTTATGAAGTATTTTATATCAAGATTTGATGAGCGTAATAAAAATTCGAATTCAATTTTTTCTTAAAAATTTAAATATTTTATTAGTTTTTTTAATTATCGGTGTTTGTTTTTTTAATATTAATTTTGATAATTTAAGTTTAAACAATAAATAACGAATTATGTGGACATGTGGTCATAAAAGAGTGTAACATGATAATAGATAGGGTTAACTAAAATGTAAAAAGATTATATACAAATTACGTGTAAAAGTAACTGGCGCAAAATGCTTGAAATAATATAAATATACAAAATTTAAAATATATATATAAAAAAGAATGGCAAAAGCAGTATAAGATGTATATTGCATCAGTTTATCTATAAAATTTGTACATATTTTTATTGTTGGAACGTCACTATGGTTAATGTGAGGTCATGTTTTTGTTAACCCATGTGTTTAAAATAACTATGGTTGTAATTATTTAACACTAGTTACTTTTTATAAGTATCTTCACGTTAAATGAATGAATAAACGTCTAAAAAAAGACGACCAATAGTACGGATGTTGAATAAGTGAGCATCAAGCAATCACGTGATTGCATCTGCCTGCCTCATGACATCGGATGCAGGACAACTATTATAAAAAGTGGTTGAGAAAGGCAAAAATACTGTGCTTCCCCAAGGTTTGGTCGTTTTTAAGTGTCACCCTTAAGGTTTAAGAAATTTAAATATTCACCTATTATTCAATTTCTATTAAAATTTATTATTAATTATCATTTAATTTATATTATTAAAATACTAAAATTTTATTTCATTTTTCACTTTAATTTAAAAAACTTATAATTTTTCTCATTGAAAAATTTAAAACGTAACATTTTTTCCTTTAAGCTTTCAGTCCAATTCTTTCTTTTTTTTGATGATGATTTTCTAGCTAACCTCCCATCTATGCCACTCTCTCCCACATCCCAGACGAAGACTTGGCCACAAACAAAATGGATTGTAGTGCTTTGTCAAAGATCCGTAGCACGATGGGTCGTCGCGCTTTGTAGATCCATCGCATAATGGATCTTGGCCGCTTCTATTTAGCCATGAACGCTTGAGAGACGCTTCATTGTGTTCATCTCCTCTTTGGTTTTAGCTTTGGTTGATTTTGATAGGAGAAGACAAGAATTAGGAGTGAGGTGCTCGAATTAGAGCAGATGAGTGTTGTTCTTCTCCAATCAATTTCGAAGGAATGGAACCAAAGATGGAGCAAGAGAATGTTGAAGAATGCATGGGTGGGAAGACTTAGTTGGGCTATCGAGTTTTGGTTGTTGAAAAATGAAGAAAAAAACCCTAAAAAAAAGTTATTTTTCAAATTTTTGAATAGAGAGAAATTATAAATTTTTCAAACTAACAAGAGATGAATAATATAAAATTTTAGTTTTTTAATATTATAAGTTAAATGATAAATTTATTTTTATAATTAATAATAAATTTTAATATAATAGGTGAGTATTTAAATTTTTAAAACTTTATTGAAAAGAAGCAGTGAACCAAACCTTGGGAGGGGATAAGTCTTTTGGCCATTGAAAAAATTTTAAAGATAAAAAAAAGTAAATTTAATTGTTTTAACTTTTAGTTTGGTAATTGCCTTTGCTTGCGCGTGGTAAACAAGCAAAGAAACGTGGATATAAAAGTCTCGTCCAATCCTTCCAGAATACTTTGACCGTTGAAAACCCAAAAACATCCCTCCGTAATCCTCACTCAGTCTTAACTTCTTTTCTCTTCCTTTCTCCCTCTGTTGTAAAACCTTCTAAACACCGTTCCCTTTCGCGAATCACAAACAGATCATCATACGTTATCACAATGCAAAAGAGTTCTTCAACTTCCTCTCTTGGCCCTGGAGGTCTTGACCTATCTCAAGCCTTCTTCAAAACCATTCACTACACTGCCCCGCCTTCACCCACCAAGCGTCACATCAAGGTCTCTGTTATTGGCGCCGGAAATGTGGGTATGGCTATAGCCCAAACCATTCTCACCCAAGACCTTGTTGACGAGCTCGCTCTTGTCGATGCCAAACCCGATAAACTCCGCGGCGAGATGCTCGATCTCCAGCACGCCGCTGCTTTCCTTCCCCGTACCAAAATCCAGGCTTCCGTTGATTACTCTGTTACCGTTGGATCTGATCTATGTATTGTCACGGCTGGTGCCAGACAGATTGCCGGCGAGTCTAGGTTAAATCTGTTGCAGAGAAACGTGGCTCTGTTTAAAAATATTATTCCTCTGCTTGTTAAGTACTCCCCTGACTCTGTTTTAATGGTCGTGTCTAACCCTGTTGATGTGCTGACTTACGTTGCGTGGAAGTTATCCGGGTTCCCTTCGAATAGAGTTATCGGGTCGGGTACGAATCTAGACTCCTCCAGGTTTAGGTTCTTGATCGCAGATCATCTCGAAGTAAACGCTCAGGATGTTCAGGTTTTTCTTTCTTTTTAATGTTTATGATAAATTTTATATTTAAAGTTTGCATTTTTCTTTAGGTAGTTATTCAAATACTTGCGTGGTCGACTAGTTTATTAGGTTAGTGGATTCTAAGGTAATGTGTAGGATTTATGTATGAAGAATCTTTGCAGATTTGTTATGTCTTTTTAACAGGAGTCTGAAATGGTTGTAAAATTTTCCTGAATCCTAGGCTTACATTGTTGGGGAGCATGGTGACAGCTCAGTGGCACTGTGGTCAAGCATAAGTGTTGGTGGAGTGCCAATACTGAGTTTCCTAGAGAAACAGCAGATTGCATATGAAAAGGAAACGCTAGAGAACATACACAAAGAAGTAGTAGGGAGTGCATATGAAGTGATAAGTCTGAAAGGTTACACATCTTGGGCTATTGGGTATTCAGCTGCTAACTTGGCTCGATCCATCCTCAGAGATCAGAGAAAGATCCATCCAGTTTCAGTCCTTGCGAAAGGATTCTATGGCATTGATGGAGGTGATGTGTTCTTGAGTTTACCAGCTCAGCTTGGTCGAGGTGGCGTCTTGGGTGTCACTAATGTTCATTTGACCGAGGAGGAGGCTCAGCGTCTTAGGGACTCCGCCAGAACCATCTTGGAGGTGCAAACCGAATTAGGAATTTGATTCAACAACATTGAACATCATTTAGTTTCATTTAGTTTCGTTTGCATTTGATAACCCAATGGGCAGTATGATACAGTTCCAGTTGCTGTGGTAATATTTCTATGATATTTGAATGTTTCTCTAGCTTCAGTTTAGATGGATTACATTTATACTCGCATTCTGGTCTAAAATTCCCAAGTTATGCACTTCATTTCTTGGGGGTGAAGAAATGCTTTCAGTGGCCGATCCATGATAGTGAACAAAAAGCCCTTCACTTCCATAAAATTTATTGCTATTGCCATCACAATGTAAATTTAACAATCATTGAATACAAGACGTGGGAACCATATCTTCGATAATTGGATCATCTTCAATTATTTTGCGTTCACTCAATTTCACGTGAAAGCTGAGCCCGCTTTATAAAGCATACCTGTCAGCACTTCATTGGTCCAAAGCCCCTTACTAACAAATTCGATAGCTCCCTCTGCCGCCGCATCACGACTGTTCCACCAACGTGTGACTCCCTATGCATCGCAATCTCCCAATCCATTCACAGTAAGTCATACCTCGCTGCTTTCTGCTGCTCTTCCAATATTCCGATGATTTTTGTCTCCTTGCCCGTCGCTCTTTCCCTCTTTCGCCCCCTTAAATCCCATTCCTCCTGGGCCTCCTTCTCGATCTTCTCTTAAACCGACTCGTTAAATGAATCTTCCGCGGATCTCGCCCCCACTACAACCCTAACATGATCCCCTGTTTTCGTTGACAATTTCTCTTTCCCGAGAGGCCACACATTGCGACTCTTACTTCTTTCTTCGCCGTTTTTACCGGAAATAGCTGGTTTCTGTTTTGTGTTTGGACTTCGGCTTTGCTTACTTCGGTTTCTACAGTTCTGCTGGGCAGACATTTCGTCCTAGATGTTCTTGCTGTGGCCTGTTTGGGCTTGCTAGAAGTCATGCTTGTGTTTCGCTTTTTGTGGTAATAGAGTTTGAGGTAATTTTTTTTCTTACGTGTCTTGAGATTGTTCAAGAGATTTAATTCTTTCATTGGGAAATTCGAAATTTTTTACGTATTTGCTTCAAGTGTTGTAAATTATGTCTTGATTATGGACCAGTTTATTTAACTGAATTACACTTCTTGAGATAATTTGAAAAATACAGTTTTTTCTCTGGAATGTGCTTTGAAGCATCTATGAAGAAATATATCTTGTAAAATCATCTGAATAGAGTGCTTTAAATTTGTGTTCACTTTATTGGTTATTGGAGGAATTAGCGGGTTCATATTATATTGGTGTTGGAGAAGCAAGGCTTCTTTGTTTATATTTGTCAGGGACCGATGGAAAGCTGAAATTGTAGTTATCTTCTGAGATATGAAGGTTGCCAAGTTAAATGCAAAAACTGCTTGATTTTTTTTATGAATTACTATGAAAAGGTTAGGCCATCTGTTGAGGGGTATTCTTCTTTCTCAGTGTATTGGCCAATAAAGGAGTTTAATTAACTTTTACATTAGACATGCATATCTTTGAGATGCTTAAAGCCTTCTTGTTGTGCATTCTTCTGAAGAGTTTCTGTCTAGCACCTGGAGGATCATAGACAGAACAAAAATTGTAATCCTGTCTCTCTTCTTTGTGAATTATGAGCATCGTTCTGTTTTGTGTAATCCTTTAGCTCTTCTTTGTGAATTATGAACATCTTTCTTTCTTCTAGGCATAGATTATTTGAGTTGTATGTGTAAAATTGGTCTTTGACTTTTGTGTGCTTCAATGTGGTCTTTATTTAATCTTGCAAACCATACTTTTAGACAATCCAACTTAAACTCATTTATGACCTATGTCAGTTTGAAATCCTAATGAAGGATAAAATTTGCATGCATAGACGGTTTTGAGTAAGGAATATTATTTTTTTTATTTCCGTGAATCATATGACTATAATTTATGTTTTAGACAATCCAACTTAAACTCATTTATGACCTGTTGTTTGAATATCATCCATAAATTGTTACCTCAGATAATTCTTGTCCAAGCTTTGGGCTCAGTTCATCGTGGCCCAAACTACTGAACTCACCAGGCTAAAAAATTACTGTGAACATAGTTACGCCTATCAAAAGCCTTATCATGCTGATTGGCCTTTTGCTTTAGGGTGCTATATGTGAACATTTTGATTTGCACAGTTCATTAGTGCATTAAAATTGGTATTCTTGTACTTGAATCGAAATGCTAGTTAACATAGCATCACTCGATTAGATGAACAAGAATCAGATAAACTCCAGAAAAATTTGCTGACTTTTTTGAAATACCAGCAATGTCATGGCTGTTGTTCCCTCCGCATTGGTGGGATCTTAAACTTGATGTATAAAGTACGCTTGCCCTGTTTAGTAGCTGAAGTTACTTGTTCTGTTTATCAATGGAGAATCCATACCATGTTCAACAGAAGATTATATTTATGGGGATTTGGTTTTTGAATATTTTCAATTAGAAATTCTCCAGTGAAGCTGTTGGGAGGAGTCTGTAGGATGTCTCCTTTATTGAGCAAGGGCATTCGTCACGCTGAATGCTGGCCTTGCTGTGGTCGGATTATGATGGAAGATAGGTGTATATGCCATGTGAATTTTATTAATTGTTTTGTAAAGCTCTGGGACTCCTATGGAACCCATTTAATCTTATAAAGCATAAAGTGGCTACATTATGCCGGTCTCCTCTACGCACTTGAAGGCCTGACAATCTGCTACTGAGATGGCATTTTAACACATTATCAAAGGTTGTGATTGGCTGCAATATGCTGAAAGCAAAAGTTAATAATGGAAGGGTAAAGATATTATTGAACAATAATTTTTATGAAAAGTAGATCTTAATAAATTTAATGGACTACTAGGGAGTATACTTTTTGTGATACCTTTTTCTTTCTTTCACAGAAATCTCACATGTCAATTTCTATACCGCCAATGCTTTTTAGTGGAAATTTCTGCTTGTCCAAAAGTTAGAAAATGAAAAGTAGTTAGCTCAATCATTCATTAAACATTTGCTTTGTTCTCGATAAGTCTTATCTGATAAAGTGGTGTTAATTGACAACGTGATTGATTGTGACATGGGAAACTTGCTAGATCAGCACTGACATTGATTGTCATAAGTTGCTCTTGCTACTTGAATCACTCTTGTTGTAAGTTTATATGATGATGGAAACATGAAACTTGCCTGGATATAAAAAGGTTTTATACCTCTTCTAGCGCCCATGTCACTGAAAGAGACCTTGTTTTTTCTGCTGATATATGTGCTGTTTGATTGTTTTAAGTACTAATAAACCATTGATTTGTATGCTAACACAACACGATTTAATACTGTTGTTATTATGCTTTTCTTCTTTTTAATTGCTTCTGTAGAAACTGAATTGCAATCGATCTTGTTTTTCTGTAGAAACTGATGATGTTTGTTTTATCTTCCTGTTGGATGTAGCTATCAGCTTTATATGTTTGAACACACCGACTTTAGGGGCCCTATCTGAGAAATTGAATCTACAATATGTGTTTGGCTCTTTAGAGTTTTGTCTATGTTGGTTCTGTATGGCTGGCCCCTTATGATTGACTAAAGCTTTTGCCCATGGAGTTGGAATAGGAGGCTGCTAATCTTTGCACGTTGCAGCATGTGCTTTTCATAATTGCTGTTTTTGAACACGGTTTGAATTTTTTTTAAACAGTCATTTGTGCCTAACCTTATACTGTATGCTTTTCTCCTCCAAACAAGAATCAATCATTCATCCTTGGCGGGATTTGAGAATGTGTTTATGCCAGATAAGCTTAATAGTAGATCAAAAAAACTGGAAGAAAAAATAAACTATCAGAAGATTTGATATACCTTATTTTGAATTTGCTCATGACATTCTGTATACTAATTACATAATCTAACGCATTAAATCTGTGGTAAATTAGGGTTGATAACATCTCAAATCTTTTAAAAAGCAAAAGAACTAATTATCAAAATCCTAGAAATCAGCTGTTTTAGAATAAGTTTACATAGAAATAAAAACTTCAGTCTATGGTTCATTAATGTAGAAAAACACTGGTTAACCATGTTATTGCGGTGCAGGCTTTTAGTAGCAAACAACTCGTGATTTTACTTTCCAAGTCTGGAGCTATTGTTAGAATCGAATCTTCAGAAAGCCTCAAGATGAAGACCATGAGTTCTGAGATGAGAAGCCTGGTTTGCATAATGCTGAGCTCGTTGATACCAGTTCAAAAAGTAATGGTAACATGTGAATGTAAGTGGGATTTTGTATAAAACAGTTAATTTTGTTGCTGGCTAATGGGTATAGTGAGTGTGAGTCTGGACATTTTGATGAGCTCATGAAATTTGGGCATCTTTATTTTGCTCTTTTTCCAAAGGGTTAGGACCACTTGAGTCAATAGTTAGAGATGATAGATTTAGACTTGTACATTGTATATGGATTTTGGCAGTTCCTCATCAGTTCTGGCGCAGGAGGACCTGAGCAGAGAGACTCAGATGAAAAAAGCACTGACACTGTTGCAGGAGAAAGAAAGTTTGGAAGAGATTAAGACATTGCATCATTTGGAGCTCTGTGTTCTTGCCCCACCATATTTATGATCAACACTTTTCTTATTTGGGGAGAGAGAGAATCGTGCTTCAACATTTTTTCTTACGTGAACCATTTCGAAAATTTCTCTTACGTTTTCTTCTGTTTTGAAGATTTGAAGTGATTTTGGCTTCACCAAACGAGACATAATTTTAGTTGTGACTTTTTGTTGACTACATTGTACAAATTCTATCCATTTCACAAAAAGAGACAAAAGTTTAGTTGTGACTTTTTCTTTACTAAATTGTACAAATTTTTATGATAAATGATCGTGTTAATGCAATTATTTAAGTTTGTTTTTAAGGTTAGAGTTACAGGTTTATAAGTGTAAATATTCTTTGCGAATAGGGGGTTGTTTAATTTTCCTTAATGCAATGGGTTCGGCATAGTTTCACAAAAGCTCCAAGTTCTTTGGGTTCAACATGGCAGATTATACATATCCAAACCACCATCTTGGTATGTATATGAAACTGATTAAGTTATACTAAAGCTTAAACTACCGTGGTATGCATGTGAAATATTGAAGCATGCCACAAACACAATTAAAGAAATTAGATTTCGTGCTGGGAAATGCCATGGCAATGAAGATGAAGCTGGGGATTTTGGTGAGTTGAAGATTTTGTTGAAAACAATGTAAAATAAAAGAAATGGGATGGAATATTTTGAGAGTTGTGAAGAGTAACAACCAAAAAAGATGACCTCCCAAGAATGAGAGTTGAGATTAATAGGGTTGAAAGTTTAGGGCCTTGGTGACATGATGACAATGACAATGACAAAAATAAATTTGAATTTTATTTTATTAATATCATTTTTTTTTTTTTTAATCTAAAACCTCACTTTGTGTCCAGCAGCCCAGCTTCAAAATGGGGATTTCGTTGACCCTTATAATTTTTAGGGGAAAAAAACATTTTAACCATGCAAATCACCATAATTAAACGCTTCAACATCACTTATTACTAAGATCAATATCATGTAAACTATTTTATAATCACGTTTAACCAAGGTTAAAATGATTTCCTTAATAATTAGATTGAAAATTTTATCAGTTGGGAAGGACCTTTTTGACTAAGGTCTCATCTAAATCCACTGGATGGGTTGTGCATCATATTATCTAGCCAAGTTATTGATCATGAGAATATTTGCTAGGCAGGTGAATATTTTCTTTTTGACTAATTCAGTATTATTTTTTTCTTGATTGATGATTATACATATGATAACGTGGGGGCCTTAGAGATTTGAAATTTTCGGGTGGGAAAAATGAAAATACGAGTTGGACTTTTTGATCTTCTTAATTTAACCTCTTTTACACCTTTTCTACATGCCATAATAATTATGAACTATCACATTTTCTAGAATGTACTGTGATTGAAATCAACATGTATAATTTGAATACAATTTTTAATAAAGTAGAAACAAAAGATGTGAGTGTGTGTATGTGTTCTTTGAAGATAGTTTGAAATGGTTCCTGAGTTATCCAATCTGTTTGTTTTCTTTTCGGTGTTTGAGATATGACATCTGATTAGGGATGGATAAGTATATCTTAACATTAAGGCAAAAGCTCTTATTCTAACCCATTGTTTATTGTATTCCTAAATTAGTAACTATTAACTCATAAAAATTTAAATATTTACTTATAAACAGTTAAAATTAATAGAACCAATTGAGTTTCATAAATAAAATTGTTATTTTACTAATAATATATTAAAAATAATAAAATATTATTTATTTCTCTTTTAAGTTTAGAAAATTAATAATTTATTCACATGATTAAACTTTGAGATGTTACATTTTTCTTTTTAGAGTTTCTTTATTTTTTCCCTCTCTTTTCTGACATCATCACCAATCGGGTTACTCTCCCTTCTCTTTTCTAGTGCATTTTCAGACGAAGAATATTGTCTTCATAACAGACATAGACAATTGTCTTTATCTAGTGATGAAGTCATTCTTCGTCTGGAGATGGGTCGAAAAAGGAGAGAGAGAGAGAGTAAAATTGATTGGTGATGATATCAGAAAAGGGAGGGCGAAAAAAAAATCTTAAGAAAGAAAATGTAACATTTTAAAGTTTAATCATAAGAAAAATCGTTAGTTTTTTAAATTTAGAAGGAAAATAGATAATGTTAACTGGTTCTATTAGTTTTAATAATTCATAAGTGTTTAAGTTTTTTATAGTTGATGAATACTAATTGCATAGAAAATGAGTTTAGGGTGGGAATAAGTGCTTTGGCTAATATTTATGTTTGAAAAGAAAATTTTAGAGATAATGAGAAACCTACTTGAGAATCGTTGACAAGATCCTGCCGGGACAAAAATAAATAAATGGGATATGGGAATAGGGTTAGCGTTGAATGACACAATCGTTATCCATATATTTATCCCCAAAGTCATTCATTAGATTCACATGCCTGCATCTGCATGGGAGCTTGCTGACTGTTGAGCGAGTGTGACTCAGTGTGATTATTAGCCTTGTATAGAAGCAAACAAATTAGGGTAAATTCAACAGACTTTATTCACGCTGGGAAATTTCTATCTCAGTCAACTTACTTCTTTTCTGTTCGGCTTACTATTCACACGCATGATCATTATATATAAGCTTCTTTTTTCATTATTACGTGATGACTTGCCTTTCTCCAAATCTTAGAAAGATTTAATTATCAAGTTTGTAATGATTAAGTGCATGAGTATTCTATTAATTTACTGATTCAGAGTTTCAATTCAACACAGCAGAACGGAACAAAACGGCTTTTGCGACGCTTCAATGTCACCAGTAGAGTCAACCTTGCACAGCGCACCATTTATTGACATAAAGGGGACCATGGCCTTTCACTTGGGGGGAAAAATAGGCTAAAATATGATTAAAAAAATGTTAAAAAAGAAAATTAAGATTTAAGATGAGAGAGAGAATGAGTAAAAAAACGAATATAAATATTAAAGAAAATGAGCCAAAGATAAATAAAAACGGATAGATAATATAATAGTTAAAAGATGATATGACAATACGAGATAACATATTTATGTGAAAAATGATGAAAGTTAAGTTTATTAATTATAAAGAGTTTAATTTAATTTATTTTTTTTAATGATGTTGAGTTTTTAATTAAAGTTAGTTTTCTAATATGTTAAACATTTAATTGTTAATTAAAGTTTTTAAAAGTTATATTTTAAGTTTAGAAATATTTTATATTTATAAAGTTGTTTAATAAAAATAGTTTGTGTTTATAAAATCGTTGTTAAATATAATAAAGAATTTTATAATTTCATTGTTTAGGAAAGCTTGAAGTATATTAAATTTATTTTCTAGAATACTAATTTTTTAGAATTTAGATTTTAATAATTAATTTATTAGATTATTAATAAAATTTAGTTAAATATTATTTTTATTTATCTATTTGTTCTTTGAACGATATTAAATTATATCACAACTTGAACTACGCTTCCATTTTAGCAAAGATGACTTATTACCTTTTTGATTGTCAAGTCCTTGACTAGTGACAAGCTTTCCGAATTCAAGCAGATTAGCATGTATGAACACTAAAGAACAAGTCCCTTTTTTTACGACGCAAGAAATCTTAGAGTGAATAAATAAAAAACCCTTGAAGAATCCAATTAATGGATGTAGTGTGTAAAGAAAGGAAAGATGGAAAATGTTGATGATGATGGTATGGGCAGGCACATGCTGTGCTGGTGAGGCACGATTTAATTTGACAAGATATAAACTTTGGGGCGATAAACAAATATGCACCATGTATGTATACAATACAAGACATAAGGGGAGCGTAGGAGGGGCCAGTTGTTAGTGCTTCAATGAGTTGTTTCCCAACTGGAAATTTTATTATCTCCATTGCCAATTTTATTCAATGTTTAGTACTTGAGAAACATGGATTTGATTGCCTCCTTGTTGCTTTCTATGCTTTTCCATTCTTTTCTTTCTTCAACATTCAAAACTTTCATCAAAGTTTCATTTTCCTACCCCACTTTGTTTATAAAATATCTTAAACCTATATATAATATATGCGATTTCATTTCTTCCATTCCTTAATAGTAATAAAGTTTTAGTTTCACTGTTGTTTTGCCAGTGTCAGCCACCGGGAAGAAGAAGAAGAAGAAGACGAAGAAGAGGGGTACATTACATATAATGCATTCACATTAAAGCACAGAATAATGGTTGCCAATTACAATACAGTTGCAACTGTTTTAATAACTTGAACAACTAATTTAATAATTGAATATTTAATACAAATAAAAGTATCTATGCTTTACCTATAGCTTTGAATTTTTTATATCTATAGGTTTATTATACATGTGTCTGTGACTGTAAAATTTAACTTTCTGGATAGTTTTTTCTTATAACTAGGCTTAGCACATGGACTGACACCAAATCTCTGAGTGGAAACTCTTCTTCCTGCCGGTTTGAACAGTGGAAGATAGATTCCACCAACTTACAGATGGGAATATCAGAGACTATCCTAAGATTGTCAAATGGATCATTTGGATGATGCACTTCTTTTTTCTTTAATCAAATGAATCCTCAAAATTTGAAAATTGTACCATAGATACCTCTGTTGTCATAATTTTATGAAATTGACATTGTTGAAATGTGGAATATAATGATCATGTCTAAAGGACATTATCTTACAATATTGGCATAAAGTCATTACGGGGCATAACCTCTTTATGTGGGTTCGAGGTTTAGAGCCTTGAACTAAAATTTAATAAGGGATTTATTTATAATTATATTGTCTTAAAATTTTATATAAAAATATTATAATTATTGTGTTTTGTAACTCTAAAAATTAATAAAAAATCTAGTGTAACTGTAGATATACATATTATTAACAAAAACATGTAGATCTATTTTATTATATTTGATCCATTTTAATTTCCATTTTTTCCCTTAATTCATTTCTTAACTGTCTTTTGTGATAAATGAGACAAATGAAAAGTTTTACCTTATAAGGTAAAATAAAAACATTGTTCTTATAAAAAAGTGTTTTATTTATCTTGATGAAGCTAGAGTGAAAGAACATTTAAAATAAATTTTTTATATTTTCAAGGTTCATTTAACAAGGAAAAAAAATGTCCATTATATAAAAAATTAAAAAAATTGTCATCCCAAAATTTTTTTGAGGTAATCTATCATATTCTCCCCAAATTAGTAATTAAATATTATTGGTATTACAAGACCAAAAGCCGTAAAATGGAAAAAAGAATTTATATATAATTTAAATATATAAATATGATTAAATATTATTTTATTATTAATTTAAAATAATTTAATTACATGAAAATATATTATTTATATACTTAAATTATGTAATATATATATATGTATAATTTTATTACATAAAAAATTACATTTACCATCCCGAAAGAAGATACGCATGATACAACCCACATGACTCTCACAGTCTTCTCTTTTCTTTGTTATTTTTAACTCTTCTTTTCTGCTCGATTCATCACTTGGAGGCATCATTCAACTCCAACATGCCATGCATAAAGCTTCTTGGCTTCTTTCTTGCTACATAAAATTTATATATGAATAAACATTAAAAATCTAATGAATATTAATAGATTACACCATCCCATATAACTTGGAAATGATGCTCCCACACTTTGCCTCCAAATGGACAAACAAATTAAAGCTGTACTGATTTAAATTCACTAAAAGAAAAATTAAACACACCTTTTTGGATATTAGGAATTAGATAGCCACGATACCAACATAAATATTAAGATTTAGGAATCTGTCCCATTCTAAGACAACTAAGGCATCAAAAATTGGCTTTTTCTTTTCTTTCTTTTTTTCTTTTTTTTTCAACAAAGAAATCATAAATCTTCTGTTTTCATTTTATGAAGCAGACTATACATGTGAACTGGATCTACTCTAAATAATAGTTTTCAAAGTCAATAGTCTTTCCCATCAAATAGTTCAAGTTAGCTAAATGAATTAATTATTAATTGTACTATATAATATTTATTTATTTTGATAAGATTAGCAATATGGTGGATATCGTGACATAGGACCCATGAGATGTAGCTCAATTATTGTCTACGCATCACTGCTGGGGACCAAAAATAAAATTAGGAATTTTTTGGTATCCTCGAGATTGATTTTTTATGTCAAGATTAGTTCCAAGAGGCAGATGCAAAATCTTATCACTTAATTAAATGGAAGTTTGTGCAAATATTTATATACATATATTTGTGTGTGCCCTGTGCTAGATCCAATTATATTACGAATAACACAAGCAATGCAAAACTTTAATGAACAAAATTCATTGTTTTTATCAGTCTTCCTTAACACATGACCATGCGAAGTGGATCCGCCTTCAAAGAAGCCTCACAATAACAGCCTATCTTTGTATTATGAATTAATTGTATTTGTATAAGCAAACATTGTGGCCATGTTTATCAGTGCAAGGCTTTCTTCAGAAACAATGAATGAACATACTTTACTACTTTATAATATAAATAAAGAATGCTCGAATACTTTGTACTGTGCATGAAAAAAAGATCAGAGAGAGAGAGAGAGAGAGAGTATTGGGGTTCGAGAGTTTGTGTGTATTTGATTGTAAAGTGAGATTTTTAGTGTTGGAAATGTGTCTCTTAGAATTAAGTTTAGCTTTTTAAGTGCTTCAATGTTCAATATGATCAGAAAGGACTTGTGATTGGGACTATCTTAAGCTATCGTGGGTCCAATGCTTACGAGGAATTAGGACAGTTCAATACAGAAACATGGCTAGGGGATAGCGCAGAGAGCCTTGGTCTCACAAAGAGTTGACACCATTATTTTTAGGTGTGACGGACTCTGATTTGATTTATTAATTTCTTCTTCGAATTATAATTTTTTTTCAAATGTATGATTTGATATTTTGCCTTCATTGTTTTGCTAACACACACTAAATACATACTTAGTAATTATTTATATATGTTCTTGTCATTTAGATGTCTGCACTTCATAAACACTTTCGGTACATACAAAGAGACGCCTTCAAATTAAAGACATACTGGAAGATAATTTCTTATCTAAACTGGCGATAGACTAGTCACTCTGATGTTACATTTAACTATGCACACAGCACAATTTGTTTCTAAGATTTCTCGTGTCTACATGTTTATATAGTTATTAAAATGACTTCTCAGTGAGAAAATACAGCAGGTTCCCAACACCTGTTGAACGCAGTTCCATCATATATCCTGTTAATATCTACACACATTAAATAATAAAAGACTCTGGTTAATTGCTAGAAAGGATAAGTAAAGATGATTGAATTAGATTATGATCAGTCGGGTAGTCAGGCCTGGCTCAGTTTAGATTGTTCAGTGCTGACAAATAGAGACATATAGCAAATAAACTCTCATCTGGGTGTTGTTAACATATGATTCAGTTCCCAGTCACCTTCATTCCCACTGCTTAAAACCCTAATTTTCACTACCCTGCAGCAGCTAGCTGCTAGTACAAGCTGGAGGTGTTGAGCACCGCCATCTATATGCAAAACTTTTCAGAGTGAAAAAATAAAAAGCAGAACAATGATTTTTACACGGTTACACCCTTAGCAGGTAATAAATTGGTTTAATGTAAATTTGATTATACATTTTAGTAATAAGATGGTAGGGTCCTCGGGAAGAGGAAAAAGTGAAAGAAATAGAAATGGGAAGCGTGTGGAGTGGAAGATAGAGCCACATGTGAGTAATTATTCTTGTTGTTCCCTTGTGTAGTTAACACGTGTCAGACCTTTGGCTTCACCTTCAACTCCGGTCCCTCCCCGCACCGTCGTCGAACCACCCACTCTTCCCTATTACCCTTCCATTTTCTTATGTCATTTTCACAGATTTTATAATAAAAATCCATACGTTCAAATAAAAAATGAAAAAGAATGTATTGAAAATATTGTTTGAAACTTGAAAGGATCAAACTTGAGTACCGTACGTATGCAACCTTTTCTTCGAGATGAAAAGAAAATAGGGAGGAAGGAAGGATGATAGCCCTCACTCCAATGAACATAATTAATTTCTTTTTTGATTATGTTAACGGGAAATACTTCTTCTGGGACTGTTATATTTTTTCAGATGAATCTAAAAATATGTTAATGTCTCATGAAGTTGGATTGGAATTCGGAAGAGACGTTATTGAGTTCTTGGTGAGGCCTCAGAATTTATTGAGAGGCATTGATTTGTCACTTTCATGAGCCAATTTCATAATTCTTGCTTTATACTTTCCCCCAGAATCAGCAGGTCCTAAAAATTTATGAACTCCATTTCCTCAAGTTCTGGGCCTTGCTTTGAAAAGTCAAAGAGATAAATTAATTTTCAAAAAAATAGAAATATGACAATTTAAATTAAATTTAGGAAAAAATTAATGAAGGCTCAGTCGCTACTCCTTGTTCAAACTCACAAACTGAAACGATATTTTACCGAGAAGAAGCACGATATATTGATGCACGCGCTTTCACTCTCTCTTCACAGGTTTAAAAAAAGAAGAATAAGTCGTTATCAAACTTTAACTCAGTTTTGAACGCCATTTAATGACCATTCTGCCACCCTCTTAATTACCGCCTGCTCCTCCAATGCCGTATAAATATACAAACACAAACACAAACACAACAATATATGAAATAGTCAGTCTGATACCATTTTTTAATTTATTCTTTTCTTTGCCATCAATTCAAGTTTAAGCTTCAAAATGCTGCATTCTCTTTCTCTCTCTTTTTCATAGATTCAATTCATGTATATTTTGATAAGGTTTGTGTTTCTTTTTCATTGATGACTTTGATTCAAATGCAATTTAAATGTGTTAATTGGGTTGGTTGATTGGCTTTTTTTTATTTGTTAGGTGGTTGGTTTGTTAGGAGAATAGTGTGATTGAGATCTTAAGAAATAATGCGGGTGAAAGAAATGCATCCCTTATGTTGTATTTCACTGGAAAGTCCGGGCATCGGAGACCAGTCACCGGATATGTGGTTATCGAGGACAAGGAGTTTACCGGCTAGTTCTGTGTCCGGTTTTTGCGGATCTGAGGGTAATGCACAAGGATCGGAGGGAAGGGTGGCTGGAGTTTTGTACAAGTGGACAAATTACGGCAAGGGATGGAGATCCAGGTGGTTTTTGTTGAAAAACGGTGTGCTGTCGTATTCCAAGATTCGCCGACCTGAGTATTTGAATTTACTTCCGCCCACTGATGACGTCAGATTGATCGGAGAAATTTCCACCAATCGCCTTTCCAGAATGGACAGTGGCGGCTTTAAACGGAAGCAGCAGAAAGATGTTGGCATTGTTCATTTGAAGGTAAAATTCATTCACTATCCTAAAATGAAGCAATACGACGACGCTTTTTGGCGGTAGATGTAGAAAAGTTGCTGAAAGAGGCAATAATTTTGATTCAAAATTTACTTTTGGGTATTATCAGTTTTGCCAATTGTTATTTTTTCTATTTTTGGTTGCTATAATCAAATTATTAATTTGAATGCTTTCGTATCTGAGTAAACCAACGGTTAAGAACCGATGGTTTATAGCATTTTCCTCATATAATTTACTGTATACTCTCTCTCATCTTTTTAGTGATTAGTGATTTCGATTTTCAAGCTCATCTTTCACCTTTAAAGTCTGGTTTTTTAACAGTTTAACTGGTTGTCAATGTTGAGTGGGTCACATCAGCAGGTGGCTGGAGAGTTTTGATAGGCTATGTTGTAGGTGCAGATAATAAGCTATGGTCACATCATTTTTTGATCGGTATTGGTTGGTTAGAAGTGGGATTTGAGCTCTCCCATCCTATGATCGTGCTTTTCTTCGATTTTCCTTTATCAACTTCCAGTCTCACGTCCCATCCCCTGTCCCGACCCACCCTATTCTTCAACTTACGGTGTTTTGTTCACTTTCGTCGAACTTATACGCTTCTCTTCCCTCTGTTCTCAAGTAAAACGACGTCAATGGTTGTCCAAGAAAGAGACGATGGAACAGTGCAGTAAATAGTGACCACATCTTGGGGTTGCAGATATTTCTTCCGGATTTCTGTCTTTGCAACCTTCTTTTGTGTGTTTGTGTTCTTTGACTTGTAACGGCGGGAACTGTTTGGCATTACTTTTAGTTAAATAATCGAGGAAGAATAAATGTGGGTTTGGGGAGACTTGTAGGTGGAGCTTAGGCCTTATCCCATTTTTTGAATATTGTCAACTAAGGAGTTTTTAGACTGTTCTCTTACCACTAGATCTGATTGCTGAATCCATCGCGTGTTCTTTAGAGCCAGTGGTAAAAATACTCAGGTAATTTAATGGTCTTTTTCAGCGGGGTTTTACTCGTCTGTAGTGATGTTTTATAATTTTGTGGCTGGACAATTGTTGGTGTCATTCGGAGCATACAAGGCTTCTTTTGCTACTTCAATTAATCACTTGGCTCTCTAATGGTAAATGAGTTTTGCTTTTACTTTTTCTTGGTAACCTGAAGGAGGATAGACTGAGTTCAAGAAACTTGTTTCGCTTCTGTGTAAGCCTTTTGTTTAATTGTAGTAAGCTAGGATGCATTCAATTTCACGTTATTTCTCTCTTTGAGATTTTCAAGCTGGCACTATCTGATTCATACTATTACGTATTCACCCTTTAAGGGAAATGACTTTGGTAATTGCTTGACTAATGCTTTATGGTTTATATACTTGTGTTAAACAATGTGATGATATTGCAATAAGCTGCTCACAGAGATACTTCATTTGAATTTTTGTAGCAGATCTCATCATTTCGAGAAAGCAAATCCGATGACAGGCGGTTTTACATATTTACTGCTACAAAGACGCTACACTTGAGAACTGTTTCAAAGAAAGATCGTGTATCCTGGATACAAGCTTTGGTCTCAACTAGAAGCTTACACTTACTGAGACCACTGAATGATAGTCTCTCCCTCATACCAAAAGATATATCAGTATCAACTGAGAGGCTTAAAAAGCGCTTAGTGGAAGAGGGAATCAATGAAAATCTCGTGAAGGACTGTGAACAAATTATGCTTTCCGAGTTCTCTGAAATTCAAGGACAACTTAATGTTCTCTGCGAAGAAAGATCCAATTTGCTTGACACATTGAGGCAGTTGGAGGTAACAACTTAACAGTTAGTATGCTTTAATAATTAAAAAAAAATGCTTGTAACAATCTTGAGAATTTGTTTTTGTCAATCGCTACAATTTCTAATTTAATGTATATTAAGTTTAGATTTTACCAAATCTATGTTTCTACTATAATAGTGCGGTTAAATTCAGTATTTTCCATATTTTTTAGTTCTCTAGACTATTAGGCTAATGTAATTGGTCGATGAGACAGTATAAGTAATTCTGTCTATTGTGCTTAAGTTGACTGACGCTATAAGCTTAACCTATCAAAGTCCCAGTCACAACTACTTGAATTGAGGTGGATGTTAAGATTTTCTTATTCAACTATTGTGAATGTAGTTGAATTCTTGTATGTTAAATGACGTCTAAGAACCTTTTTACCCTGCATCACCTTTTTATTATGAATCAAGTTCTTTGTATCATTTGCTCTTATTGATGCAAACCTTGCCACATTAACCAATCATTTATCGCCTTACAGTTGGCTCCTTTTGAAACATCATAGATTGCATTCTAAGTTTTTTGTTCAATCATCTCAATGTTGACCTTTTCAACCAAGCTTATTATTGACCTAGCAGTCGTGGTTGATCATGAAGCCACACTTTGTGATGATGGAAAGAAGTATGTGGACCTGTTATTTTATGAGCTCTATATTGAGGTTAAAAAAAAAAATGAAAAAGAAAAGGAAAGGAGGATTAACGTTGGTACTTATTTGGAATTTTGGACCATTCAGGCAGTGATTTGGCAATTGAAAATCTTAACAATTGAAGCTTTTAAAGCTTTAATTGTATTCCTACCTGCCCATGAGGTTCTCTCCAAGCCTGCATTTTAATTCTAGTGAGGTCATGTGGCTGAATAGATTGGACTTTGATCATTTTCTCTTTTGAAAGAGTTCTCTAGTTTGTTTCCATAGATGTAATTATCAAGTGAGAGAAAAAATTCTTAATTTTGTAATTATGTAGGAGCTTGGTTCAATCTACTGTATATGAGAAACTAATGGAAGTGACCTGTAAAATTGCACATACGCAGTGGTTTTTATGTTTGGTATAAATGAAAATTAGGTTCTTTTTTCTGCTTTTGCTGAAGGACCCCATGAGTGCAAGAAAGCTCTTGTGTTTTCTTTTTTTAATAGACTGAAATACACTAAATCTTTCACTAATTTTGTGAATCTAGAAATAATTTAAATTGATAATGAAAGGGAGTGTAATGACTTAAACTAATTGGCTTTCAATGTAAAACCGGCAATTATATGTGCTTGTATGTATGTTTATATGTACAATTTATTGGTTAATATTTGATATTGTGTCAAAATTTGATATTGAAATGGTTTAGCTTGAAATTTCTTGGCAGCTGGCTACTTTTATCCATTTTCAAAATGCTTGTAACAAGCTTTGAAAGTGCATGTTGGTCATGAGATACAAGTTGTTTAAGTTTGATATTTTGTTGAAGTACAAGATGGAAAGGGTATTGGGTGGAAACTTTGGCTGCTTGTTATCTGTTTTGTGTGTTTTTGAATAGTGTTTCGTATAAGCTCTTATTCTTTTCATTCCGTTGTTTTAATTTGGCTTCCATTATAGAACTGCAAGTTTGAATTGCATGATTATACCATATATTTATGTAATAAGCTTGCATATCTGTTGTACTCTAAAAAGAAATTCCTTACTTATACAGGCTGCTAATATCGAAGCTGATGCCTCTGGAATTCACGATGGTGAATACCGCTTGACAAAGCATGAATTGTCTAGTCTAGGGCGTGGAAAATATAGTGGTACTTTCAATATCCATCACTTTTCTTGTTCATATTTGTGTGTTAAAATACTATTTATTTAGAAGTAATTATGTAGTAGTATTAATTATTAGCATTTGTTGAAAAAAAAAAAAGAAGTGAGCACATCTAGTCCATGGAATATGATGGGCATAGCTAAGCTGAAATAAATTGGTCTAATGGTTTCTTTATTTTGAATGCTGGAAGAGATTGAAAGCACATTTTCTCTGCAAATTAATATTTATTCTCTTTTGAGCATTTGAGCTTTAGAAGTTTAACTGTTGTTCATCTTGTGCATTACAGATTCTCGGTCAATCAAACGTGGATACAAATGCTGTATCCATTTTCTTAATCTGCATTAGCTTTATAAGTCCTGCATATAAAGGGAAATATTTATGTATTTTGGGAATACTACTTAATTCCTTCTTCATATACTCAGCGTTTTTTTCATCTCTCTTTAATTTTTTTTCCCTTGTATTCATTCTCTCTGAAAGAAAACTCTGATGAGTTATTAGGGTCCAACATTTGATCATTTTCTCCAAGTTTTGCTTGCAAATATTAGTGTATATTATAAACTCACATTTTATTATTTGCATAACTGCTTTTTCTTGGGATACTGAATCAATAATGGTTTTATCAATAGTTAATTTGAAAATTAAGTTGACTGGATCCATGTTGGTTTGTTTTTTCTTCTCCCTTTTTGGTGCGGTGTGGGAATAGAGGCTGAAAATAGCAAAAAAAACAAGCATGGCTTGGATAAAACAGATATCAGGAAAAAAGAAAAAGAAGCAGCACAAGAGCTCCGATTGAGGACCCACAAAACACTGTCACTAACATAAGGAAAAACTTATCTGTGTTGAAGTTATAAGTCTGTGTTATGGACTTTAATATTGTAGCTGATAATCTGACCTATTTATAATTATTAATAACTTCCTCCATTCTCATATTTCATGACATCTTGTTTTGGTTTACAGAATGCAGCACGACTGAGTCATCTGATGATATTGAGAAACAAGAACTTGAGGAGGTATCAGATGAGGATGAAATGTCCTTTTATGACACAATAGAGTATTTCAGCGAACTTTCTGTTAGTTCTGGGTCTGTAAGAGGTGGTGCAAATCAAGCAGAGAAGCATAACGAACCTGGAAACCAAGGTGATAATGTGGACAAGGTGCATGATAAGGAGAAAACTGATGTGAGATATCCTCACGTTGAAAGGCGAAAAAAGCTACCTGATCCAGTTGAGAAAGAGAAAGGTGTTAGTCTTTGGTCTATGATCAAAGATAATGTGGGAAAAGACCTGACACGAGTTTGTCTGCCTGTTTATTTTAATGAACCAATATCAACCCTTCAGAAATGTTTTGAGGATTTAGAGTACTCTTATCTTCTCGATCGAGCTTATGAGTATGGAAAAATGGTATGACTTAAACAGATACATTAGTTTTTAGTATCTAATAGTCTGTGCTCTTCAAATGATGTGCATATACTTTTCAACATGTGCCTATTTCCACCGAATATGACTCTACAATGTCTGTGGTTAGAAAATAATATGTTCCTGTTTGGAAAATTTCCTTCCACAGCAGGCTTTTGTGATATGATGTCTTTTAAAGGTAGTCTTTGCAAATTATACATGCTCAAATGATATAAAACATGACTTTATTTTGGGTAAATAACTGATAGGGCATGCATCTATGGAAATTAGTTTTGTCCTTATGGGTTCTTATCAATGTCAAAATGAATTATCCATATTTTGATGATGATTAATGACTTAATTATCTTAAAAAAATTTCAAGCAAATGATTACACTTGTGCTAATCAAGGATTCAAACAACCGACCTCAAATTTTTGTTTCTCCAGTGTTGTCTCTTTCGGGTAAATAACTTACAGGGCATGCATCTATGGAAATTAGTTTTGTCCATTTGGGCTCTCATCAATATCAAAATGAATTATCTATGTTTTGATTATGATTAATGGTTTCTTTCTCTTAAAAAATTTCAAGCAATGATTACATTTATCAGAGATCCTGCTGTAGCTTTTCAGATTCTGAGGGGAAGGCTACAAACACTGTCTAAGGCTTGCACTGCAAATTAAAAAAAAGATATATTCATAGATATATATTTTCACATCTATATTATATACATATTTTTTTCCTGTTGGTTATGCCCTTTAGATTCTCAATTCTACCTCCATTTTTAGGACTTTTTGGCATGTTATAACTGTTTTATTCAAAACTGATATTGCTTTAATGTCTATTAACTTTTACATTTTACTTCATCGGGGTCTTGTGATTTGTTTTCAGGGGAACAGTGTCCAAAGGGTTCTCAATGTTGCTGCTTTTGCGGTCTCTGGATATGCTTCCTCTGAAGGCAGGCACTGCAAACCCTTCAATCCTTTACTTGGAGAAACTTATGAAGCTGACTATCCTGACACAGGAGTTAGGTTCTTCTCTGAAAAGGTGAGTAACTAGGATTCAATGACAGGGGTTCATCACACAATGTGGTGAATTCAAATGTGGAACAGTTATATTGGCATAATTAACCAATTAACTAATAGATGAACATTTTTAAACTAATCATTTGGGAGAAAATGCACTATTTTTGGCAGAGAATTCAGTGACTTTTTAGACAGATATGCCTTTTTTTTGAAAGTCTTCTAGATGATTGGTATAAGTAAAAAAAAATAAATTAACTGCTATATGCTTTTTCAAACATTTATCCTACCTAAGACAAGAAATTTCCTGTAAAGTATGTTAGGAATAATATTGAAGCTTTTTTGCTTGTCTCCATTATATATAGGAGATTGAAAATTTATTAAATATTGTGTAAGAATTTTTTAGCAGCGCTGGAAGTGAGGGAAAGCATGATATTCATGTTTTCTATTATGATGCTCTGGCCAAGTAGGAATTCAGATATAGTTTAATTACTTGGGCTTCTACGATGTAATGGAAATATGATGAGTTACATTATGATTTTGTTATATATATATATATTAAATCAAAACATATTTCACTTATATTTCTAGTTGGAGCAGGTCAGTCACCACCCAACCATCGTTGCCTGCCACTGTGAAGGTAAAGGGTGGAAATTCTCAGGTGAGAGCAACGTCCGCACAAAATTTTGGGGACGATCAATTCAGGTTGACCCTGTTGGAGTTCTGACCCTAGAGTTTGATGATGGTGAAATATTCCAGTGGAGTAAGGTGAGCCTGCTGCATGATTATGGTTTTGTGGTATATGGAACTCATTTATTGTGATCCTCTGGCTTCCTTTTTAATTTCTGTACATATATCATTTTTTTTTTCTGTGCTGTTTTAGGTGACAACAAGTATTTACAATCTTATCCTTGGTAAAATATATTGTGATCACCATGGGACAATGCATATTCAAGGTAATTGTGAATATTCATGCAAACTCAAGTTCAAAGAGCAGTCTATTCTTGATCGAAATCCCCACCAGGTTAGTAGTCCATATTATTAGCAATTTCTGCTCCATCTGCCATCCAGGAAATATTAGAACTCTGTTAGCTTGCTTGATGTACATCTGTGTGGATCTACATGTTGCGCCAAACATGAGGATGTTATCAAAATTCAAAAACAAGTAAGTTGAACATCTGAAAATACCCTCCATTTCCCCAGGTCAATGGATTTGTTGAAGATATGGGAGGGAAAAAGGTAGCTACATTATTTGGGAAATGGGATGACAGCATATATTATACTAGTGGTGATGGGACTGGCAAGCCAAAGGATTGCAGTTTCTCATCAAATGCCTCTTTGCTGTGGAAAAGTAATAAGCCCCCTCCTAATCTCACTCGGTACAACTTAACATCGTTTGCGATCACACTAAATGAGTTAACACCAGGATTGCAGGTAGAGATGGTGTATTAAATCTAGCTCATATGCAATTTCATTTTTCCTCATGCATATCTAATTGTTTCTTATAGCTGTGTCTGATCCCGGGTATTTGATCACGGATTAAGGAGAAACTTCCACCTACGGATTCACGGCTTAGACCAGATCAGCGTCATCTGGAGAATGGGGAATATGAGAAGGCCAATGCGGAGAAGCAGCGGCTGGAAAGGAGACAAAGAATGGTATATTTAGTAACTTCCCTAATTTGTTTGCATGATATTCATTTCAATCTCATTTGCTGTATTCTGTGTTTCTTCTTGTGGTTTGTACCAGACCAATGATGCTCAATCACTTGCTTAAATTATATATTTAAACACATGTACCTATTGTGCGGAAATTTTTTATTGCAAATCATGTTGAATATTATTCCTTGATGGATATACATGAAACACCATCTATACTGCAAAACATTTTATTTCTATAAATATTAAGACTTATCAGCAAGAATCTGTATCTTAAGTGGTGTGATTTATAAATCAGGATCACAAACAATGACAGTTCAGCTTCTTTTATTTATCATGCTTTATCTTATTTTAAACAGTCCAGGAAATTACAAGAGAATGGATGGAAGCCTAGATGGTTCAAGAGGGAAGGTGAAGATGGACCCTATCGCTATGCCGGTGGGTATTGGGAAGCACGAGAACAGTGCAAGTGGGATGGATGTCCAAATATTTTTGTAGATTTTAATGAAGATGGTGTTCATACCTCTGAAGATTCTTGAACTAAAATAAGGTGTGTATTTCTTTTACATGAGAACAACGTTAATACTATTCCAGGCCTGCAAGTTGCATTGATTATCCTGCTGCTGTTCTATATCACAATTTGTCTTTCTATAGTAGAAGCTTATAAGTGCATTATTTAGCGGCAAAAGCTCCACTTCTATTTAGCTGAAAGCGCATAAGACTGCAGACATTATTTATATGATTGATCCTAGTCGAGACAAAATATCGAGAATCTGTATCTTTACACAAAACTATTGTAAGTGATTGCCTTATGTTTCCACAACAAGAAGGTCCCGTAAAAAGTCATTGAATTATTGAAGAAAGTTTATATCAAAAAATTTTCCTTTTTCTCACTTATTCCTTGCCCATTCTGGGATTCAAACAGATGGAAAAGAGAGGGCATATTCTTATGGCTGACATGGAGAGCATAAATTGTTTTGGAATAAAATTATGCGTATAAACAAATTGTACAAACTTATATGTACCAACAGAGATAGCAACTTATAATTAAGTGATATGATGATTAACTTTTTCTCAGTTTGTATAAATAAATTTGTACAATTTGGTTGTATATGTATTATTACTCTTTTGAAAACTAATTGCGCTTGACATTGTTGATACTGCAGAGTGAGGTGAAGGTAGTTTTCATGACCATTTCAAAGCAAAAGTGGTCTGGATGTTGCCACAAACATCAGAGTCTGACGAAGTTGAGTTCCCTTGGCCAATATGATGAAAAATTGGTCAGCCTAATATTTCCTTTGTAACACTGTGGAGTTAAATTCTGATGCCGAAGGGGGGTTGTTTGGTCATGTAGTCTCCTTTCTCTCCGCACAGATGATTTGTTGTGGTTCTACAGTTGTAGGCTTTGGCTGACAATTTCCTTTACATATTTATTCGTATTTCTTTGTTAGGAATAAACGAGGTAAAGAATTAGAAAAAGATGTATTCTTGTCATCTCCGAAAATGAACAAATAGTTTGTTATTTTTCCCTTCTATCAATTGCCACCCATGTACCAATGGTGAAATGCTAATAAAAGTGAATGGAAGTTGAGGCACATTTCATAGGGAAAGTAATCATAAAATTTGGTCTTTACTGAGTAATTTTTTCAATTGTTTTTAGAGCTGTTATCAGGAGTAGTCGATTAATTTCAAATGTATTCATGATTTTCAGAAGATATACTTATGGTTCTTTTTTAAAATTTCACATTCTATCACTGATATGGAGTGAATTGAACCTTGTTTCAATCTTGCGTGAACGGCATATGCGTTCTACTTACATATTTGTCAAGAAGTCACCTGTTGATGGGATCATATATGGTTTCCAGAAGATGACCATATTGATTGGTGCTGTTACCAATCTCATGGTAATATGTTAAGTATTGAAGGAAGATTTTGTAGTTCTTGATTGGGATTTATTTAGTGATATTTGTGTAGATTATTGGATGATAGTATGTTAAAATTATTCTGGAAATAAAATGGCATGAATGGGTTAGCAAAATTTGACCAAAATAGCTAGAGTTTGACATCCAAAACACATATGAATGACTGTTTATCGATTAAAGTAAATATATCTATTCATGACAAATAATTGTATAAAAGATATATGGTTGCTTGTGACACAAAAGAAGTCATGATAAATACCTATACCCATTAAACCTTAAATACATTATACTTATCAATTAAAATAAAAATGTTTATTCAAAGCGAACAATTATACAAATGATATATTATATTATTTGTGACATATAGAATAAGTCGTAATGAATATATATACTTATTCAACCTTAAAAAAAATATATATATGGATGGATGGTCTACTAATGTTTTCACACAAAAATTTAAGAAAAAGTTGTGAAAAAGGAGAAACTTTCATCTTGCCCTTCTAAATAAAACGGTAGATGAAACCTGCCCAAATGATTGCATAACTAGTGACTGGTGC
The DNA here is from genome assembly GCF_011075055.1 of Mangifera indica. Taxonomy (NCBI): domain Eukaryota; kingdom Viridiplantae; phylum Streptophyta; class Magnoliopsida; order Sapindales; family Anacardiaceae; genus Mangifera; species Mangifera indica. Next base: position 4,817,056 of record NC_058139.1, read on the forward strand.
TAGCTGGGTTCAATAATGAAACTGAAAAAAGTTAAACTACATTGCCGACTTTGTTGTTGAAATTGACATGCCGCCTACATCTTCCATATGTTATTATCCTAGTAAATAGTAAATTCATTATGTAGGGTTTACGAAAAGGTTGCTTATAATTCTAACCCAGGCATTGCTGTTTGTCAAATCCAATGTCATCGTGTCAATGTGCTGTTTGCTTGCACGATTGATGTAACTCTCCATCAATATTTGTCCAGTGAAAATTTTTTACACAGAAGAATTCTGGCTCCCTGCGCTCAGTAGTTTTTTTACCATTAAATAAATGGGTTGCATCCAAAACTTGGAACAAGGGCATCCATGCTCAAACTGGCAAAGACTTAACGCTCAAACAAATCAATGGATCTAAAACATAATTCAGTGACTCCAAGGATCTTTCGGAGGAAATCTCCAAGCAGTATGTGATGTCATTCGCCTGCTGATTTTCATTATACATCATCTTTGTAGGATTTTGCAGTTAAAAACGACTGATCGACTGTTAATGATTCTTATGTAACCTTATCCTATTTTTTCTTTTCTAGGCTGACTGTATCCCATCCATTTTTTTGGATCCTATCTATGAGGTGCAGTGCAGTCTTAATTCTTATTTTAGATATCAACGGGAAATATTATATTTACAACCACATTTTATTAACTTGTTTAAACTATCAGACATAAACGACAGAAAGAGCATCTAAGCATATATTATTATATCAATTTATATTAATAATTTTATTTCTTTGATCCAAACCGAGTAAAATACAAAGACTAATTTTTTTATTACAGAATATTAACTTTCTTATTGCAGAGAAGATAAAGTGTTTAAATAATTAAAATGGACTTAACTGCCTGCCACGGATCTATTAATCAGAATAGATTAATTTGTTGGCTTGGCAGATGATTTTTATCTGATGTGCTGTTTGTTTGACTCATCGAATCTCAGGAAAGATACTTACTTCACCTACAAAATTATTCCGTGGTATCTTCCAAGGAATATTATATATATCTAATTTAAATATATAAATAACATATTTAATATATATCATTATATAAATAAAAATTATTTTATTTTTATTTTAAAATTATTAATCATTTTGATGAAATATATATCTATTAATATATTTAAAATTATTACACATAATTTTATTATTAAGATAAATACAAAAGTAATACTAGTTTGATTTTATATTTTCTTGTAATTAGACAAGACTCAACAATAAGTAACTACATAAATGCCCAAAGAAAAAAAAGTGGATTTAGTAAACAGTTTGAGAAACACACTACAAGTAAACCAACCAAAATGGTTATATATTTAAAAAAAAAAAAAAGAAATTTCCCCTTCTAAGAGGTATTTTCTTTAAATAATGCTATATATACAGGTTTCACAAATGTGAAAGTAACACTAGTTTGACTTTCCTTTTTCTTCTAATTAGACAAGACTTAAACAATAAGTAACTATATAAATGTCCAAAGAAAAAAACATAGATTTAGTAAACAATTTAGAGAAACACACTACAAGTAAACCTACCAAAATAGTTATATATTTGAGAAAAAAAAAAAAGAAATTTCCTCCTCTAAGGTATATTTTATTTGAATAATGTTATGTATATAGATTTTACAAACGTAAAAATACTCAAACTCAAAACTTCTTTCTAAAAATTCTAATATTCTATTAATTTTTGTTAAACCCCCTTTTAGTACCACAGAATTGTTGCTTCCTTCATCTCTACTTTTCTTTTATACAAGGTGACAACTTACTTATTAACCCAAAAAATAAAAAAAGGACTCAGCCTGATACAATATTCCAAAATCCAGATGGAAGAAGCGATCCTTAAATATGGAGTTATGCATGACAAGTAACCTCCTGTTCTTCAAGTTCAATGCCTTCTTCAGCAAGCCTCTTGTCCTTGTAGACATACCATTTAGCACAACCCAAATAGATAACAAAGTTCAAAGCACTCAATATTGCCAGTAGCCAGTAGAAATCATACAGCTTCCCTCGATTGAGATTGTCTGCTAGCCATGGCTTTTTGTGCCCAGTCACCTTGTGCACTATAGAAACCAATAAAGAACTGAAGAAAAATCCCAGTGAAAGGGTGCTCAAAAACAACCCCGTGCTCATTGTCTTCATTCCTTTCGGACACTCTTTCAAGAAAAAAGCAAGTTGCCCAATATAAGTAAATGCCTCCCCAGCACCCACTAAGAAAAACTGAGGCACCAATAAAAACACACTTAATGGAATCTCAGCCGTAGGATCATCTACTATACCGTGTGATCTTGCTACATGTAATCGCTTTAATTCACACAGTGCTGCAGCAACCATTGCTAAAATGGAGAGCACTAGACCAACCCCTATACGTTGCAATGGGGTGAGTCCTTGTGGGTTTTTAAGAACTTTCCTCGTAATTGGAACAATAATTCGGTCATAAACAGGGACAGTCAAGAGAATGCTGCCAACGAAAAACACAGTAAGTGATGCTGCTGGGATTTGAAAATTGCCTAAGTGACGGTCCATGGTGGTTGCCTGCGATACTGAAAATGTGGTCATTTGTGCATACACTGTCCAAAACAAAATTGTGGTAGCCCAAATTGGCAACATCCTAATCACCAATTTCACTTCTTCCACATCGGTTAAGGTTGCTAAATTCCACTTGTTTACCATAGCCACATCTGGATCCTTGATTGCTGCCTTGTCCATGAAACTGCATAATCAACATCATTATCAAAATTTAATTGCATTTATTCATTAAAACTTGAAAGAATTATTGAAAAAAGTATCCTCATGTAATTGCTGGATGTGAATGGAGACAGTGAACTAAATTGGTGGCCCAGATGATGTACGATGCCTTCCTCGGTTTCTGCGTAAAGTTTATTTTTCAATGTGGTTCCAGGCTAGAAAGAATCTAGAGGATAATATAAAAAGATGCGGTTTTTCATTAACAGAGCGTCACGGAATGTTAATATGTCCGTGCTTGAGCTGGGAAAGCTGCTTTAACATTAACTCAAGACAAGAACCTAGCGACAGAATCAATTTGGAGCCAGCCTGGCTAAGTGGCTCGTGGGTTCATTCCCTAAAATAATATTATATATAGTCAAGATTTGCCTATAAAATGAGATCGTGTAGATCAACATGAAGAGATTCAGTGCATCCGATTCCAATAATTAACCTGCAAATATCCTACGTGTTCTATCTTCCAATGTTAGAACTGCATTTTTGTGCATAAAATTAACAAGAATAATTACAAGAGTTGAGTCTGTCCTACGAACATGTTGCTGGTCCGAAGAATGTCGCTTTTTAATGTTAAACTGATTTTAGACTAGTAGATTACCTCTCTAAATTGCTACATAAAATATGGTTATTCGACCATTATGAATGCAAAGAGATAAATCTATCTATTTCTATTTTAATAAAATCATGTATATACCCTTTTTTTAAATATATATAATTAAAAAATTTTAAATTAAAATAAAATAATATCTAATTATAATAATATATCAACTATATATATATATGCTCAATTATTTTCTAAAAACATGTCAGTATATAATTTCTTATTTGATTGCTTTGTCTTTTTATCTTCAGCATGGGGACATATAATCATGAATTCTAGCCTCTGAATGAATCTATGGGCTAATTGATTGCCAAGCACCATAAGATGACAGGGGTATCCCACCCAAACGATAAATATGCCATCGACTCTTTCTAAAGTTGCAGGAAATATAAGAAAGTTAATAAGAAATTGAAACCTTAAAGAAAGAAGACTAGTTTGACTAACCGGAACTGCTTGCTGTGGGGCAACCTTTGCTTTTTCTTCTTTCCTTCCGCTGGAATATCATCAATATCGAAGAGCATGGATGAATCCGATGGTAAATCCAAATGCCTTTTTCTCCAAGAAGCCACAAACACAGCGGCAATCTGCGTCAACGGGCTACCTGCCAATTTCTTGAACCGATATCGTCTAGTGCCTGACAAAAACACAACTAATCCGATAAGAATGGCGCAAGCACATATACCATATCCCCATTCACGTCCCAAATTGTCTTGTATGTAAACAAGAATTGTTACTGCCGCTAGTGAGCCTATGCTAATGAAGAAAAAGAACCAGTTGAAGAATTTGGTCATTTGCTTTCGCTCTTGTGGGTCTGACTCGTCGAATTGGTCCGACCCGAACCCGGACACGCTTGATTTTAGACCCCCAGTCCCTAGGGCAGTCAAATATAGAGCTATGTACAGAACTGTGAGCTGCAGGCCGCTTGCTTGGATGCAAGATCCGGCGCCATTCTGGATGGCGCATTTTGGGGGCCTCAAGCTGGGGATCATTGTTGAGATTGTCAACACAGTCACACCCTAAAATCACAACCATAAATAAATCATAATCTATATGTTTCCAGAAAAACGCATATATCTATTAATATAAGTTTATGATACAAAAAAAAAAAACGAATTTTTTTAATTTTTTATTATAAAAAAATGATGTTAGATTGTGGGCTCACAGTTGCTTGAACAGTAGCGAAGATTGCAATGGTGCGATATCTGTAAAAAGTTAAATCTAAGATTAGAAAGAAGTGAGGTCCTGAGAAGATCCAAGTGCAAGTTGAAAAGACAAACCTTCCGAGAAAGGTGTCAGCGACAAAGCCACCAAGCAAACAGAGCATGAAGGAGGTTCCAAGGAAGTTGGTGACAGTGTTGGCAGCGGTGGCATTGCCCAAATGCATAGTACCAGTCAAATAAGTCACCAGATTAACGGCTATACCAAGCGTAGTTAACCTCTCACACGCCTCACCACCTAACAAAGAAAACTAGAAACCAAATTACCTACTATATATAAATAGAACGTCCAAAGATAGAAAGCAAAATTAAGGTTAGGAACGAGGGAAGTGGATTTAAGACCTAAAATCATGGCGGCACTGGTCCAGCCACCGGTTTTCGACCGCTCGGCTGGGCGGCCCTTGTAGTCCCAAGCATCTGGGATGGTCTTTCCTTGCATTTGTGGTAGCGCAGTCATTGGCGTGTGTGGAAAAATAAATTGGAAAGTCAGTAACGAGAGTGAGAGAGAGGAGACTGGAAACTATGGCACGGACCACAGCGCTGCAATGCTGAGGGCTTTCATATAGTGTGATTAAAGGAACAAATACTGGAATATAAAACTTAAAATTAAAGCTTGGTTTGATTGCATTTTGAAAACAATATTAAAATGGATAAGATTTGCTCTCTCTTTGGAACTGTAGTTTAGCGTTATAGACATGGTAGTGGCCCGCGTTTCGCCTCACTGGGCCAACTCCGGCACAATCCATCAGATTAGATCACGTCTAGGCTTGTCAATTGGCAGGACCAGATGTTGGCACATGGCAAACCCAAAGTTTTTTAGATCGTGTTTTAGATCAGTATGAGTGTTTTTACAGACTTGCCTAATGCCCCAATGCAGCCTACAAATTTTCGGAGCCTTGTTAAAAACGGGGGGTCTGAGCCGAGCGGGGCCAGCCCAATCCGGGCGCCTAACATTGCAGCGAATTGACACGAAATAGGGCCCCTGACCCATGATTGTGATTGGCTAATCCTTTTATTGATTTGATTTATTAATCAATCAGGTTCACAATATTATTGTTTTTTAATCAAATTATGTATATTTTATTTTAAACATATAATTAATTAATATATAATCTATCATCATATAATTAAATAATTTTAAATTAAAAATAAAATAATATTTAATTATAAGTATATCATTTATATATTCAATTATATACTTAAAATTAAAAAACATTAAACCCATCCATTGTTTTAGCTGCTCTTTGAAAAAAAAAATAAAAAGATAAAGTAAAAGATCTAATCAAATGTCCAAAAGAAAAAAGTTATGAAGTCTTTGAGACGTCTCAAAGAAGAAGAAATTGTCATTGTCTATTAAAAATTGTACTTAATGTGCCTATATAGGGGCGGTGACTTTGTTTTCCCCCTTTTGATACTTTCACACTTGCTTTCTAATTTAGAGATTAAAGCAGTTAACCGTAAACATCTCAAGGACTTCCCTTTGCCATCATAACATATGCATTATATGTCATTATGTTGTTATATCAATTAAACCGGGCAACTCAAAATCCGTATCTAATGAATAATTCCAAAGTATAATTTCATTTTAATATACTATCGAAAGACTTGAACCCAAATTCGTTACCGTATAAACTCACCCTTTTATCTTCAAAAACATCTCTTAAAGGCATAATATATACTTCCCTTTATTCGATGTCAATTTTAAAAGGGCTATTTTTCACCATTGAATGAAGTAAAATAATTGTGATAAAAATTTAAAATTTATATTTATACATATAAAATTATGATAAAAATTAATAAAAAATCATTTGTTGAATAATATAATGTTCTACCATTTAAAAGTTTTATTATGTGTCTGTTTGACCTAATTTATTATTACTGATTATAATTACAAACATGAATAATTATGTGACAATCAATTTTTATATATTTGGTATAACTTATTATTGGATTATGAATAATCGATAGGGTTAGATTCGAATCGAGTCTATTTGAGTTCAGTTCAAATAAGTTTGAAATGAGCCAGTCCTATACAAGGTTGCTCAAGCTCGAGTTACTAATTAAATTTATCAATTAAAAATTTTGATACAAAACGACGTCGTTTTGACCAATATATATTAAAACAACATCGTTTTAATAATGAAATAGTTAACAACTCGAGTTCAAAATGAGTTGAGTCGAATTCGAACCGAGTTATAACTTAGCTTCCATGGGTTTGAGTTCAAACTTGAATTCTATTATATATAAATCGAATCTAGTTTAAACTTGGCTCAAATTTAGTTCTGATAATCATAATCTAATTGTGACTGTTTAACAAATAATATAAAAGTTGATTATTTATATTTAAATGTCTAATATGTCAAATACTTTAGCTAACGCTACTATATTTAAATTTCTAAACTAAATTTAAAGTCTACAATATTTCTTTAAAATTGCAAATTAAAGTTTAATAAATAATCATACTAAGAAAGTTATGTTTTTCTCTCTCAATCTAATTTACCACTTTACTTCTTTTTATTTTTTGTAATTTTAATTTATACGTATAGAATAAAAATACAGAGTACAAAAAGACATACTTTAATAGATATTAATATAAATACTCAAAACCCCCTTCCACATAAATACAACACCAATACAAGAAAATGTCAAAAAAAAAAAGGTTTGTCTAAACAGTAATCCAACAAACAAACAAAAACTTTTTCTTATCAACTTCAACCGCAATCATAAAAAAAAAAAGTTGAAATAAAAAAGTTAAAGTTCAATCAAACAATAATTCAAATATTCAAATCATAAAAATCTAATGCAAAAGGTGAAAACCAAGGGATCTATCAAATCACATAAAGTTGCCATAAAGTCTTAAATTTGGAGATTATATCACATATCTCTGCTCGAAAAAGGCTTGCCCGAGTTTCGTTAGCCATGGAATATTGCAAACCTTTTGTTAAAGATAAAAATAAGGACATTTATACGGGAATTCTAAATTCCTCCTATTAGAGCGGGTTCCATCAAAGTCTAATGATGAAAATTGATGTGTTGTACGTACCATAAAATTTTCATTATTTTACACATTTAAAGTCACTTTGGTGCTTATTCCAACGGTATTTCTAGGGTTCCTATCTTCAACTAATGAGGGGTAATCAATTTTCGTCCCATTCAATTTCAAAGATATTCAGCATTACCTACAATTAATAAATTTATGAGATGTTACATTTATATTTGCGGTCCACAGCCTAATAAAATCAAGGCCAGAGGACTTATTCTCAACCACAGTATCATGTTCTTCCAATTTTCGACTATTTAATTTTTAAAATCTCAAACATTTATCTATGAATAGTTAAAGTTAAAAGAATTATAACCCTTTAAATTTAATTTTCATTTTTTCTCTTAAACCTTAAAAGCTAAAAGTTTTTTTTTCTAAACTAAATTTGAAAAAATGACATTCCTCCCTAATATTTAGTTTTTAATCTCCAATGTTATCGTAGGTAATGAAAAGTCTATGATATATCACCATCCTCCGATAGTCTCTCTTCCCTTCTCTAAAACTCTAGCCAACAAAATCTCGTAACGAAGTTTTTCATCTTCTCAAACATCTTTTTTTGGGAAGATAATCATTTTTTCAAATGAGATCTTCATTGGTCAGAGTTTCAAAAGAGGAGAAAGAAACTGGTAAAATATGATAATATGTTGGAAACTCTTCATTATTAGTGATGAAATTAAAGATTGAAAACTAAACTTCAGGATAAAAAAATTATTTTTTAAAATTTGATCTAAAAGAAAAATTTTTAATTTTTAGAATTTAAAAATTTTAAATTTATTTTTAATATTATAAATAAAATAGTGGAAATACCTTTGAAATTAATAAACTTATCCTAAAAAACACTATACTTTAGGTGGGGATAAGTTGTTTAGCTTAAAATCAATCAAAAGTCTAGAGGATTTGATAAGAAATTAGTAAGGCCAAAAGCCTAATTCCAACGAAGCTTTTTATCTTTCTAAACATCTTCTTTTGAGAAGATAATCATTTTTTTCAAATGAGATCTTTATTGGTCAAAGTTTCAAAAGAGGGGAGAGAGACTGGTAGAGTATGATAATATGTTGCAGACTTTTCATTATCAGCGATGACATCAAAGATTGAAAACTAAACTTTAAGAAAAATTATTTTTTAAAATTTGATCTAAAGAAAAAAATTTTAATTTTTAGAATTTAAAATTTTTAAATTTATTTTTAATATTATAAATAAAATAGTGGAAATACCTTTGAAATTAATAAACTTATCCTAAAAAGCACTATACTTTAGGTGGGGATAAGTAGGGCTGGCTCGGTAGATTTTTTTTTTAAATTTTTTATATAAAACGACGTTGTTTTGATCCATATATATACAAAATGATATCGTTTTGATATGAAAAACGAGCCGAACCGAGCCGAACCGAGCCGTAAATGAGCCGAACTGAAAACGAGCTGGTCATAAATAAACCGAGCCGAGCCCGTGCTGGCTACTAGCCGAGCTCGGCTCGGCTCGAATCCAGCCCTAGGGATAAGTCGTTTGGCCTAAAATCAACAGAAACTCTAGAAGATTTAATAAGAAATTAGTAAGGTCAAAAGACTAATTCCAACGAAGCTCTTCATCTTCCCAAACATTTTCTTTTGAGAAGATAATCATTTTTTTTAAATGAGATTTTCACTGGTCAAAGTTTCAGAATAGGGGAGAGAGACTAGTAGAGCATGATAATATGTTAGAGACTTTTCATTATCAACGATGACATTAGAGATTGAAAATTAAACTTTAAAATAAAAAAAATATTTTTTAAAATTTGATCTAAAGAAAAAAATTTTAATTTTTAGAATTTAAAATTTTTAAATTTATTTTTAATATTTTAAATAAATTAGTGGAAATACCTTTGAAATTAATAAACTTATCCTAAAAAGCACTATACTTTAGGTGGGGATAAGTTCTTTGGCTTAAAATCAACCAAAAGTCTAGAAGATTTGATAAAAAATTAGTAAGGCCAAAAGACTAATTCCAACGAAGCTCTTTATCTTTCTAAACATCTTCTTTTGAGAAGATAATCATTTTCTTCGAATGAGATCTTTATTGGTCAAAGTTTCAAAAGAGGGGAGAGAGACTGGTAGAGTATGATAATATGTTGGAGACTTTTCATTATCAGCAATGACATCAAAGATTGAAAACTAAATTTTAAGTTAAAAAAAATTATTTTTTAAAATTTGACCTAAACAAAAAATTTTTAATTTGTAGAATTTAAAAAGTTTAAAATTTTTTTAATATTATAAATAAAATAGTGGAAATACCTTTGAAATTAATAAACTTATCCTAAAAAGCACTATACTTTAGGTGGGGATAAGTCGTTTGGCCTAAAATCAACCGAAAGTCTAGAAGATTTGATAAGAAATTAGTAAGGCCAAAAGACTAATTCCAACGAAGTTCTTCATCTTCCCAAACATTTTCTTTTGAGAAGATAATTATTTTTTCAAATGAGATTTTCATTAGTCAAAGTTTCATAAGAGGGGAGAGAGACTAGTAGAGTATGATAATATGTTGGAGACTTTTCATTATCAGCGATGACATTAGAGATTGAAAATTAAACTTTAAGATAAAAAAATTATTTTTTAAAATTTGATCTAAAGAAAAAATTTTTAATTTTTAGAATTTAAAAAATTTAAATTTATTTTTAATATTATAAATAAATTAGTGGAAATACCACTGAAATTGATAAACTTATCCTAAAAAGCACTATACTTTAGGTGGGGATAAGTCGTTTGGCCTAAAATCAACCAAAAGTCTAGAAGATTTGATAAGAAATTAGTAAGGCTGAATGACTAATTGCCACTCGAGGTATAGTGAATTCCCACCTATCAATTTTCAAAAACTCAAACACTCATCCGTAATAAAATTTTCGTTAAAAATTTTAATTAACATTAGGGGTAAAATCGTTATTTAATAAAAAATTAAAGTTTTATTATATTTTTCTCTCCCATATTTGAAAACTTACATTTCCCCCCCAACCCAAGGTTTGAAAATTGACAAAACCCCCCTAAGGTTTGTTCTTCTTCCTTCAGTGCCGATCTCTCCTTCCTCGGCCATCGGTTGTCTCCCTTCTCCTCTTATCTCTCTTTTGGTCTCTCTCTACAACCTCTCTGACGATCTTTGATCGAAGACGAAGACGTGTCATCTTTATTGGGACAAAGACGATTAGTCTTGGTCTAAGAGAGAAAGACGATGCGTCTTTATTTCAGACGAAAATCGATCATCTTCGCCTGAGACGAAGGTGATTTCATCTTCGTCTCCGATCGAAGATGGTCAGAGAGGCTATAAAAAGAGACTAGAGGAGAGATAAGAGGGGAAGGGAGGACGGTCGACAACCGGAAAAGGAGAGATTTGCACCGGAGGAAGAGGAACAAACCCTAGGGGGTTTTTGTCACTTTTTAAATCTTGGGTTAGAGAAAAATGTAAGTTTTCAAATATAAGAGAGAAAAAGGTGATAAAATTTTAATTTTTTACTAAATAATGATTTTATCCCTAATATTAATTAAAATTTTTAATGAAAATTTGATTATGGATAAGTATTTAAGTTTTTGAAAGGACCCTTCATAAGCCTGTAGAATCTGTTAAGCTCTAACCGGGTCATACCTTGGGTACGAGTTGTCTGTTTCACTACCATAATCCCTGACATATATTGGTCTAAGCCTTGATTGCTCTATGAAAGTATGAAAGTTGTTCATAACCAACCAGGGGTCCCCCCCCATACATGGGACCCCTGGTTGGTTATAAACAACTTTCATACTTTCATAGAGCAATCAAGGCTTAGACCAATGACCCCTATACATGCTCTCAGAGCATGTAGAGGGGGGGGGGGGGGGGGACCTTTGGTTGGTTATGAACAACTTTCATACTTTCATAGAGTAATCAAGGCTTAGACCAATGTATATTAGGGATTATGGTAGTGAAACAGACAACTCGTACCCAAGGTATGACCTGGTTAGAGCCTAACAGATTTTACAGGCTTATGAAGGGTCCTTTTACGGGCCTGAGGTCGCTCAGCACATAGTCAACCCAACCTTTTATAGAGTCTAAGTGTTTGGACTACTCCGTTTTGGCATAGAACCAACCCGTACGAGTTCTGATGTACAGGATCCTTGTAGAACAAGGTAAGTACAGAGCATACTTTCGTATAGATTAGTGGTATAAGAGGTGGGAATAAGTCCTTTGGCCAATTAGCAATAACAAAGCTAGAAATGGATGGATTTTTTTTTTTTTTTTGGGATTCTAAAACTTTATGGAGCACCAAATTTTAACGTTTTATATCCGCGCCAGGTCATCGGATGTGGACGGTGTGCTTTCAATCAACTATTCAACAAATCGACATGTCCTTTTCCCCTCTGTAAAGCCAACCTACCTCGATAGGGTTCAGTCCAGTGATTTATTGGGATAGTAATAAAAAAGTAACTTAAAGTAATTATTTGAGGGATTCTCAGCTTGTTTTTAACTTTTTATCCTTATTGAGGATTTGGCAAAGCATATGATACCCATTATTTGATCAAGGGTTAATTTGCCCCCAGTTTTGAAATTGAAAGTTTCTTGATGAATCACAAAGAAATATTTATGGTCTCATTAACTTTGAAAATCTTATTTACCCATTTATGTACAGTTAAAACTAACAGTTTTAAAGATAAAATCGTTATTTTTCTGTATTATAAAAATAAACTTAAATTTGATTTCATTTTCCCCCCTAAATCCTAAAAACTAATAATTTTACCCTAACCCAAATTTTAAAAAATAACATTTTCCCCCATAGGGTTTCCATTTTTCAGAGTGCATTTTTTTGGTGTCGTTTCTTCCTCTCCGACGACCTCCAGGCCATGGCTCTTCCTCTCCGGCACGGTTTTCTTCCGGTGGCTCTCCTGGGAGAGGTGATCGACGAAGACGAGGTCTTCGTTGACGACTCGTCTTCGTCGATCACCGCTCCCAGGAAAGCTGCCGAAAGAAGACCGTGCTGGAGAGAAAGAGTCGTTGCCTAGAGGTTGTCGGAGAGAAAGAAACGACACTAGAAAAAAGCACTCTGAAAATTGGAAACCCTAGGGGTAAAAATACTGTTTTTTAAAACTTGAGTTAGGGGTGAAATTATTAATTTTTAGGGTTTAGGAAAGGAAAATAATATAACTAACTGACTCAGTTAATTTTAACAGCCTATGGATGGGTAAATGAGATTTTCAAAGTTAATGAAGGAAAACTTGAAAAATGCGCATATTTTGGGTGGGAAATAGTCCTTTGGCCTTATTTTATACATTTAAAGTCACTTTGGTGCTTATTCCAATTGTATTTCTAGGGTTCCTTTTTGGAAATCTTCAACTAATGAGGGGTAATCAATTTTCGTCCCATTCAATTTCAAAGATATTCAGCATTACCTACTTTGATTCATTATATTTATTATATTATACGTAAACTACATTGAATATAATTTATGAGACGTTACATTTATACTTGTGGTCCACAGCCTAACTGGGTATTCAATTAAAAGTAAGGCCAAAGGATTTATTTTCACCCAAAGTATCATGTTTTTTTAATTTTCCTTTTTTGAATTTTAAAAATCTCAAATATCTACTCATGAAAAGTTAAAGTTAAATAAATCCGAATCTCTTAAAATTTAGTCCTCCTTTTCTCCATCAAATCTTAAAAATTAAAAGTTTTTCTCTTATATCAAGTTTAAAAAAATGATATTTTCCCTAATATTTAGTTTTCAATCCCTAATGCTATCGTCGGCAATGAAAGTCTCTAACATATCACCATCCTTTGACAGTCTCTCTCCCCTTCTTTAAAACTCTAGCTAATAAAAATCTCGTATAGAAAGATGAAAAACTTCTTCGAAAAGATGAAACTCTTTATCTTTCTATACATCTTCTTTTGGAAAAACAATCATTTTTTCAAATAAGATTTTTATTGGCTAGAGTTTCAAAGGAGAAAAGAGAGATAGTTATAGTATAATAATATATTAAAGACTTTTCGTTGTCAACGATGACATCAAATATTAAAAACTAAATTTTAAAGAAGAAAAATTATTTTTTTATAATTTAATTTTAAAAAATTAACTTTCAAGATTTAAAAAAATTAAATTTTAATTTATTTTTAATAATATAATAAAATTATAATTTTATTTTTAAAATTAATAAATTTAACCTTTAATAAATCGGTGTACGAGGTTTTCATATTTAAAATATAAAAATCCGAAAAAGCATTATACTTTCGGTGGGGATAAGTCGTTTGGCCTAAAATCAAGCTAAAGTCAGAAGATTTGATAAGAAATTAGTAATAAAGAAGTTGGAAATGGATGGATTTTTTTTTGGGATTCTAAAACTTTATGGAGCACCAAATTTTAACGTTTTATATCCGCGCCAGGTCATCGGATGCGGACAGCGTGCTTTCAATCAACTATTCAACGAATCGACATGTCCTCTTCCCCTCTGCAAAGCCAACCAACCTCGATAGGGTCCAGTGCTTTATTGGGACAGTAATAAAAAAGTAACTTAAAGTAATTATTTGAGGTATTTTCAGCTTGTTTTTTACTTTTTATCCTTATTGAGGATTTGGCAAACCATATGATGCCCATTATTTGATCAGGGTTAATTTGCCCCCAGTTTTGAAATTGAAAGTTTCTTGATGAATCACGAAGAAATATTTATGATGAAAAGCATCATGTAGGAGAAGAAAATCATCAGTATGTTATCATTCATAAATTAGGCAGGTATGGTTATCATGTATTTAGAAAATTAAAATTTCCTATTACGATCACACAACTAGAAAATCTGTATAAATGAGTCGTAAAACTTTTGAAACTAGTCATTTTAAGTAAACACATGATTCAAGACTCTATATGTTATGCAACAAGGTTGATCGTCGAATTTCCACCACACGTCTTTTTGGGTTTATCATTTATTGTCCCTTATTTGTATTGAAAATCACTAAATTAATTAAATATACAGTCTTCAGAAAATAGTTTGGAAAGACTTATATTTGTCAGTTCTGAGGAGATCCATAGGAAGTGATTAATCTTTTATTAATTTTTAATTCTATGAATCGAAATTATTGGGGGATAAGATAAGCCAATAAGCTTCATGGCTTGGAGTGCAAATTTTATAAGTTAGCCATAGCTGCCAAAGCAAACATGACAAATAAGCTCAAAGACTTCTATGAAAAAAAGGGTTCATTACCAAGACATGTTACAGCTATGATCAATCTTGAGAGAGTGAAATATCCATTTTTTAAATATAAACTTCAATCAAAGCCTGTCTCTTATATTAGTATTCTTAACAGTAGTGAGAATTTCTATCATAATTAATGTTGACCTAAATGTCGTAAGTATGGTTTGGCATTGAGCTAAGCTACGGTGACTTATTTATCTTATTTGACAACGAATTTGGGATCCTGAGAAGGCGTCGAACAGGATTCTTATCTGGGCTTTTGCCATGAAGTGAAAATTATTGCGAGGTATTTTGTCAAGAGCTCTAAAAGCCAAAACAACTGAAAGGTTATGACAAATAACAGAGGAGAGATAAATACTGCCTATAATAGAGGAGAGAGAGATATAAGAACATGCGTGTCAGATAATGTTGAGTGCGGGTTGGCCAACTTAAATGGGAAAATTACTTACTTGTCCCATGCTCTATCTGTAATTGTCATACATGAACGTCGGTTTTGATGAAGACCAACCAGTATAGCTTAACTCGCGATGGGCGGCACAAACTCTTCTTTATGTCAAATACTAATATCTAAACTCTAATGAGATCATCCAATCCAATGGTTTTAAATCAAGGGTGGTTATAAAATTAATTATTTTACTGATTTATAGTTTGAGCGATTTAATTAAAAAATTAATTGATTTAGTTTATTATTAAATTATAATAAATAAAATTTATTTAAAAATTTATAAAAAATAAAATCAATCAAGATACTTATATAAAATATATTATTTTTAAAGAGTAACAATTATTCATTTGATTTCAAAGAAACAATTAAAATAAAAAAGGTTTCAATCTTATGATACAAAAAAAAAATTTTGTAAATTATTTCCTATAAAATGCATTTTCAATAGATATGAAATATATATATATTTATTTTATTTTTCCTTACAAACCTTTAAAAATTCATTCAATCTAATAAAAAATAATTAAAATTAAAAAAATCACAATTTTGGTTTGTACTTAGTGATTACAGTTTTGGGCTTCAAATTGCTATATAATAATGTTTCTTTATACGTTAGGCCCTGTAATTGTTGGCTGAAAACTTAATTTATAATAAATATAAAATTCCAGGAAATGCAAATTAATAGGACAATAACGATATGATAAAACACAATCTAAGCAATGCAAAGAGATCAGAATGGTTTTTAATTAAAAATAAGATAATATCTAATTATATAATAATACGTATGAATATGTATATATTAACTACTAAACCCAATACATCTTATTGGGGAATAAATGATAAAAATACACCCACATAATAATAAAATAGGAAACTCAATTTAGTGTTAGGCTAGGGACTGACAAAGCATAACCATGAAACAAATTTCAAATGGGCCTATCTTGGCCCGGAATTTCAGCCTATCCTTCATGCCCAAGCCCGACAATAGGGTTCAATCAACAGGCCCAAAGATGTTTTAGATACAAATTTTTTTATCAAAGATTTAAAGAAATTGAAGATTGACTCAAATTAGGCCGTTATTTGTGATTTAATTTTTTTGTTTAGTTTGAATAATTGATTTCTCTTCATACGCCAAACATTGATTGCATTGAAAATTATTTCTCATAAAATATTTCTAAGGAATTATTTTCAGTAGTTTAAAAATTATTAAATGAAAATGAAATTCAAACATTTTAAAAATCTAAATAACACCTCCACTGGAAAACTAATACCGCCAGCTAAAAACTTAATATATTATATAAGATACACAACGTGATTTGATCCTCTTTTCCATATGCTCAATTATACGTACTACAAGATTTTGTGCCCAATATAAAATTAAAATAGCACTAATTACATAGGCAAAAGTCAGGTTTGGAGGCACCATCTTGAACTGTTGGTTCACATGATTAGTACTACTAGCTATAATATGTATAATATTAATTTCACATTGAAATGTGACTTATCATTGAGATATGATTTAGAATAATTTATTCTAGTTGAAAATATTTGAGCTCCTAGGCTTTCGTTACAACCATCTTGAACGTTGCACCGTCCATTAAACAAAGAATTGTGTGGACACGAATGCCTGTTGCTAACACAGAGATGAACCAAGAACCAGCTGCTTTATTTGAAAATTCTGAGTGCAACCCATGTTCAGTGTTTTAGAAAATAATATAAAATCGCAGTTTGCTTGACCATTGAAGATGAAAACTCCGTGTGTACTACTGTAAACCAAAATATTATAGGTTGTTTTATTTTTTTTAAATTTATCTTATTGAAATAAATACAAAGTGCATTTTTGTATAACATTTGATTAATGCTTTTTAAATATGATTGATTTTATTTTACTTTTTAGTAACTCCCCAAAATTCTATTGCATGGCAGCCAATCAATATTACATATAAGTTGATTTATGAAGGATAAAATTGGCATTTAGAATAGAAGTTTCTGAAACTCTATCCATCTTTCACTACAAGACAGAACGACATCAAGGACTGTGTTGCTGAAAGACTCTATGCATCTTACACAACAAAATAAAATCATACAACTTGTTTTTATTTAATGAAGATGACAGATGGACAATGAGTTACAACCTTTGATTAATAACAGACAACACAAAACTCAACATTCGATCTGCTAAAATGGGCTGACGGAAGTCGCTCTCATAAGGAAGAGAAGAGATGATGCAAAGTGGGACAAGATATTTTGAGAGATAAATGACTCGCTCAATTCTTTTACAAAGTATTTTAACTCTTATAAATGAAACAGTTTAGCAAAACTCACCGTTTCAAATCTTTACTTCAGTATTCCCTCGTTATAGTTAAATATTGTGTGCGTGTGTGTATAGATATAGATAAAACATTTTAGCTCTTAGAAAAAGTCTCCTGACAATTAATGTTGAGATCTGTTTAGTCACAAATTGCCATCAATGCTGAATTAAGATGAGAAAATAATTATTGAACATTGGAGAACAACTTAGAATTGCAGAAAATAGAACACATTCGAACGGCACTATAATTAGCTGATGCCACAGACACAAGTGTGTAACAAGAAAATGCAAGCATAACAACTAGCTAGGGCGCACATATGAAGTCAGAGGGGAGATTCTTTCCGCAGGTGTTGATAAGCAAGCTGAGAGATATAGGGATATTTATATTGATGCCAAGGACATTAGCTTTAATGGCTGTGCAAAGACACACCGCAGCTTCAAGATCGAGAAGGCCTTGAAGTACTGAGCAACAAGGAGTATCAGGTGGGTTCCCAACAACAGCACCCACCACTTGACCATTAAGCAACTTAGCGCAGACTCCTAGTTTTATAGCATCTCTAGGGCAGCTTTTTGTAGATGTGGTTGGGTTTGGTATAGGGTTTAGGTTTGGCTTTGGTTGAAAACAAGTGTTGCAGCCACTTACATGCATGAAAAGCAGAATGTTGACAGACAGGAAGAGAGCGATTGGTAAAGATCGTATGGAATCCATTTCATTAACTTCAGTAAAATCTACTGATTAACTTGTTCTTAACTTTGTAAAGAAGAGATTAACCTTATAAATAGGGAAAATAAAGCAAGGCGTAACAAAATATTTACAAAGAGAGACGAGCCATGCATGTGAAGCAAGGCTGGCAAAGATCATCAAAAGTTAAGAAAGCCACGAATGTGAGTTGATATTATATTCAATGCACTGTTTTTGATTCCTACATGAATCACAAGGTCTACTAATTGGCATATTAGTCCCGTGACTTTAACTTTCCAGCATAGTACATTGTCTTTTTCCTTGTTGGGGACAAGTTTATATCGTGCATATATTTCGATGAATTAATATATAATTATTAAAAGGACTTTGTCATTATTAATTTTCCTTTTACGAAGCATATGTGATAAACTGCATTTTTATTTTACAAAAATTTTTCCTGCAATTATTAGGATATCATGGTGAGGTGAGATTAATTTTAATTTGTTTCTTTCTATGGGTGGTGAAAAGCCTTTCAAGACTATGAGAGAAACAGAACATGCGAAGTAAAATGAAGATACTTTTGGAAAATCTGTGTTAACCAACAAGAATCACAATGACAACTAATATTTCAAGTAAGTTTAAACTATTTATATCTTAACATTTCGTATATGAGAGGCCATATTATTTGAACTCTGATCTTTTATAAGTAAAATATTTTTTTCAATCACCCAACACATGCTATTGAAACATACACTCTGTTTTGATTTATTCTTCACATCCTCCCTCAAGTCATAGTGCAACAAATGGTTTGTTTTGAAGAATAATCAAAACCTACTTCAACGTATAAACTGTTGCTTTTATAAGTAAATGCTATATTATGACTATCACTGATACTGTAAATTATAGCTTTAGAAGTAACTCTTGTTGTAAAGCTAAAAACAGTAACTTCGCCGTGTACCTTTTTATCCATATGACTCCTTAATTTCTACGACATCATTTCTCTTTCATTATTCCATAAAAACTGGATAATCGACGTCAAACCGTACTGATAACACCCAAATTATGTCTCAACGTTTCAAACCTTGCTACTAACAATTGCTTAGTCAGGACATCTACAATTTGAAATTCAGACGAAACATATTGAACTAACATTCTTTTTGTAACTGTTTATTGTCTAATGAAATGAACCTCAAACTCTATATGTTTCGTTGTACTGAAGCACATAATAGAGGCCAACAAATTAGCACTCTAATTGTCACACCACACCACTACCTTCTTTGAATAAGAATATCCAAGTTTATCAAATAAACTACCCAACAAAACAACCTCTATGACAACTTGACTAAGGGCTCGATATTCAATCTTTGTAGATAAAAGAGAGACCACTTTTTGTTTGTGAGAACTCCATTGAATCAAGCTTTTGCCAAGAAAAAAAAACACAGTAGCCACTTGTTGACTTCCTATCTCCAGCCTAATTTACATCTGTATATGCCTCAATTTGAAGCTGATGAGGAGTAAACCAAAGATCATGATCAGTTGTCCTCTTGATATATTTAAGGACCATTTTGCAAGACGACCATTTTGCAAGACCACCATTGTAGAACTGTAGGAGTCTTAAGAAATTGACTTAGTTTGTTTACTACATAAGAAAGGTTTGGTCTTGACATGGTTAAATACTAAAGAGTTCTGATAGTATCTGCTTCGATAAAGACTATCTTTAAAATGTAACTCGATCCCAACGGTGTACCACCTGAAAGAGCCTCCCGCAAGTGTTCTGAGTATCATATCTGAGGCTTACTTTGATTGAGGAAGATGAAGACCATTGTTAGTTCTGCAAGCTTCAAACCCCAAAAAGTATCCTAACTGCCGCAAATCTTTTAAAGCAAACTGTGTATTCAGCTCCTTAACCGGTTCCATTCAGCAAAAATATTAATAACATATATCAATAGATATGTTCTAACTTCTTCAGTAATCAAGACAAATAAACTATAATAACCATGGAATTTTTAAAACCTTTTTCTAGCAACGCTCTTTTTAGTTTCTCATACAAACTCTTGGTGTTTGCTTCAATCGAAATGCTTTGTAAAGACTACAAACATATGTTGGCTGCTTAGAATTAATGAAACCTTAAGGTTGTGTCATGTACAAAACTTCCTCTATTTCCCCATTTAAAAATGCATTGTTTATGCCCATTTACTGTATAGCCCAATTGTGTGAAATGGACAAAGTAATAATAACCCTTATTATGGTTGATTTAACTATTGGACTAAAGGTTTTTAGGTAATCAATACCTTGTGTTTGTAGGAAACCACCCTTAGCTACTAATACGGCCTATAGCTTTTGCAATGTTCCTTCAGCATGAAACTTAGTCTTATGATTAACAACATGCATATTCTCAATCAATGGAACTAGAGATCAAGATGATTATATAACAATGTTGAGTACACTTTTTTCATGGCTTGAAATCATTTAGAATAAGCTAATGCTTCGACTACAGACTTGGGTTCTTTTGGTATAGACTCACGAGAAAGAGCTAGATGAGACATAGATTATGACAACAAAGCTGCCTTAGACTTGGTTGCCATTAGGTGTGTTTAGCAATTTGAGGTAGCAAACATTTGTCCTTAACTGAAGCTGAATACAAAGCTTTCACACAAACAACAATTGAGGTGGCCTGGATCAAGAGTTTATTATTAGAATTGGGACTAAGTTTCTTTACCCCTCCAATTCTATGGTGTGATAATCAAAGTGTCAGTTCACTAGCCGCCAATCTAGTCTAGCATGCTTGTACTGAACATATTGAAAGTTTTGCTTACAATGTTAAAGAGCAAGTTACAAACAAACCAGCTGTAATTTAGCATGCTCCCACGTAGTACCTAAAGGTTAACACCTTACCAAAGTTTCAGCTACTTCTCAATTTAATCAACTTGGATATGATTTTTAGGTCTTAAGGACCACCAGTTCATTCAGTAGTAGTTGGAAAATTTGAGAGAAAATTGAAAATTGCCATTGACCTTAATCCATTGGCTTTGATACCATAAAACAATTACTAAAAGTGTGAGGAGAAATAATAAAGACTTTATCACAAACAACGTAGAGAGAGAGAGATTGGAATTTTTCATTCATAAAACCTAATTTTACGAATTACAAAAGAATTCATACATCACTGATTGTCCAATGGGGGCAATCCTTGTGAAGAACAACCACATCCGTTCAATTTTTTTCTTTTTCTTTTTTGCTAAGAAAAAAATGAATAAAACAAAAACTACATCGCTAAAGTGTATAAGAACAAACTAAGTTCACCCTATCATAAAAGAAGGACAGCAGGATTTAAAAGGCAAAGCTAGGAAAACAAAAAATCACCTCTTAATCTACTATCTAAAATGCTCCAAAGATAGGGCTCGAAAGGGATAAAGGACCTACATACACATCTGTTCAATTTTTCAGAAAAGAAACAATAAAAACAGAAAATTGTTACCATTGGATAATAATCCTAAAACACTATAAGTTGTCGAAGAGAAGAAGAAATAACCAAAAAAAGAACTTCTTTATATCGTTTTGGACGGAACAAAACACTCCCTTTTAGTTTGTAAAACTTCGTCACTTCCTTGTTATCAATTCATAACATTTTTCATTTTAATCACTTAACGGGAATTGTCAAGACCATTAACTTCTTCAGTACTTCTTCTTCACCTTTAACGCTTCCCGTTATATTAACTCTCAGCCCTGATGTTCTTAAAATACGGATAGGCCTTTGAATTTCGTACTTATTAACAAATTTTATGCCCTCCGCCAGGGGGAAGAACTTGATTTCTGAAAGTTTTAACTTTTCCAACTTTGAAGATCATTTCTTAAGTTATTACAAGATACAAATTTTGACTCGATAAACGTTAGGATTGTCTGATTAAGATGGCTCCACAAAATGTGAAAAGAAGAAAAAAATTAACAAATCACGACAAAGTTTTATTTGAATATTCTAATCTAAGCTGAGCACACAATTTCATCCATATGATCTTGTGGAGCCCATATTGGTGGGTGTCTTAAGGTGCCCGTGACACAACAATGCAGCAAGCAACTTCCACTAAGAAAATGACAAGATGAAACCACTAATAACTGTAGAAGATCTTTACGTCAAACAAGGAAAATACAACTAGCTACCTTCTATCTCTAACTGTGTATTCATTATATTATTGAATAACCAACAGAATTGACGAGGAAAATCATGAATGAGTTGATTTATCAAGCATCTTCATCATGTCTACTTTTAAAATTTTTGTGTTATGTCTTTTGATCCTTTTGTGTCATGCTGAATTATGAATTTTCACAATGTTACATCTTGTATAAACATCCGGAAAAGAAGAAAAATGATATTTGGATCTCAGTGGTGGCCAAATAGAAAAGATTGATGTTAATATGTAAACGGTGATTAATTACTGAAAGAATAAGTTAGGCCAACTATGGGTGCAAGATTTATTTTGTATATTTCCTTTTTAGTCTCAGCCAAAACAACTAGTCTGATTTGAAAAGCTGGTACTGTAAGAAAATTTGGAAGATCTAGATGAAATTCAACGAAAATGAAAAGAAAAGAAAATTATGATAATCTAACGGGTAGGGGAAACGGCGCACTATTTTACATGCATTGATAATATGTGGTCAAAATTTATTTCGTCACGGCAGTATTGCACTTAGTTCTACAAGCAGAGATGACATGTTAAATGGGTATGCAAAGAATAAATAGATAAAAATTCAGTGCAAGCCATTAAATTGTTATAGATAGATCCTTAGATTGATGCGTGGTCAGGGATCAATATAGCAACTTCATTTCAACCTCACAAGCATCCAAAAATTTGCCCTAAATCTCTTTCGTTGCCAGCTAAAACTTCAAGAGTACACATGGGTGTATGGATTGTTCTATGGATTAATAATTATTAAATGCCACCACTCATGCTCCTTTAACCCTATAAAATCCCACCTTTAACAACAAAGTTTGCACCACAATTAATCTCAAATACTCTCCTTAAGCTTCTGCTATACTACTATTATAATCAGAAGCTGTCAGGATTTTAGACATGGCTTCAAAAACCTCAGCATCACTTGCCCTCTTCTTCGCATTCAACATTCTCTTCTTTACCCTAGTCACTGCATGTAGCTCTTGCCCTAAACCAAAGCCAACCCCCGGCTCGGGATCTGGCTCTGGATCAGGGTCGGGATCAGGCTCTGGATCAGGCTCAGGATCAGGGTCGGGATCAGGTTCAGGATCAGGCTCCGGATCAGGCTCAGGATCAGGCACGGGAACAGCTAACTGCCCTAGGGATGCTGTTAAACTAGGTGTATGCGCTGATGTGCTTGGTTCCCTGCTGAATGTGACGGTTGGCGCACCACCTGTAACTCCATGCTGTTCTCTCATTCAAGGCCTTGTTGATCTTGAGGCTGCAGTTTGCCTTTGCACTGTCATCAGAGGCAACATTTTGGGTCTCAAGCTTAATCTCCCAGTATCGCTCAGCTTACTTTTGAACGTCTGTTCTAGGAGAGCTCCCCCTGGCTTCCAGTGTGCCTAGTAATATTTCTATTTCTTTGTTTCCAACTTCTAAGATTATAAGTTATGCATTATCGTGTCGTTTGCTGCCAGTTTAACTCTCGTTGTGATGGTGTGATGGTATTCTGATTGTGGGCTGATGCTGAATAAGTTTGTCTTGCTTCCGTTGTTACTTGTCGCTATTGTGCTTCTCTTGAAAATAATATTCAACATGGTTTATACGTGTTTATTATAAACATGTCGATTGTTTTCTTGATCTCATACTCTCTTTTTATTTTTCTCAATGAAGATTTGGAGATAATTCCTGACAGGATCTTTTTAGGTTTTGGAAAAAAATTTAAAAAAAAAAAGTGATGACATTAGGTGTAACAAATAACACTACTCAAAGCGATCTAAATAAATTCATAATAAACTACAAAATGAAAGAAAAAATGTATGAAAAAAAATGAAAAATGATAAAAACTACAAAAGTCAAGTAGAACATAGATTTTGATACGCCAACAATCATCAGGACATAAAGGACCTAATGTGTGGTGGAGGCAGCTGGTTTCTCCTCTGAAGTTCCATTGTTTTTCCCTCATATACCTCTCTGATTTATAAATATTATTTTATTTTGCCTACGATTTTCTTTAGGATTTGAGCAGTATTTATAGTGATAAAAAAAATTTTAATACCCTATATTCATCTATTGTGTCTTCGACTTTAGCGGACTTGTTGCTTTGGCCTTTAAAGAGAGAGAAAAACAAAGAACTAATTATTCATAATACAAAATTTTATCATCGGCAAAAGCCAAATTCTTCTATGAATATACGGATGCATTAAACAGCTGCATTGCATGTCACATTAGCCTCTGGACGAAATTTAATAGAAACATTAATTGGATTGTGAGATTGATGAAAATGATGCCAAAAACCCTTAGGAGAAGCTTTGTTGCCCGTTAAATAATTAGCTAGATCGGTTACCTCTATTATTTCCAAATGACTGGAATATGGAAAACGAAAAAATCTAAAATTAAAAAAATGAAGAAATATAAGATTATAGACATTATGCATTCGATGCTTATGAGTGGAATTGGATCAACCCCAACGGAAAACATGTCTTCATCATTCTTACATATGACCATGTCGTTTATTTTCTGAGATAACATAGTCGAATATACTAATAACTTCAATCAATAAAACTATGTGTACCCACTTTGGATACACAAATGTATACACATTTATATATATCATCATGTGATTAGATGATTTTGAATTAAGAATAAAACAATAACCAATCATATGATGACACATATGAGTGTGTATACATTTGTGTATTCAAAGTGGGTACACATAGTATTGCTCAACTTCAATAATCAGGTTACAATTTTTTGATAAGGTCTGTATTCTATTTAGCAAGCAACTACAGTTGAGTCCGTGACTGATAGTTTGGTGAGGCAAAAGCATCTTCACATGCAAAAAAGCAAGAAAAACAAGGCATATTTCGTTTTCTTTCGAATAAATAATTATATGTGAAAAGGCAAAGATTCCGTTTCCTTTTTCTGGTTGAATTCCACTAACCGATTTTCATAAACTACTCTTCATGCAATAATAATGTGAAAAAGAATGGGTCAACAATCGCACTCAAACACCATCTATCAATTATCTGTATTTTGTTTACTTTATTTTTATCTATTTAGATGAATGTCGAAAAACAAGTTAGATCAAAGTTGGATAGCTGAAAAAGGGTTACGATCAAATAGAAATGAGCTTAATACATGGGGAAGCATTGGAGTTAGGGGCTTGAACTAGATACTGTAATATTTTGATCAGCTTCTTGCCGAAAATATATATTAAGCTTATAAATATAAAGATTGAAACTCATATTACACAAAACTAATTGATTTGAGTTAAGATCTAATTCACAACACTTATATACCACTTTCTCATGTTCTATTTATTAAATATGAGACTTTTAATCTCCAACACCTCTACTTAAGTGTAACCACCTAGGTTATTAGACTCGTTATTTGACTTAATCGATTGTTGACAGGGTGCATTGTCATTTATATTTAAAAACACTTTAGACTGTTAGACTCCTCGTTTAACTTGTGCTCTAATACTATGTTAGAGAGTAAAAGTTTCACATATAATAAATAGAATATGAGTGGTATATAAGTGTTATAGATTGGATCTTAACACAAGTCAATTGGTTTTGTATAATATAAGTTTCAATCTTCACACTTGTAAGCTCAATATATATTTTCGACATGGTATCTGACAGGAATCATCCCAACTCTCTAACCCTATAACACCTAAAAGCTCTTATGGGACTTAGGAGATCGAGACGCCTCCTGTAAAATTTTTAAATACTCTGCAACACATATATCTATAACACTTAATTTCTTAACATCATGTATAGGCCTCTGACCTTACCATAATTATACAGCAAAATAACAACCTGATTTCAAATTCAAAACATAAAATAAACTTTTAATTAGGCCTTTGGCCTTATCATATGCATAACAATAATTTTACATGATTTCCATTCAAAATCATGAAAATAGTTTAACTAGGCCTCTGACCTTTAATGTTTCCTAAGTTTCTAAAACAAAATCCAAATATATCTATGCAAATTGGGACGCCTACTGAAAATGCTATATCATGGCATAACCTTGGGCAAAGTCATGGCTCGACACAATCTTGGAAGGCAAAATTCTATAAAAGTGAGCTAAGAGCTCAGTGAGTGGGCAATTTATAAAACATTCTTGAATACTACATATATATCAATTAAAATATGTAAGAGTTCATAATATATTAACCCATTCGAAGATATTTAATTTCTAAAGAAATAATTAGAATCATCACTACTAAAATAAAATCATTTATTACTAATAATTAAGATTAATCAGAAATATCGCATTTGAACTAATTATTAAAATTCTTACTGAATGAACACACAACCTCCCAAAATATTTTAAAAGTTGCATTTACCATTGAACAAAGTTCATGACCACATCTAGATATATTTTTTTTGGTAACACACTTATGACAACAAGGTTGCCAATAGTTTCTATACATACTCAATATTCTGAATAAATTTAAAGGAACATACGTCGCACAAGTGATAAAATTATGCTTAGGGAATATCATCTTTAAAAAGAAAATCTGATTATCAGCAGCTCATATTTTTATTTTCTTTATTTATTTTTGAACCTCTCACCAATACAATAACTTAAGTTGTACATCACTACTAATATTCTTAAAGAGAAATCTGTCATATCCGGTGGGTGTCCCCAACACAAGCAGAGCGAGAAAAAATTGTCATATCTGATACGCTAAATCTTGCTTAGACAGAGCAATTGAAATTTGTCATACCTAGGGTAAAATACTATACAGGCAAAGTAACTAAAAATCTGTCATACTTGACATGAAATACTGCACAGGTAGAACAACTAACATCTGTCATACCTAACATGAAATACTACACAGACAGAGCAACTGAAAATCTGTTATACCTGACATAAAATACTATACAGGTAGAGCAATTGATATCTGTCATATGTGGTGAAAATACTATACAAGTAGAACAACTAAAAATCTGTCATACCTGATATGAAATACTGCACAGATAGAGCAATTGATCATCAGATATGCAATGACATAATTCTCTTAATATCATATTCATAATTTAATAACTCAATAATAAAATCTTGGAATAATCATCATTAGATAACCACGACCTTGTTATACTGAATTAACTATATTCAATTCTACATCTCACTACAATACAAATTTGGTAGCATTCAACAATATAGTCATATCCATCACTGAATTACCGTTTCTTCAACTCTACCATTATACACCCATTAATAAATAAATTATTTAGCAATTTTAGTCATCCATAAACCAGATTTAAATCGCCTTCAACGTTACATGCTCACAAATATCAATTCAAATAATATTTATCCATTTTAGGCCCCTATAAAGCTGTTTTTAAATATTTTTTAGTTCTACAGCTACATACAACGTTAAATCAATTAACATTAAAAAATTTCAGTCACCTATAGAACTGAATTAAATACTTTCAATTTTAAAGCTACACAAACATTAAATCAATTAACATTCGACAAATTTCAATCACCCACATAACTACTTAAATGCCTTTCAACTCTATAGTTACTCAACATCAATAATTAAATATTTAGAATTTCAGTTAACCATTACTGAATTAATTGACTTTTGCTCACAGCCACACATATAACTTCAATTAATTTAACATTCAAATTTACAATAATACACAACATTGAATTTAAGTTGTCTTTACTCTACAATTACCCACAATCAAACATAATACCATTTATCAAGGATTTAAAACAAAATAATAAGTTTGCATAATTTAAAAATATAGTTCAAGGTTTGTTTCCCACTCGCAATTTGAGCAGACCCAAAGCTGATACTGGAATTCTTTATGAATCTTCCTCCTTCTTCACCTTATCTCTATTTTTCTATCAATTTCCTCTTCTCCTTCTTCTTCTTTCTATTTTTTCTCCTTTCTTTTCTTCTCTCCTTTTCTCTCTTCTCCTCACGCTTTCTATTTTTCCTCATAGAAGAAGAAGAAAGCCTAATGGCTTTATTTAATAAGTTAAAGGAAAATTTACTCTTTAAACCATATACTTACACAATATTTCACATAACCCCATAAGTCTTCACAAATTACTATTTTGGGCTAGACCTCCTTAACAAGCAACTTTTACCCTCATGAACAAATTTTTGGATATTTCAGTATCAGAGCACGAGTCAAACGGCTGATCTAACAGTCTAAAGTGTTCTTAGATACAAATAACAACGCACCTAGTCAAAAATCGATTGAGCCAAACTGGGGGTCTAACAACATTGGTGGTTACACTTGAGTGGAGGTGTTAAAGACTAAAAGTCTTACATCTAATAAATAGAACATAAAAGAGTGATATATAAATGTTGTGGATTAGATCTTAACACAAGCCAATTGATTTTGTGTAATATGGGTTTCAATCTTTACATTTGTAAGCTCAATAGATATTTTTGACACTTCTTTTCTCATGATAAGTGAGCTTAGGAGGGAAGCTAACTTAGTGATATCCCAAATTCAACTTCTAATGTCTTCATAAGACGTGGCTTTGATATCTGATAATTAAGCTTGGGTAGAAGTTCATTCTTGCAGCTAATTCTAAGAAAAGAGGGTACCCAACCATATATATGCACCAAACAACTTCTAACAGCACGTCATGAAATCAGCAATTCATTATTAAGTTCAATCACTTGATAAAATAATTAGTATTAGTGCTATTAACCTAAACTCAACTTCTTCCAAAACAATTGTTATTATTATTTCTCTTTCTACTCTTCATCTATGAAATCACATTCGGCTCCTCATATTTTCTCTCCCCCTTCAACAATTGTACATTTACATGTATATATATTAAAGAAGATTGATTTTCCAACCTGATATTCACACAGCAGGTTTAAACAAATTAAATAAAGGTGAGTTGTGTGCAAGACGTCATGAAGAAACAAAGTAAGCAGAACACTTGTTCCAGAAAACATGAATAATTCCCTTATAAGGCAGACTGGTGATCCCACTCAGAACTTTTTCTTCAGTAATTTTTTTTTTTTCTGTTTTCATTAATCACCTTGTATTTATACTGATGATCCTAGATTTGACCCACCTTATCATAAGCAGAGAGAGGCACATACAGCCTTAATATATAATAAGAATTGACATATAATAAGTGTCAATATGAATCAGGCAATGCACTGTGTAAGTGCTCAAAATCAGTCGTGACTTAATGATATTTTTGATATGACATGTAAAAGGGGTTTAAAAATCATTATTCTATGACATATATGATAAATATCATATATTTTGGCATGTTTTTTAGTCAAATAACTTCTATAAAAATTCCTATCACGTCACTCAGAATAAGTACTCTCAGATTACAAGAAGTTTTTTTTGTTGATTTTTTTTTTTTCATAAATATATAATTTACAGAGCAAGTGCCCAATAATTGTACCCCTTTATGCCAATTTGCAGGTTTCTGAAGTCACATGTGTGCACTTTGCATGTGCAAACGAGTGATTTCAGGCATTTAGGTATGAAATTTACTTCCTTTATTTTTATTTTTTTAATGTTGATGTTGAAAATCTCACTACTAGAAAATAATCAGATCTTTAAATATGATTCAGTGTTAAGCGGTTGAAAACAATAGTAAAACAATGTATTGATGAATAAAGTGACACTTTTAAGAAGATTCAACCTGATACTCAGAAGCATATATCTATTATTATATTATTGAGTATTTGAGTTTACAATTCAACAATGTAATAATATGGATGTTAATAAGTGTCTTCCTTGATGTGTCGATCATTATGAATTTACAGGATAAGAGATCAAAGCTACATTTGTAATTACATAGAAGCTAGAATTTTATTGTTATGGAAAATGGAGATCGTGTGCTCTTGAAAGTGAAGGTTTTCTACCTGCAGTGTGTTATGGACTGAATTGTAGATAACATGGTTGAATGTTGCATGCAATTTGTGTTGTTAGTTGCTAGGTACAAACTGACCAATCATTTTTTCGTCATTGTCTTCGTGAATATGAGTAAGGTGGAGTCTGATCACACAACTATTAATGTTATAATTTTGTGCAATTTGCCTGTGACAATGAGTGAATTCAGCCATTTACCAGGAATGAAATGCACTGAGTTTTTTCTTTTTCTTTTTTTAATTTTTATATTTTTAAGTTTTGAACCTATAGAAAAGTTTACAGTTTGTTCTGATGGTAACCTATCAAATGCTTCCTGCTATCTTTAATAGTACTCTTGTGAGCCACCTTTGGCAAATTGGTTCAGGGCTCACATATCAAGGAATCTGATAAAAGTTTACCAACAGATTTTTGTTAAATCTTTTATATCTAACTAAACTAACCCTAAAAATATGGCAAGAGGGCAAGAAAACAACAAACACACACACGTATAAATTAACTTAAGTATAATAAGACGAGTCAGGATAATTTTGATCGATCCCCTACTGTTAACAATAATGGATCATGACTATTGTTATGTTGATCTGAGAAAAATATTATAAATAAACTCTGAATAAAATCATTGTGTACAGTGCTCTGATATTTATTTTCTGTTTTCAAAGTTATGATCAAAAAGTTGTATCATCGGCACTTTGGCAGCTTCACCTCTTCACGAACTTCTCAACTCAAATTATATCGAATGTTACTTCAACAGAAAATCTGAATCGTTGCCGTCATAAACATGCCATTGATGGAATGGAAAATATATATTCCAAAATTGAGTAACTAAAAATAGAATGATCCACCGTATATACGAACCGTATCTACGTAGTTTCATATTGCCTCTAGATCGCCATTACTATTTTTTAGTACTTTCATTAAACCCTAGTCACGTAGTTATAAGTTTAATTTTGCTTAAATTCCTACCATTTCCTTAAAACACTTAATCTGCTTCGACTTATTGCCTAAAATTATGCCAATATATACAGGATTTCTTAAAAACCGATCTAAATTTGTATGTAAAATTTGAAAAATATAAATGTTTATTAAAGATGCATAATATATAATTAAATTTATAAATAAATTTTTGGTTACTTCATTTTATAAGTTTTAATATTTGGCCCTTCACAGTTAACATTTTCCTAAATAAAATGTATTAATTGATATGATGAAATATATTATTCATTGATGTCCTTAATATTGATACATGTTAAGAAGACCCTACTATATTTTTTTCTTTAAAAAAAATTGAAATGACTAGGAAGGAAATTTGAACTCAATATAAAAAACCTAGTATTACCATCATAAACTCAATATTTTATCCTATGCTAAAATTTGAGATAGATTTATTAACAGTGAAAATCAGCGATAGCTAAAAATTAAATAAAGTACTCAGACATCCTCTTCAATGAATGCCACCATAATCGAACCAAAACACAAACTTAAACGAAAGTTAACAGACTACAAAAAGCCTGGAAGGAAATTGACTAAATAAGACCACCTAGGCTAATAATAGAGAACTCATGAACCCTAATACAATGTGGTACACTTACAGAGGAGGACATACAAAACCAGGAGGAGGAGTCATTCCGCAAGTTATTATGACCTGGAGGGCAAGAGGGATAAATATATTGAGGTTAAGAAGCTTAAGCCTTATAGTTGTGCAAAGACAAATGGCTGCTTCAAGTTCTAGCAATCCATTTAGCACTGGGCAGCACACATTCTCAACTGGATTCCCTAGCCCTACATGCACCAAACCTCCAAGCACATCCACACAAAGCCCTAGCTTAAGTGCATTTATAGGACAAGTTGGTTGAGTAGTTGGTGGAGGGTTAAGACCAGGAATTCCTCCTCCTCCACCGCCACTACCTGGAGGGCCTCCAACGATAGGTGGAAAGATAGAAGAAGGCGGCGGCAATATGGCTGGAGGGTTTGTGATGGGAGGTGTTATAACTGGTGGTGTAACGACTGGAGGATTTGTAATTGGAGGTATTATTACTGGTGGCGTAGGATAAATAATTGGAGGTGAGATAACCGGTCGCTTTTTAGATGGTCCTTCATGATGTGGTGGGTGTTTGGTGGTTGGTGGGGTGGGGTGGGGAATTTTAGGGTGGGTAGATGGAGGGGCTGGGCGGTGGTATGGTGGTGATCTACAAGGAACACAGGCATAAATCGGTGGCAATGAAATTAACATAAAAATCATGAAGATGAAGAACATAGCCGTAACCTTTGAACCCATGGCTTAGGATTCCTCAAAAGGTCACTTGCAAGTTAGTCTTCTTGCATTTTGATGGGGTTGATCAAAGGATTTTATATAGCTGAATTTTATTTGTACCCGTGACTTGGTTTCTGAAAAATCTGGCAGTCCAGTATTAACAACCAAAAAAAAGCTGCATTAGAACATGAAATGTGGTGAATTCCAAGAGTACTATTGCGAAATTAAATTTTAGAATTTGGAGTCTGGTTGGTACATTGCAAATATCAAGACATAGTCCGTGACCCTGGCTCAGTTGAATCCGTGAAATTTCATTTCAGAATCAGTAACCCAAATTCACAGATTTCCATACATGGCTTCATCGCCCTTGTCTGTTTCCTATGTCTCTTTCTTTCCATTGCCTTTCTTTCTAAGCACGCTTTCTATTCTGGGTTTATCTTCTTTAAGATGTATCTTCTAAGTGAGTTTGAAGCTAAAGCATAACTTCTTAGGGGTACTTATATTTGGACCATCCTCAATTATTTCTGTTGGCTAATAGTGAAATAATGGTAGCCAGCTGACTCATATAACATATATAGACAATAGATTTCGCAGACCATATCAAACCTACGCACATTATTTTTTGGGTCCTTCACAATGTAAACATGTGAACTTTGTTTACTTTTTCTTTTTTGACTTTTTGTTATATATGAATAAGATTTACTTCATAATGTAATTTTTTAAGTAAACTTTAGCCGTCAAAGAAGCAGCCAAAGTCACATTTTATTTTAAAAACATACAATTATGCGCATGGCGGCAAGAACTTTATGACGTAAAATGAGTTTGGTTACACTAAGATTTGTTAGGAAATGTTCTTTTTCAAGTTTATTATTTCTCTAATGTTAAATTAAAAGCACAATTAAAATTTTACCGTACCCTTTATTATTGCTTAAATTATGTCCACGTCAACACAAAGTTTATTATTAGCTGAAAATTAAGTTTCAAATGACAACTACATATAATCATGTAACATCTGGCAAATGCAGAAAGTAGCAATTGCTAGGCAAGAAGGGTTAGCATAATGATGTTGCTTTGGAAGATCATTAAGTACGTATAATCATGTAACATCTGACTAATGCAGAAAGTAGCCATTGTGTAGGGTTTGGTTTGAAACCTTTTATTATTAAAACTAGTAATTTATGTTAAAGGTGGGTTATTTTAAAAATTATTAGATATAAATTATTATTATATTTGATAAAATATGATAAATTAGGTAAATATAAATAATTATTGTATTTAGTTAGAGAGAATTATAGAATACTAATATATTATTTTACTTAAATATTTTTGGATATAATTATTCTAACATATTTTTTTTGTTATTTATTATATTAATTGAAAATGAAATTATTTTTATCCAAAAAGTTAATAAATAAAGATATAATTATAATAAAATGAAAATTACTTTGATAATCTTTTAATATCTAAGAAGAGATAATAATCAAATTACCTTTTATATTACCTGTTACATTACTATTGGTAATAGAACATTACTGAAATATTTTATTACTTATAAACTAAACAAAGTAATATAAGTAATAGAAGATAAATTACTAGAGTAATCTTAAGCGCCCCTATCCATACCTCCCTGGCATAATAATGTTGCTTTAAAAGATTATTAAGTAGATAGTATTATTCCTGAAATCTGAATGTACACGGGAGAAAGGATTAAAGCAAATTAACTTGTGAGATCAGTGTTCTTAAAAATATTAAGCTATAGAGGTTAGCAACTTAGCATATATATTAATTCATTGTATACCGATTTCTAATTTGCTATGGGCATATGACCACCAGAACAGAAAAAGGAAATGTAATTGGGATTGTTGCTTGATTTGGTAGTTTTCATGCATGCCGCCCATGTTCCATGCGACTTTTCCCTGAACTGGCAATTCCATATATATTTGACGTTGAGAGGTACATGGAATTAGATGTGTATTCCTACGTAAGTAATGAAGAACAAAACAAGATTTATAAAGTAGTTTAGCTTATTGAAAAGAAGTCTGCGTCAAATGTTATGCTATTAAGTTTCTGGAGAGATTTTGGCGAAGTAATTGTACAAGGTACAAAAATATCATCCCTCTAACTTTGTATAATTATTTATTTATTATACAATAAGAAGAAATAATTGTATAATTACATAGGTGATACACGAATGTCCTAGTATATTGAATTTAAATATTTTTAAGGAAATTAATTGATTATGCTGTACCGTCAAAATAGTATATAATTCATATTCTGTATATATAAATACAGTAAATAGAGATAAGATGTGATTGAGTTAATTGTGAAATTATTAAGATTTATATTTTTGTTATTATTGGGTATTGCATATTTTTTTCAAAACTGGTAAAAAGAGAGTCTGATATGATATATTGATAAACGAACTCATTTAAACAGTAGAGGAACCTTTTCCTTTACTCATGACCTCGACATTGATTCTCTAAGATAGAAAAAAGACATGAAAATTATCTAATTAAAAGCGAGGAAACAGAGAAAAGTATGGAGAGAAAGAAGAGCTAGGGTTTAAACCACAAGCATTATAATGGAATAGTGCAACTTAAAGGAATCAGAAAATATAACACTTCCAGCAATCAAGTCAAATCGATCCTTCAATTGGAGATAAAAACATTACAAGTTATAAATTGACACAACTTTAATTTGCTATACATCAAACTTTATTAGCATTATTTCAGGGAAGGGGTCTATAATATGTTATTCTAATTGATTTTGTACTTAAAGCCAGCCATCATGAATGTTTATGTAACATGTTTTTTTGCTTCCTTTGTATGAATTTTTTTTTTTTTCCAACAGGGGCTATATTTGTAACAAGCTAAGCTTTTTCATAAGACAGCTGTTCCATCCTAGCTAGGCCGATTTATTGTATTAGTTCTAGCAACGTTCATACAGGACTCAAGGTCATTAATTGTCAGAAAGTTGGCCGGAGAAATTGATCAGCTTCATTATAAAAGAAATATTTGTGGCATCTCACATTTGTTCTTATTTTTTAAATGCAGATTTCATTTATTGCGTGGTCTAATAGTTTGTTGCCATCAATTAATGTTAAATGACAAAAATTCAGTCAAAATTTCCACATTGAAAGGTGCTAAAAAATTGCCACCAATTAATAGGAATCCGTTGGTGAACCAATCTACTCTGAGTTCAATTAATAAATTAACGAAGAATTAAAAATATACCAGATCAACAGAAACCAAAATACGATTTTTTTTTTTTTAAGTGTATATATCAATTAACAAAACAAGTTCTCCCAAAAGAGAACTGAAAACAACCTACGCTCATTCTTTCATACGGAAGGATAGCACAAATCACAAACTAAGCTCAACCAAAGCCTTCACAACCAAGGCTAAAAATACAAGCAACTACTCCTCTAAAAGTTCTATCAAATGCTGAGATTATATTTTGCAAATTATCAGATATCTAATATCCAACAAGGTCACCAAAGAAATAATGTAACTCAGACCCTCCAGATCCGACAGAAGGAGAAGATGATATATGAATATTAAGTTTGGACTTTTCAAAACTAGTCATCTTAAATGAGTCAAAATCATTGAATAAATATAACTTTCTTGAATATATTGCGATGTAATTGATATAACAACTCCACTCGGTTCAACTCTATATGGTATAATAATCGTTAAAATATAAAATAATCGAATGAATTGTGGACCAAACACCAATTGGCATGGATGGCATACATGAGTATGTTCCCTGGTGTTCTAGATAAACCAGGTGGGGAAAATAACAATTTGTCTCTGAAATTTAACCTAAATTGTATATATATATAAAAGCAACATCCAAAACTTTCTGTCATGATTTTTTGGGATTTTATTTGTTAGTTTCTGTGTTGAACGAGGTGATACCGATTTCCTGTTACGTATATAAGGCAGAAGTATGATTCTCTAGCTCAACAAATTAAGCGTATGTTAAAGAACTTTCGTGATTCTGGAAGCTACCGTTTCATGCAACGAAATCTAACCATTTGTGATATCTGAATTAAACTGCAAGCTAGCGTTTTGATAAGAAGTAATAATTATATGGGCTGTACTCGAAGAGAAGATGAGAACCACACAAAATTTATTAATGAACGTTAATGGAAATATAACAACAACAGTCCGAACATCACAAATAGTAGAATATGTAAAGTGAACAATAGCTTGAAACAAATTAATTGATGACAGATAGAGGTTGATTTAAGGGCAGTCGAAGCCAGATGGAGCTTTCCTTCCACAATAATCGAGAACCAAGCTCAATGAAACGGGCAAGTTGAGGTTAACGCCGAGGATATTTGCTTTAATGGCAGTGCAAAGGCAAACAGCGGCTTCAAGATCAATCAAACCGTCGAGGATACCGCAGCAAGGGGTCTTTGGTGGACCTCCAGCTACAACTTGCCCCAAACCACCCAACACGCCTGCGCAGACACCAAACTTTACGGTATTCCTTGGGCAGCGCTTGTGGTGTTTTTCGTCCTTGAATTCTAGTGGTGGGGAAGGGACAAGATTGGCGCTCACCAAAGTGAAAAATAGAAGGTTGAGGACATGGAGAAGGGTTGTTAATGCTAGAGCCTTTGCCATATTTGCTTAAAGTCAAAGACACCCTAAACTATTGTATAGTTAGCCAAGTAGAAGTGGGTGGTGCAATACTGGGAGGAAGGCTCAGGCTTTTATAGACGGAGATTGATAATTATGTGGGTTTTAATTATCTTTTTTTTTTAATTTGTTTTCTTCTTTTCTTTTGGAGGAGACTACTCATGTACGCACACTATACAGGAATAACAAACACAACCACAACATGAAAAATAATCATTTATAATTATAGAGTATGGAGTTTTCTGCATATTTTAGTTGCCAATTCTCTCACAAAACAAATTAATATCGTGAAATGGCGAGGAAAGAATTAATCATATTCTAAATCTAGCTAATAGCGGATCTTCAATTATGCAATTAATCAAAATGGAGAAAGTAATGATGTTAATCATTACCTTAATCACGATTTTCACGATGATTCATTCACTAAATACATTATACATTCTGCATCTCCAATTTAGGGCTCTTTTCTCTATTTGTTTATGATTCAGTAGCCGTCATTAGGATATAAATCACACTGTTAAAAAGAGAAATGGGGTTTTGATTAAGGGAGAATATTGAGAAGAGAACTGTTGAAGAGGCTTGGATTAAGGAAGGATGTTGAGAAGAATTCCCAGGC
This sequence comes from Mangifera indica, assembly GCF_011075055.1. NCBI lineage: Eukaryota > Viridiplantae > Streptophyta > Magnoliopsida > Sapindales > Anacardiaceae > Mangifera > Mangifera indica. The sequence goes on from NC_058139.1 coordinate 4,854,829, forward strand.
AATTATAGTAACTCCAGCTTCAGTTTTTGGCCCCTTGTTTCATTTAATATTTTGTTAGTTACACAAATGGAAATGCTAATGACTGTTAGAGAGCGTTTGGTTTGGGTAATGTTTTATTACCAAAATAGAAAGATTATCTTGAAGATTAGATTACTTAAAAGATTACTGGATATAAATGATTACTATGTTTGATAAAATTTAGTAGGTATAAATAATTATTATGTTTGGTTAAAAGTAATAAAAAATTACTAGTAAATTATTTTACTTAAATGTCCTTGAATATAATTATTTTTAAATATTTTTATATTATTTTCATATTAATTAAAAATTTATTTATTTTTGTCTCAAAAAATTAATAAATAATAATATAATTATAATAAAATTAAGATTACTTTAGTAATCTTTAAATACCTAAGGTAAAGATAATAATCAGATTCTCACATATATTACCTGTCACGTCAGTATTGGTAATAGAAGATTACTATAATATTTTATTATTGACAAATCAAACAAAAGAATAAAAAATAGATTACCAAGATAATCTTTAAAAACTGAAACTATACAGGTAAAGGAATTAAAGAATCTGAAAACGGTGGGAGAAGTAGCTGACGGAAACACTAACGGAAGATGCAAACTTTATAAAACTCACCGTTTCACTTAAGGGGTTTTTCGTCTTTAAGCTTCATTCCTTAATTTCTTCATCCAAGGGCCGGATCACTGCAACATTGTGTTTCTTGTTGTATCCATTTAACGACTTTGATTGTATTTTAATAAAGATTGTCAAACCGGCCTGGCATCCTGCTACTACAAACGCAATTCTGGTATCTCAACACTGCAACTTCCTTATCATGCCCTTGGACCTCGGATGACTCAGAAGATGATCAATAATGTGTGATTAATTAGGGAGAGAATGAAAGAGGTCCATGACAGACATAAAGGCCATGTTGATCTAAAAAGAAGAGAGCTAGAGTTCCATGTAGGTGATAAGGCAATGGTCAAGGTAGTTCTCTATAGACATGTTATAAGGTTTGATAGCAAAGGAAAGCTTGCTTTGAGGTAGATATATAGGTCCTTTCGAGGCTTTGGAGAGGAGTGGTAAGATATCATATAGACTTGTGTTACTAGAGAGCATGGATTGTACTCATAATTTGTTTCATATTTCATTTTTACATATGTATATATTTGATCTTTCACATGTTTTGAGGACATAAAAAGTAGAATTATAAGAGAATTTGGTCTGACAAGAACTACCACTGAAAATTCTGGACAAAAAAATAAAAGTGTTCTATAGCAAGAGTATTCCACGAGAATTATTAGGTTTGATGTTTGTTAATTAGGGGATGATGGATTTTGTAGTAGTCATGATTTGTGAAGTGTTGTAAATAAGACTAATTCGCTTTTAGGAAAAAATTATGTGCATAGGTAATTTTGAGATGTTAAAAGTGATAAAAGAGTAGATATGTGAATTTCATACATGAAGGGAATAAGAATGATTATTTCGAACGATATACATTCAAACCAACTATTGTATAATTGGAATTGATCTTTTCGAATTGTTAAGGGAGGAAGTTGTTGAGATATGAGAATTTAAGGAAGTACAGCAGTACTATTTTTTTCTATATTCTTATATAAAACCCAACAATTGCATAATTGGTTTGAAGGAGGATGTGAAGATTATAGAAGACAAAAAACAGCGTGTTTTACTTTCAGTGAAACGATGTGTTGTGATCAGCAACTGAAAACAGTGCCTTTTTGGTATTCAAAAGAAAACTTCGTCGTCTTCATTTCTTGTCACCTTTATTCCTTCTTCACCACAAGAAAATCGAGAATGTTCGACTGATTCGGGTGACTGATTTTTTTCTCTCAATTGCAGGAGAAGACTAATAGATCCTCCGGTGTTCAATTATTGTTTTTGTGGTTTTTTGAATGAATATGATCGAGTGTTCTAATTGACTGGCAAACAATTTTGTGATTTTTTTATTAATAATAACAAAATCTGAGGAATTATTCTAATTGGAGTCGCATTTCTGTTAGGAGTTAAGTTCTATGCCAAGCCAAATAAATGCTCATGTAAACGCTAGGGACTAACCATACATGCAGTAGAAAATCACGATATGCAGTAGAACAGAATCATCAATTTCTTAAAAATTATCAATATTGCATTCTTATTTGAAAGATATGAAATAAACCAAAAAAAACAAGAAAGAAGGTGACGATACGCCTTCGATCTAACTAAAAACGATTTGGAAAGGGAGAAAATTATTTAATAAGCTCGATGCATGGCATCGCAAGTAGAAAATGCTCAAGTCCAAACAAATCATATAGAAAATCAAGGTGCCTGAAATAATGACAAGGCAAATTAACTTATGCACATTGGAAACCGGAGGGAACGTGCTTGCCACAGTAATTGAGGAGTAAGCTCAATGAAATTGGAATGTTTGGGTTGACAATACCCAAAACATTAGCCTTAAGGGCAGTGCAAAGGCAAACAGCGGCTTCGAGATCAACCAAACCCTCAAGGAGACTGCAGCATGGCTTCTTTGGTGGCTTACCAAGTTCAACGTTCAACAAACTCTTCAACACATTGGCACAAACACCAAGCTTTACGGCATCTCTTGGGCAAGTTTCCTTTGAGGGCTTGGGCTTGGGATGATCAATGTGATTGTGATCTTTATTAGGAGGTGTTGGTGTGCAAGCTGGGACACTGGTGGAGGTTACCAAAGTGAAGAAGAGGAGGTTGAGAGCGAGAAGGAGGGCTGTTGATGCTAAAGATTTTGAAGGCATATCTCAAAATTAAAAACAATCTCCTCAACCTTCAAAGATTGTGAATGTTTAGAGAGAACTAATGAGTGATAAAAGTGGTTAAGTGGGCTAGGGTTTTTATAGGAGGAAGCCAAGATCTGTTTGGGTTTAAAAATATATACACCATGTGGATATATTATCATGATGGAACTGAACACCACACTGCAGTGCAAGTTGTAAAATAGCATACGAACAAATTACCATTTCCGGGATTGTACCAGATAGATGGAATATTCTTGTTACAATATTTATAAGTTCATTAAGGAATTGACTCAAAGTGTTGGTTCCTTCTGTACCTTCAAATTTTCAACTTCGATAGTTAATATATGTATAAATGTGTCCAATAGAATTAAAGATTCTATATATATCTAGGGCAATTCATATGAACTACAGACATTCCATGAATTGTTGCGAGATCAAATTAGTTGATAATTTATATTGTGAGAAAAAAAGAGTGAAGTTAGTGGGCAACAGGTTGTTCAAGGCAATGATCAATACTATAAACCCGTGAACACATAATAATTGAAACAAATTAAAAAAAAATCCTTATCTTGGAGGATTTTCATACATGATACATGGGTGAACCATTGCTTTGCGATCTAACTGCACATGTGGGATTGAATTATTAGGGAAATACAATATTTTTATAAATTAAGAGATCGACCACAGTTTCTCACAACTCAGAGGACAACATTTTATTTTCTTCTTCCGTGCTATTATTCATAATCTGCCATTTTCCGACGAATCTATGTAAACTTCATAAAATAAAGAAATGGTAAATTTACAAACAACAAAATTATATGTACTTATAATCAATAATAGTCTGGGTATCTGTGTTAATCAAGGATAAATCAAGGAGGAAAGGAAATATTAACCGTGAATGATTAAAAAAAAAAAAACCCAATAATTATGAACCATTGAAAACCCTATCTCAACATCAAGTAGAACTTACTTCCAGAAGAAATTTGTCAGAAAAGTTTTAGAAGTTCAAGAATCATGCATTATTATATCAATGAAGGTGAATGTTTATGTAGAACTAATTTAACGAAGCTACTAGCGAAGGAAACATTTATCTTGTTTATGTTCAATTAAGTTATGTCAATCTAAATCCAGCAACAATGTTTAGTCTAATTTGTCAGCAGTTGGTTGGATGTAATTGTCTAAGAGTATCTGTCGAGACAGAAAATTGCACTAAACTGATGAGGTAATTATTCGGGAATGTTAAGTGAGAAGTCTGGTGGAATTGTAACTAAAATGTGTGTATACATAGAAAACACAAAGCAGTTTAAACAGAATTTTTTTTTTTTTTTTACACCGTGTTCTCAGTAACAATTACAAAGAACCTTCTTGCTTTTGGTGGTTAAGTGAATCTGAAATGTTACTAAAGGAATTATAAAGAAAATTAAGAGAATGTTTTCTTGAGTTTTAAAGATGATTAGATTGAAAAAAAGATTCGTCCTTATCCCCCTCTTGGCTTTTATGGTCGAGCTATGGGTACATAGTTTTCAATATGGGGGTTGGAAGCTTTACTAAGTCTACACGTCTATCCAATTAAAGCAATACATGTATAATTGGAATTAGTGCACACTGAAGATGGGTTGGTCTAATATCAATGTTTTATAATTAATGTGATACATTTTATTTAATCAGTTCAACCACTTTACATTAAATAGACAGACTCTTTGGTCAATATTGCGATAATTATGTCCAGTGGTCTATTTCAACAACTAAAATACCGTACTTGAGGATAGTCATGTGGTAATAATTGAACGTTGAAATCTCCTCTCCTCGCTGGAGGAGATTTATCCTTCCAGTTGCTTCAAGATAAGGACCTCTTGTAACATGATGCTATGCGCATCATCAAATATATGTCTCATGGCATTTAGGGGTTGCTCAAGGTACAATGATCAGGGGTAAACTTACATGCACAACAATAACAATAAACACTAAAGTTCTATATATACTCTCAAACTCAACCAAACACTATTCAACCTATTTGCATCCACATTTTGGAGTGGAAAAAGAGAGATAGGATGCTAAGTTTGGGTGAAAATGTAGTGAAGAGAAAGAGAACTAGAACCGGTTAAAAGCATTGAGAAAAAAGGGTGAAAAAATTAAGTACGTTAATATATTTTTTGAAAAAAATGAATATTTATAGATATGGATGCAAACAGATACAGAACTACCTTTTTTCTCCTAACACCCACAGATAACCCACCAGCTTACCAGATCTACTAATAACACTCAGCATGTCCTAATTTTTCTAATCGGGCCATTACAAAATTCCTAAAATCCATTTTATATCATATTTACGGCCACTAATGTTCGAACTGCAGATTTTCCTTGTACTTCAATAAAACAAAATTTAACAGATGATGCAATGCAAGAGTCTAATGATCACACTTTAAAAAATGAAATTGAAGCACAGGATTGATTCCAGATGTTAATCATCAACAAGGTTCAAAGAAAAACATCATTCTTCGTTTTAAGACTTCAATTCCAGCAATGGATACATGCTTCCCATTATTTCCAACTGTTTTGAATTCCAAAATGCAAATAGATGATCCAGAGAGGAGACACAACTGAGGAAAAAAAAAAAAAAAACATATGATTACTTGCCCTGCAATTTGCCTAGGGTTCTCCACCAAGCTCGACCCGCAAGTTGTCATAAGGGTAAACTTTTGGCGTCTAGTCAGGAAAACAAGGAACCACATCAATATCAGAAGATTAAATCATCTAAAGCAGAAACTTTGAACAACATCAAAATAAGAAGACTAAATGATCTTGTGAATTTATTGAAAATGTAAAATTATTCTCTCTACTTCTGGAGACATATATCAAATTCAAAATGCTTTTCCAGAGATCAGCCATTTCCATTGCCTCAATGACCACAGTAACCAATAGCAAAAGCAGTGTCAAGCAAATTTTTTTAGCTCCACAGCCCTTTCCACTCCCTCATGCAACAAATGAATTTTTTTAGCATACAATGTGATTTGGTGTAACAGTAAACTGACATCAACAATAAAAATTCACTTATTTGATGAAGATCAAATAAAAAAATAGCAAGCATTTCCTTCTAAGTCCGTGTATGCAATCAATGATAAGCAGATGGTTTCTAGAAAGCAGGGATAAAAAATTGAGGTAATATCAATTGACAATAAATAAAACAGCAGGTGGAGATACTTTCTTACCTCTCAATGATCAGAGAAAAAAGTTACACACATCAGACTAAGTCAGATTACCAATGAAATTTTTGAGAAACATTCAAGGTTGGAAACTTTTATAAGCTTCAGTTGAACTGCTAGCACCAGAGAAAGGTGATCAAAATGTTGTTGAAGAGGCTCCAGGTCTAGTATAAGGTACATATATTCTTGTCAAAGTCTTTAGTTTCCAGGATTATTAGAAGCATTTCAATTCTCTACCCTGTAAAATCAAATGCTTGACATTTAAATGTTAAGCAAAGGTGTGCACCATTTGCTTTATTATGGGGTCCCAAACTTTGGGATTTTGGTCAAATTAAATGCCAAAGTACTACATCACCATAAAACTGCAGCATGACAAACGATGGTCTGATGCTCAAAAAGAAGCATGAAATAGGGGGTCATATGAGGGGTAAAAAGAAATAGTTTGTAAGAGACACAACACATGTGAAATGATTCTCTATTGGTTTACAAGGTCTATCTCAGGCACCAATGAAGGCACATGCAGAGAATCCTAATAGAAGAAGAGCATAAGGAATGCTATACGAAATTCTTTGAGAAACATTCAAGGTCGGAAACTGTTTATAAGGTCAGTTGAACTTCTAGCACTAGAACAAGACGATCAAGATGTTGTAGAAGAAGCTCCAGGTTTACTATCTGGTACATAAACTCTCCTCAAAGTCTTTCCAGGATTATAAGAAGCATTTTAATTCTCTACCCTATAAAATAATGTGATTCACATTCAAATGGTAAGCAATGGTGCACACCATTTGCTTTATTATCATGGTCCAAAACTTTGCAAGTTTGGTTGAACTAAATGTTGAAGTATTATATTACCATAAAAATGCAGCATGACAAACAATGGTCTGATGCTCAAAGAAAAGCATGAAGTAGGGGGTCAAATAAGGTGAAAAAGGCAACAGTTTGTAAGAGACAAATCACATGTGAAATGATTCTCTATTGGTTTACTTGGTATATCTCAGGCATCAATGAAGGCACATGCAAATAACCCTAATAGAACAAGAGCATAAGAAATGCTATACGAAATTCTTTGAGAAACATTCAAAGTCGGAAACTATTTATAAGCTTCAGTTGAACTTCTAGCACCAAAGCAATGTGATCAAGATGTTATAGAAGAGGCTCCATGTTTAGTATAAGATACATATATTCTCCTCAAAGTCTTTAGTTTCCAGAATTATTAGAAGCACTTTAATTCTCTACCCTATAAAATCATGTGCTTATTAGAAACAAAGGTGTGTACCATTTGCTTTATTGATGTGGTCCCAAACTTACTAATTTTGGTTGAACTAAATGCTAAAGTACTATATTACCATAAAACCGCAGCATGACAAACAACGGTCTGATGCTCAAAGAGAAGCATGCAGTAGTGGATCAAATGAGCTGTAAAAGGCAATAGTGTGTAAGAGACACATCACATGTGAATTGATTCTCCATTGGTTTGCTCAGTAAATCTCAGGCACCAGGGAGGGCACATGCAAAGAATACTAATAGTTGAAAAGTCCAAGAAAGGTTATATGAAATTCTGATAAACATTCAAGATTGGAAACTGATTCTAAGCTTCAGTTGAACTTCTAGCACCAGAGCAAGACGATCAAGATGTTATAGAAAAGGCTCCAGGTTTAGTATAAGTTACATATATTCTCCTCATAGTTTTCAGTTTCAAGGATTATCAGAAGCATTTTAATTATCTACCCTATACAAAATCATGTGCCTGACATTCAAATGGTAAGCAAAGGTGCGCACAATTGCTTTATTATCATGGTCACACACTTTGCAATTTTGGTTGAACGAAATGATTAAATACTATATTAGCTCCAAGCAGTATCAAACCATTCCATTACTATTTAGCCAACAGATCAAACAAACTGTAGAAAGGGTTTATGACTTTAGTATCATATTTGGTTCAACCATGATGAAGTGAAGTAAAGTAAAGTAATTAAGTTGCTCAATTAAACTATCAATTTGTGGAAAGCCTTCGATGGCTTCCTTATGAAAACATCAATTTGGATTTGGGTATAGACGGTATCTCTTTATTTTTCGTGATATTGACCACATTTCTGATCCCTATTTGCATTTTAGTGGAGAAAAATCAAATATCTAAGCTTCATCACCATGCAGAGGAATGAATCCTCTCAATGGCCCATCAATTCCAGTAATAATCTTGCATAATATTGAGCCCACAATGTTATCTAGTCATGGCTAAATTCTGAAATTGATGTAATAACTTCATGCAACAACAGGTATTGCAAATCTACAGTTAAATGTAATACAGAAGCAATGTAATACCAGTTAAACTTGTTTAAAAATATAATTGAAGTGTAAGGTAAAGAAACAGGACAGAAGCAATAGAGCAAACTGAATGTCCCCCAATTGTGAGAAAATTATAGGAAGGGAAGTAACTGGAAGTAAGTGTTTGCTTTCTCTGAATTGCTAGTTTCAAGCCAACTGAAATATTTCATCTAAAAGTGAGTGAAGAAGAAAAGGGAATAATTTAGGGAAATAGATCTTATTTACAACCTTTTTTCTCTAGCCACACAAATGAATGAGACACAACTTCCACCATTTCACACTCTCCTCTCCATTCCTCTCATCCTCTAATTTTCTCACTATATTTTCAACCTCACCAAATGTGATTCCCATTCAATATTGATGAGTGGCAGAAATCAAAAGCACACTTTGACTATACCAGATAAACAGTTTCTGTTGGAACCAACAATTTAAGTTTATTTGCAATGGAAGCTTTTGCAGCTTATTACATTGACAACGAAAAACACCACTATACTATCAAGTCCCTAGGCATGAACAACAGTCTAGATGTGAGTAACATCAATGTAGGCAGGCAAATCAAATGTCAAATCCATTTAGCAACATTAAACCATCCACAGAACAATTTGATCATCCAAATTAAAAACTGATGATTGACCTCTTTATCACACAAAAATTACAGCTTTTGACTTACAAAAGGAATTTTAGAGGCTTTATCGTTCCACACAGCCAAAAGTCCCAGCGATGCAAAAAACCCTAATCCTCCGAGCAGCCAACCCAAAGCTTCATACTGTCATCCATTATTTGGAAAACAAATGGTACCAATAAGCAATTTTCAGAAAATTACACAAAAAAAGGAGGGAACAAGACAGTAATTATACCTTGCCGACTGTATCGGCGATGCGATCGATACAAGGTTCTGGATAGGGCGTCCCGTTGTCCCAAACCAGCTCGTCATTTACAGGGAGCTAAACATATATATATAAATAAGAGAAATTATTTTAGATATTAGAAAGAATTAAATGAAAAAAGAAAGAGCCTATCCACTGTGAACTGACTGGCTTGTCTGGTACGATGTGTTTGCCGACGGGGAGGCCCATCCCGGAACGGAGCCGAAGAGAAGAAACGACTGAACGTCCAACGACGCCATTTCCTCCCATGATGCGAGAGGCCACATTGCTCAATCTTCCTGCCATTTTGCTTCGGATTTGTTTAACCCAATTCTCCCTTTATTCGCAGGATTAATTCATATTATAGCTGAGATTTGTGAAACGTATGTAAAGAAACGGTGTCGTATAGTGTGTAGTCCACTGGTTTTGGGGTTTTTTCTAGGGAAATTATATTAAATGGCCAAAATTAAAGGGTGTTAAGTGAAATTGCTCAAAATTCAAAGGTTTAGGTAAAAATGCGCTTAATTTAGAAAATGACCAAACTGCCCTTATATATAAACCCTACATTTTCCACGGTTTTACTGTTTAAAATCAAAAAAAAATTTGAATCTCCCACGGGTCTCCCATGGGTTAACAGGTTTTTGTCTTTTTTGTCAATTTTTTGTATTTTTTGACAACCGAAAATGATAAATAAGGATAGTATATCATCTCACTTCTTGTTTGAATCAATTTATTGTTAGGATTATTGAGATTTGAGGGGGATTTTGAGGTTTGAATATTTAGGATTTCGATTTTGAACAATGCATAAAATGTTTTGATTTTTGGTTATTTTACTTGAATTTCTTGAGAGATTTTGTGTTATTGGATGTGTAGATTTGATTTGTGTTGAAATTAGAGGCTGAAATGTCGATTTTTTGCCGAAAAATGGGTTAGATCTGTCGGCGTTGCGGTAACTCCCACGAGAGCCCGTGGGATTGGGGGGGGGGGCAGAATTTAACGTTTTCAAAATTTTAGGGGGAGGGGGAACAGGGGGAGATCCACTGGGGTCTATGGTAAATTTTACACTGAACCGTGGGGCAGATCGTGAAAACCGTGGGTTGGGTGGACATTAACTTTTTTAAAACTATAGGATCTATATGAGACAGACTTTGAACGACCATAACTTTTGATCCAGGAGGAGTTACGGGGCCTGTAATATATCAACGTAAAGCTCGTTTCGAGCTCTATAACGACAATCAGCTTTGCCAGTTGCACCAAATTTGGAGGCCAAAATAAAACTGTTTCAATATGTATTATGCAGTTTTTTTGTTTTATCAAATTTAAGATTTTCGATTTTTATGATTTTGAACTTGTTTGTAACCGGGCTAAACTTTTTTTATATATAATTTTAAATTTGATATTTGTAATTACTATATGCTTTTTTAGACACGTTTTACAATGTAATTACAAAATTTTTGATCGATTTTTCAGTTTTCCTGTTCATAAACTATTTAAATGTGTAGTTTTCAAAATTCAGATTTGTTTTTTTAGATTTTCGAGTAATTTTTTTATTATTAATATTTTAGGGTATTTCAATATATCTATTTATTCATAACATATTATTTTTAATGCAGTTTTCACGAATTGATTTTTTTCGATTCAAATTCAAAAATATGAATTTCTTCTTTTCGAACGAACACGTAGTAATTGATATTAAGTAAAAATGAGAGTAAAAGTGAGTATTTAAGTGATATAAGAAATGTATGTAATGAAAGTAAGAGTGAGAGAGTTTATATAAATGTGATGAAGGGTAATTTTGGTATTTAAAAAAATTAGGGTATTTTTGTTTTAAAATAGGAAATTTGGGTATTTTTGCTTAGAAATAGTGAAATTAGGTATTTTTGCTTAGTAGAGGGGTAATTTGGCCATTCATTATAATTTCCCTTTTTTAATTGAACATATTTTCCATGACCTTTACATAAATAATCCAAAAAAATTTTAATTCTCAAACTAATAAAATTAACATACAACACCTAAAACATTTTTATATTTTTAACTTAGAATAATTATAACTTGCTATTATATTAATTTATTGCTAATGTGGTTATTGTTGTAAGAATTTGAAGAAATAAATAGTTTAATGAATGTTTTATCATGGTAAAAAAAAAAAAAATGTAGATTATCTAATGCATTATCTAGAAAAGTGTTGTCACGTTGATACAAAATTTGGTAACAACGAGACGTGTAAGACTATGGTTGTGATTTTATGCAATGTATGATCGAGAATTTAATTTTGGATATAATTTTGTGTATAAAAAATTAAAATAAAAATATATGTTAAATATGGTTTGATTTGTTTCTAGAAATTTATGTCTATCAATATAGGTATGACTTACTAAATAATTGTCTGGAGAAGTGTGAAGTTGGTGGCCTCATAACTATAGAAGGAATCAACCATTGAGTCTCTCCTTTTTCTAAAGGAACCTCCTGTGGATAGCCTTCCTGCGTGCTCGTCAAATCCCCAGCAAGTAAGGGAAAAAAACCATTTAAATTACAAAACAAATAATTATAATAAAAAAATTACAAAAATCACTTATAACTATTTACAATTACATCCATGTACCTTGTAAACATTAACATGAATTGATTTTTAAATTAATCCGACTCTGCTTTAAATATAAGGTTTTATTTGAAAAATTCATTCCATATCATCAAAATATGGCCAAAAGACTTATTCCCGTCAAAGATATAGTGAAATCTCAAACCGTTACTCTTCAACTTTCAAAAACCTAAATATTCATCCATAACCAAATTTTTATTAAAAATTTTAATTAGGGTTAGGGATAAATTTGTTATTTACTAAAAAAATTTAAAAAATAAAGTTTTATTACATTTTAAATCATATAATTTTCCTCCAATCCAAAGTTTAAAAATTGACAATTATCCCACTAGAGTTTGTTCATCTTCTCTTTGATATCGATTCGTCGTTTCTATTTGTCAACCATCCTCTCTCTCACCTTATCTCTCCCTCAAGTCACTCTCTCTTCCCTCTTTGGTCATCTTCAATTAAGACTAAGATGAAATTGTCTTCTTTTCATACGAAGGCGAAGATGCATCATCTACATCTCAAACGAAGACCAGTCATCTTCGTCTCAATCAAAGACGATCAAAGAGGGAAGGGAGAGTGATCAAAGAGAGAGATAAGGCCAGAGGGGAGGCGGTTGATGGCCGAAGATGACGAATCAGTGTTAAAGAGAAGAGGAACAAACTCTATGGGGTATTTATCTGTTTTTAAACTTTGTGTTGAAGGGAAAATATAAGTTTTTTAATCCGGAGAAGAAAAATATAATAAAACTATAAATTTTTTAGTAAATAATGATTTTATTCCTAATTTTAACAGAAATTTATTTATGACTGAATGTTTAGTATTTTAAAAATTGAAAGATAAAAGATTGGGATTTCATTATCCTTTGGGTGAGAATCACTCTTAAAATATTAAGCAAAAGGGATTGAAATGTCAAAATGATTATTAATTTAAGAAAATAAAACAGTAGAGAATATAGAAGTGTATGATTATCGGACCATGTGAACTCCTTGAATATTGACCTTTGGTAATATGTATAAATGAATGCAGTAGATGGAATTATTTGAGCTCGTGCCAGAAAATGTTGGTATGCGAAATCAAAATTATGCTGAAGACTCTAAATTCTGAGAAAACAACAGAGAGAAAAATACAAAATTGTTGAATAGAGAGGACAAAACGACACACAAGTTACCGATCAAAGCCGGAAAAGGGGACCACCCTCGAATTGAATACATACGACCAACGTTTTGGCAGATTTTACCAAGCCGCCAAACTCACACGATGCCCCATTGCATAACTCTTCTCGTTTTCAGACCTTTTGAATACTCAGCCATGTATGTAAAAATAAAAATACCAATCGTTAAACTATTTCCGCTAATCACTCCATCGCCACCACATTTGTATTTGTCATCACATGCAAAATTTCCCTTCCATTTTCAATTATTGAAGTTCAATTACTTGTTATTGCTAAAAGACACAAATGGGTTTTGATTAGTTGATATAATTCACTTATGACTTCTGAGATCATTAACAGAAACCAGTTTGGGTGAAAGGCTAGCTTTTTAAAATTTTAAATAGCGTTCTTTTATATTATGTAGTCACAATTTAAAATAATTTAAAAACAAAAAAACAAAAAAAGGGTTTAAGTTGAAGGGCAGCACATGGGTGCAATGGAGATTGAGCATGAAGGGGTGTGCGTGTGTGTGTGTTCAAAGAAGCATTAATGGAGGTTAAATGAGGCTATGGATGATCGTGCCTAAGAAAGCCTGTATTTATTATTTTGCTGGAAAGAAACTTTGTTGCATTTAATTCCATTAAATCCTTCGCCTTCTAACTTTTTCCAATTCATCCTCATTTGATCTCATCCCTCCAGTTTGCCCACATTTCTCTATATTCTTAAATTTAACCTTTTAATTCATTAGATTCATGATATACCTATCACCAAATAATTCATATATATATAGTATCTACCTATTATTATGGTTTGCTTATTAATGGACCACTATTAATAAAAAGTTACGTCAAAAAACAAAAAACCTTGAATTCCAGAAATGCAAAGATAGGCAGAAAGTAAAGAAATAAATTTGAAAAATTAAAAAAAAAAAAGTTGAAAAGCGAAAAATGTAGGGATCGAAATGAAAGAGAAGCATGCGGAGGATAAAAATGTGAAGGCCCTTCCCCTTCCCCGATAGATTCTGCAGGCGTGAGAGCAAAGGCTGGCGCACCCACCCCACTCTTCCTAACCACAGCCCATGCACTTCTTTTTATATAATTATCTCATTAATTTCCTTAATTATATAAATATATGTATTTTTTTTTTTAATTGAAAATAGTTTGTCTCCATTTGAATTATTAAATATATGCATCAACTTTTGGGACATAAACAAAGAGTTAAGTGTTTAATAAATTATCATTAAGCTATACACATCTCAATGTTGTTGCCTCCTCTTGTAACCACAAGCTGTTAGCCCAATGACCACCACCAAACTTCCTTTGTCCATAGTGACTTTCTACCTATACAACAATTGGGAAGTGAAATTTTTATATTGTTTAAAATTCAGTGCTTTGTCTAGATGGTTGTTTGCTTCCCAGTTTCATTCTACTTCTAATTCTTCTATTATTCCACTTCGGAAAGATTCCACCAAAATGGAACCATTTTTAAATGTAACAATTGGTAATGTGGATCATCTATTAATTAAATTATGCCACGGGAGGATTTATTTTATAAATTAAATTCAATATGAATATGTCTTATACTTGGCTCAAAAATTAAAATGAAAAATTAATTGTTCCAATTGATTTGAAAGAGCAACCAAAAATAAGCTTTAACCAACCGGATCCTGAATTCCAAATAAAAACAACGGCAGCTATCATGACTCACTGTATTTTTCATCTTCAAAATTGACTAGATTTGACCGGGGTAACTCTCCGAGGACAAAATCGTCATTTTAATCTTTCACAAACAAAAATAAAAACTAGCACCCCATTTAATATATCAGTCGCGCCATCTCTCTTTTCACTCGCTAAATCCATACATACAATGCCATATGCTCATAAGATGAGACCCTCGATAGAAAACCTGTAGACGACAAACAACCTCTCTCAAAACTCGCCATCATGGCTGCTGCCTGGGTCAAGTCCTTACAGTGCAAATCACGAGCATACGACGACGTTTTCCATCCCTCCTCCAAAAATCTCTTTCCCAGTTCTAGTTGCAGAAGATCCGACGTTGTCGAAACCTCCACCAAGAGCAAGCAATATCAAAGACCTAAAACTTTTAAGAAGCCACCCACAAAGCCTGAACCTAGTTTTAACTCCGCCGTCAGACCTCGTCACAGTCATGGAACATCTGATCGTCCTGTACGGAACCCCGAACACCCTAAATTTCCCACGCTTACGGAGCTTCCCGAGGGCCACCCTTCACGTAATGTAGTAGAGATTATATTCCACACCAGCTGGGGCCCGAAAGCCTTTTCCGGTCGGGTTGACATGATATTCAAGGTGCAGAATGGACCAAGGACGGTGGCCCGATTCGAGGAGTATAGAGAGTTGGTTAAGAGTCGATGCGTGTCGGGTTTGAGTTCCGGCACTCCGAGCGAGGAGCAGAACGCAAGGTGCGTAGCGGATGGGAATGAGGTAATGAGGTTTTACTGTATGGGTCCCACGTTTGATAATAGCAGGTACGGGGCTTTGAGTTTTCCGGGCGGAAAAGGATCGGCGATTTGCACATATTCTGGCAGCAGTGGGGCCAATGAGAGAGCCGGCGGAGGCAGAGGGAGGCGGGCCATGTTGGTTTGTCGGGTTATTGCAGGTAGGGTTTCTAAGCAAGTCGGGTTTGACTCGGTGTGTGGGGAGAACGACGAGTTACTTGTCTTTGACTCGCGCGCGGTGTTGCCCTGTTTTCTTATTATCTACAAATTGTAAAAGTCATATATTTTTTTTTAATGTGGGTATTTTATTTTATTATAATTTTTTGTTTTTGCTATGAATTGCATTTATCAGCACAATTTTTGTTCTTTGTTGTTTGGTAATGAAAAAAAATTGAGTTGATAAATGGTAATTAATATTCGTTTGTTGGTAAATCCTACTAATTAATTACTTTACACGTCAGTTTAAAAATAATTAATTATTTTAAAAGCGTTTCTGGTGCATCAAATGGAAATCATAAATGGCAGATATATTTGTTGTTGAACAATGTTTGGAAACCAAGTGATTATGATATGAATACCTTTGTTCAAGGTCTCGAACATGCCGATCCGATCAATTGAATCGGGGTTCTTTAACCCAAACAGTTTCGATTCGTTTGAAAATTGAAAGGGTTTGGTCCAAATTAGTACAATAATACTTTTGTGTAGTTCAAAAGTAACATCTTGAAAGATGAAAGTGACAGGCAATGCCACCAGTCTAATTGAAATTCATTAATTTTGCAACAATGTTTTAGGTGCAATAAAATACATAATAGGGATGGGCAAAGATTTAGGCTTGATGAAAGGTTGGTTTTGGGCAGGTGATGAATTTAGTCAAACGTTTACATGATAAAATTCAAATCAATCACTATCACAATCACATATTTGCCAATTTATCCTTTCTATTATGCATTACCCTAAGAATAATGGAATGTACATTTATATCTTGTATCAATTTTAATAATAATATTATCTTATTTTTAATTTAAAATATATAATTACATGATAAATATAGACAGTTTTATCATTAATCTTGTTAATATACCTAATTGATTATTTTTAAGCCTAATTTAAAATCATTTGACCGTTGACAGATGAATCTAGTCAGAGAAACGTAGATAAAGTGTAAATAAATGTGTATTGAAGTGAAATAAATAGAGAAGGAAGATTAGCAATATGTGTCACCAACCCTGTTCGTTAGAGTCTTAAATAGACGAAGCTTACTTCCCTTTAAAAAATAAATAAATAAATAATAAAAGAATGAGTTGGTTATACTGTCAGCATCTTCGATTGACACATAAAACCTTCCAATTCATATCATTTTAGTATGGCCAAAAATTTATTCCCATCTAAGGTTTATTGTGAACCTAAAATAGAATTGGTTAAATATAAAAAATCTAAACTTTTATTTATGGATAAGGATAAAGTTGTTATTTAATTATAATATATTAAAAATAATAATTTTTTTTTATTTTCTCGTTTAGTTTAGAAAACTAATAATAATATTAAAAAGTTATATTTTCTCTCTTTTAACGTTTCATTTTCACATAAACTCCTTTTATCGGAATCCAGTGATTATCTCTTTTTCTCTACTGTCGATAGTCAACTTCTCGATAGAATCTCTTTCTCTTTATGACAAAAATATTATCCTCGTCTCTGATGAAGATATTGTCTTTGTCGTTCATCATTAATGACATATTCATCTCTAGATAAAGACAATTCATCTTCGTCTTTGGATGAAGACAAAGACGTTGTCTTCGTAGTGAATTTACCATAGATTTCATCAGACGGTTGGCCATCGATGATAGAGAAAAAAAATGGACGTTAGATTTTGTCATTGAAGAAGTTTGGATGAAAATAAAATCTTAAAAGAAGAAATGTAACTTTTTAAAATTTAATTCAAATAAGATATTATTGTTTCTCTAAACTAAAAGAGAAACGAAAAAATTTTTTATTATTTTTAATATATTATAATTAAATAACATTTTTATCTTAAAAGTTATCTAAATCTATTAATTTCAATAGTCCATATATTAAAGTTTAAGTTTACGATAAACCTTGGCTGAGAATAAGCCTTTTTTGGCCTTTTAGTATATCTTAAATTAATTAAACAAACCGGTTTTAACTGTTGTATTCCATCTACTTGACGTTGACATTGATTTCAATCAAATTTTATACAAAATATACCTCCATCTTCAGAAAATGCACACACGATTGGACATTAATTCTGAAACAATGAGCCTATCACATATCCAGGACCAGGGTCCATTTTTGCTTCCAAAAGTCTAGCCATATTAATATAAGCAATCACATTTCAATACTGGTATTAGTTGGGGACATGTAAAGTCATTTCTTTAAAGGAAATCCTACAAGCAGTGCTCAAATCAAGTCCTTTGCATAAATTCAATTTTTTCTATTCGCTACAAGGCTCTCAAATAATCAAAATTCGCAAATCATGGAAACAGTTGAAGCAGATTCCTGATGAAAGGGTAGCCAAATTTGCCCTCTAATGTACATTTTGCCATGCTCAGGAAAGGGTTAATCTATCAAAATCAATAAGCCTCCACAAGTACATACAATGGTTTGCCATTCAACCGCTCCCGACCCTGCACAATCCAAACTCATCTCATTAACTTAAACTCATTTACATATTGCATTGAATAATTTAACACAATTGAGGCCTAAAGCACTATTACATCAACTCATTAACCGTCTTCTTTCTCCACTAACAATAAATATGATACATCTCTTTTAGCAATAATGTTGCTTACACTTGCAGATTCATGAATACTAGGCCATCATTCATGGCCATCCCCTAAAAAGAATTATAAAATCAATAAAACTATACTTACTCATTTCGAGTACATAAATAAATATATACTTAATGTGTATCATCAAGTAATTAAGTGAATTTGAATTAAAGATCAAGTAGCGACCAATTATATGATGACATATATAAGTGTATACCCATTTGTGTACTTAAAGTTGGTATATATAATATTTCTCTTTGACAAGAAAGAATCATCGTGTTATATAGATTTGCAATATAACACACCTTTAGATCTGGTAGCTCGATAACACATGCACATTCAACTACTTCAGCTCCAACCCGTTCTAATCAAAGAAAATTGTTACAACAAATTTAAACGGCTATTCACTGTAAAGATACAAGATTTAGATATGGGTATCATCATTAAAGATAAATAAAATGGACAAAAGAAAAAACATACTAGGATTAGCTGTTAAATGTCACTAATAGTTAAGAGCTCAATAACAGATTTTCATGTACTAGTTTTAAATTCAAATGACCTCAATATATCATAAATAATTACTATCAGTAAGTCAAAACAACATTTCATGTGGGTTGTGCTTGAACAGTGTAATTTTTCTCAAAAAAGAAAATTCAGTGATCCATATCCATGTAAGGACATAGAATTATAGCCCATTCCTCTTACAACATACCCAGTAAGTTCATGGCTGCACAGAGGGTGCCACCGGTAGCAATGAGATCATCAACCACCAAAGCACGTTCACCTGGTTCAACTGCTCCCACATGCATCTCAAGACAATCCCTTCCATATTCCAGAATATATTCTTCTGAAATAACTTCGCCTGGCATTATGACAATGTATATTAGCGGAAAATAGGCAAAGTAATAGTTGACTAACTATAAGTTCTCCAATATTTGAAAGATATGTCTGAAATAAATAATTATGTCAGCACATGTATTTTGCACACTTCAAAATGAATTTATCAACAGGGCATTATGGTCATATGTTCTTGGTCAACAAGTGCAACATCAACCATTGTTTTAGGAACAACACAGGAAAAAAATAAGACACGGTTCATTTTAAACACCAGAAAAGGATTGACAATCATATGTTGATCTGGATCTTAACTTTGCAATAGGGTTGTGTTACACAATTATCCTAGGACAATCAAATGAGAAATAGTGATGACTAATCCACCAGAGAAGCCAAGCTGAAACTGCGTCATTTTCTTTTGGCTGAATAATAGTAGTTTTATATATGATGGAACAAAAACAACGCCAAAGTAAAACAGGATTTAACCAAAAGTAAAAATCAAGATTGGTTTATCAGTGTTATATAAAAGCTCCAAGCTGTGCCAAAGCATCACTTTAACATCCTATGTCAACATTCATCAAAGATTACAAATAACCATTAATTGTAGATTACTCTGATACAAAGCATGAGCTGGATTAGGAAATACAAAACGATATGAAGGATTAAAAAGCATTTACTAGAATATGCTTGCTATATAAGCTGGATCATCAAGTAAAAGATGCTTGTTATATGACTTCTCCAGGTGGTTGCACCAAAAAAATAGCAATAACTAGCAAAGAAATGCATGTATTCAACAACCGTATACAAGAATTCACTACATCAAATTTAAAACTTACCGGGGAGTTTCTTGGGTTTTCTCAAAGGAACAAATTTTGCTCCTATAGCCAATGCAATAGAAGGACCAAATATAAAACCGCGAGCCTCTATCCCTGGAATATAAAATCAATATTTTGGAACACAAGGGTGGAGATAAGATTTCAAACTGTAATTTAATTAAATATGTCACAATGGTTACAATCTTCAACAAAGAAAGGGAAAATGATATATATACCCACATGAGCCTGTTATGAAGTTGATGTTTCATTTAGGACAAGATTAGAACCAAAAGTCAGCCTAGTAATATAAACTATAACATAGACATCATAAGTCCTGATAATTATAATAAACAAGTGAAAATTCAGGCAACCCCAAGAATTTAACATGATTGAGGATATTTCACCAAGAAAAGAGACATGAGCAAATGGTAAATGACTTTAAATCAACAAAGTTTAAATTTTCAAGGTAAATCAGGTTTCAAAATAGAATTTGGTAATGATGCCATTATGCAGCATGACAGGTTACTACCATGAGAGGCAAAAGGAATACAAACAATTTTCAAACTGGATAAGTAGTTAGAATCTTGAAATGGACAAACAAAACTGTTCAAAACAATCTCATTTAACAATGAGCAGTCACTCAAAAGAATCCACATCCTTCAAAGTTCAAACAACTTCATTAAAGATCTCCACATATGGAATAAACCCAAAAGTTTTATCCACCTCCAGTATGCAGAAAATGGCACTAAGGAAGCATTATTACAAACATGAAAGAGTTTATTTGTCTTTCACAGAAACATGAACTAAATTAGACAATGGCCCAAAAAAACCTGAAAACATTGAATTCAATCAGGACAGCTGACAAGTTTTCAATGCATACAAAAGTTTAGTAAAACAATGTACATTCAAGAACCAAGAGAGAATACATGAAAAATGACCCTACATGGAAACTCAATTCATATTGAACTTGAGAGGCAAACATCAAAATTTGTTAACATCGATGAATGTATAGATGTATTACTGTACTCAACTGTTTTCTAAAATACAAATGATCCTTTGATAGCAATGTTGGCAGAGGACCAACCATGATAACTAACAAAACATCTTTCAACATAATAATTAAAATGTTAAATAAATCAGTAGCAGACGTTAAAAGTATATCATGGACAACATAAAAGAGTTAGAAAACCCACCACTAAAAATTTTAAAAAGGTACTAATGTATTAATAAAACTTTATACACAAACAATAATATGTCACTATGTGATTGGGTGTTATTTTATCTCTAATTTTAAACAATTTAATCACATGATGACATGTCATTGTTTGTGCACATAACACTACTCTAAATGTATATCATGGACACCATAAAAGAGTTAGAAAGCCCACCACTAAAAATTTAAAAGAGATGGAACAGCTTATTAGCACCACTATGCAAAGACAAAGTGATTTGACCTATTACAAGTGTCATGGATAGGGACCCCATTTCTTTTTACAAGAAAAAGAGTTCATTGCAACAAACAAGGGGTGTTGCAATAGAAAAGAAATGAATATAATTAGAAAGGTGTGAAGAGGGAGATTAAATGGAATTAATGCCAGCAGTGCCAGTAATATGAAAGACATAAAGTTCAACCATCATTTCACAGCCTTTGCTATCTTCATTTCCCATCCAATACAATGGCTTATTTTTTTGTGAATAAATATTCGAGTCCTGAAGCAGCCGAAATAACTGCACATCTTTTTAAAGAAAAATACAACAGTTAAGATTATTTTCCATTGCACACAAAACAGGTTTAAAAATTAAATATAGAGCTATTCCAAGTCAAACCGGAAGTGAGTTGAAGAAACAAAAAGATTCCATGGAAGGGGCATATGCTGCAACCATAAAATGGGTTTTTGTAATTGTCAGACCTTGTAAGCCCATGGAGTCCACTGAGAAACATCAACATCAATGACATTGAAATGAATATGCTAATCGTTATCAACTAACAGAAAAAGCCACATCTTTCCATGTGAGGATACACAATATGCATAAAGGTTCTCGTAAACACAAGAAGACAATACATGTCCATATGAGCACACAAAGAGACAGATTCAATTGCACACACAATAGGACAAATTTATTTATCATAAAATCCTGATCAATTTGTTTTGAACCCAAATTAAAAAAATGAGCAAGTTCCTGTCTATGATGAGATCATTGAAACTTTTTCAACTTCACAAGCGATTGTGGGAGTAATAGTAGTACTTTTGGAGGTTTCCCATGAGATAAGTGGAATACAGCACATTATGGTTAACTCATCGAACTGAAACCATTCAATAGTAATGAAACACCATAATATCAGATGCCAGTATACTACAAATCATTTCAGTGAACCTAAAGACTCTAGTTTCTAAATCAGATCTGACCATAGCATCGATTTCTCACTAAAATGAGCCCGAACAAACTTAAACAACCATTGCATGAGACCATAAATGCCACTGAATTTGAAGCAATGAAAACTAAAAGAACATACAACTATACATGATAGAAAGATAGATATAATGACAGAGAATATGAATGTGCCACAGAGCCAGTTTCAGCAAACAGTAAAGCGTGGAAACCCACATCATAATGGAAGAAAAAAAGAAAAGAAAAGAAGAGAAAGAAAATTGCCTAATCGAAACCCACATCATGCAAGGGTCCACCTTCAACAAGGTGGACATCCATCACCAACCACCAGCCACCCAAATCGGACCCAAGCACATGGCCACAACAATTGCAAGAAAGAGAGTTAATACAAGCCGCTCAAAAGAAAGACTGAGAAACTTAACAAAGAGCAATCAATGACACACTCCACTAACAAAGTAAGGCTCATCATAGTCAAACGAGAAATCACCGTAAAAAAAATTAAAAATAAATAAATATATAAAAATAAAAACCCAGTCACTTCCCTTCCATGATGTCTCTTAAAAGCACTCAAAAAGACAACAACCGGAAACTTATGTATTGCAAGAAGCATTTTACTTTTTATCTTCTTTTACTATTTGTACACACAACACCTATTGACCCCACCATTTTGAAGCTTGATGAGAATGATTAAAAGGTTCTTCACTTAAGTTCCGGATCAAATCTTTTAAGTTTTCTAAAAAGAAAAATGCAAAGTTACATTTTTTTTTCTATTTCTGAGGGTCTTACCTGCAACAACTGAAATATTTTTTCCTTGATATCTCTCGATGAATATATCGATGGAATCTTTGAATGCTTTGGGTTGCAGAAAGAGAGGAGTGATATCTTGAAACATAATACCTGCCATTTCACCGTTAGCTATCACAGTACCAGCTTATAAAACAGGAAAAATAGAGATGCTAGGGTTGGTGAAATAAAAATTAAAGAAACAAACTTTAAGTTAAATATTTGTCTAAAAGCTTAACAAACTGGAGTGTTTTGTTCATTCAAAGTTTCCAAACAAAGAAAAATGAGATATTTGACAATGTTTTAGTTGTTCATGCTTCCCTTATGGCCTCTGCAAAACCATTAGACATGTTTTTAAACATTTATGAAAACAAAAGCAATGAAATGATGAAATATAGAAAGTTGAATAAAAGAACCTGGCTTAGGGAAATCAGGAACAACACGAATGGTAGTTTTGATGCCATTGATACGAGGATCTTTGTCTTTGCAAGCGGACATTGTACCTGTATAACCACCTTAATATCCAACAAAACCAGAACCTCTCTTAATCTGAATCTCTAGGGAAGAGACAGTGCAAACTGCAAATAGATACGTTAAATAAAAATTAAAAAGATACATAGAAGAGAGCAGAGAGAAGGGGTATTTATAAAGAGAGAGGAGGGGGAGGGGGCTCACTGCACTAGAAAGAGAGAAGAAAATATTTTCCAAAATAAACAAAAACAAATATTATGTTTCAAATACTTTCATCATCTGCAAAATTCAACACATAAATTTTTATATCATTTTATACTTAAATAATAATATATTATTTTATAGTTAAATATTATTTATTTTTAATTATTTAATAATATATTATTATTTATATATAAAATTATTCATGTAATATTACTCTTTCTATCACTAGTAGCGTGTTAAGTTTGCATTCTCCCACTCACATATTTGATATTTCCCTTGCTTAACAAATAAAATTAAGAATAATAACCTAGGATTAAGTGTAATTAATTAAACGTTGAAAGACTTATTTTCACCTAATGTATAGTAAAATTCTAAAGTGAATCTTTCTAATTTTTAAAAATTTAAATATTCATTTATAAATAAAATTTTGTTAAAAAACTCAGTTAAAATTAAAGGTAAAATTGTCTTTTTAATAATATTATAAAAAATCTATATAATTAATTTTATTTCCCCTTAGATTTTAAAAACTAATATTTTACTCTTGTATAAAGTTTTTTAGTTTTAAAAAATCATATTTCTCCCCAAAACTCTCTCCGACTACCATCTCTATCTCTGGTGACCGTTAAATCTACCCTAAATTATTGTCGTCAAAGTCTTCTCACCATTCAACTATCAAAAGTTAAATTTTCAGATAAAAATCTTCTAAAATTTTAGACGAATTGTTTAGACATTTTGTCTGGACGCATCATTAACCAAACAAAAATCATCTAGATTCTTAGTCGACATAGCTTAGAGAGAGACTGTCGGAGTTTTCTCTAAGGATTACCACTGAATGTGTTGTCACCAATGGTCAAAAATGATGGCCGGAGTTGAGAGGAAGAAACCCTAAGTTTTGGGGTGGGGGGGAGGGATGCTACTTTTCAAAGTTTGAGAATTTTAAACAAGAATAAAGTTATTGGTTTTTAAAACTTGAGAGGAAAATATAATAAATTTTATATTTTTTTAATTTTTTGTTAAATAATAATTTTACTTTTAATTTTATCTAAGTTTTTTAACAAAATTTTATTTATAGGTAAATATTTGAGTTTTTAAAAATTAAAAAAAGTCATTTTAAAATTTTAATATACCGTGGGTGGGATCAAGTCATTCGGCCTTAATTAAATAAGTGAATTCGGCCAAAATAGTCACATCTCTATCGACCCATTATCTTAGGTAAATCATAAATGGTTATGTTGCCCTTTTAACTTTATAATATAAATTTCATAATTTCATAATATGTTATCACAAAGATATTATCGAAACATTCAATGCATTACTTTATTTGCACGTCAATGCAGTGAAATAAAGAACATGAAAGTTGAGGTTTCAAATTTGGAATAAAATTTGAAATGACTAATGAATAATGATATATATATATATATATATATATATATATATATATATATATATATATATATATATATATATATATATATATATCTATTTTTTCATACATAAATAAATATATGTATAATAATATATTATTATATAATAAATTTATTTTATTTTTAATTTAAAATTATTTAATTATTTAATAACATATATCAAATGTATATTTTTACCCCTAAGGGATAGCTTGAATAGTATTAAAAAATATTCTATGTATAAGAAGTATAAATTTAAGTCTTTTCAACAATATATCAAAATTAAACTTTTGAGTTATTTAATTCAATAGTTATGAGGTCGGTCACTAGACTTGAGATTTGTCTTACTTTGTATAGTTGATTCATTTTTTACTTACTTAATTCAGTAATTATAATATCAGTCACTGGATCTAAGATTTGTCTCATTCAATGTGATTGGGTTTCTTTCAAAAGTGATAAAAAAAATATATACCTATTTGTATATTTAAAATAGGTACATATAATTTTATTATCTAAATATCTAGTCATGTTTATTTTGTTATATTTTGGGTAGTGTTTCAAACTCGAACAAGCTTGTTCTAAATCCAACCCTATCTTTAGATAGGATTGGAAACAACATCGTTTGCTAAGGGTTCAAACGAGTTATGCTTAGCTCGCGAGCTGAGCAAGACTATAGTTTGGGTTCGTTTTTAGTTTTATTTTCTAGCTTGTGTTCAAGTTCATATTCGTTCTCTTAGGCTCATATTTGGGCTTATTTGAATTAAACTCATTTATAATCCAAATAAACTTGTTTCGAATCAACTCCTATATATACTCATATAGTAGACAAACTAATATGTACACACAATTTATGAATATAGATTATGATTATAAGAATAATTGTTCATGTAACAGTTAATTAATATATGTATAGTTTAATTTATGATTGCTTTAAGAATAATCGTAATGAAATTGTGGTTGTTTAACCAAAAAAATTTAAAACTTTGTTTTTTTTTTATTATAAATGAAAAAAAATCACTAAATCTAATAATCAAATAATTAAAAAAAGTTAAATTCAATAATCAAATATTAAAATTTCGTTTAAATATAAAAAAATAAAAATTATAATAAAATATTTATTTACTTAGATGAATATGAATTTGTTGTTGGATTTAATTGATTTTTAACTAAACTTTAAATGAAATTATGAATAAATAAGTATTTGAGTTATAATGATTTTTAAAGTGAAAGAATAGTAGCATTTTAATTCATTTCCCTCTCAAAAATATTTTTATTTGGCATTCATGCAATCTCATTTGTCATTATGGTGTTTATAATCTTTTTTAATTCTTTATCATGGATTGTATAATCGAATCGGATTATAAACCGGTTTTCTAAACAGTTTTTGTTGTAAGTAAAACTTTTTCTTGTATAATTTTCGATTGAATCACGGGTGAACCAACTGTTCAAGCTGGTTTGCGGGTCAATCCGGTTCACAACAAACCAATTTTCATTAAAATATAAAAGAAAATGCCACTTATCCAGCTCTTTCAACGCTTGCCGCTTGTGCCCTATTGCTGACAACGTGTGACGACAATTGTCGATGACGTCTGACGATGGCTCCCGACGATACTGTACAAACAGACGATTGTTGCTTTAGACGATGTTGTTGAGTGAGGATGCACATTTTTTCTTTCTACTATTTTGTTTTGTCTTACATTCTTTCTCTTTTCTGGCAATTAATGGTAAATCCACAAACTCTTTGATGTGTTTTTGTTGCCAAATTATGCATATTCCCTTTTTGTGCATATCATAAATGTATTTTCCATTTCTAATGTTTTATTACATTATCTCTTCTTCCCTTTTTAAATTTATTTTCTGGCTCTAATGGTAAGTCCATATTTTTTTGGTAATTGATGGTCCTTATCATCTTTATTTTTTAAGAATCCATAATTTACTACCTTGTCTAATGATTTGTATCAATTTCTGTCTTTGCTTCTTCTTTTTTCCCTTTCTTTTTTTACGAGCTATAATGATAAATTCATAAATTAGTCTGGGTATTTTCCTTTGATAGAAGACTACCTCGGGACTAGATTTATAATTGATTTTTTTAACAATAAAATTATGTATACTTATTTTGAATATATAAATATATATATATTTTATATGTATCATTATATGATTAGATAATTTTGAATTAAAAATAAACGTGATGACATTTAAAAATATGTATCAATTTGTGTATTTAAAATATATATGCATAATACTACACTTTTTTTAAAATAAAAATAAGTAGTTAGACCAAGTTTGAAAACAACATAAAAGAATTTTATGTGACTATGATATTAACTACCCATATGTGTCTACGTTGAGCTGGGACACACTGAAAATCTAAACTCTAAGAATAGTTATAATTGTTGCACATGATTTCTCTCGTATACTATACTTTCTTACGAAGAAGAAACCTCTCTCTACTCTCCAATAAACTTGATCCCTTCCATTGGTAACAACTCTTACATACTCTTCTATCTGGTGAAGAAGAAACCTCTTTTATTTCTTTCATAAACTTGAGTCTTTTGGTCAATTGTATTTGTACGTTCACAAACTCACCCGTAAGAGCTTGCGCATTTAAATCAATAACAACTATATATTAGCTAGTTCTACACTCACAAACACACCTATAAAAACTTGTACCGTCATCAATTTACCTCAAACACTTAAATCTTAGTGCGGGCCTCTTAAATCTCCCTTTAAGAGAGTGAAGCTTCACATTTACTTCTACTATTCTTTTTCAAATTGCTTACTCATAACTTAAATCATTCTTAGTAGGTAGAAATAAATCTAGCGCAATTAAATGATAACGACGATTAGGAATTAGTGCTTAGCAAGTAATTTATGTCCATTATATGAGGTGATAGTGAAGATGATGAGTAAATGACTCTATGTGAGCGAGTGATGAAATTATGATATTTTTAACTTGGTTGAACCTACTTTTAGGAGTTTACATCCACAAATTTCTCCTTTACTACTTTGGAAAAATTTGGCAATGTATGGGTAACTACTAAGTATTGCAAATGATCTTCTTAAGAAGGATTTAGAATATCTCATTTACTTATGTTCAAATATTTATATATTTATAAAATTATATATACTTATTTTGAGTATATAAATAAACACATACTTATATATATCTTTATACGAGGATACAATAAATATGTATTGTGAGGATACTCAAAGTGGGTTATACTTTATATATATATATATATATATATATATATATATATATATATATATATATATATATATATAAGAGATGGATAGGTATGGTTATCAGTTTCCTAACAGAATAATAAATTTAGAGAGTTCCCGCATTTGAACAAAGAACAACTGTGAGAATAACATCCCAACTTTTTTTTAATAAAAAATATTCATTAAGGAATTTAGGATGTCGTGGAGCTTTGCGAACTACGGATGAATGCTTTGGTAGATTCCAAGAGGCTGAAGTAAAAGAGAAGGAGATCCTGCAGAAACGGCGCTAACCGGGAACACTTGGAAGTCGTGATTGGTCAAATTGCAGTTTTAGTGGTATCTGAGTAATCTCATTATACATAATATGTCTTTAAAATAAATCCATGGAAGATATTGGTAGCTTTTCTTGATAAATGAACGAACCCGACGACTTGGAGAGGGATCGTGGGCGAAAAGAGGACGATGGATGGATTGACGGCTTCGAAATATTCGATCAGCGGCCAAAAGCCTAAACATAAACAATAATTGATTGAAAATTACGATGCAATATTTTTTGTCAACTGCTGATATTTTATGGACAACGACAATCCCACCATCTGGTAATGTTGTAGGGCTACTCTGTACTGGGACTGTCTCCCTTTTATATATTCTCTGGCTACGACGTTTTGACATAAATTTGATCAGATTATATATGTTCATTGTTAGATTAATTACATTACCCTAAAATAAATATCCTAAATTAATTTGAAATTGCCTTCTTTGGAAAAGATCTTTATCCCTTTGTTTTTTCATTTAATTTAAGGTTGAAGGACTATTTTCTACTCAAGTTTAGTTGTATTCTCAAAGTTACATTTATGAGATTTAAAAAATTTAAAGTCTCATTCATTAATCAATTAAAATTAAATTTTTTTTGTTAAAGACAGAGATAAAATTAATTATTATTTTATTAATAATATTAAAAAAATATCAAACTTATTTTCTCTTATAAGTTTTAAAAACTAACAACTCCACCTCTATTTTTATAACTTTAAAAAGTCATATTTCTCCTCCCCTCAAATTTAAGGTTTTTTTTTGTCTTCTCTCTGGTCAGTATCTTCAGAGCTAATGACCTCCCCTTTCCATCCTAACATATTGGTGGACGTCTCTCCTCTCCAGATCTCTTCGACTTAATAAATAGACAAAGAGATTCACCTAGACGAAGACACAAAAAGATTTGGAAATCTCTTCATCTCCGACAAAGAGATTGATCTCTGATGAAGAGATCTGAAGAGAGGAGGTAGTCGTGCCCTATTGTGCATAGGCCGACTTTTTAGGGTGGAGAAAAACGGTTGTTGGTGCCAAAGATTTTAGCTAAAAGGGTGAAGGAAAAAAAACTTTAAATTTAAAAAGAGAAATATGAGTTTTTAAAATTAAAAAACTTTAAACATGTGTAAAGTTTTTAATTTTTAAAACTTAAGAGAAAAATATAATCAATTTTATATTTTTTTAATATTATTTATAAATTAATAATTTTATTGTAGTCTTTTTTTTCTTTTTAATGATAATTAATTTATAAATAAAACTTTAAAATTTTAAATCTTATAAATACGACTTTAATAAAGCAACTAACCTAGGATGGGAAATAATCCTTTGGCGTCAATTTAATTTTGTATTTATTGTTATTAGCTTCTGGGTAAAAGGAGGACACAAATTCATTTTGTAATGAATTTTAAGTTCTGAGGAAGTGTCAGGATTTGCGTGGTGCCCAATGCATAACATAACTAGAACATGCATGGGACAGTGTTATTTTGCCATCTTACAACAGACAATTTATGAGTCAAACTCAACATGAAAAAGGGCAAAACTATTGCTTATTGGTATATTACAACTAATTTTATACTTGAGGAACCACATAACTTTATCAACACTTATAACTATTCAATGTCAGATCAGCAAGCTCTGTGCCTTGGGTTGCTTTCAAAATCTGTACAGTAATATTTTGTAGGTAGCCTGCTTTCATTGCATGCAAAGCATTAATTATACACCAACCCCATTCTCTATTTTAATTCTATCAATTTAAATGTTAACATTTATTATTTTTTTCATTTTTCATCTTCCCCATCTCTATAAGGTTGGCAACTCTTTTATTAAAAACCATATATATATATATATATAATGTCAAATCAAATGCAACAAAAATGAATATCCATATTTAATCTTATATGGGATTTTTTTTAAAACAAGAAATCTCATAGGCAAAATTTTAATTGGAGATCAAATGTGGATAGTAATAACCCCTAATTATTATTTGAGTGGTAAAAATTGTGAAAACTTTAAACGGAGAGAATTTGGGTTCGAGACTAATTGATGATATATAAAATTAAATTATTGATAAATCTAGTATTATAATTATAAAATCAGTCATTAAATTTAAAGTTTTATCTATTTAATATAATTAAGATTAACCTTAGAAAAATTGTCCAAATCAAACAAGGTTTTTTCATTATTAAAAAAAAAAAATTGTAGATATTAAGGCATTAGCCATTTTGGAGCCACAAGTATAGATTATTGATGATAAGGTGCCCAAAAACTCCCCACCTATACATATTTAATTGTGAACAGACGGATCTTGTATTGGATACTCTGCCCTTTACATTATATGTTGTGTTACTTAGATTATAATTAAGAGGGGCTTAGAGAGAAAGCTACAAAGGATCTTGCTACATCCAAAATTTAAGGCAATGAAATATCCCTATCGCTACTCCGAGAATCTGCACGTAAGGACGGCTTGCCAACCAGGCCAGCAATAATATATATGAGATTGGGTGGTTACATTATTAGATTCTGTCATAATTATAACCCTTCTTCCGATTAACATTTCCTTTTCCTTTAAGTGTTTCCTTCTTTCCTCAATGGTAACCAAAATTGCTTTTAAGTTTGTCTGGTGGGATTCAGAATTTTGTTTAGATCTTAATCAAAAAAACATTCACGCTGAAGATGCTTGTTATAAATGGTAAACACAAAATATATAAACAGTTTAATTAATTTCTATTAGGATTAGAAATTACTGCCCTTTTTCCTTTTTTAAATCCATTGAAGCCTAATTTTTCATTATATAGATGTTTATCTTAATTAATTTTATTTTGAGGAAATTAAAAATATCCTGTACGTATTGGAAGTAAGATTTTTAATATTGAATAAAATCATTTTTGAAAAAATAAAAGAATCTGTACGTATTATTTTTTTTATGTGAAAGGCTGGCTTTTCCATTGGTTCTTAGTATTCCTGTACTTTGTTTTATTATTATTATTATTTTTTTAATCTTAAATCTTGACTTATTATATAAAATCATAACTTTAGATTTTCTCAATCATTGAAAACTCTTATCCTATCTTAAAATTATTATTATTAAATAAAAAATATATAAACTAAAATTATGGAGAAAGCAATCGTTCTGTGAGAAAAATCCAATCGGGAAGAAAGGAGGTTATAAATAATTCCGAAGCACTTTTTTCTTTTCTAAAACCAATTAAAATATAGAATTTGAAAAAGGAAAAAGAAAACTATGCCCACAAAAATTAAAGATCTAAGAACCCTAAGACACTTTCTAGGCATGGAAATGGCTCAATCGAAACAAGGAATATACGTTTGTTGGAGAAAGTACGTACATTATTTTTTATATGAAACTGGGCTCACATGGTGTAAACCTGCAAGTACACATCTATTGGTCCAAATCACCAGCTTGAAGAGAAAACCGAGGAAACTCTTGTTGACTGAAGAAAAACATACCAGTGAGATTCTCAATATAAGGATAAAAATTTAAATTTTTTTATATAACAGAACTGAAATCGATAAATTTTATTTATTTATTGTGATTGATTCAATTTGAAAAAAATAATTCAACTCATATAAAATTTTTAACTTTATAGAAACAAAACATTTGAAATTAATTGGAAGGTCAATATATTTATCTCATATTCACAAGATTTAGCCTATAAAATGGCGTTAATTCATGCACTCTCCATCACAGTGTCATCTTGAAGTTATTATAAAGAATTTTAAGCTACTTAAAAGGTAACGCTGGGCAAAGATTGTTCTTCATAAAAAAAAGGAATGAACGTTTCCATGTTAAGGCATGTTGATGTATACTGGGCATAGAAAAATATAGCAAGTAATATTCTTTCCCATGTTGTAGACTTAAAAAACACAATGTGCACAAGGAATGGACATTGGACTGTGAAGAAATGTAACAAAGGATGTGAACAAGGCAAAGTACAATGATAAAATCTTGCAAATGATAGGAATATCCTTCTCTCGAAAAACACGACCTCAAAATCCTGAATTTTGGCCCGAAATTGATTTGGAAATTGAGAGGACGGTAATCGCGTGCATCACATAAGGTGTAGATTGACTGAAAATTGACTTTAGCTATGGGGTTGGCCAAGGAATGACAATTAATGAAAGAGAAATGTATGGGGGGTCATCTAATTGTTCAATAAGGCGCAATAGGCGGAAGACAGACTGGGTCACCAAATTAACATCCCATTCTGTTTTTTCCACTAGATGAGCTTGCATAGTGCCTAAATTAGATCTTTATATAGTCAATTCAAATTTTCAAAATTATGTTTTAAATGGGAAATGTCATCATCTAGTTAATCGATACATTCATTTTTATTAATATAAATCAAAATTTTAATTTTAATATTATTGAAAATTTTATTTTTAATGCAGAGAAAGTGTTGAGAAGTGAGTCAATGGGCAGGCAACACATGACATTCCGTGGCGCTAGAAAAGTAATTGTATTTCAGTCAAAAATTTCAGCCGACTACAACCTGTGTTTGTTTATATTATTTCATACAATAGATTAAAGAAAAGCAAAAAAGTTGATAATTAAAATAAAATCTCTTTATATTATTATTATTATTATTATTATTATAAGGTTTTCAGAAATCAGAAAAGAAAAGAAAAAAAGGGGGGGTGGGGGATCTTACAGAGATATTGTTGTCCCTACAGAAGCAGCAATGGAATGGAATCAAAGGGCAACACCAAATAATAAGCTTTTAGCCATGTCTTTCTTTCTTTCTTCCTCTCCAGAACTAGAAATCTTGTATTGTTTCCCCAACAAGGCAATAAATGGTTGTCTCTTATTTTCATTCTATTAACATAAATAATATTTTAACTCTATTATAATTAAATACAAAAATAAAAAATTTTACCAATAAAATTTTGGGTGGTATAGATAGACATTCATTCTAAAGTTCTTTTTATTATCTCTCGTGAGAAAATGATCCCGCAAACAAAGGAATTTTGTAGTATGAAATAAAATAAAAGTCAACTCATCAAAAAAAATTTGACTTTCTACTCCAATTTTTTTCCTTTTCGCCAAAGAAATATTTGAATTCGATTCGATTTTATCAAACGAGAAGAACCCTATACTGTACTCTTTGGCAGGTGACCAAGAGGGGTGAAATGAAATTGCTCCAAAAATTTAAAAATCCAGAGTAAAGAGTCTTGCAGTCTTAGTAATTAGTTAGGAGGCAAGTATTAATTGCTAAAATGATTGATTCAAGACTTTAATGCTTTAACCAAAACCACAAACTTAAAAGATAAGATTATTGGATTAATAATTGTTTGGATTGTGAATTCAATATTCAAATCTACCGCTTTCTATTCTGAATTATGTTTTTTTTTTTTTTAATAATGGAAAAAAATAATGGCTGAGCCTGAAGCTTGAGTGTGCACTGCCTTGCACTTGCATATATTTATTATCTCACATATGGGCAAGAGTAATGTTAGGTATATATGATTAAATAACTGAAAATTAAATATAAAAAAATACCTAATTATAATATAACATGTCATTATTTATATATAAAGTTAGATATATAGTTTTATTCATCTGGTAATATAGTTGATAATGATTAAAGATTTGTTAATTAAAATGATCAAAATTTAAGAAGATTATACAAAATTAACTAATTTTTTAGGGGTTATACATGTATGATCAATACATTACATTTTAATATAATTAAGTCTTAAATTAATTTTTCGCAATTGAAAACACTATTTGGAGATGCAAAATTTCTAGTAGTGTGCCACTTTAAGGTGTGAGTGACAATGAGACATCATTGTAACACAATGATAAAAAAAGAGCAAACGTTAATAGATAAATAGAAAAAACTTTTCAAAACTATATGTTTTGAAAAGTTTATTTTTATTTTGAAGAGTTCAGATTTGATAGCGTGTAAACACATTCGATTCTGTTGATGAAGATTGTTGGGTGAATTCAAGTGAAGAGTTGTGGTTTAAAATGAACTGAGTTGACATCAAGTTCAATTCTTTCAAGTTTACTATAATCACTAAATTATGATATAGTCATCGAACCGCAATGAAATATTATTTTTCCATCCTACCTAAACAAAACAATATATATATATATATATATTATAAATTAATATAAATACTTTTTGGCTGTTAAAACTGATACTTCACTTTTGAAAGAACACAAGAAAATATTAATTTTTTAAACTTAAATCGTGCCAATTTGTTGTTTGCGCATGGTTTAGATTGGAAATAATGGATCTCTCATTATCAAGCACTAATAAGTAAGGTTGGAAAGGTGGAGAAAGGGCCTACCACCTAAATGGTTATATTCTTCTAGTAGAATTTTGCTCATGCATCAAGCTAATTTCAAACACTAAACATCATATCGCTTAAAGGATCTTAATCATAAGTAGGATCTTTTAACTATTTTCCCATGATTTTAATTCATTCATTCCACTAAACAATTAAAAGAGTATCCAATGACTTGCAAAAAATTGTGTCCCCACTTTCTCAATCATCCATCTCCTCTTTCTATTTTTTGAAAATTGAATCCATTACCAACCTAAAATGCAATCCTCCATGTGGACAAAGCCCATCAACAAACACAAAGACTTCATATCAAAGCCCAACATACTTGAACTAGACCGACTTCTCAAAGATAAATAATACATGTTGAATATGGTAGTTTTAAACCTGACAGATGAAGAGGCAATGGAATGTTCAGCCGATTGTCAAGTGGTTATGGTGTCCTTCATAAGTGACAATCAACATGGAAGGATCCTCCACACATCGTTCCACATATTTTCTAGCTGGGCAGCCCCTTATCCTGCTGCATTTGTAATAGCTCCTTTGATTTTTAACCATAAAAAAAATGTTAATATTGTTCTCCTCTTACACAACCACATTTTAATAGGAGGCCAACTGAATTAAAACAAAAAAGAGAATAATGAAAAGAAAGAAAAAAGTAGCATGCCTGGGATGTGAAGATCCTTTTATGGCCTTCTGTCCGTATTTTCTCCACTTATAATCATCAGGAGGTATATCACCTGGTTTATTGCTCACAGCCGGAACTCTTACAGTTCTCTTTATTCTCAGCTTCCTGTCCATAATGTATTTCAAATATAACTCAAAACAGAAAAAATATATTAAGAAATAAATATCTTAGCTTAAGCAAAAAGGGAGCTATCGGAAGAAAATCTATATGACTGTTAAAAAAACTGACTGATAAAAAAGATTTTACCTTCGCCTGGAGCAGTTTGAGGCTACACATGCTATGCTAGTCTTGCTCTTGGATGATAAAATGGAGGGCTCATCTGATGTTGAATGAGAGTGATGAATCATCTTTTTGTGATGATGCTGTTGTAGAGAATGGTTCAACAATTTAACTGAGTCCACACTATTAGTCTGAGTGTACAAGCCATTGTGGGGAATGAAAGAACCATTTGATCTTACACTATGAACAGGGATTAGGTGTCTAAATAGTTGTATTTGATTTGAGTTGTTAACAGAATTCCGAGTAGAAGAGACAGGGCTATCCATGAATTGGATTGGATTTATGTTATGGGAATTTGGCAAAGGACCCCTCCTGATCCTCTTGCCATCAGGCTGCTGCATCGATCCATCAAGAAGCTTAAGCAATTTCTTGAATCCATTTACAGCATCTTCAGCAATGACACTCACTTCTTGAATGCTTCTCTTCTGATTTTGATTAGACATACAACTAAATAGGTGCCTAGCATATCTAAAACTGTTTTGAGCTATTTCATCAACTTGGAATTCCAATCTCGGGGTCATTGAAACAAAGACGCTTGAAGCTTCTTTGATGGAAAAATCAGAAAGCACTCCACTGTGAATAAGTGTGCAAAATAACCAAATTTTGTGTGAAATATGCTATTAGCCCGGCTTCGCCTATAGGATACATGGAACCTTAAATAGGTAAGAAACAAACAGATAATAGTTAGTATTAATATAAATTATCATATAATATATAATGAGGGTTGCGGGCCATTTAGAAGAACATAAGAAGACACTGAAGATTCAAAGATTTAGGTGAAGAAGTTTGGATTCATATGGCATTTTTCTACTTGCACTTGCCCATGAATCTGATCCACTAACCAGCCAACCAACCAACAATTTCAAGCAGTCTCTCTCACTCAATTGGCATTATCCCTTTTAACATTCATTATTGAAGGATGCTTGTCCCTAAAGGATGGTTTTTACTGCCTTTGCCTCCACTCCTCCCAACTCTTTTTTTATTTTCCTGTAACTATCAATTCCATTAAAAAGAAAAAAAATTAAAATCAACTTCTTTTGTTTATACGTTGCTTACAACTCATGATGTAGTATGATTAGGATTTATAGGATCAATTCTATCGATCATTGTTTTTAGGACAATTCAATTAGTCAAAATAATGGTCAGAAAGGATTTGCATTCGACAATTAACTTGACTTACTGATGATCAAAGAAATTCCTGTATCAAAGCTGTGCATGTATCTGATGTGTGCGCGTTAAACATAGTCCTGTAAACAACTTTAATAAGTTGTATTAGGAGACTGTTGAGGGAAATTTGTTGCTTTCCTAAGCAAGACCATTTCAGCAGTATAATTATGCTGTCAGCAATCTTTGTCGAATCATTGCTACCAAAGACCTTTTACATTTTATTTTTAGCATATTCACAGCAAAGTACACCATTCCTATATAATTGTTTAACCACAGGAACAATGAGGAGAATGAACAGAATGTGACTAGTGCTGTGCTCCAAACCTCAAATTCAATCCAATACTTTTGAAACTAATCACAATTCTAAGAATATGTGAAGAGGGATTTGTTTCTACCAAGACTGAAGGTAGAAAACATCCAGCTTAACTCTAGTTTTGCAGATTGCATTAACTCACTAATCTCAATCTGAAAATTCTTAAAAAAGCACGATGTGCCACTGGACAATCAGTATATGCTGGAGCACTAGGCATACCATGTCTTGCTGGTGGTGTTACTTCATTTCGGATGCATCTTAACTGTCATGCACACAAGGCTACAAATGATCTTACAGAAATGAAACATAGTTATTTTCATTTCTCCTTTTCAGAATGCTGCTCAAGAAAAGAAAAAGAGAAAACAAAATACACTGGTAACAATCAAACCCTACATAGAATCTCATGTAACAGTGAATTTCCAAATAATGTACCACTAACTAGTTCCACAACAAATGCATGTTAAGATATGAATCACAGCTGACCTAAACTTGATGTTTTATATATAATTTCTTCGCTGGGTGTAATTGTATCTTGTGCGTCTACTTTTTGATGGTAAACACCACCAGCTTTCTTCATCAGCCATTTTGGCTCTGTTTTTCCGGTATTCTTTAGATCTTAAGACTGCCTCCATAATATTTATATCTTCACGAATTTCATGTGTGGAGAGAGACACCAGCTCAGGCAATATGTCTTTTTGAAAATCTTTCATTCTCCTCCCCCTTCTCCACTTGACACTGATATTGTTTTTATCTAGATCATTTACTTCAAATGGCTTTGATGACACTGAAAAATCATCAGAACTACTTTCTGTTAGCTTCAGAGCTATTAACTCGAAAGAATCAGATGAGCTCTGTGGCTGCTCACTTTCCTCATTTATTATCTCATTGGACCCAGTTTTGGTTGAATAATCATGAGAACCAGCTGAATTCAACGAGATAAGTGATTCAGCTGCGCTTTGGACCAATATATCCTGTCTAGCTGTTTCTTCTTTGTTATCGATGCATTCCTGTTGTACTTCACTACAGCTGGGAGATCTTTCATCCTGCCCACCTGATAAAATTTTCGTAACTTGGGAGTGCATAGAGGTTTCTGATAACTGATGAGAAAGAGGGATACTAGATTTTCCTGCTTCAATCCCACATTGAGTGGTCTTAGGTACATCATCAACAGTGCAGCAGGACAAGCAAGAAGCCGAAAACCTATTTTCACGTTTGCCTTGACCTGGATTCTGATTTCGAACAGAACATAGATATACAGTGCCTTCTACTACACTCATCTCACAGCTCACTTGTGAAACGACTTCACATGTATTATTCAGGTCATTTAAAACCCCACCTTGACTTTCTGATATTGACTTATCCTTTTCACTCTTGAGGTCACTACCACAGGCGTCATGCTCTTCACCAAGCTCCAATGGCAGAAAAACAGACTTGTGATCCCTGGGGCTTGCTTCAGTTTCACAGACTCCACTAAGCTTGGCATCACTATGCCATAGTTCTGTTATCTTATTTCTGCTATCTGGATTTGTCAGAGCAACATTTACAGTGAAATCTTGTTGAGACATGTCAGAAGGTTCATTTGAGCAGTCATTAATTTCTTTTCTCCAAATTGTGGTTGGACAAGACTCTTCTTTATCCTTGCCATCTAATTCACGAAAATCACCTGACAAGCTGGCAGTTGAAGGATAGGTCACCATAGGAGCATTTGAGTAACAAGATGAGTCATTAAGGTCTATTTTGTTCAGGTCCAGGAACGTAGCTTCATGAGAAGAAAGGTTTTGGTGCTTATCCAAGGACATATTGTTAAATTGGCTATCATTCTTTGACTCTTTAAAATCTGCAATTGGACCAATGAACAGGAATTTATTTTCCATAAATAACGGTATGCTCAGATAGCAAAGACTAGAAGATCAGAGATTAAAGTTGGTGCTTATGAAGGTATAAATAGCTTCACATGCATAAATCATTATTACCTTGATTGTGAGGGTGCTGCTCTTGGCAGCGTTGATGGCTATTTACAAGAGAGCTACGATCTGTAAAATCATGAGATATATCCTGCTTAACACAGCTTGGGGCCGTTGGATCAGATAATATGAACTCATGTGACTCATGCTTTCCCTCAGAGGATGTGAGTAAAGGAATAAAGCCCAGAGAAGGTCCACATTCCACTTCATCAATATTCATCCCCTCTGTTGAATCTTCCAAATTGATGACAGCTTGGGGATAAGAGAGACTTTTTTTTTTGCCTTCTCTTTTCCTGCTGTCCTCTCCAAGACTGAGGGAAAGAGTTAAGTCCACAGGATTTGATATGTTACCAGCACAACTGTTTGAGGTATATTTTAAGATATCTGAGACATTCCTTTTGTTTGGAAAATCCTGTCAGCAAGGCTGATGTACAGATCAGCAGGAAGTTGAAGATCAAAAGACATTAGCTGAAGCTTACAGTCCATATCACAACCTGTTGACAACTCCTGACTCAAAAATTGTGAGGAGCCACCCTGAAAAACATGCAAAGGTATATATGAGCCACAGAAACATTTTTTTCTGCTCAGAAAAATGGGGAAAGATAACTGGGCACAGCCATTGATTCTTCCATGGAGGATAGGCATAAAATCAGTGCCATGCACATGACAGAAGCTGCTAACTGAAAAGCAGTAATCGTACAACTGATCCAGGTAAAAACAAAAAAAATGTTAGGAGTTAAATCATTACAAGGTCTTTTCTAATGATGGTAAGCCCAAAAACTTGATTTATTCCAAAAGCAAAAATCACCAAAGAGAAAAAGTAAGAAAACAACAATTTACAAGAAAATCACAATTCACAAGAAAATCAAATCATTCCACATGCTTAGAATGGATGAATCTCTGTAATATGAAAAAATTTGACAGCTTCATTTACCGTTGGAATTGTGGAAACTTTTGTTTCTTTCAGCAACGGTTCACCTCTTACAGGATTTATGGGGGGTGCCAAAGATGATTGTGTGCTATCTATCCCCGAAATGTATCTATCAAAATCCTTGTAGCCTAGATTTTTCATCAGCATAATTTGCACCATATATAAATGATGAAGTTCATGTACCTGAAGAAAAATCACACTGTCAAGTGGTATATAAATACAGAGGAGAAGTCATGGAATCTTTCACGTATGAGGTTATTTATAATATGCAATATAGAGCCACATATTGCAAAGTATCATCTGAAAGAACAAAAAAAAAAAAAAAAATGAAATGCAATTGTTTTAAGCCACCACCCAGTTGGCAAAGAACTTCAAATTTTCGAGACACACAACAGAACTAAAGGTTGTGATGCAGAGCAGAGAGCTCAATATCAACTCAATCAAAAAAAAAAAATCCAAATACAGTGATGTAATAGCATTCTAATACCTGGTTCCTAAATATGACCTCCTGATTAAGCATTGTGTGTTTCAAAGCTTCTTTAAGTGAATCAGTGTATGCATGCACAGAATTCATATCAAAATCTCCTTGCAACAACATTTTCTCCTCAGCGTCGATTGTTATTAGAGTTACCTCAGACCAGATCCTTCATTGCTGCATTGTTGGCATAAACAAAGGCTTGCAAGGATTTTATACACTATACTTTGTGCTCAGTCCCTGCATCGCTCCCACAAAGAAATACCAGTTACAAGACAGGTAGGATTATCTCTAACAAAGATCATTTTCCCACGAGTTATAACTCAGTTAAATATTGAACGAGACCACCTCAGTTATGTCAGAACAAAAACCAACTTCAAAATAAATAACATATATTAACAACCATGAAAGTCTAACCAAACCAAACCAGAATCATCCTAATTGCCAAAGCAAAATCTAATTGAAATTCTTTTCCTTTTTACCATGCTAGTGCTAGCATGATGAGCGAAACAAGAAATTCTTCAATATTTTTGAGAAACACCAATCAATCATATGGTTTTTTTTCCACCACTTAATTGCTTCATCTTGCTTTAAACATTGTTTCTTAGTAGGATTATGCCATCTGATACCATTAGAGGACAATATTTACCAAAAACATGGATCCCAATGCATACAATTCAAAAATGCAAGATAATGTAATTAATTGGGTTTGTATAAAAATTCAGATAATGCACCCACTCCCAAATCAATGGTAGACGTTCAGTGAGTTCTGATTATGCTACATTATTTCAACCGTTGTTTCATCAAGATTCAATCATTTCACCAGGGAAAAAATACAACATCAAAAAGCTTAACAGAAACTAGGGATTACCACTTACTTCCTAGCATTAAAACAGCAAACACATTCATTAATGCTTAGATAAAATGGATTAGTTTCTTTTGCTATGTTGGGAATGTTAGCAAACTGATAGAGAATGAAA
The DNA here is from genome assembly GCF_011075055.1 of Mangifera indica. NCBI lineage: Eukaryota > Viridiplantae > Streptophyta > Magnoliopsida > Sapindales > Anacardiaceae > Mangifera > Mangifera indica. Next base: position 4,896,541 of record NC_058139.1, read on the forward strand.
ACCCACATTACGCACATTCCTTTTTTTTATCTCTTACAACAAATTTAAACGCAGAATTCTACAACAAACTCTAGTTCTAAAAATAGTAAAAACAAGGAAACTACTGGAAACACTAGTTCTGAACCTGGAGATGAATAAAAAGAGCATAAAGCAAGCCCAAAAACACTCACGATACAGTAACATTACAGAAGGAAAACGAAAAGAAAACAAGAAACGCAAATTCCATGAAGTACCGGGAAGAGAGAAGCCATTCTGGAATCTACCATCAAAAAAAATCCGGTGCAGCCGCAAAACAAAAATAACTAAAAAGATAAAGAGAGAAACATGTTAAGGTAAGTAGATTTAGGAAGAAGATGTGTAAGAGAAAGAATCATGTTAGTGGGAACAAAACATAAGACTCTTGTTGAGTTATCAACACCAAAGACAAAGCCATGCCATACCATAAAATTACATTACATTATTTCGCCCTGTTTCTTTTTTTTTTTTTTTTTCCCTGGTATTTTCTCATTACCTTTTTCTCTCTGGGGTTTCCTTGACTTCTGGGCAATCAGCACGGCGCTTGGATATATGGCTTTAAAAGGGGGACCAGTCATCGAGTGCTGTTCGATGACGGTTTCCTCTTCCATTTACTAATTCCCCTCTTCACCACCATGCACATATCAATATCAGTAAACAAAATTAATTAAAATAATCATATCTACCATTATTATAATGGGAAAGGATACTGTGTTTATCGTACCCTCCGTCTCTTCTTTCTTACATCATTCACATGATGCACATTGTCCTAATATTCCTACTTTATTCAACTGTTTAACAGCTTGTCACGAGCTGTTTTCTCATTTAACATCTAACACTACTCAGTTCTTCATATTCAATAACCAGGTAATGTAATTGTAAGTAAGCTCGTTAAGATTGACATGGGGGAATGGAATCTTACGTCGAACAAGGAGCAAGGGAAGTGGGTTCTAATAAAGTAATCAATCAACACTTTTTTGTTATTTTGGAAATTCCTAACCCAATCTGTTCATATATAGTATGTAATTCTTTTGAATGAAAGTGACTTTCATTTTCATACTACAGGGCTTGTCATAGAGACTTATAATATGGCCCAATCTCTTTAAACCCGATTCCTTGTGAGCAGTCGTCATATTTGCCCAAATCAACTGCAGCGTTTGGATTGGACCCCAATAATTTATTTGCGCCAAAGGATTATTTCCCACCGAACTTTAATGTGTCCTCAAAATTATATTTATGAGATTTAAAAATATAAAAATTTTATTTATCTATTAAAAATTTTAATTAGAATGAAAGATAAAACTGTTATTTAACAAAGAAATAAAGTTTTATTATGTTATCCCTCTCAATTCAAAAATCTCACAATACCTCCTATCTGAAGTTTAAAAAATCAAAATTTTTTTCCAAGATTTACAAACTACTGTTGTCGAAGAAGACGAATTTTACCCTCTCCGATGGCGTTGACTCTCTCTCTAGCTTAACTCTCTCTGTCGATCACTTCTCAACCATCAGCGAAGCCCATCTCCTTTGACAAAGTACCAACAAAATCAAAATTAGAAATAACAATTTTCAATACGATTTTTTAATTCAATATGATATGATACAAAAAAATTATATTAAAGTTGAGTTTTTTATACAAAATTTATTTTTGGTCAACCTAACACTAAACAAAATTAAATTATATAGTGTTAAGATTCACATAAAAATAATTCGATACAATATAAATTGATTTAAATGTTTTGAAAAAATATTACTTTAATAGAATTTGTTAAAAATTAATTATAAAAATGTTGAAAAACAATATTAACAACCGTTGAAATCTTTATAGATTACATATAATTGTATTTTTATATAATTATAATTATTTTTATTATTGTTTATTTTTATTTAAATATGTTTATTTTATTATTAAGTAATAAGAATTTGATTTGGTTAATTATATTATTTTTTAAAGTTTTTATTCTTATAATTATATGTTGTATCTTTATAATGAAAATTTGAAATATATACATATTGCATATAATTGTACCTTTGTATAATTATAATAACTTATATTATTTTTATTTTAATACTAATTAGTAAGAATTTAATTTGGTAACTCATATTATTGACGTGTTTTAAAACTCATAGTATATAAATTTTTATACTATTTGTCAATAAAACAAAATATTATATTATGTCTTTTATTAATATTATATTAGGATAATTTAGTGAAAAAAATTAAAACGATAAAAACTCTTTGAAAAGTGAAAATAATAGATAATTTTGGATTAGTTTGGATCAGATCAATTCAAATATTAAAAAGTTTGGTTATGGTTAAAAAATTTCGATACGATTCTAATTCAGATTGGATTAGAGTTGGAGATCTCGAATACAAAATTTGAATTGACATAATACAAATATAATTCATTGACACGAACTATCATATCTAATCAGAACTATTGTGACGGTTACATAATTTTTCCACAAATTAAGTTTGAAAAACCTTTTTTCCACCCACAGGTTTGTTCTTTTTTTTTATATAAAAATTGTTAAAAGTCAAAGATACAATCAAATTAATAAATATTTTATCCTCAAAATTTTATTAAATAAATTTGGTATCTTAATTTATATTTATTTTAATTAAAATAAAAAATTTATTCAAGATAAATAAGGATGTAAATAACATATAATTATATATTTAAGGGTAATTAATAATTTTTAAAATATTATGAATGTTATAAATTCATTAATGAATTTTAGAAATTTGAATTTTTTTTATTTTTTTAAGTTTTAAATTTTAAATTTTAAAAAATATGAAGTTAATATGATAATTTTATAATAAAGATTGAGATACAATCATTTAGATATTTATACCTTTATAATTTTCAAAATTTGATCTAACAAAATTATTATTTTAATATTTTTAAACCTTATAAATAAAGTATAGTTAATTATATATTTATTATAATATTTGGATAATATAACATAAATATTGTTAAAACTAAAACTTATTTTGACGGATAGTTGAAAAATGACTTCTTCAAGGGAATTGTTTATTTATTAAAGTTTGCGCTGGGAGGTCATCATTTTGGCCTATAAAAAAGCATATTATTTCAGTCACCCGTTTATTCTCGAACACTCAACCGAAAACTCATTATTATTCATATCATGACGCGATTCACTCTGCCCAGCATGTCGCCAATTCATTCCCGCCACGTGGCAGTAATAGGCGCAGGAGCCGCCGGTTTGGTTGCCGCTCGCGAGCTTCGTCGAGAAGGCCACAAGGTTGTAGTCCTGGAGAAAAACGACCAAATTGGCGGTACGTGGATTTACACTAATCTGGTTGAATCCGACCCGATTGGTATAGACCCGAAACGACCCGTCATCCATTCCAGTATGTACAGTTCGCTTCGGACCAACTTACCACGAGAGGTAATGGGTTTTAAAGATTTTCCATTTGTAAGCCGAAGCGACGGGTCCGTAGACCCGAGAAGGTATCCGGGTCATGCGGAGGTTTTGAAGTATTTGAAAGAGTTTGCAAGGGAGTTCGGGATTGAAGAAATGGTGAGGTTTGAAACCGAGGTGGTGAATGTTGTTTTGTTGGATAATAATAAATGGAAAGTAAGGTCTAAAAAAGCATATCATAATGATTATTCAGATGAAATATATGATGCTGTAGTTGTTTGTAATGGGCACCACACTCAACCTCGTATTGCTGAAATTCCGGGTATGTGTTCTTTTAAAGGGAAATCTTTCCTTGTTATATTAACTTCAAGAATTGTTGTGTTTTGTGTAAAGCTTATAAATTATTTGATTCATCGGTTACTGTAATGAATTATGAAGTATGAGTTTGTTTTCTAAAGCGCCAATGTAATGCCTGTGAGATGTAATTTTTTAACGATGTCGTTAAGTCTTATTTTCCTTGTACTTTCCTCAGGCATCGAATCATGGCCGGGGAAGCAAATTCACAGCCACAATTATCGTACTCCAGAACCCTTTCGAGATCAAGTATGTGCCAGGTTTTATGCATCTCATTATGTCATAAATATGAAAATTATCCTGTACTTCTTGCTATTGAAGATTGTGTATGATTAAAGAAAGCAAGTTGCTTTTTATGTGGAATGAGGAAAGTGTGTAATTCTTAAAAGAAAAGGTGGTTCAGAGATTTGCCTCATTTATTTGTAAACTGCTCAGTAGCTTTATAATGAAGCAAAAGATTTATCAAGCAAATAATTCATAAGCTAAAGGTGGGGCCAAAGTTGCAATCTTGTACCTTATAATGTTTTGACTTATGAGGCAAGTTCTTTATGTGATCTACTGTTTAAAACTCTCTCTTTTTTCTCATAAGTTGCATTTTAACCATTTTTCTGCTCTTGGTTCACTGTCAACTACTTTCATAGTCCCTTATAGTGACTTCTTGCCATTATTAGTTGTTCTTTAACATCTAATATGTATCCTATTTGAACAATGCTCTTTCATGGGCAGGTCATAGTGTTAATAGGGAGTTCTGCAAGTGCTGTTGATATATGCAGGGACATTGCTGGAGTGGCCAAAGAAGTTCATGTTGCTTCCAGATCAGTTGCGGATGAAACATATGAAAAGCAGCCTGGATATGATAACATGTGGCGTCATTCCATGGTAAAAATATTTGAAATTGCTATTACAAGTATTATATTGAAGTTTTCTTTATCTTGGTACTGGGAGATGGATGGTTAAAAAATTATAATATTTTGTAAAATAATGCAGATAGAAAGTGCCCATGAAGATGGAACTGTGGTCTTCCGAAATGGCAATATGGTCCTTGCCGATGTAATTTTACACTGCACTGGGTATCTTTTTGATTTGGTGTTTCTGAATCATTTATACTAAAGTTTATATATTGATGATGCATTAGTAAGTAGTTCACATAATTCAGGCATAAATATTGATACAGCATTCTTCATTGTTCAGTTACAAGTATCAGTTCCCATTTCTTGATACCAATGGCTATGTGACTGTGGATGATAACCGTGTGGGACCACTATACAAGCATGTCTTTCCACCAGGCTTGGCCCCATGGCTTTCTTTTGTTGCTTTACCATGGAAGGTTCTTCTCTGCTTCACATAATTTGCCCTTATTTTTTATTGATGCTTAATTTCTGCTGAAAGTGAATCTTTAGATGTTAATTGGCATCAGGTTTCCCCCTTTATCATGTTTGAATTGCAAAGCAAGTGGATAGCTGGTGCTTTGTCAGGTCGTATCATGCTTCCTTCTCAGGAGGAGATGATGGAAGACACTAAATCTTTTTATTCGATGCTTGAAGCTTCTGGAATACCTAAGCATCATACACATAATTTGTCTGGTTATCAGGTAAGTTTGGTCTTATAGGTAGCCTAGTATTGTGGAAAACTCTTGCCTTATTTTGTATAATCTTGTAATTGGTTTTATAAATTCCGTTAGCAGATATTCATTTATCATTGGTTGGCTTACTTCATAAAAATAGTGTGTGGTGTATAAATATTTGACACTGGTGAATTAATGTTGGGGGCTAGCTCTACTGAATCTTAAAGTATTGCCCCAACAACCGATTGAGAAGGCAAAAAAGTTTTTTGGTTCAAATGTTAAATTACAAGCCGTCTGTATATCTGCTTTTTTCTTTCACAACCTTTTTTATTGCTGTTTTTGGTGCCAGTTGAATCTTCATATTCAGATAAAAAATGCAGAGCAAAAGTGTCTTAATTAATGTTAGTGCTGATGATGGACAATTGTTGTGCAATTTATCCCATTCTTTTAAAACTACTAGAAACTTTTGGATCTTTAATCTCGAAGAGCAAACGTGAATTCAATCAGATACTTAGCAAAACATATCCTGCAGGTTCTGTATGCTAATCAAGGATTCTGGTTTCCCCATTGAAAAAACCATTTTTTGCAGCTCCTTTCTAGAAGTGTTTGTTTTTTTTTAGAGTTTCCAATAACATTCGTTGAACTACAGAATTTTGTATACTTGAATTTTTATTGTATGGGCACACAATAGCCTGGCAGAGTGGCATTTTTGTGTATGTTGTAATGTTAAATTTATTGCAAAATAATTTTTTTGGCAATGGTTTGCTTAGAGTATAATTGAACGATGTTGCAGTTTGAATATACTGATTGGCTTGCTGTGCAATCTGGAAGTGAAGGGGTTGAGGAATGGAGAATACAAATGTACCTCTTTGCTGCCGAAGGCAAACTCTCTAGAGTCGAGACATACCGTGATGAATGGGATGACCACCACCTAATTTCGCAAGCTCAGCAAGATTTCAGGAAGTACACCTCACTCAAAATATGTAGTAATATTTAAACTAGATCGGCCACACTCAAATAGGCGGCGTTCTATGTATTTGTCAACAATAAATAAAAAAACCTTGTTATCGTTTTTTGTTTTTTCTATAATTTGTAACGCAAATTGATTGTTTAACAAAACCCGACCCAAGCATTGTGGGTAGATCTATCGATCGGACCTATTAATCCGGATTTTGGTCGGTTACCTTTAGACTCAAATCTTTTTTTGGGCTTGAATTTCAAGTATGCACGTTCAAGCCTCAAGTTTTTTCTTTTGGTATGGTTTGTTAATATTTTTCAGGTTTTAAATATGTTGAGGGTGTGTCACTGTAATTTGGGAAATTTTAACTAACGCACGTAGGAATAACAACAGAGAAGGGATATCAATCTTTATCTCTGTTCTTATAGAGATATCAATTGTTGTTTTTATTACAGAGATGACAAAGTTATTTTGTTTTCTTCTTACAAAAAAAATTTCAATCTTTATGGAAAAATATTTTTAACTCGTATTTCTAAATATAATATAAATATATTAAATAATAAAATTAATTAAAATTAAAATTAATCTGTTATTTTAAATATCACAAATATTGATTATAAATTATCTTAATAAGTAAAATAAATATATAAATAAAATCAAAAAATATAAATAATTTCAAATTATAAGAAATGAAGGAAAATCTATATTTAAAACACTGTAATAAACAAATATAGTAGATTAACAAGATAAGTTAAGGTAAGTAGATTTAGGAAAAGATATGTGAGAGAAACAATCGTATCAGTGGGAACAAAACATAAGACTCTTGTTGAGTCATCAACACCGAAAAGACAAAGCCATGTCATACCATAAAATTACATTAAATTATTTCTCTCTGTTTCTTTTTTTGGGTTTCCTCGGCACCTGGATATATGGCTTTAAAAGGGGGACCAGTCATCAAGTGCCTTTCGATGACGGTTTCTTCTTTCATTTACTAATTCCCCTCTTCACCACCATGCACATATCAATATCAGTAAACAAAATTAATCATAAAAGTCTTTGATTTAATTAAAATAATCATATCTACCATTATTATAATGGGAAAGGATACTATATATATCCTACACTTCGTCTCTTCTTTCTTACATCATTCACACGATGCACATTGTCCTAATATTCCTACTTTATTCAACTGTTTAACAGCTTGTCAGTCACCAGCTGTTTGCTTATTTAACATTTAACACTACTCTGTTCTTCATATTCGATAACCAGGTAATGTAATTGTAAGTAAGCTCGTTAAGATTGAGATGGGGGAACGGAATCTTAGGTCGAACAAGGAGCGAGAGAAGTGGGTTCTAATAAAGTAATCAATCAACACTTTTTTGTTATTTTGGAAATTCCTAACCCAATCTGTTCAGGTATAATATGTAATTCTTTTGAATGAAAGCGACTTTCATTTTCATGCTACAAGGCTTCTGATGGAGACTTATAATGTGGCCCAATCTCTTTAAAACCAATTCCTTGTGAGCAGTCATCATAATTGCCCAAATCGACTGCAGCTTTTGGACTGGACCTCGATAATTTATTTTTAATATATAAATTTAAATACAAAAAATAATATATTATTATATTATTTGATAATTAAGAATTAAAAATAAAATAAAATTAATATACTATTATTTATATATAAAATTATGTACAAATGCATATAATTTTATCATTATGCCAAAGGGTGGGAATCGTTTATTTATTAAACTTTGGGTCGGGAGATTATCATTTTGGCCTATAAAAAAGCATGTTATTTCACTCACCGGTATATCCTTGAACATCACCTGAAAACTCATTAATCATTATTCATATCATGACCAGATTCACTCTGCCCACCATGTCGCCAATTCATTCCCGCCACGTGGCAGTAATAGGCGCCGGAGCCGCCGGTTTGGTTGCCGCACGCGAGCTTCGTCGAGAAGGCCACAAGGTTGTAGTCCTGGAGAAAAACGACCAAATTGGCGGTACGTGGATTTACACTAATCTGCTTGAATCCGACCCGATTGGTATAGACCCGAAACGACCCGTCATCCATTCCAGTATGTACAGTTCGCTTCGGACCAACTTACCACGAGAGGTAATGGGTTTTAAAGATTTTCCATTCGTAAGCCGAAACGACGGGTCCGTAGACCCGAGAAGGTATCCCGGTCATACGGAGGTTTTGAAGTATTTGAAGGAGTTTGCAAGGGAGTTCGGGATTGAAGAAATGGTGAGGTTTGAAACTGAGGTGGTGAATGTTGGTTTGTTGGATAATAATAAATGGAAAGTAAGGTCTAAAAAAGCGTATAACAATGATTATTTAGATGAAATATATGATGCTGTAGTTGTTTGTAATGGGCACCACACTCAACCTCGTATTGCTGAAATTCCGGGTATGTGTTCTTTTAAAGGGAATCTTTCCTTGTTATATTACTTTTCAAGAATTGTTGTGTTTTGTGTAAAGCTTATAAACTATTCGATTCATCGGTTATTGTAATGAATTATGAAATATGAGTTTGATTTCTAAAGCGCCAATATAATGCCTGTGAGATGTAATTTTTTAACGATGTCGTTAAGTCTTATTTTCCTTGTACTTTCCTCAGGCATCGAATCATGGCCGGGGAAGCAAATTCACAGCCACAATTATCGTACTCCAGAACCCTTTCTAGATCAAGTATGTGTCAGGTTTTATGCATCTTATTATGTCATAAATATGAAAATTATCCTGTACTTCTTGTTATTGAAGATTGTGTATGATTAAAGAAAGCTCCCGTGTAAATCGCTTTTTATATGGAATGAGGAAAGTGTGTCATTCTTAAAAGAAAAG